>NC_080446.1:9214257-9845237 GCF_028018845.1 Melospiza georgiana
TCCCTGATATATGAGCATTAACTGGCTAATGATTACAGAGACACAGACACAAGCCTTGGCTCAGACACTGAGTGCCACGGTTTTGCTCTGGGTGGATCTGGAGCCAGCTGAAGCTGATGGCTTAGTACAGGTAAACCAGGATCAAACTCTATGGCAAAGGTGTCAGGAGCAGCCCAACAGTGAAAATGATAGAAAGGATATTGCTTTAAAGTGCAAGATTGCTCATGTCTTCCTCCTCATCCCCTTCCTGGGCAGCCCTGTGACTGTCTGACCAACACCTGCTGCACAGGGGGCCTGGGCACATGTTGAGCCACTGGGTTCTGAGGGGTGTCTCCAAGTCTGGCAGGGACAAAAGGATTCCCACCACTAATGGCTGGATATTGGGAAGGTTTGTCCTGACTTGGTTCTTGCACTGGCCATGCTGGCAGTGGGTATCTCCTTGGCTGAGAGGAGAGCAACAAAGATCCCCAGCATCTCCTCCTCTGGGAGCACCAGCCAGGCAGGAGAAAGAGAAATCAAGTCTTTTGTTCCCACCTTCATTCAGTTTCATAGAGCCCTGCTGGATGTGTGCTGTGCTGTCCTGTCCCTGCTGCACAGGCAGGAGCTCACCTCAGGGAGCTCTGCACCCTCCACTGTCCCCAGCTCCTAATGCCCCTGCCTTGAGGGACCCCTGGCTGCATGTCACATCACGTCCCTTCCATTGCATCACTTCTGGGGAGCCAGGAGGCCGGGCCATGGCACACACAGGGCAGCACAACCTGCTCCCTGCCTCCTACAGCCTTTACTGCTGCTCAGCATCTCTGGGACCGGGACCAGGACCACAGTCACTTCTTGGCACCGAGTCCAGGGCTGAGCCCTGGCACTCCACAGCAGCCACTGGGGTGAAGAAGGACCAGGGAGGAGTGCCCTGTGCAGGCCAGCAAAACACAGGGAGGTGGAGCAGATCCCCACTCAGTCCAGCAGGTCTCACACGAAGCTGCACAGCTCCCTGACACGATGCCCAGCACCACAGAGGACCATGCCAGGATTGGAGCCACAAGATGCCAGCCCCCTGCCACACCTGTGCCCATGCACACAGCCCCCTGCCACACCTGTGCCCATGCACACAGCCCCTGCAGGCTGCCTCCCGTGTCCATCCCAAGTGGCCCCAGGATGCAGCACAGCCTGTCTGGGCAGTGAGCAGGATAAAAGCTCATCCTGATCCCAGCGTGGCTCAGGGCAAAGCCCACCCTGCTCTTCCATGGCACCGGGGGCTGTGACAGTGGGGACACGCCACTGCCACCACTCGCAGCCACGCACGGGGGGTTGGATCGCCCAGGCTGCGACGGGGAACTTCGCGACTGGATGAAGTCTTAAATGGGAGAAGCCGCCCCCCAGCAGCTGAGCCAGGCGGGCACGGCGCGGGGCACGACTCGCCAGCTCCGCCAGGGCTGGACACCGGCCGCAGAACCACCGGTGAACAAACACAACAAGGGAAGCGGATCACGAGACATCAAAGCAGGGGGGCGATGAATATTTCATGTCCTGGCCTACATACAGCCCGGCTGTCCCCGCCCTGCGCTCCCGGGGGTCCCCCACAGCCCCTGAGCACAACAAAGGGGAGTTGCAGGCAGGCGGGGCCGCCCCGCCGGACCCCCGGTGTCCCCAGCTCTGCCCCGCCGGGCAGTGACACCCCCAGCCGGACCCACGGCTGCCCCACCAGAGCATGTGCATCCCGCTGGACCCACCGCCGCCCCACCGACACCCGGCGCCAGAGCGCCAGCATCCTTGTGGGGACCCGCAGCCAGGGTACCGCACGCTGCCGGACCCACAGCTGCCCCACGGCAGCCTGGGCACGTTCGGCTGGAGCCATCGCCTCCTTGCCGGGCTGCCAGCATCCCCGAGCGGACCCACAACCAGCTCGGGCCACCGCGGGCATTCCCCCGCCGCCCCGCCGGACTCCTCTGCGGGCATCCCACTGCGGGCATCCCCCCGCTGGTGCCCACTGCGGGCATCCCCCGCCGGACCCCACGGCCGGAGCCTGGACATCCCCCGCCAGAACCCATGCCCGGAGCCCGGACATCCCCCTCCGGCTGCACTGCCGGAGCCCGGGCACCCCACCGGAGCCCGCTGCCGGACCGTGGCACCCCCGCCTGCCCCACAGCGGGGCACCCCCGGCACTCACCTCCCGCCTGTCCGCGGAGCGGGGCCGCCCCCTCCGCTCGCCTCCAGCGCTCGGCCCCGGCTTTGTCTCCGCGCCGGGGGCGCGGCCGCCGCCCCCCGCCGCCGCCGCCGCCGCCGCGCTCGGTGCCCGCACCGCCCCGCACCGGGCCGGGCTCAGCGCTGCGCCGCCGGCAGCAGCATCGCGCAGCGCCGCGGCCCCGGCGCGCTGGTGCCTCGCCCGCCCCCGCTCACCCCTTCTGCGGGGCGGGGGGGAGCACCACGGGGAGGGGAAAATAAAAAAAAAAATTAAAAAAAAAAAAAAAAAAGAAGAGAGTAATATGGCAGCAAACCGGAAACGGAGGATGGGGGAAAAGGCAGCAGCAGCCCCTCCCCTCCCTCCGTGGCTTTTTTTTTTCCAGGGAGAAGGCTCCGGGCAGCCGGGCTCCGCGGGGCGCGCACGGGCCAGGGGCCGCCCCCGCCGCCGGCGCTGCCGGCGCGTCCCGGCCCGCGGGGGGAACCGCCTGGCTGCGCGGGGACACGCGTGGGAGCGGCGGCCCCGCGGGTGAGGGGCTGGAGGTGCTCCCACCCGAGCCCTGCGCTGCTCGTCCCGGCGGGCTGGCTTGGTGTGGCACCTGGCAGCCGGAGCTGGTAACACAACAGTGATTTTCAGGAGGCTGGAACCTCCTGGCTGGGTTGCGGTTCGCTTCATTCACAGCTCTAACACAGGGCGAATTGCGGGGGAAATGCTGTTTTGTCAGGTTCTGTTCCTCCCCATCCCCAGGAGGGACACCTCGCCTTCCCAGAGGACTGCAACCCACGTTCCCCCTTCTGTGAAGTCGGAAGGAGGCAAAACTTCAGATGGAAAAGCCGGCAAAGATAAACCACGTCCTGTGCCTCCCTGGGAACCCGGGGAACTTTGTGGGGCCCTTTGGAGGCAGCACAGGCACCCAGCGCTGTCTGTGCTCTGTTGGGGCATCCGTTCCGCTTAGGGGTAACATCTCCCACCCCCGCTCGGCCCTGGAGCCGGTGCTGGATCCAAACCAAGGCAGAGTGGAGCTGTGGGTGTTCTGGGGGGCTCAGCCCCCAGCTGGCAGCATCACCCCCTCAGGTGTGTGTGTGTTCCTCAGTTCCACTCGGGCAGGTGGGCACACGGGGACAGTTCCACCCATCGTTCCCCTTGCTGCTCAGCAGCGGGAGGTGGGAAATGCCCAGCTCTGCCCTGGCACTGCACACACAGGCTCAGGGCTCTGCCAGGTGCCCCGGTGCCTGCACCCAGCCCGTCGGGGCTGCCCGACCAGCTCAGCGGCGCTGGCAGCCCTCCCACCTCCCCCACTGGCGATCCACTGAAGTGTTCCCTGTCACGTTATCCTCCAGGAAGAAAGGGGGTGAAGCAGTCCACTTCTTAAACCCACATTCAGCTCTTTTATGCGGCACGCTCGGCTGCCGGCCAGCTGCAGTGACCCTTGTATTTGCACAGCCAGCAGCACCTCTGCCGTCCCTGCCCACCCCTCGGACCCGCTGCAGCCACTCCGCGGGGCTTTTCAAAAACCCTCCTTCCTCTGAGCAAGAGCTGACATTTCAGAAACAATTTGGGAAGTTAACAACTTTGAAAGAACTATGTGGTGGAGTTTTTATTTCTGTTTCCCACTCTCCCCCCCAACCTCCCCCCCCCGCCTTTTGAGTTATTAAAGAAATATTTCCCATGACACTGGCGAAGGCCAGCGAATCCATGAGTCACCAGGAACGGGGAGTCATGCACGCGCCGATCCATCAGCCGCGGCCAGCACATTGTGAGGGGCCCTTCCCCGGGAGGAGCTGCCGCTGATAAGGTCCCTGCGGCCGGGCAGGAGCCGCTTTCCCGCGGGGCTCCCTCCCAGGGCCGCCCGGGCTCCCCGGACCCCCTTGGTGTGTGTGGTCTGGGGGTCCAGCCCTGCCTGGAACATCCAACCGCAGCCCGGTGTGTTCCCAGGCTTGGGGGGGGTCAGTTCTTAGCCCACCCCTCTGCTGTTCAGCTGTGGAGGGAGGGATTCTTCATCCGATGTGGGATGAAGGGATTAACCCAGAGGTGTGGGGCAGTCCCGGGTACTGCTCTGCTGACCCACACAGGGGAAAGAGGGGGTCGCACAATGCCTGGGCAGCCGCACACCTTGTCCCTGCTGTGCTGCACAGGGACACTCCCCGGTCCCTCCCTGTCCCAGGAGCTCCCACTCCCGCCCGGAGCTCAGCCGGAGGGGAGAACACCCCAGGGCAGTGGGGACCTGGCTCCAGCTCCGGGTGAGCTGGTGAGGATGACTCAGCCTCTACTGGATGCAGACCCAAATCTAAGATGCAATTATGACTTATAAATATTTGTATTTTGTTTTTCTCTTTTGCAATCGGCTTCTTTTCTGCAGGCTGCCCTCCCGATCGGAGTTCCCATCTCTGGCGGTGCCGGCCCATGGCTGCAAGGCAAACACCCACAGCACTGAGCCTTTCAACAGCCAGACCAAGTCCACGACACAAACTCTTCTTCTTCCTCTAAGATGATGCCAAGGTGCAAATCTAAATTTACAAACAGACACTGTCTAAACCCAGACTCTTATCTTTTGGTCTCAAATGCTGGAATGTGCCCTCACAGGGCTGACATTAAACACGCAGTGCTGGTGATAGAGCGATTTAAGACCGTTTAAGCAACCCGGCTCACCTCAGGACACTCCTGGCTCAGACATGAGGTCTGGAGCCTGACAGCCCCTGGCCACCCACTTCCCTTTGCCTCCTGCCTCTCTTCAAATATTTATCTTTAAGCAGTCTGATGCAAATTGCTGCTTTTTTCACCCAACCAGAGATTTCGGTCTCTCATCCGAAACTCATTTTCTTGATATGATTCTTCACTTTTAAATAGCGCTGATAAAACCCACCCCAGAGAGAGGAAGAGGGTTACAGAAACTGAAAACCAGATACTTTCAATTTGAACAAAAGTAGCACCGAGCATTTCCAGTGGCTTGGTTATTACAGGACGGCTTGAAAAGATACTTTAAAAAGAAATGAAGACACGCTCAGGTATTTCTGTGTTTTCTTGCTGACCTTTACACGAGTTTCATCAGCAACACGAAGAATGAGAGTTACTGTGGGCAGATGCTGTCATGCTCATGAGTAAGTAAGTAAGTACGTGGCTCCTTCCCCTCCAGGTGTGCAGATCAAACTGCTCCACAGGGCTCCTGAAATCCTCCTGTGAGGTAAGAGGGTGCTTGTTGGGTCCAGTGTTTCATCTGAGCCCTGACCTCCCCAAAGTAACCATGGATTTACAACAAAACATCTATTCATCTCCAGCCAGCTTTATTTTTAAGCATCCCCTTGGCACGCGTGAATAAGTTTTGTCTGTTGGATTCTGTTCCTGAGGCTGCACTTTGTTCACTGCAAATTGCAAATACAGTTGCAGGAATTATTACTATTAATAATATAATGGTTGTGTTTGAGATGCTGGACAGAGAGAGAGAGGCAGCCGTGGCTCTTGCCCTGAGATTTTATGATTGAGCTTTACAGCCCTGCAAATAGTGAGTGTGAGATGGGAAATGATCAGCACCATCAGCCCTGTTAGGGAAGCTGCAGTTTCAAGCTCAGGAGCTGAATTACTGAGGGGGATTGACCAGAATAACCCTGCAGCACGAGCCATTTGGCAATATTTCATGCTAGAAATGCTCATTCTGGCCATTCTCTCCCACACTGAGCATCAGGGCTGCAGGAGCAGCAATCACCAGCAGCTTATAGGATAAAAAGGGGCACCTGAGAAGAAATTACCAGGAGGGCTCAGGACCTGTTGTGTCCCTCAGTGTGGTGACAGTCTGCTATGCAAAAGGGGCCCTTAGCCCCTGCCAGGAAGTTTCATTGCAAAATTCCCTGGGGGAAAGGGCTGTGGGGAAGCCACTGACTCGGTGACATGCAAATATTTAATAAGGAGGCGCTGAGTTCAACAGCTGTGGGCTGAAATTATCTGCATGGTCAATAAGGGAACCACATTTCCTGTCAGGGTTCTGACTGATAAAATATGCTTTGATATAATTTGAATTAAGTATCTTGGAATACAGCTCGTTTGGGCAAAAATCTGACACGTTTTGCTTCTTGCCTCAGCTCGGCATGAAAGCCACATACAAAATGTTGGCATCTCCCAGCATGGAAATTCTGCTTTTTGGCCAGTCTTGGTATCCATAGAAAGAAAGAGTGATTCAGAAAAGCTCAGGGAAGCTCCTGCAGATGAGATTTATAGCCCTGCTCCTGGCTTGGTTTGGGAGCAGAGCAGCAGAGGATGGCTGGTTGGTGCACAGCTCTGGTAGCCACATCCAGCAGACCCTGCCCCAGGGCTGGGGTGTTCCCTCCCTGCCAGCACCCAGCTGGCCTGCCTGCAGCCTGAGCAGGCAGAGCTGGAGCAGACACCAGGGTGTTTCCCCTTAATCATCCAGCCTTGGTCCTTGGAGCGAGGGATGGGCAGAGGAGGCCACAGTCTGAATCTGAAGAACTTCAACCATGTGATGCTTGGATCCCAGCTCAGCTTAAAACAAGTTAAGTGAGGGGGGAGCTAGGGATGAGAACTGCTTGTAGCTTTTCTCAAAATGTGCTCCTCCTGCCCAGGCCTGACGCTGAGGATATCTGCTTCACCAAAGGAGCCAGCACAGCATCACAAGGAGCTGCTGCATGGAAGCACAGGCACGAGGAGCCTCTCCTGCACACAGCCCTGCAGCTGCAGCCTGCCCCTTTGGCTGGAGCACTGGGCAAGGGCTGCCCTCAGGGAGCCACAGGGATGTCACCCCACAAGCTCCAGCAGGGATCCGGCCTGCTCAGCCAGAGCTGAGGCGCAAATGACAGCAGGAAACGTCTGGAGCTGATTCCTGGAGCTGCACAAGCAGCTCTGCCTGCAGAGCCTGATGGTGTCTGCTGTACTCTGGACTTTGGCTCATGGCGAGGTGAATTTGTAAGCTTGGGATGGCTTTTGCACAAGAGCAGCCAAAGGGAAGGCAGCAGGAACAAGCCTTGGAGCCAGGGACACCTGGGTTTGGCTTGGGCCGGATAGGAGATGTCTCAGGCCATTGCTGATGCCTTCCACGGCCCCAGTCCATGCACTGGGACTGGCTGGAATTGACAGAGGGGTGGCAGCTCTGGGACAGCCCCTGGCAAGAACCATGGAGCTGTCCCTAGTGCAGGTTTCACACAAAAGGAATGCTGTGCAAGCAGGACTTCCAGCAGAGCACCATGCTGAAAACACAGCTCCTTGCCTGGAGCTGGAGATGGGGAGAAGTGAGAGCCCTTCCACCCACAGCTCCCTCCTTTGGGAGCTGAGCTCCTTTCACACAATGAGAGACACCAACCAGGCAACAGATGCTTTAAAATGTGACCCAACCTTGTAGCCATCAGCCAGAAAGGCTGGACTGAAACCATGGAGGAGCCCATCAGGCTCTGTTCTCCTGCATCACTGAGTCCTCACCTGGCCTGTGGTTTCCCAGGGATGGCAAGCAGAGTGCAAGGGGCATCACAGCCACACAGGGGCCTGCAGGCAGTAAATGAAAGCAGGGAAGCTGTGAAGGAGAGAAGTGGCCACTGCAAGGGACATCACAGCCACACAGGGGCCTGCAGGCAGTAAATGAAAGCAGGGAAGCTGCGAGGAGGGAAGTGGGCACTGCAAGAGGTTTGGGATTGCTCAAGACAAATCTTGTGTGTGCTGGTGAGGAGCAGGATCTGGGGGGGTGGTGTGGGGCACATGCAGCACCACAGCACCCACTCCTCACCAGCTCAGAAGTGTGGTGTGGGATGGGTTTGGCTCCTCATGGCTTGGCACAGCTCTCCAGGGGTACCCAGGGCTCCCAAGGCAGGGAGAATTCCTTCCCTGGCTGTTTCATCTGCTGGCTGAAAAAATCATTGCCAAAATTTACAAAGGGACACCTTCCTCCATTCTGGGTGCTCCTGGACCTGCTCCTTCTTTGTACCAGTCCTTGATAGCAGCAGGTAATGCTCACTGTCACTGGCAGGTAAAATGTCTGCAAGGACAGAACTACTGCAGTGGATGTGAGTTTACAGGAACAAGAGGAGTGATTTATGGTGACAGAAAAGCCACAAATTGGGAAGAAGCACCATGACATGGGAAAATCAGCTGAATTTCAAGGGAGAGGCAGGAAGCCGATTGCATTGCCCTGCAATTGCAGCTCCAAGCAAGAG
Source organism: Melospiza georgiana (assembly GCF_028018845.1). Lineage (NCBI taxonomy): Eukaryota > Metazoa > Chordata > Aves > Passeriformes > Passerellidae > Melospiza > Melospiza georgiana. Next base: position 9,222,583 of record NC_080446.1, read on the forward strand.
ACACTTGGAGCAGCTACTGCTCAGGGGCCTGGGTACCAAAAGGCAGAAAACACCCCCACAAACCAGCACTCAGAGGCACAAACTGCCAGAGAAGAGCTGGACCTTGGACCTGCAGTGAGTGTCAGCTGGAGGAGGAATGCAAACACTGATTACAGCCCACAGCTGTGGCCAGGGAGAAAGGGAATGCTTCCCAAACAAATCATCCCCCATGGCTGCACGAGGAAGAGGAGGGTCAGATCCCTTCCCAGTGCCAAGGCCAGCAATCAGGCTAATCATCAAACACACAGCAGTGCTCTGTACTCCTGCACTCTCCATTCATCATCCCGTTTGCTCACTGCAGTCAGTCTCTGATGCCTCATGAGATTAATAAACAAACAACTAAATCAATAGAGTCATCTCAATCCCTGCAGGCCACAGGCTGTGAACAACACAACTTCTGCCTGAAAGAAGTATCAGTGTGGAAGAGATGCTCCCAGGAGGGAAGTCCAGCACCCCAAAAATTAACACACACACACACAGAGGGGAATGGCTGAGCAGTGCCCTGGCAAACAGATACTGAGCAGGTCCTCCCTTCCTACAGCTTCCTTATGGTCTCCTCAAGCATTGCCAATAGCCTGACCCTCCCTAAAGCCAGGCACTGAAGGAGTGTTTTCATTCTTTGTGACAGGCTGGGAAATAATCTGAGCTTATTGACTTGACAAGGGGGCTGCTCTGCAAACATCAGTGTCTGAGGGCCTGGGGCTGCTCTCCAGCCCTGTCAGCAGGGAACCTCGGCAGAATCTCTGCTGAGAGAGGAGTGTGTATGAGAATGAAAGTAAATTAGGTCTGAACAAGATTAACACGGATTTAATTGAACTATGTGAACTGGAACTCCAGTCACGAGTTACTTATTAGTGTGTCTCAAGGGATTGTGCTGCTGGCTCTGGGGGAGCACAAGGCTGCATTGTGAGCCTGGGACAGCTCCAGGGGACAGCCACGGCCACAGCCTGGCCAGAGAGGCAGAGCTGCTTCAATGTGATCAGAAACAGGGAAAGAGCTCCCAAATCCCAGCCACGTTTCTACAGAGCTGAGGCATGTCCTGCTGAGGGACAGGAGCTTTGTGACACACACCAGCAGAGGAAATCCTCAGCCAGCTCCTGGCTTTGGCTGGCACAGCAAGGTGTGGCTGCAGAGGTGCTGCCTACTGGCAGGTACCTGGAGACAGACCTTTGAAAACCTCCCCTTCAATAAAATTGACTTAATGAGGTCTTCAGCTCCCTTTGGGATGTTAATTACAAGACAGCCTGGAGAAAAGTGCTGGGGAATTAAAGGAGTCGCCACACTAGTCCTTCTCTGCTTTGGTTTTCTGGTGAGAGAACCAGCAGACACTTGCCACAGCTTGGCTACCAGGAGCCAACACACACTTGCCAGAGCTTGGCTGCCACATTGGTCTCACTGCAGCCAAGAAGAGCCACCAGACAGCCCCATGCTCCAGCCATGCAAACCTGGGCTCCTGAGAATCCCTTTTACCAGCCTGCTGAATCCCCATCAAATCCCCTGCTTGCATTGTTAACAATCAATGCCTTTATTGGGGGGGGATACCTTCATGGGAGCTCTTAGAGCCAAATACCTCTCATAGGGGGTAAATTGATTTAGTCACTGGCTGGTTTTCTCCCTCCTTCCAGGAAGGTGAAGCAGTGTTAGGAAATAGTTTGCTACTTCCAAGTCAAACATAGATACAGATCCACACATGCCTGACAGTATTAACTAACCAATTTCTCCCAGATTAAAGGATCTGAAAGGATTTCCCTTAATGGAGCATTTTAATGAATAAGTTATTTATGTCCCTGTGTTCCTATAGCCTGGGAGTTCTGGCAGCTTTCACAGTGAAATGTGAGGGAACAGACAGCACAACTTTAAACACAGATTTCTTTTATAACAAAGATTCTGACGGCATTTATTACACATTTCAGGATAAACTAAAATACATGGGCTATTGGTAATCTCTACAGACTCTAAGTTCAGCAAACAAGAGCATTCAAATAGGTATAAAGCTGTCAGGAACAGACTGGGGAATTTATCTTCATCCCTCTTCCCCCCACCAGAACCAAACCCCAACATCCATGATTTCTACTGAGCAATGAGCGTGCAGCCTGCAAACAGCTGGATGTGGACATTGATGTAGCAGCTGCTGTTTCAGTAACAGCCACACAGTGCCCACTGCCAACTGGTTCTGAGCTGCAGGAGTGACTCTGTATTTTGGATAACGTGTGTCCTGTGATTCCATTAAAGCATTAACTCCCTGCTTTAGGTGACCTGCAGAAAGCTGGAATTTACATAAAACCATTCTCATGTATTAAAATGGAAAGAGTGATCTGCAGTATCCACTCAGGGCTTTTCTTTGCCCTGCAGATCAGAGACAGAGCACAGGTCCATCATGGAAACTCATGGCACAACACTGTTCTTTGTTATCTGCGTGGGAACTTTCTGTAATATTTCTTTGTACTGAGAACTTAAAGCAACTTTAGAGTGCTTGTGTCTCCTATGCTTTGTTCTGTCCTCCTGGTATTGCCTTCATGTAGCTCAAAAAAAAAAAAATTAATTCAAAAAGCAGAATTTAAAGCAGAACTCCAAGCTGGATTTTAAGAAGTGCAACTTGGTGCCAGCATTCTGGCTAAGAGCATCAGAGAGCCTGGAGCGGGGAAGCCAGAGCCACACTGGTTCTGAGATCCATCTGTCACCCCCAAAACCAGCAAGAGTGAGCAGAGGACGTGGCTGCTCTCAGCACTGATGGTTTCTGTGAGTGTGCTGCTCACCTGCTGCTACAGAACACACACCTGGGCTCACCAGGCATTTGTGACTCGAGGATGGGAGTGTGTGTATGCAAAGAGGATCACAGACTTGCAGCCCTGCCAGGGAGAACCCTTCCTTCAAAGCCGCTCTGAACCCTGGGTGCGCCTCAGAGAGCAGGTTCTCCTCCCATTGACTCACTCCTGATCAAACAAACCAAGATGTGAGCTGGCATCAGGAAGCCTGAGCTGCTCTGCAGAGACTCCGTGGCTACGTCACCACCTATCTCCTTCCAGCCCTGTCTAGCCATATTTAAATCCAACCCTGGCTTGTCCCTGGGCCTGGAGAGCCAGAGCCTGAAGGAACACAGTGTCTGTGTCTCCTGCCATGCAGTCATGGTACACAGCTGGCCTGCCACCCCCTGGATCTTAAAATACCCCATCTCCTCAGGCTGAGAAGGTGTTCACCCTCAGGAGGAGCTCAGCCAGAGGAGATGGAGCAGACTGTGGCAGGGAAGGCTGGGAGGGGATTTGCAAGGGCAGTGATGCCCAGCTGTGCTGAAAGAGGGCCCGTGGTCAGGGCTCAGCCAGCTGGCAGGAGGGTTTATCCCTTTTCATGGCACAGAGAGGCAGAGCAGGCTGACACACCACCAGTGCACCAGGCTCCCACCTCAGCAGCTCTTCTCCAGTGCCCAAGTCTCCAAGAACAACTCCCCTAGCACAGGCATTAAATTCTGCACCTTCCAGAGTCAAATTGTTTCCTGATTCTTGTAGTCATTGCAATCCCCACCACAGCCTCAGCTCCCTGAAATGTACCTGCTTTCAAAGGTGGGAATGGAAAGGAAGAGTGCATGGGTGGGGAAACAGCCACGCTGGGGAAATGAAAGCTTTCATCTCCAGCAGTCTGGAATCCTGTGAGTTATTACCTAAAGAATTAAAGAATATGACAAAGGCATTATGATTAAGCCATAAAATGCAGCTATGTATTTCAGACTAGATGACAACAGAGATGAATACAAAGCTGTGCAGTGTGGCATTCTTGATCCATTTGATCCCTCTGCCTTCAAAAAGCACAACACAAACCGGTATCCAAAGCAGCAAACTCATGCTCCACTTTCCACAGGGACTTCACAACAAATCCCAGCCAGCAGGGAGGAGCCAGGCCAACAGCCCTCTCTACCCACCAGAACTGGAAGAAGTCACTTTAATGGTGACTGACACATTAATCAGGTCAAATGAAGTCCTGGACATGTGAAGTTCTCTTTGCTTGTAAGAAATCTATGGCAGAACCCCAACCCTTCCACTCTTCTAAGATTCTTCTCCCTTGCCCCTGAAAAGTAAAAGATGGCAATGCCAGAAAACCATTATAAGAGAGTTAGTTGCCTTTGATGTTGTCTCTGAGGAAGCACAATTACAGGTGGTTGTTTGGTCTTGGGAGGCTCATCAGTCACACCTCTATCGTTTCTTTTTGGTTTCCTTCTTAGGTTTCTTGCTTATCTGTGGAGCAGTTGCCTTTGGCTTCTTCACTGGCTCTGAATTCTTGGGCTCAAAACTGTCAGAGTCCTACAAGAATCAATTAAGAAACAGTCAGTAACTCTTTTTTTACCATTTGCTAACAGGTTGCATTGGGGATTCAAGTATAAGCCAGAAGAAACAAGTGCTGGGTATCTCTGTTGGAACACATTGATGTCAAACTGAGGCCACATTTAATGAGACTAGAGCAGCAGCATCTCTGCTCCTTCTGCATGTGCTTTTTGATGAGTGTGAGTTTCTGCACAGAAACAGCTTGTTACCAGAGATGCCATTAAAAGCTTAAATATCTAAAACAGGCTTTGGAGAAGAAAAACTTTGAAGGCAAGAAGAAAATCAACAGTAAATGAAAACTATTTGAATTAGGAAAAGATAACATATAATCACCAGGATACATGGAAACAGTCAGCAGGCATTTCTGCCAAACATTAATCACTATCATGTGCAAGACAAAAAAATATTCCCCAAAGCAGCAGTAAGAACATAAAGTTCAGAGCCTCTAAAATCTGAGGAGGGAATTGCAGGCAAAGCTTTCTTCACCTGGACTAACAAAATACTGAGATGTGATGCTTGTTTCCTTCAGAGAAGATGAGAGATAATATTGCAGCCATGGGAAATAAAACCTAGTTATCTTGTGAAAACACAAGGGAACAGCGCCAGTCTCCTCTGAGAAAGCACACACATGCAGATTGCCTCCTTTCATTAAATGCATTTGAGTATAAATATTGCTTTAGCATCTTGGGTTCTCTCAGCCTGAGTGTGCCAACTGGAAAAGGACACACCAAAAATGGCTGAGCAAGACGTGCGAGTTCCAAGCTTCCCAGCCAGAACTGCAGATAATGGAGGGGGAGGCAGCATCTGACAGTGGACTTTTAATCAAAGGGCTTGGTTCAAAGTCTCTCAAGTTCCTGGGCTATTACAGCTCACATCTGTGTGGCTTTCCAAGGAAGGAGACTTGGCTGGCTTTCCAAAGCTGTGATCAGTGCACAGGGAGCTGGCTGTTACTCAGGGAGGCAGAATGCTGCTGCCATAACGTGAACACTGCTGCCTTCTAATGTCCAAACTTCAAAGTCTGAGGCTCCAAGGCAGCAAGTTCCCCAATATCCTATGCAGACTCAAACATCATTCTCAGGATCTGGAGAGGCAGCCTGTGGTGTTTATGGTCTTGTAAACAAGTCATATGGACAGCACATCAAGAGGACAGTTTATATATGGAGAAAATAAACACTAGAGTATGCAAACATCAAGGCATACTGCACGTGTAAGCAGTAAAAGGTCCTTGAGCCTCATTTTAATTGGGGGTTGGTCTCCAGTTTCCCACTCCAGACCAAAGCTCTCACTCTTTCCAACATTCAAGAATGGGGTTACCTGGTATTTCTCAAAAATTTACTGGCGAAATGATGGACTCTGACAGACAGGTGCTGGTGACTGCAGAGTAACAGTGCAAGGGTTGGACTCAATGATCTTGAAGGTCTTTTCCAACCTGAATGTTTCTAAGATTCTAAGACTTGCAATGCCACTGCCTGTTCATGCCCCTGCTGGGAGCTGCATGACCCATGGCAGGACAGCATCACATCACAGCAGCAGTTAAAGAAATGTGTGGAAAAACTGGGTTATGAACTTCATCCTTCACTCTGTACCTCATCCTGAGGAGTTCCCTTCCCCCAAGAGGTTGAAAATTTCCAGGCTTCCTCTGCACAGGAGGGAGCAAACATGGAGATAAAGAGTCTGAAAACCAAACTCCCCATGCTGAGTTGTTACTGAAAATATACCATGAACATCTGTATCACAGCACCAAACCTGCATCCTGATCACCTTGCAGCACTGAAATACCTGTCCCCAGCACCAAAGACATTTTTGTATTTAATGAAGAAAGCCAGGAAGATGCAGGACATCCCTCAGTCTAGAGGAACAGCTCATCTCAACCTTTCCCTTTCAACTTCTCCAGTGCCAGCTACATCAAAGGACCCTTGGGCACAGGATGGGATGTCAGTGCTGAAAACTGCTTTCCTCACCTTTAGGAAATACTAGAAATCTCACCTGCACCTTGCTTCCAGAAATCACACACAAACTCAAGCCCAGAGTCATGTCCTGAAGGCAGCTCCTGCCAGGGGATGTCCTGCCTGGCAATTAATGAAGGAAATCAGCAGCAGGATGACAATATGGGTTGGGACAATGCCTTCTCTTGCAGCCAGGAACTGCACATGCATTTAGCACCTTGTCAGTGCTTCAGGTTGCTTTTTTCACTGATATTAAGAGAGATCCTGGCTCAGATATTTGTTCCTGACTTTCCTACCTGGTGGTAAATCACAAGACAGAAGCTGGAGGTGGAAAAGCCAGAGAGAAGGAAGGAGACTGAACAATGAAACTGTCACCAATCCCAGGGACAGCTGTGTCTCCATTAGCCACTCCACATTCCCTCCCATCCTGCTTTCCCTGGCTCTGCCCATTTATATCAACATTAAAGAGCACTACTCACTGCCTTGTGGGACTTGGACACGGGCAGGATGATGGCCAGCACACAGATCAGCTGGAAAATGGCTCCAAAGAAGAGTCCATAGCGTAGCACATTCTCCATGAACGTGGGCTCAGGGATCTCAGGTGGGGAGAAATCCAACTCTGCAGCCATTGTCAGTGCACCCTTCTCCTCTACTGCTCTCAAGAAGGCTGGTAACTGCAAGGGGGAAAATACAGAGCAATTTTTTGCATCATCCTTTCTGGCATTTGCTTTCTGTTACCCAAAAATGACAGACCCCCTCATGGAGGTTTGGAGATACTCTTGATCAACTGCAGCAATAACAAAAAGGAAAATGAAAGCTGTGTTTAATTTGGGTGTTTGTCACCTGCCTACAAAAATAGCACCCAACTCCTGGTATTAGGCCATTTGTGGATGAGGAGCAGACAAAATATGACCCATGCTCATGAAACAATAAGGGAAGAGCTTAATAAATAAGAATAAATTTCTTCCTGAAGTTGATCACACATGCAAGTTGATTACCATTTATTTTTTACTTATATTGTCTCTGTGGTCACAGCCTTGTTGTTTTAGATGCTGTACAAACCCAGCAACTTAAACCACAAAGAAACAGAGCAGTTGAAGGCAGAGGAACAAGTTATGTGAACAAATTTAAGTGTGGCTTTAGTGGCTGGTTACACTAAGCCCCACACAACTTAAAACAGCCTCCCAGGTAGTTTGTGGCAGAGTTAAATATTGATCTCCTGGGTCCCAGGCTTCTCAGCCATGAGACCATCCTTCCTTCCTCCCTTTATCTTCTGCTAATGGAGTTGTCAATTTGTCCTATGAATGAGTAATGGCTTTTCACAACGAGGGAGAACTCACTGCCAGAACTGCTAGAGTAAGCCTCAGGAAGTCCCCAAAGGGAAATCCAATTAGTCTGAGATGCCATCACACTCAGCTGTGATTAGTGCCCCACTCGGTTCTCCTGACCTGGCTGATCCCAGTGTGCATTCCCTGGATCAGCACTGCTCACTGAGAGCCACAATTCTCTGTACCACTAAAATTTGGGTGTGACTGAGTTTGTGTGCTGAGTTTACCCCTAGGAATTATCTCCAAAGCAGGAGATATCTTTGCATTTCTCAGGCTGGGAGGAGATTGTTGCAATCTGCAGATGTGTCCCAGTCCAGAAGGATGGTAAATGTGGCAAAGTAATAGCTGGTAAATTTGAGAATCAACTCAATGCCATTGCACAAGAGGCAACTATCACTTGGTGATACACTAAAGGGAGAGGTAAATAAACTACAAAAATAATTATTTCATTTTCATTCAGCTGAAATACAGAATATTATTTAGAATTTTAAGACAGGAGAACATTTCCAACTGCACAGACTGCCAGCCCCTGGAATAGAGAGACTGTAGAATCCCTGCTGCTGGTGACTGAGGAGGGCAGATCAGATAAGCACTGCCCTGGGATGGGTGTGGGTATATAAAGTTCTGCCTTTGAACCAGGAGATAAGAATAGGTGACCTCTCGAGGTCCTGTCCAGGTCTGTACTTCAGTGAAGGAAAATGTTTGAATTTTTGATTCAATCTCAGTCAGCAGGGGCTGTGTGGGACCTGCAGATGAAGTCAGGACACACTGACCCAGCCAGGCTCAGCCAAAGGCTGCTCAATGCTGTGAACAAAGCCTGCATGCATGTGGCCCATCCCAACTGCTTTGGCCTTTTAAATCACCTCTCCCAGCCCACTAAGGCAGCAGTTCCTAACCAAGACACAGAATCACCTCGGAGTTGCATTTATCTCATCTGGATATCTTTTGGAAGCATTACTGTTGCCTGCCCCTGGCCCCTGTCCTCAAACACAGCAGGAAGGGAAGGTCCTTCATTCCTCACCTGGAGTCTCCTCAGGACAAACTCCTGCTGACAACCCCAATTCACACACCTGAAACACAACACACAGAGATAAACAGGAAAAGGAAACACAAACAATGAAAGCAAAAAATCTCTGTCCTCATCTTCTACAACTCTCCCTCCTTCCCCCTTTTCTAGCTCACCTCCCTGAGGGCATTAGTACTTCTCCAACAAATCCAGGGGCCAGGACCAGCACCAAGAGCTCTCCTGCAGGCTGGCAGCAGCTGCCATCACCATTTGAGGCAAAATGCCATAAACATGGTCAGAAAGAACCTGGCATTGTGGTCAGCTAATTACAGCAGTGTCCTTGCTTGCTCAGGCAACACACCCTCGAACCATTTATTTTCCTGTCATCACTGGAGCCCAACTCTGAGCAAAACTCCTCAGTTTTAAAAAACTCCAGTGGTTCACACAATGCCCAAAGCCTCTGCCTTGCACCTAAGCCAACAGGTCTCTGGATGATGGAGCCTTCCTCCCTGTCCCCAGGAAGTTCAGTTTCACCACTTTTTCCTCAGATAACATCTCTTCTTCTCCACAGGTTGTCAGCTGCCTTTCCCACAGACCACCTCACCATGGCCACACTTAAAGCAGCTCTTCTTAAACTGCACCACAGAGGATGGGGCTGTTCCCCATGGCTCAGGAACACCCTCTGTGATAAATAACCATCCTATCTCCAGGATCAGGGCTGTGCACCAGCCAGGAGACACTCCAGCCTTTCTTCTTGCTGCACTGTGTTTCCCAGCTGATGTCTTCACCTGGCACTACATAAACAACTAGCAGGGGGCAAAGCCACGGGAATAGCTAAAGCAATGTGTATTAGCCTCTTATTGGGGTGGAAATAAATAAATAAATAAATAAATAAATAATAAGTTCTGACAATTAAAGATTCCATCAGAGGAGGCCAAAGAAAGCTCAAGTTGGAATTTTTAAATGGCTCAGCAGGTGTCGGGATGGAGCCTGTGCACTTTCCACGGGCTGTTCCTGCCCGCACCGCTGGATCCATGGCCGAGGAGCCCAGCCTGGGACAGGGGCCCGGGGGCTGGCAGCCGTGCCCGGGCTGTGGCAGAGCAGCTGGGCAGCCCCAGGGAGGGGACACCGCTGTCCCCATCCCTCCGTCCCTCCGTCCCTGCCGGGCCAGCCCCGCGGTGCCGCCCGGTCTCGGCAGGACCAGCGGCCGCCCCGGCTCTGCCCTCGCTCCCAGGGCGATGCTGCAGCCACCGCCGCCCCTGGCCAGCGCCCCGTGCCCGCAGAGCCCCGCCCGGCCCGGCCCGGCCCCGCTCACCGCCCGCTCCGCTCCGCTCCTGGCCCCGCCGCCCCGGAACGGCTTCCCGGCCGCTGGAAGCGCTTCCGGCACGGCCCGGCCACCGCCCCGGAGACCGACCGTGACAACCGACCGTGACAAACATCCCGGCAACCGACCGTGACAGACATCCCGGGAACCGCCCCGGCAACCGGCCGTGACAACCGACCGTGACAAACATCCCGGGAACCGACCGTGACAGACATCCCGGCAACCATCCCGACAACCCACCGTGACAGACATCCCGGGAACCGCCCCGGCAACCGACCGTGACAGACATCCCGGGAACCATCCCGGCAACGGACCGTGACAAACATCCCGGGAACCATCCCGACAACCCACCGTGACAGACATCCCGGTTTCCGTCTGTGACAACCATCCCAGCAACCGACCGTGACAACCATCCTGGCAACTGCCCTAGCAACCATCCCATCAGCCGCCCTGGCAACCATCCATGACAACCATCCCAGCAACCATCATTACCAACTGTCCCTAGCAACCACCCCTGGCAACCACCCCAGCAACCATCCCTAGCAATGGCTGCCATCAGCCGTCCCTAACAGCAGCCCCTGGCAGCCCCCCAGAGCTGCCCTGTGCAGCCACCCCACACCCCTGCACACCGTGTGCCCAGGGCAGCCCAAGGGCCATCCAGGGCCTGGGCACCGCGGGCAGTGGGGTTTGGGGGCTGCACTGCCCTGTTCCTCCAAACCCCTGAGGTCAATCAGCCCCAGGGTGCGTGGGCCCAGCCCAGCTGTGGGAGCCTGTGGGTGCCTGGTGGGTCACACAATCCCTGAATCAGTGAGGTTGGAAAAGACCTCTGAGATCACCCAGTCCAATCCATGACCTAAACACCACCTTGACAACCAGAGCAGGACACGGAGTGCCACGTCCAGTCTTTCCTTAAACACCTCCAGGGACAGTGACTCCACCACCTCCCTGGGCAGCCCATTCCAATGTCTAATCACCTTTTGTCACAGACATGTTTTCTGAAAAATCCTTTCCTTAGGATTTTTTCTCCTGAGAGGCCTCAGGAACAAAATGTAAACAATGATTGTCTGCTGCTGTGGAATGCAACAGGTGCATCTGGGATTGGTTGTTTCTAATTAATGGCCAATCACAGCCCAGCTAGCTTGGACTCTCAGAGAGTCAGAAGCTTTTGTTATCATTCCATTCTTTCTTGCTAGCCTTCTGATGAAATCCTTTCTTCTATTATTTTAGTATAGTTTTGATATAATATACATATCATAAAATAATAAATCAGCCTTCTGAAATACAGAGTCAGATCCTCATCTCTTCCCTCATCCTGGGACCCCTGTGAACACTGTCACCCTTTCTGTGAAGAAATTCCTCCTGATGTCCAACCTACACCTCCCCTGGTGCAGCTTGAGGCTGTGTCCTCTCATCCTGGCTGGGTGCCCATGGCAGAAGCACCCCAGGCCTTTACACCTCACCCCCCTAAATCTCTGTGAGGGTTTTAATCCCACCACCAATTCTGTGGCCTCCCAGTCCTGGTGGGTTTCTCTTTGTCCACAAGGTTTTCACCTGCTCCCTTGACATACTCTGGCAGCAACAATCAAGATGTGCTTCTGGCTTTGCTCTTGACAGGGATTTTATTTTTAATTTTATTTTTAATGTCCTGTCCAGTTTCCAGCTCTGAACTGGAGATGGCTCCATAGGATGAGCTACAAAGGGGGAAATGCTTTGGGCTCTGTTTTACTCTGTTTGTGGTATTTAAGGAACCTGATTTGTTTGCCCTTTTCCTATCCCTAAACTATCAGAAGTGCCAGGTTGGTTTTTCTGCAGAGCTTTATTACCAGAGAGTCTAAATACTTTGGGGGAAACCTAATCAGTTACTTATCTACTGAGGAAGTAAGGTATGGTATTTGTAATAAAAGGATTTTCTAGGCTGTTACCAAGCATTTGAATCAAGTGGATATTAATGATAACAATTTCAAAGATTTTTTAGCAATTGGATTAGATAATCCTTCATGGTTTTTAGTGCAGAAGACATTACAGACAACTGGAGAACACTGCTGAGTGAATGGCAGAAGCCAGAGACATTTATACACAGAAAGTTTCTGGCATAATAATCCTAAGAGAAAATTGCTCTTAAATGGAGCTTCTCCTGACCCTGGTGAGTGACTAAGGGATATTTCCAGAGCTCAGGAAAGCAGTAAATTCTGCCCTTTCACCTTCTCACCTCCCAAACTCTAAATGTTTGGGATGAAAAAAAAAAAAACCACTGAGAAGGAAAAAATAATTATTGAAAATATCAGGAGGGATCTTATCAGAATGGATTAACAGGCAGATTAAATTCTTTCCAGTATTACCAGTACACTGAATGTGCTGGTGCTGCTGCCCATACACCTCACAGGCTCCAGTCCTCACAGATGGAGTTTGCAGGCAAAAAGACCTTTGTTACTGTATATTTTATTATTTTTCCTCTCTCCCCAACAGAAATGGCACAACTCACTCCAAGCAGAATTAGGCAGGTGAAATGTGCAGTGTTTAGGCAGCTCCTGCCCCTTCTCTCCCCCTCTATTTCCCCCCAAACCCTCCAGGGCAGGAGCCACAAGCAGGTGGTGCCACCATCCCACTGTGGCTCCCCACCTTCCCCAGCCCCACACTGACCCACTCCTTGCACTGACTGGAAATGGCAATAAAGGGAAGCTGTTTATTAAAAAAAAAGGAAGATTTTCCCAAAGCCTACTGGATGTAAGTGGGTTTCAAAGCTAAAATTGATTAAACAAGTGGACATGGCAATTTTGTCAGCACTCTGTTCAAGCAGGGATAATGCTCAGGCAAGAAGTCTTTCTTCAAATCCAAATAATTTTTGGCTTCTTTTAGTCCTTTCTACATTTCTTTCTTGTGGTATTTCCTGCTTGTCTTTGCAGTGAGGCTGCTTTATTATCACTCACTGTATGTGTGATCCTTGTGCTCCAAGATCTCATCATCCTCAGGTTGCACATTTGTATTCAGCCAGGAAAAAAAATTACTGACAACTGTTCTTATTTCTCATCTCTTACTGGAAACACAGCCTTCCTCATTCCTTCTCCATAAACCACATTTTGCCCTCTTGATGCCAGTACCATCTCACTCTTATTCAGTTTTTTATCAGAGGCTTCTCAAAGGATTGAAGCTGCCTCTCCCTGTTCACCGATCCTGGCTGTAATATGCTGTGTAACCTTCTAGCCAAGGCTCCTTTCCAAACTGAAATGAGAGTGCTAAGACCAAAAATGAGCTCCTTAATTACTGACATTCACTGCTGGCATCTCAGCTCTGTCTGCCACGGCTGGAGGAGGAAGGAGATGGTGTTTAGAGAGCCAGAAATTCAGGAATCAGTAACTCTCAAGCCTCCAGCTGAGTGCAACGTGCTGATGCCTGGCTGAAACCCCTGGCAGTTCACTTGGGTGGTGCTGAAACGCTCCAGAGCTCTGCTAGGAAATAAACAGAGGCAGACAGGTATCTAGAGGCTCTATAAATGGATCCCACCTGCAGAGCCCATCGTGCCTCCTGACACAAGCACATCTCTCAGGCTGCTGCCGCTCGCTCTGTGGCACAGGCTCAGGGACAGCTCATGTCTGGAGATTAAGCAGGATTTTCAAGCAGGCTTTTAACACCATGAGACAGTCCTTCCAACAGCCCTTCTTGCACATTTTGAATCTCTGATTTATTTAGTCTGTTTTTAATCTGATCCCCTGCCTCAGACTCGTTCTCAGAGTGCACACAGTGCTCTTACCCAGAGTGTCTCCTTCCTTGAGATTATTTTGATAAATGTTTGTATTGGGCTTTCTACCAATTTAAGTTCCTCCAGGAAAAATTCTCCTCAGGAACTCATTGATGTTCAAAGGGTTGAGTCTGGAGGATCTGAAGATCCAAGTCTCAACACTTTATCCTTCCAAGAAGAAGAAACCAAGTCTTGTATAATTTTCTAATGGCAAGTCTCACCACACCCGCTGGGTTGGAGTTTTGGTTTTTTTGTTTCTTCCTTAGAAGGAACTGGTATCACAGGCTAAATCTTGTCTTTCTCATCTCATTTTAATTTGCTTGCCTTCCACAGAAATGACAGGATTTCTACAAAGAACTTAGAAATGAAAGCTACTGTGAACACAGCAGTAATGAACGCTGCAATTAAATGATTATGAATTTATTATAATGTGCCTGAGTTCTGCCACTTGGGAAAAGACACTTAAACCAAAATGGGTTCCATCCCACCTCTATGGTGGCAAACCCAGGAAAAAATCATAAATTTAATCTTAGCAGTTCTGTTTAATTCACCATTAGGGCATTTGCCACAAGTTAGTCACCATCCCACCTCTCACAGATATTTCTGCATAAGCCAGAGGGAGAGCCTGTGGAGCCTGGTGGAGAAGCTCCAAAATTGACCTTTTCTGGGTCCTGGGAAGACAGGAAGGTTTTGATTGAAGCTGGGACAGGAAATCCCAGGGACAGAAATGCTGCTGTGTTTATGCTGTTGCAGAACTCCTAAGCTGGATGCACCCAACAGAGCCTCGAGGGTTTTTAGAAATTTCTGCTGCCCTCTCCAATTAACCCAAAGCCATTGTTTTGGGTCTTGCTGGGTCCAACTGTGCATGGCAGGAACCCAACCTGGGCAGCACCAGGAGAGCCCTGGGATGATAGATGATGGCTTTATAGAGCCCTCTGTGGAAGCAGCTCTCCTGAGATATGAGCACAGCTCTCCAACCCAGGCTGGGCAGCAGGCAGATATGAACAAGGCAGTTATAAACTGGTTATCCTTGATCAGAGAAATATTGCCTGGTATCCTATCAGCTCTGTGTAAGGCAAGGGGCCAGCTGGATGGAGAATCAGCTCCAGACCAGGCTGTAAGATAATACCTTGAAATAGCACTGGTTTAACAGCTTGATCTGATTCATCTGTTCAGCCAGTGCAGCACCAAGACAGTAGAAGAAAAATAAGTCATGCTGAAAAATTAGTGCAACTGGCCTCACACATGAGAGAACACAAACAGATTCAATAAAAGCTAACAAAAATCCATGTAGTTTGCAGGGAGTGCATGCAGCTGTGTGCACCAGGACCAGGATTTTGGAAAATCTGCTCTGTACTACCCAGGAATCCCCACCTCCAGTGGATGACAGATGATACACCTGTCGGATTTGCAAGAAACAATGAGAGACAATAACTGGGTTAAACCATCACTGGATGGTGCTGACCCCCTGCACACACAGGCACCCCGCTGCACCATCCTCCCTGCACTCCCTCTGTGCCACCAGCAGCTGGGATGCCACTGTGGTGCCAGGTGAAGGAATTTGGCAGCAGGCAGACATGAGTCATCTCACCTGCTGAAACTTCTTCCCATCACGGAGTCCTGCAGGCCCTCAGACATCTGCATCCCCATCAATTCAGGGCATTGTGAAGTCAATATGGAAAACCTGGCAGGTGGAGCTCATGCTGACACCTCATTTGGAGCTCCTCTGAACTGTCCTGGTCTTGTTGGCTTGAAGGCTCTGTGCTGGTTTTAATGGGGCTTTCATGAGCCTTGTTCCAGGAATGAGCACAGCTGCTGGTGGTGCAGCACCCCAGGGAACACCCCTGCCTCTTTCCAGAGCACATCAAGGGAGCAGGGCTCTCCAGCTGCTCTCTGGCTTGGTGTGAGGCTGTGAGGTCTGTGAGGGACTGAACTGCCCCCCTGGTGCAGGTGTGAGTAACAAAGGAGAAGGAGGAAAAGGCTGATAATCAAAGAAAAATAAAATAGCAATAAAAGATCAACCCTCCTGTTCATGCAGCGTGAGAAAGTACTAATGGTTAACTCACTCTCATTGTGGAGCAGAAGGAAAAAATGGAATTGCAGAGGGAAAAACGAAGTTTACCTGGCAAAGTGAATTTGTCATTCACTCTGCCAGATTACTGCTGTTATTTGCTCTTCACTCTTAGAGGGATAAAGAGAAATCGTGCAAATGACCCTGGGCTGTGGCACAGCCCCCTCTGCACTCACACACACACACACAGAGGATGCAAACACAGCCTTTGCAATCCAGGAGGATAATTGATGCTGTGACGGTGGAAGCCCACGGGACTCCGGAGGGAGCTCAGGTATAAAAGGCAGAGATGAAGCTCCCTGGCAGCCAGAGGGCACCGGGAGCTCCGGGAGTGCCCTCCGTGCCCGGCACAGCCCGCGGGCTCCCGGAGCAGCGCCCGAGGAGAGCCTGGATCTGCAGCCGGGGAAGGAGCACCTGGGCAGGGGCTGATCCAGGAGGAGCTGGTTCTCTCCAGGAAAGGTAAGTGGGAGCCTCTCTCCATGCATTTAGCAAGATAATGTCTAGTTGGAAGTTGGGCACAATTAAATTCCACTGAAATGCAATCAAAGCTGGCATCAGGAATGAGCTTTGCCAGGTGCCTTTGTACCATCTCAGGATTTATACCAACACGTTTTTGTACCAACTCACAGAATGAAACAACAATTGAGCTACATCATAAATGCAAACCGATGGATTTATCCTATAGATGAGCTTTATAAAGCATGTTAGATGAGCTTTATTAAACATATTAGATGAGCTTTATAAAACATGCTAGACGAGCTTCATAAAACATGTTAGATGGTTACTAGCTGTAGCACATTTTTCTCTTTTGCTATGTTGATGTGAGTTTCTTTTTCCCTGGCAAATGAACGGTGTTTTACTCACCCAGCAATGAAACTGTGCTTGAGCCAAAGCAAAGTGTGAGGAGGAACACAACTCAGTGCTACAGGTAATGCAAAGCCAGCCTGGGCACAGGGAGGCACTTAAAAGGATTTCTGCTTTTCTAATGCAGCATTTCAGGGGATGAAAGTTTCAGCTTTGTAAAACAGCAGGCATGGCAAAAGCTTCATTTCATCTACACAGAGGTGTTTTGAAGACTGCTCAGGTTGAGGTTTCAGAATTGGCCAGAGGCAGTTACCCAGCTCTCCAACATCACGGCCACAATGCTGCTGTTCCCAGTGCACAGGATGGAACAAAGCTATTACACCTCATCTGCTGGAATGGTGCTAAAAGCTCTTAATCTTAAGGGAGATTTATTTATTAATCATTTTTGCACATGCTGCCAGAATGGGAAGGGAAGGTGTCCCTCACCTCAGGAGAATTTCGAAGGTGACAATGTTTTGCAGAGCTGTCAAGCTGCCTGCACACAGGGTGACACTTCCATTTCCCATCTTCTCTTCTGAAATGCAGACACATCTGGGAAGGGATGTAGAACTTTCATTTTTTATTTATTCCTGAAGGAGAAAGGGAGACAGACATACCCCCCAAATCTGGAAGCAGGCTGTGGCTAAGGGAGAGAAGACAAAGCAGGATAGGGGAAGAAGAACAAAGCCAGAAAAAAAACCAAAAAATAATTTCAAAGAGACTAATAGTAGAGAAATAAAAAAAAGGATCTCAAATGTTCAAAAAGCAATTCTAGAGAAAAATCCAACATTTAAAGAGAAGCCAGAGACAGAAAGAAAATGGTAATCAGGGCAGTGTCCTAGGAAGGGGAAGCAGACAACTTTGGGCTAGGGTTTCATTTACATTGGCACTTAACTTCTCAGCTCACATAGAGGCTTCTCTAATACTGATTAAATCTCCTGGTTGGCACTTTCTATAGATGCTGGTCTGCTGGTAACCACTGATAGATGCCTTAGATAATTTCCTCTATCTAGAAAGATCTGACTTGATATTTTCTTGAAGATATTTAGGGAAGAGGCGCAGAAGCAGCATGTTTTTCCAAATTCAGAAGAAAAAGTCAAAAAAGAAAAGGAAGCAGGGGATTTGTTCTAAAAGCAGAAGTCCTGTCTGTCTATCAAAGTCTATTTAAGCATTCCTTGGCACTTTGGTGGGGCAAAGTGATTGTGCAGGAGGAGGAGATGCCACCCATGAGCACAAGGAGCTTTGCAGGAGCTGCTGTGCTATTCCCAGGGGAAATGCTGGGGAAGCTGCTGGTCCCATCTGGGAGCACAAGTAACTGGAAACAGAGCCTGGGTGAGAACAACTTGGTGATAAGAAACCCCATTCCTTAGAGGGACACCTTTTCCATGTCTGTCTGTGCACTTTTGGCACTGCCACTAATTCTGTCATTAACTTGCCTGGTGTCAACATCAGACCCACTGCAAGAGCTCAGGTCCTCAATCAGCCTCCCCCTCTCTGCTCTGCCCAAGCAGAAAGGAGAGCTCACTGGTGATGTTTTCCAGCAGAGAGCCTCCCTCCCTCCTCCCCCGTGGGTAAAACCCAATCCTTGAAAGTTCACTTGGGCAATCAGAAGTCCAAGCAAGCCCTTTCCATCTGGGAGCTGCTCCTTTTACAGGGAACTCTCGTTATACATTTGGAAGAGAGGTTTTTTTCCCTCCTCTAAGGGAGATCAAACACCTTTCTGCTCTTTTCTTGTGTATAATAAGATAGGGAACAGGGAAACTTGGTATTTTAAAGGTTCCTATCCACATTCTTTAAGAATCTTCTTTGAGCAAAAGATCAATCACTTTCAATGGAAGCTGGGGAAGAGCGGCATTCACTGAAATACCTTCGTCCTGTTGCTGCTTCCAGGGACAAAAGCTCGGCATTCAGCTCGGTGTTCAGCCCCCGAGGGTGGCTGACCCCGGGCTGCTCCGGCCTGAGTCATCCTCAGCCCTTCAGCCAAACCTGGGACACAAAAACTGCACCCACGGCTGAGCCCGGCTCACCGCTCCAAGGCTGGAGCTGCTCTCCACAGCAGCACCTCAGCCCTTCCAAAGGCACATATTGACATATTTCAGTCCTTCCTCTCTCCACAGCAGCACCTCAGCCCTTCCAAAGGCACATACTGACATATTTCAGTCCTGTCCTCTCTCCAGAGCAGCACCTCAGCCCTTCCAAAGGGAAATAATTTCCATATTCCAGTCCTGTCCTCTCTCCACTGAATGAACAGGCTCTGTTTTGTTTAGCAAACCAAGCCCAGCAGTTGTCTTTGTTCAATGGCTTTGCCAGGGGCACCTCTGTGCCTGTATCGCCCCTCTGCCCAGGAGTTTTGTTTGGATTTCCCTCTTTCTCTCCAGCCTCTGGACAGCCAGAGGGGCAGCCCAGGCACAGACCCGTGCTCTGCAGGTACAGCCATGAGAGCAGAGCAGGTGGAGTCCCAGGGCTGGCTGCAGAAGGTTCTGTGCAGGTTCCTTTCACATCCCTGCCAACTGCTGCCCTCATCCAGGTGCTTTTAGAGCCCTGCAGGGGCTCCTGGGGCTCACAGCAGCCCCAGAGAGAGCTCTTTCATTGAGCTCCAGGTCAGTGAGGGGCTCCCACAGCACCAAAACCTGACAGAGCAGACTCCAGGGCATCACACACAGCCACTGCCCTCCACAGGGGACACTGTGCCACACCAAGACAGTTCTGCCTTGGGAAGCACCACAGCCTCAGAGGAACATTTCCAGTCCTTCTGTGCTGAGAAATGCGCAGAGGGACTTGTGGAATTTGCAGGCAGCCCCAACATGGGAAGAGATGAGAATATTGACTCCATGTTTCAGAAGGCTGATTTATTATTTTATGATATATATTACATTAAAAGAAAATTATATACAAAAACTATACTAAAAGAATAGAAGAAAGGATTTCATCAGAAGGCTAGCAAGGAATAGAAAAGAATGATAATGAAATCTTGTGACTGATCAGAGATTCCAAGACAGCTGTGCTGTGATTGGCCATTAATTAGAAACAACCACATGAGACCAATCACAGATGCACCTGTTGCATTCCACAGCAGCAGATAATCAATGTTTACATTTTGTTCCTGAGGCCTCTCAGCTTCTCAGGAGGAAAAATCCTAGCAAAAGAATTTTTCATAAAACATGTCTGTGACAGGGACTGAGAACACAAGGGTGGCACTTGGCCTCCCCTCAGTGCCCTGACTCAGCTGCTCTGCATTTTAGGTGACTCCAAGGGGTGGAAGATGCTGGATAAGGCCACCCTGCTCCTGTTCCTGCATTTAGTCTCATGCTCCACCTCCTCCCCTCTCTACCCAGCTCTCAGGTAAGTGCTTGAGTGCTTTACCCACACTCTCACTCTGCCTCATCTCTGACCTTGTGCAGAATAAACAGCGGCCAAACTAAAGTTGCCAGCACTTCTGAAAGATGAGTTCTAAATGTGTTTCTAGGCCTATTCATCTGCCCTGTCTTAATTTTTTGGGTACACTGCTGGCCTAGAGGTGATTTCCAAAGAAGGCAGGCACCTGATGGAATATTTCAGCCCAAAGAGTTGCGTTTAGAATTGAATGCTGGGTTCTGTAAAGGGAAATCTGGCAATCTCCAGAGCAGGCAGCACCTCCAGCCCAAACACTGATAAAAATTTGTGGCTGCAGAGCACCTGCACTGAAGTCAGAACTGCAGATATTCTAGTACATGAAATCTACAGATACCTATTAATATTTCAAGTATTTCCTTGTCGGGTCTTACAAGTTGCAACACTGATTTGTACTTCGACAATGAATAGAAACATAAAAATGAGTGTTGGCTTCTCTAATGTGGATTTGCAGTGTCCCATAGAAGATGCTTTAGCCTTGTGCCAAAGGCATGGCACAATGACACCAGGAACAGTGGGATTCTGCTGGGAGCTCAGTGAGGGGGGTGTGTGTTTGAGGCAGCTCTACAAACCATCCTTCCACTGCTGGGAGAGCTTCAGGGCAGTTTCTGACTGGGGAGACCGACAGACAGCACTTGTATTACTGCTAAGATGGGATGAAAAATGGAGAAAGAACAAGCAGGAGAGTAGGGAATGATGGCTAAGAAGACTGAGCCCCAGCTGGATCTGAGCACAACCCTCAGCGTGCCTGGGGTTTCTCTTGCAGGTTCAGCCCAGGGCCGGTTGCTGGCAAGGCCGTGAGCTTCCAGCTGCAGCCCAGCAGCTCCCTGCAGAGCCACAGCCCCCTGGCAGAGCAGCAGCCCGAGGAGGGCTTCCTAACAGACCCCACTGAGAAAAGGTTGGTGCCTCCCCTGCCAGCCCTGCTGCTGCTGCACAGAGTGCTGGTCACAGCCCAGGAGCAGCTCAGTTAGTCCCACACCATCACCCGTGGCCAGAGCCGTGTCCTGCTGTCCCCACCAGCAAGGACACACTGACAGGGGCAGGCTCACACGCCCAGGGCTCCTGCAGGGAACAGAATTGTCCACTGAGCTCTGGGACTCTATCTGCAGGGATGCTAGAGCCTCTCCTTTCCCTCTCTGCCTGGAGACAGAGGTTCATTATTTCTGTCTGAAGCACAGAGGACTCACCCTTACGACAGTGGCACCAGCCCAGGGGTTTGTGCTTCCCCCCTTACCTGTGGATTTTCTGGAGCCTGGGTCTAACCACAGCCTAGAGATGTGCTGGGGGCTGTGTCACCCTGTCCCAGACAGAGCCCTCCCAGGAGGTGCAGGTGCTGCTGCAGAGCACAGGGACAGCCCAGCCCAGCCCTGCCCCAGGTATTTCATTTTCCCTGCTGCCTCCATGTCAGGACTGAGCTCCCTCAAATCCTTTTACCCTCCAACACTGATGCAGTCCCACACTACCAGCTGTTTGCTGTGGTGACCTGCCCTGGAATGAGCCCTGTGACGTGTGGGCTGTTCAGTTTCTCTCACTGACAGCTCAGAGATCAGCCTGTGCTTCCTTCCCTCCCCAGGATGCAGCGCCACGCTGACGCCATATTCACTGACAACTACAGGAAATTCCTGGGGCAGATTTCAGCCCGAAAATTCCTCCAGACCATCATTGGCAAGAGGCTTGGGTAAGCCCCAGCACCCTGCTGCCCTAGGGCTGGGTTTTGCCCATTACCCTGGGCAGTTTTCCACACACCTGGCAGAATTGGCTGCCTTTCACTGCAGCAGAACCAACCTCTCCTGCTGCTCCACATCCCAAAGGGCATTCTGCATCCCTGCAGTCTTGGATACCCTTAATCACAGTTATCATCCTAATTAATGCTTTCCTCCAAGGCTGTAAGCATCAGATCAGCTCAGAGTTCTGCTGCAATACCAACAAGCAACAATATTTGCTGATAATGTTTGCAATGATCCTTCATTGGTAGGGAACCTGTAGAATTTGCAGACAACCCCAGCATGGGAAGAGATGAGAATCTTGACTCCATGTTTCAGAAGGCTGGTTTATTATTTTATGATATATGTTATAGTATATTATATTATTTATATTATATATTTATATTATTTATATGATATATATTTATATAGTATATATTATATATATTCATATTGTTTATATTATATTTATAGTTATATTATATTTATAGTATTTATATTATATTTATATACTAAAACCATACTAAAAGAATAGAAGAAAGGATTTCATCAGAAGGCTAGCAAGGAATAGAAAAGAATGACAATTAAGTCTTGTAACTGACCAGAGTCCAAGACAGCTGGACTGTGATTGGCCAGTAATTAAAAACAACCACATGAGACCAATCACAGATGCACCTGTTGCATTCCACAGCAGCAGATAATTACTTTTACATTTCGTTTCTGAGGCTTCTCAGCTTCTTAGGAGAAAAAATCCTAATGAAAGGATTTTTCACAAAATGTGTCTGTGACAGGAACCCTTATCCCTGGCCTGGTTTGAACACAGAAAACAGCCTCTCCATTACCCTTGGCTGCTTAGATCACTGACTGCCACTGAACAAGACCAACTGGTCAGATGCAAGCCAGCCCAACCCATCTTCTAACAAAGCAGCAAATACAGTGACCAGTTTCTTTCTGAAATTAAGCAGAGTTTCCTTAGGCTCAGTCTCAGCAGGCTCCCTTTCAGTGCTGAGCCAAACTTGGAGTGAGGCACAAAAAGCATGTCAGAAACAAAGAGGTTTCTCATCTTCACCCACCAGAAGCAGCGAGAGCAGCCCAGGGGAGGGGCTGCAGGAATTCCTGAGCAGGCGCCAGTCCGACAGCATCCTGATGGACAGCCAGTACCAGCAGCAGATGGTGCTGAGGGACTTCCTGGGAGCCATCCTGCAGAGCCACAGGTGGGTGCCAGTCAGGTCATCCTCTGCCCGCTGCAGGAGCACACCCAGCTCCTTGGCACTGCCTGCCTAACAGGGGTGAACATGCTGAATTAAGTGTCCTTTCAGGGAAAGAATAAGGCTGAGCTCACAAGCAGCGTGCAGATAAGAACAGCCTGCACCACACAGCAGCACATCACTCTGCTGTCTTCTCAGCCTTGTAATCCAGTCAAATAGCAGAAAAGAGAATTTCTCTCTTGATCCCAGTGATGCCATCCCTGTCCTCTTCCTTGGCAGGCCTCAGGACATTGACAGCAGTGGGCTGGAAGGCTTTCCCAGCACCCTGGCCAAGCTCATGTAAATATTTCTCCCTTTTCCATCTCCTCACACTCTGGTGAGTACCATTCCCTGCTCAACCCTGTGCATAACTCACTGCTGCTGCACTGCTCAAGGCTTGAAGGCTCTCCTTCAGCAATGCCAGCTCCCACTGCTGCCCATGAAAAAGGTGCTTGCTGCAATTTAAGGGGGGAAAAGCTCCCAATCAATATTATCAAGTACCTAAAACCCTGCTAGATTGAACAGACAGAACACAAGTGCTGTGGAGCTGCATGTGGATGCCTGGGAACAGGTTTGCAGCAGCCCAAAGCAGCCTTGCAAAGCTATCTGAGATGGGGTGCCTGAGGGTCTAGGCCAGGCTCAAGGCAGACAAAATCTTTCTCCAGCAGCAGAACCTGTCTCTAGGTCCCTGGGACATGTCAGGTTTTCCCTGCACTAGAACAGCAGATAGTTTTACTGTTTTCTGTATCCCTCACTCCTGAAAACAGTCAGCTGGAACTTGAATTACACTCCAAGTCTTGTCATTCTTGAGGGAATGAGAGACAGCACACCATCCATCCTTGGGAATACCTTCCCTTGATCAGCTGTCCCACAGAAATGAAGCCTGTCCAATGCTGCCAGCAGGATTTAAAGGGGTGTGGAGAGATCAGTGTGCACACTGAACAAAAGAGGGGCTGGGGAAGAGAGGGAAGATCAGAACTCTACATAAATCACACAGCTGTGAGAGCATAACATTCCAGCATCTCCCTTGCCATGCTTGACTTGGTTACCTTTCCACACATAAGGTCAGTCAGGAAAAGCCTCCAAAGGATGAAAAAATGTGTGTGCTTATGAAGTTTTCTGGTAATTCTCTTTTCCTCCTCTTTCTGTCTAGAATAATTCAGAGCTCATGGACCAAACTGTACAGTGAGCCCTTCATGGCTGTGAAGACACTCCCAGATGTGAGCAGCTGGAACCTGATGCACACACTCCTCAGATCTGATCAGAGGAATGCAGTGCTGAAGCACCACTTAATTTACTCCAGTCTTTACAATTTAACTCCCCTCTTGAAATACTGCTCTGTACTAAATTAGAAAACAAACCTCTGTGGTTTAACCTCAGGCTGCTATACACAGACTAAAACAAGTGAGAGACTTGTAATTCTGGGGACCTCCTGTCTGCTAATTAAGGTTTCTAATCACAAAGTGTGGCAAAATTTCTGCCAAGTCATCTTTCTGTTTGAGGGCTTGATTAATAAAGATGAGGCCACCAAAAGGCACCTTTAGGCAACTTAGTAAATTGATTACAGCATTCTCTAAATTGATGCTGATGGCACAGCCACACACAGCAAGGATCAGGGTGAGGTGAGAGATGAATTCACACATCTCCCATTCACTGGAAACACTGCCCAGGGTTGCTGCTGCCTGCCTGACACAGAATAAACTCTAAAATGCTCAGCTATGGTTCCTGCTCAGCCTTGAGGAGTTCAAGCTGAAGTTATAGCTCTGCCAGAGCTAAAGGAGATCCCTGTGCATCAGATTGGGCTGTCACTGTTTCAACTCAACCTCCTGTTGCAGCTGTAAATGTTTTAAAAGGAGTAAGTTATTAGCCCAGTGATCTCATACAGCTCCTTGCTCCCTCTCACCCCAATCCCCCTGTGGTTTGTGTAATTATGTCTTCAGAAATGTAAATAACATCAGGATGGGGTCTGCTCTCCCATCAGCAGCAGGAAATAAGAGTTGTTTGAAATAAACCTGTCCAACAGCAGGTCAAGGTGGCTCTTTTGTTGAGACCTAAGTTTCTTGAGGAAGATGCTCCTCAGAGACAGTTGTCAAGTGCACTAAGGATGACTCAAAACTGGGCTAACAAAGGCACCAGCTCCAGTACCAATAACAACACCAGGCTGGAATCACAATTATATATAATATACATACACATCACACATTGTGATATATATCACCATATAAATGTGTGTTTAGGCCTAGGAAGCCTTCCCTCCTTGCACTCCAACAATTCCATGTTGGTTTGCAGCTGTTACCATCTCATTTTTCCTCAGGTACCATGTCAGGTACCATGAACAGGAGTGTGCATGGAAATAATTTCATCCTTGTACCAACTGCCTCTCTGTTAGAGCCTGTTCAGGTTTTACAGTTCCAGCTCTAGGGAAGGGTTACAAAGCACCCAGCAGGATGGGGAACACTGAGAGGATGCTGAGGGAGAGCAGTGCAGCTGTGGCAGCAGCAGGAGCACTAAAGGATAACTGCTGCCCTTCCACAGGCCCTTCCTTTTGCTCCACAGAGCAGAAATACACAAAGGAATCACCTGAGTAGCCTGGTCCAAAATGGATTTCTAAGCATATTCTGTAACAACACACTCAAAGCCATTAGGACTTACTACAAGGAAAGGAATTACAAACAATGAAAAAGATTCCTAAAGCAGTAAGTAGACAGAGTAGCAAAAATTATTTAAACTCTGTTAAGTGGCATAAAAGGCATATGCAAACATTGGGTTGGATACTGCCAATAAAATCAAAACCCTTTCAAAAACATTTCAGAAAGTGTTTGGGTGATTAAGTCTGTGATTAAATGGATGGGTGAGTGCAGCTATTTAGAATAAGAGATTCCTTTGGAGATTCAGTTTGCTTCAAAATGAGGAAACAAATGCTCAAACTCTGTGAGATTAAATATAAAAACAAAGCAAATAAAAAATATCTGAGCACTAAAAGACCAAATAAAAACAATCTTTCCTAATCCATAAGTAGTACAATCAATAGCAACACACACAGCTTAGAGAAGACACATCACAGGGGCACTCCATGATTCTCCTTTTGCATCCCTGCTCTCCTTGGATAAAATGCTGCAGCTCTAGAGGCACAGGGAAAGTTCTGTCCTAGCACAAAGCATCAGCAGAAAGAATTAGTTACAAAGCTTCTAAGTGAGCAGTAACAAAATACAAGGCTAAAAAAAATATTTCAGGGTAAATGACTATGAATAGCTTTGTTATTTCTTGTCTAAAACTCCTTTAGTCCCAGAGGACTTGAATGCAGCCTGAGATCTGGCGTTTGAAGGAGTGCAGGGGAGGTCACAGAAGTTCATGAAACCTCTGTGGGCCCACCCTAATGTTCAGCAGGTAGAACAGCAAAAGAGCAGGAACAGTGAGCTAAGTGTGAGCAACAGCATGGGGAACAGACAAGGTGGGTTTAATAAAGGGGGGTCACGTCTCACACACGTGAAATGCTTTGGAGGATTCAGCTCCACACCCTCTATGCACATGCTTGCTTGCTGATGTAATTTTCCTGGATTTCCAGAAGACTTTGATAAGGTTCCTTTGCCAAAAGGCCTCTAAAGCACCTACCCTTGATACAGGATGCCCAGGAGCAGGGGAGGGAGCTAAATGTTAAATTTTCCATGTGAAAGTTGCTCAGCAGGAGGAGATTTAGGCCTTTGGTTATTACTATCTGTAAGTCCTTCAGTAACACCCAAAGCTGCTGCCTCAGCACTGCTTGGTGGTCCTGAAGGGAGTAATTAGGTGGAAATTGGAGTTTGAGTAACTCAAACACAGCCACATGGCAAGCAGCACACCTGGCTGTGGTTTCACAGGAGAGCAGAAGCAACAACCTCCATCAATCTGGAGTGAGAAGGTCACTGCCAGAGGCTGGGAACAAAGTGCAGCCCCCAGAGGACCCCCAAAGCTGCTGGGTCAGACACAGCCAGGCACAGCAGCACTGCTGGCTCCCACAAGGGCTGAGCCCCAGGGCCCAGAGCAGCTGGGCACAGCCTGGAGTGAGAGACAAACCTGCAGTGGAGAAAGCAGCCACAGCCTCACCCAAGGGCCAGGCAGGAGGGAAGTGCCCCCCAATAAACACAGCCCCCAGGGAAAGGACATGAAAGAACAGGAAGCTTCACACTCACAATGACTCACACACAAAATTACCCACCAGAAAAAGCTCCTTTCATTCTCATATGAGCCCAGCTTCCAACCACTGCCTCTGAGACAGCCAAAGCACAACACTCAGGACCATCCTTTCCTCCTCTTTATTCACAAATCTTTAGGATGAGGAAAGGGCACCTGGGGAAAAAGCAGATTTGTATTTTCTTCTTCCTTTTTCTCAAAAAGAAATTCAAATGTCCTGGGAGAAGGGGAGAGGATCCAGGGAAGAAAAGATTTTCCAGATTCATATGAAAAGCACTCCAGTAGCATGAACACAATGATGAAAATAAAGATTTTAAAAAAAGTTTAACTGGCACCCATTTGACTTAATATATAAAAAAAGAATTATCTTCTGCCTTCCTTCTTCTGGCCTTTCAGTTATTTATTTGCTTCTGTTCTGAAAGCATTTGCTTTGTTTTTCCACATTTCTTCCATTCTTCTGGTACTATTGTGTCCTGGAAAGAAAAATAAAAAAATATTAACTCTTCCAGGCAACAAAGCACTGGCCTGTACAGTACAAGTGTCCCCAGACCCCTCATTCTCTCTCAAAAGCAGCTTGTTGGACAAAATTCCCCAAAGCAGCTTATCTGAGTGATAAACCAGCACTGCTCTGGGATGGGGGATGGAATTCAGGGAGCATGGAAATGGTCAGAGAAAATGAAGATTAATTTCTGGTGCAAAAGGCATGAATGTGCCTATTAAATTACAGAACTGAACAAAGAAAAAAACAACCCAGGCTGAAGGCAAAACCTGCAAGTACCTTAACTCCTCCTCTTACCAGGGCTGATCCATCTGCTGGCAATTGTTGGTCCATGTTAACACAGAGTTCTTCATCTCCCCAGGAAGATCAGGCAGGGTTAGCACAGCAAACCCAACTTTTGAGGTCCTTTTGCCCTCCATGATGCCACACATGGCATGACACTCTTAACTGACACAGCTGGGGCATCAGAAAACTCAGCAGTGAGGAAAAATGCTTGGGGTTTGTGGGTATTAAATTATTTGCAAGATCTTAGGGCTACAGACAGCTCAGAGAGCTGCAGCCCCTCTGCTCTGAGGGATTTGGGGATGCTCAGCCTGGAGAAGGCCCAAGGGAGGCCTCACTGTGGCCATGCAGGACTTGAAGGGGTTTTTGAAAAGGAGTCAGAGGGATGTTTTATACAGGCAGATGGAGCAGTGGTTTTAAACTGAAAGAGGGCAGGTTTAGATTGGATGTTAGGAAGATTTTTTAAACTCAGAATGTGATGAGGCACTGGCACAGGTTGCCCAGAGAAGCTGTTGTTGCCCCATCTCTGGAATTTGTTAAAGGCCAGGGTGGATGTGGCCCAAAGCAACCCGGTCTAGTGGATGGTGTCCCTGCCCATGGCAGGGGGGTGGAACTGGAGGGCTTTAAGATCCGTTCCAACCCAAACCTGTGTGTGATTCCATGATCCTCCAGGATTACTTACAGCCCATTAGGAATGAAGGAGTTAAAATAGCAGGCTGAGGAACAGGAAACATGCAGGCTGTGGAGAACACACTCATGAGGACTTGGTAACAGGCCACTAAAAAGCTGCAAACCACTGGCCCAAAGTGATGCTAAAGAGAAGCATCCAGGAGCCCGAACAGCAAACACAGCACTCAAAAGGACAAGTGACAGCCACCTCCAGTTCCTCTCCAATAACTTGCTGGTTGTTCTGTGCTCAGGTACTTCAAAACACTCCAGGGAGAGAAAAGACAGCAAAGGGTGTTTTTCTGAGGGACATGATGCCAAATTTTCCACAGGTAAAAACTGCAGACAGGAGCACAGTGCACACCTTTTGTGTGGCACAACCTCCCAGTGCTGGTTTTGATTTGCACCACGAAAACTGGGCTCCATTCAACTCCCCAGTGCCTGGAGCACTGACAGTGGATGTGAGGGGAAGCAGATGCTCAGATGTACCTGTGCAGCACATTGTACAGTGATCTGTGTCATCACAGGACCCATCCCACAAACTTCCTCTGTCCCACAACAAACCAGTGCACTGAGCAAGGAATGAAGCCCTCATGCACACACACTCAGAACTGGGCAGTCCTGCCCCCCACACCACAGTGCACAGAGCAAACTGGGACCTTACCTTTGGGAAACTGGGACCTTACCTTTGGGAATGAAAGGACACAAAGGGCTTTCTGCTGGCAAAGGGCAATGGAGAGCCAGCACAGGACTGTATGGAATGGAGGGGGCTGGGAGCTGCTGCTGCCTGAGCCATCATGGCAGTCCATCAATTCAGTCTAATGGGAGGGTGACCCAGGACTGGGTCGAGCCCTCAGCTGAGAGAGGTGGTGCTGACCACCAGCCCAAATGGGGATGCAATTCAGCAGGCAGAGTGCCTGGCAGCTGCACAGCCAGAATACTGCAGGTGGGGACAGGGAGTACCAGCAGCAGGGTGGGAACAGCCCCAGTGTCAGCCACTTTCACCATGGTCTCCTCCAGCCAACACTGCCAATAATTTATTTATAGGAGCAATAATATTGTATTATTTCATCACCTGAGAGCTGCTTGATGCCCACAACAGCATATTTACATGTGCACATATCACCACACAGACTTCAGATAATTCAGGAAATCACACAAATGCAATTTAGTCTCAGAGAACACGTCCTGCTAATATGCCCAACCCAGCTGCAGCCAGGGCACCCAAGGACTGATTTAAAGCCCACTAAGCAATGCTGGGGGAAGCAGCTTCAGCTCAGATATTTTTCTTGTCAAAGGAGTGAGTGATGAGGTGAAATGAAACAGGCAGCATGGCCAGGGAAAGGCAAAATGCAAAAAGGCCCTTACTTCCTGAAGAGCTGGTCACTAGCAAACCCCCTTTTACCGCAGCGTTCTATACTTTGCCAACCTACTGCTCTGCTCTGCAGCGATCCTGCCAAAAGGAGAGAGGGAAAAGGTTCAGAGAAGACAGCAAGGAAGAAAGCAGCCCTGATCCAGCAGCCAGACCCTGTGACAGAAATGCAAAAAGCAAAACCAGGCCTTCTGGTAACTTCTGTAACAAGCTGGTTTATACAGCCAGCCCCCTTCTCACGCCTGCTGTTGGCCTCCACAGCTTGGCCTCAAAGTGCAATCTGCTTAATTGTCACTGCACTCCAGCATCTGAGACAGGCAGGCACTGCTTTCACAAGAAGATGTCTTTTTGAACTTTAAAGTCGTGTACAAAGGGTTTAACTTTAGCCTCAGAGAGAAGTTTTACTTTCAAATTTGCCATTGTAGTTGCAGCTTCGTGTCATTTCCAGCGAAAAAGCACACGGACACCCCCCGCAGTGGTTTGAAGCAGGAACCAACCACCTGCATTTATGTGCTAACAGAAGCCCTGGTTAAGCCAAGACACTTAGAAATTTGCTTCATTGTATTATTTTTCCCCAAATCTGTATCCTAGGCAATCTGCACTTAATAACAATGTCTCATTACTCATTATTAAATGACATAACAGTCGCAGGGGCAACAAAATTCCCAGAGGAAGTTATGTTAACACAATAAAATGCCAGTGGAGAGAGCTGGACATCTGAGGGAGCAAGGCTGAGAAAGCTGAGAGGACAGTATGAAAATGTTTAATTACATTAATCATCCTCCCTAACACAGCCATAAATGTAGAGATGTTTTAAAGAAAATAAATCAATGCAACCCTCCTGCAAATTATATTCTTATGGTTTTTTTTACAGCTCTTGTCCTGGTTTTAATAGAGTGTAATCAAAAAGGTGAGACCCCAGGGATATCTATGCAGGTAGGTATCCAATAGCTCAAAAAGGGGAAAGTAAGGAAAGCACAGGTGTGATGGCAAAGCAGGTCAGTAAATCATCTTCAAAGTCAAATGCTACATTAGTACAAAAGCTTAAGTCCCACATGGAAACTGTGTGTGGCAGAAGTGAAGGACAGGGAATGGTGTGACCTCTAACAAGGCACTGCAGTGGCAGCAAACTGATGCCTGCCCACACCAGGGCAGTCCCCAGACATTGTGTGGCAGAAGACAAGTGTGCAGAATGAATCCAATCCAGTACAGAAAGGAATGCTGTATCCCTAATATCTAGCAGAATTTTCTCTGGGTTTGCCAGTGTTTGTTGCCTCTTGTCTGTTGCTGCACAGCTGATGAGCACTGCTTCCCTTTTCCCTACAATCACCCCTTAGCTAGAGGAACACAGCAGTAATTTACTCCCACCTTACCTTCCTCCTCTTAAAACCTTCATCACAAGCAGAGCTCCCAAATAGTTGGGCCTCCTCTACATTTATAGAGGCTTCCATAATCTAACACTGTTCTAAGAGCTTCCTTCAGCACATGCCACATGGCCAATTCTCTGTGCAGGAGCTGCTCCCTGGGCACAGCCCCTCACTGCCCTGCCCAGATCAAGAGGCAGGGAATGGGGATGAGCAGCCCAGCCCCACACACAAGGTCCAAGAGCCCAAAGCAGTGACACACAGCAGCACCCTGTCACCTCCTCCCCACTGATGCTAAAGCTCTGTGCCCCCCTTACCTCTTCACAGCTTTCTGAGCCAGCATCCTGTTGCCTGCCAGGAATGTGATGCCACCCAAAATGGCCAAGTACTTCAGAGTCTGGAACATGTTGAGCTGAGTCCAGTAGACATACATGAGTCCCAACATTGCTGGAGAAAAAAAAAGACAGCCCATGGCTGAAACTGCATTTCAAAGACCAACCATGTGTCATCCTCAGAACAACTGTGCTGCCAGGCCTAAGCATTTGGTTCCTATCCCACCTCTGAAGCTCTGAATGGCAGCTCTAAAGACCACACATTATTGCCAGGGAATGGAGACATCTGGGTTCCCATTCTGGAGTGAAAATGAGACACTGACAGCTTGCAACCAACTCTCCTGTGGCAGAATTATGGACTATTATAGACATTAAGGGCTATTAAAAAGAGGAGGATACTCTGGATTTCAATAGGGGATATTAACCTCACACATCTGTAAGGGCTTACAGCTTTATAAAGCTTCCAAGTAACCTGACTTGGACTGAGAAACAAAGTGACATTTGAAAATCAATTCAATGTTCTCCCAACCTGCTATGTTTCTGAAATTCTACCAAGACAGTAAATAACTGTGTAACCAAGGACACAATAAAATGGATGAAAAAAATTGGTTCAGCCAAAGAACCAGAAGTGCTTTTATGGGAAGAGCTTTAAAGAAAAGATGTAGCTTTTCACTGTTGAGAGTCCTGCAGGTCCCAATCCCCACAGAACCTCCCCACTCTCAGAGGATAAACATGCAATAAAGTGTGACCTCTGGAAATAAGAAGTTCTATTAAGTACAGATAAATGGAGTGAGAGAGGGGCCTGGATAATGATGGCTGTTATAAGCTGATGGCCAAAACAGGTTTATCACCATATTAACAATCATGAAAAGCAGGAAGGCAGATGGAAACAAGAGAACAAGTGTTATGCTGTTATGTCATTAGAGTTAATAGACCACGAGCCCATTAACCACATGCTCTCATCTCCAACTCCCAGGTGAGGAGGTCAAACACACACAAAGCCTCTGACACTTACCAGCATGTCCCAAGTGGAAAACAATGGTGCTGGGAGCAAAGCTGAAGTTGGAGATGTTGGCACCTATCTTGATCCACTAAAAAGGAAAAGAAACAAAATTGGAGTTAAACAGCCTTGTAAACACAAGTTTTTATTTTAAAATTCAACATCTTTCAAGCCAGTTTAAGATCTTCAGTGAATCCAGTGTATTCTCTAGAGAAGCACTTGTTAATTACTGCAAGAGGAGACAGCAGTAATTTTGCTAAAGGCAGCATTGTTGAACTCCTTCAATGGAAATGTCTCCTGCTACTTCTGACTGCCCCAATGCAGTTCCTCAAATATCTTAAACTGATGAGAGAAGACTGTTCCAAATTTAAATAATGAAAAAGAAATAGACATTGCTATTTCTACCCAGTTGAATTAATTTCCAATAAAAATAATTTTTAAAAAGGGTAATGCTCTCATTTTGGACTCATCCAAAGAACAGCTATAGACACAAGATATTTGCTCATAGTAACACTTAGAGTTTTTGACTACAAAAGATAAAGGCATTAAGGGTGGAAAAGAGGAGCAGCAACAATGAGTTTTTTTATTAAAGTGTCACAACCTTGTATATTGTGAACTCCACAGACCAGAGGACATGACTGCCTGAATGCCAGCTTTCACTGAGACTGGCTAATGGGAAATTACTGCTGGAACCAGTTTCATCTTCCAAAACAGGAATAATTTAACTTGTCTCAGTGAGATTTTTATTGCATTAAGTTCAAAGCACTGACCTGATGATACAGTGAGTGGCAGGGGATGGTTCAACTACAGACACTCAAATGTCCACAAATGGGAATTCAATCTGACAGGATTAAGTAACACAGATTTTGTGATGGATTTATTACATGTGAGGCAGAATAACTGCTTTTTTCCTGTGGAAATCAAATGTTGTTGCAACTTAATCTGCCCACTGTTATTCAGCATCCCCAGCAGAAGCACACTGAAGAAACTCATCCACCTACTACAACTTGGCAGCAGTGTCATTCTGCTTTGACTACACCCTCAAAAAACCAAACCAGACCAGTGCTGTGCACTGACATCTGCTAGCTGCAACTCCAGCACTGCTGTGCCAGTCATGATTAACCAAAAGTTTTAGCAAGAAGTTGAACTGTCCAACCTCCTAAGTGAGTCTGACAGGATGGGAGAAGTGCTGTTCTTCTGTGACCCAGTTCACTCACCAAGATGAGCAGCAAAAGCAGTGGGGAGAGAACCAGTGCTGTGAAAGTGTTGGAGACCACTGTGGGAGGCCTCTTCTCAGGTTCTCTGAAGAGATGCTGCAAACAAACAAAACCAACTGATGAGCAGGAGTGTTCCAACAGAGCAGCTCCTCTGCTCCCAAGTGCTGTTCTCAGAGGTTCCTCTGGGTCAGAGCCATTCTCCTTAAGGCAAAGACTGGCTCTTTAACACACAGGGTCCATTCCAGTCTCTGCACATTTGATTTCTTGCACAGTTAACTTTTCCTTGCACTCACAGGAGCACTGGTTAGCTTGACATCAGCCCAGAAGGCTGGAATGAAACAGAGACCTTTCTGTGGTCCTTACCTGGCCAAATTTTCATGTTTGGGTCTTTTCACTGACACCAGTTGCTCTCTCATAGCTAGAACACACAGCTTTTTTATTCATACACCACAGAACTCCAACAAATTTCTTTCAATCAAGCAGTAACTCTGGTCTTCCTTTAACTACATTACTTACAAATAAATTATGATGAGAACACATAACACCAAGCCCTCATCTCCACATATAATCTTGACTGTACCTGGATTTCAGGTTTGGGAACAAAGAGGTTCTTGGACTGGACTGTGGATGGTGCATCCTCTTCTGGGAATGTGATCACCACATCAGCCTGAAATGAAATTGTGCAGCTTCATGCATTTAGATCTAAATGCATAAAACCTATTCCATTACTGTGCTCTATTTCCCTATTTGACAATCTACAATTTACATAATTTTTTTAAGAGAAATTGAGAAAAAGACACCATAATTTTTAAGAAGCCACCTCTCCTAAATAGGGGCAGTAATGCCATTCACCCATCATTAAGAATTGGACTTATTTCCAGCACAGAAAGAACAGAGAGGTTAAACCTTGAGAGCCTGCTGTGAAATTGCATCAAACCCATTCTGAAGCTTCTGCATCACCACATGAGGAAATTAATGTTAATTCCTGTCTTGCTTTGAAGTTTACTTAAAACTTACAACAACACCAAACCTCAGAGCCCACAAATGGCCAAAAGGATTCTGGTTCACTAAAAAGAACAAAAGATTTGAGCTTTTTGCTTCCAAGCCTGTACCATGCCCTCCTGTCAGACTGTCAGTAATGACAAAACCACATCACCCACTTCCAGCTACATACCACATTCCAAAGGATTGGATTTTCCAGAGTGGCATCTCCAATGATCAGGTAAAGAGTGTAGGTCCCAGAGGCAGAGTCAAATTCAGTTTTTCTTTCAGAGGTATCCAGTTCAAATTTGTACACATTCTTGCTGTCTGGCTCTGCAACAAACACCACCTCCTGGCCAGTCTTTTGGTTGTGAAGTCGAACAAAAGTCTGCAAGGAAGATTGGAACATTCAAGGACTTTTCAGCTAGCAATTTACATTAAAAAAACCATCAGAAGTGTGCTTTTACAGTGCACTCAATCTGTGGAGTTAAATACAACACAATACCAGAGCCAGGAGAGTTTCATTTAACAGACAGACAAAACAAAGTGAATCTCCCAGCTAGTGAGATCAGTGATCCTCACAGTACATGTCAGAAACATAAGTCTTCTCAAAACCCATCAAATCTTTTCAAGAGCAACTGTCACTTCAGATGCTTCGTGATGGAACATCTTGGTAACACAGCAATGACAAAAATTGTCCTAACCTGGTGAGGGATGAGTTCAGCTCCACTGTTCACATCTATCAGCTGGAAGGATAAAGCAAAGTTCTGATGGCTGTCAGCAGTGAATGAGCCCTTGGCTTTGGCTGGGTAAGCTACCCTAGGAGGGAAAAAACCACACAGAACTGAGGTGATTTTCCAACAGAAGGCCTGGTGCTCAGAGAAACCAAGGCTCCAGTCTAGAGTCAGGGTTGCCCTCCCAGGATCACACACCCCAAGCTGTTTTACCTGGTTGTTTTTGGTGCAATGCTCTGATCCTTATCCACAGTAGAAAGATCTACATTAGTAATCCCCACTTCTGTGGAAACTTTTACTTTCAGCTGCAACAAAACACAATAGAAAATTCTTCAGAGCACTCTGCATACACCAATTATGGCAAAGTTCACTGGAGATGCTTTAGCTCTTCAGTCCCTCTTCCCCAAAGAGGGTCTTATGACTGAGTACAAGTCAGAGGCTGACCTGCACAGAAGGATCTACAGCAATTTACCTTCTGGCAAAGCTCCAGCACCAGTCACTGACCCATCCCCTTCCTCCCTGCACCAGCAGCCAGCTCTGCAAACACCAACTTCTCAGGCATGCTGGAATTAGCTGCCTTGAGAGAGCTGCTTTGAATTAAACAGTCTACCCACCAAGATCCAACTAGCTTTCCTTCTGAACTAGCAGAAGCCAGCTAGTAAAGATTACATTTGATACAACTTCACACTGCCTGTGCATGTGTCCTTCTGCTTTTTGGACAGCAGTTTGAGACAAGAGGTCTCTGGACAGCAACAGTTCTGCCTCTGTTGGCTCCTAAAGCCCAAGAGGTTTCTGTTGACTTTATTACCAGCAGGCAATGCCAAAGCATTCCTGCAGACCTGCACTTTGTCCAGCAAGCTTTGCTGCAGTCACAGCACTCACCCCTCAGTGCAGGGCAGCCAATAAAGCCCTGCCATTTATCTCACTCCTCTGTGCTAAGTGCAGTATAAACCTCAAGGAGAGAAATGATTTCCTGCCCTTTCCCCAGCCCCAAACCACAGCCCATTCAGGCACTGAGCCGAGTGGGTTTGACTGATTTCAATTCTTCTCTCAAACACAAGCAGTTACTGCAGTCTGTAGTTTTTAATTAGCACATTTGTTCTCACAGCTTACAAATGCTCCCCTAGAGAATTGAAGTTTCCTTGCCAAGACATTTTTCATCTTATACTACAATTTGTTATTACAGGTTTGCTCATGTGAGCCAGCCCCACATCCTCAGCCTGAAAAATAATTCACAGACAACCTGTAGGAAAAATATGTAAAAACATGAACCAAACTATTCAGGTCAGACTTCACACACAATCATCTTGGCAATTTCTTTACAACAAAAAGTGTAATTTAAGAGAGAGGCTATCCCTAAAAACGGATCCATTAACATGCAGATGATTCAAGCTAACTTTAGCAAAGCCTTCATTTGTTCCAAGACAGGAGCAAAGAAAGATGGACTAAGAAACAATAATTTAAAAAAAGTTGTGTGGAGGCAACTCAGAGCTGCAGCACACAGCCCCCCCCCCCCCCAACTGCACAGTACACAAACATCTCTCAAATATTTTAATGCCAGGAAATGTAGTCTCTGCCTGAGTAATGACCCACTGGTTTAGCTCATTACTGTCAAAACGATGGTGCATTAAGGACAATTAATGCTAATAACAGTAAGGAAAAAAGCAGCTCCCCAGCAGTCCTCCCCCATAACAATGTGTCTTATTAGCAGCAGTTCCCACAAAGCTGCTGGAGCTAATACATTCCTGCCAGTGCCTCCCCGTGCCAGCCCCAGCTTAAGCAGGACAATCCAGCCCCTTCTGACACCCCTGAGGGCCATTAGTGCTCCACTGACAGAGCCAATTTGATACTCAGACTAAAGGTCAGCTGTTGTGTCTTCCTCCACTTCAAGCTAAATATGTGGGAAGACTTGAAATGTTAATTGTTTCCTTAAATAGGTGATTGAGGGCAAAATTAACCCTGGGAATGGACCTCTTTGGAGAAGAGCATTCTCAGCTGTTGACACTGGGGTGACTACATGAGCAGTCAGAGAGGTGACATTCCTCTCACTGTAACAAACTTGAGGAAAGTGAAACTCCAAATGTTTATATAAAACCGCTCTTCAGAAAGGTGTGGTCTAAGAGCTTTTGCCACCAAAAAAACGGCTGTGTATGCATGAAAAGACTTCATTTGCTTTGGTCACTGCTTCTCCACTACAAAATCTTCACCATCTATACAGTTTGGGAATGCCAAGACTCCCTTGACTCTCTTGTAGGGTTTCAGACCTTATACAAACAGACAACAACAAATGCTCAGCTTCCACACAGCAGGCAAACATCAGACAACTGACAGCCAAGCCTTGAGATTTATGGGCTCAACTCTGGAATGCTCTGAAGAACTAAGACTGGAAATCATTTCTGCATATGGACTTAGGGCTGCCATATGAACACCTCCCCTGTTACCCTTTGTTCATACGCTGTCAGATCAGCATCCAAGTGATAGGACAGGTTTGAAATTTACACAAATCCCTTTTGATCATGTTTTAATCTGGTTACTGGCCATAATCCTGAGGCAAAATCCAATGCATTATAGAAAAGCATGTGATAGAAATTCCATACAACTGGCAACATCTTTCACAAGTATAAATAAAAAGCTGTTTCAGTGACTAGGCAAAGAATCAAAATACATCAAAGAGCACACCCACCTCCACTTTATTAGCAATAAATCGCTTATCTCCATCTACACTGATAGAGAAATCATAATATCCACTAGCAGGTTTCACATTCATGAAGTTCAGCTCAAAGAAATCTCTGTAACAAAAAAACCCAAGGTGTCAACAAGTCTCCAAATATGGTACAATTAACAGGTAAACAAACACAGCATAAAACTAACATTTCTAAGTGCAGCAGGAAAAGAATTCTTCAAAGTTGGCCAAAGTCAAAGAAACATTGGAATTTCCCACTCCCATTCAAAAGAAAAAACAACAGAAATTCACCATCACCACCAAATGTGATCAGTCACTCTACACTAACAAAACACAACCATAGCATTTTAAGTTTTCTACCACAGAAAGATTTCTCTGGTGGAAAAATATTTTTGGAAAATAAGTCTAACATTGCTTAAATAACACCTATTTGTCTTACTCTAAAAATAATCTTATTTTCTTACCCAGAGAGAGTAAATGGTAGCTGTTGAAGGACAGTGGCTTTGCTGGACACAGACTTGGCTTGGTCCAGCTTTACAGAAACTTGAGTCAGTAGCTGGGACATAACATTGGTCACTTGAAGCTATGAGAAAAAAACCAGCATTTCTGTGAGACATGGCCCAGAAGGAATGCAGGAGCACAGACAACTCAGTGTTACACACCCAGAGCTCTCCCCTGCTCAGCATCCCAGCCTCCCTGGCTCTTTCTAACACAAGAGGGAAGGTGAAGAGCTGACTTCCACATCATGCCTTCTTGGTAAGCTGAGGTTCCTAAGAATCACTTCACAAAAGCCCTACAATCCCAGACCTGCTGGAGCCTCAGCCACAGAGCTAAAAGTGAAAGGCAGCTTACACTTTTGTCAGCCCAGAGCAACAGCAGCACAGACTGAGCCAAGCTGTGGGGCTAAGGCTTACCCTGAGCAGGGGCTGGTGATGAGACACAGCTGCAGGACCATCAGGGACAATGATGATGGGCAGGTGGAAGCGGTTCTGGGACAGGGCACCTGCAGCACGAGCAATGCTGAAAGCCTCCGACAGAGTCTCAAAGTTCTTCTTGCTAAAAATGGCATTCATCAGCTGGATAACCTGATCCTGAAAGAGGAAAAGCCAACCACATATAAGCAGCAGCAGCTTCCCACAACATTGCAAACTGGCTGAGTATTATGTTATTAATGAAAACATAATTCATAAAAGACTGTTTAATTTTCCATTTGCTTTAAAACCAGTTCAAATTATGAGGCAACCCAAAAATTATCTGCCTTTGGAATTTCATGTGCATTCTTATTCTTGGCTGGGAGGCTCCAACCACAATGGCTGGAACTGTATCAAGAACTTGGAAAAGCAGAATATGGATCCACCTCTGCAAATGCTGTGTTTCAGAGTAAAAAGATGTCATCAGCTCAACTATCCAGACTGCATGTGGCTGCAAAAAGACAAACTGGCTGCAAGAGCTGCACAACTCTCCTTATACAGAGGAGCAGAACCAGGCTTGGTGTCCTGGCTGGGAAAGCCATGGAACAAAGCACCCCAATGGCTCTGGAAGGAGCCAGCCTAGGTCCAGGCAGGCTTATCCCCTGAGGCTCAGCAGTGTCCTCAGGCTAAGAGGATTAGCTTTAAAGCAGTACCACCAGGAGCACAGAGCCAGCTCTGCCTCTGGGATGTGCCAAAGCTCATTTGTTCTCCCCAAAGCAGGAGTGGGACAGCATCCCCCAGCTGGCTTTGCAGGCTGACTCAGTAGGGTTAGGGCATCTGCACCACTCTCTGCACATTATTCATTACCCCTCACTATTCAGCTTCTTCCATCCCTCCCTGCTAGTCTGGAAAACAGAGGGATGGCTACCTGGACTTTGATCCAAACCAAGGATTTTGGGCTAAACCCTAATGAGAATGAGTACAAAGACAATCTCAAATAAAGCAATAAAATACAAGTTAGTGACCTGCAAAGAACACTTCTAAATGAAATTCACTGCACATCAAATTTTCACTTTTCTGCTTTGTACCAGTGAACACCAAACAACATCACAACTAGAGAAAGCATCCAGACAAATGCCACAAAACTCCTGCACAGTGCAAATCCTGCAGTGTTTTTCATGCCTGTGGAGGGCATGGCACTGCTCCAGACCTTAATCAGCAACTGACACTCTCACTGAACTTGTGGGGAGAAAAAAAAAACAGGGAGTTATTTTTTACAAACACTACATGTTATTTTTTACAGACAGTTTTGTGGCATTCCAAAGGCACTCTCACAATTCAACAGAGATAAAGCCTCCAGCCCCAACAGCAACACTTCTGACAGCACAATTCTGAAAAAAACAAAACAATTTTCCTTAATTGGTCTTTTTTTAAAGCATCATTTGGACGCTGACAGTTTGAATTGCACGTGGCAGAATCACCACCTCAAAAATGACATTAAAATTACTTTGCATTCATCTGTTTGGCAGCAGTGTGGAAAAGAGCCAGGACTGAACTCAGATGTCTTTCACTGGCTTCTGCCTTAACCCTGCCACTTTGGCTCATGCTTTAGGGAACTGCCATTCTCACTCCAAAGTACATCTAACTCCATTAACTTGTGGGGAAAAAAAAATAAAAATCAAGTGGATAGCTTGCAGTAATGACTTCTGGCTTAACCAAGATCAAAAGAAATTTCCAGCAGTCCTTCATCTTAGACAATAAGTTTTTTCATCTGGATTCCTGCAGGCACAAGGTAATGTTGTCTCTCTTTTGGGCACCCCAAACTGGGGTGCCTGCATTTCCTCACAGATAAATAACATTTGCAAAACACCTTGAAATGCTGGAAAGTGCTGCAAGTGCCAAATACCAGAACAAACTCTGAAACAAGGGTTTTTTTCAACACCACGGCTCAATAAACAAAGAAAAACTAAGCTTCACTTGCAATTTCCTTCTGTACACTTGAAAAAGGAAAAAACCCAACAAATCCAGCCTGTGATCTTTAAGTTGGAATTTCCTCTTAGATACTATTTCCTAGCATTCCCTCCACAATGTCCCTTTTAACTGAGTGTGCTCAGTATTTTTTGCAGTAGAAATTCCACCCAGGCACACCAGGCTCAGGCACTGAGCAGATCCTTTCTGGGAGCTGGAGTGTGCAAGGAAGGAAAGGGCAGGTACACACCTCCTTTATTGCTGGCTCTGTACCCACATGGTCTGACAGCTTATAGGCAGCAGCAACAAACAGGGCAGTAGTCTCAATTCCTTCTTCAAACTGCAGGTAAACTCCACCCAGGTCATCCAAGCGAGCCACAAGATCCTGGCAGAGAGAGTTATTAAAATTCCAATTGCATTCTAGAGGATCCACAGGAGTGAACTCTCCTGTTAGCTCTTTAATTAGGAATTATCTGTATGGGATCAATGATATATTTTGTAATTGTTATTTAGAAATAGCAAGAAAGGAAATCCTCCAGCCTTTAGTGGATTTAATTATATGTAAATGTCAGGACTGTGTATTTTTCAGTCCACTGTGAAACAGATAAAAGCCCAAGGAATTACCTGCTTGAAAGCCAAGCCACATCATGCAGGCAGACAATTAGCCAGGCTGGTTTTTCATTTTGTTTTTCACATTAATACATCATTTAGTTCTAAAGCAATCTAGCAAATTTGTGAGTAATTAGAGAGCACAGTGTGTTCCTACCTCAATCTCCTCAACAATGCTACTTAGATCTGCCTGCTGGGACAGGTGAGATGCAGTCTCCAAAGCCTGGATGGTTCTTCAACAAGAACAAACAAAACCAAACAATTGTGTGATTACTCCTTTCTTAAAAGCCAAACATCATTTAAATCAAAGCAACTGCATTTTCTATTCTGAATGAAGTGTCAAACAGCTGTTCCTGCCTTCAGTTCACTCAAGGGAATGAATCTGAAGTGATTTAGTGTGAACTTGGCATTCATTAGTGTCACTTTAGCTGCATCAGAACTGCAAGGACTCAAAGACAGAGCAGAGAACAAACTGATCCCTGCAGAGCACAGATCCCAGACTCGCCTCTGAGGCTTCCAGGAATCCACTTTTTTAGTCAGCAAGGCAAGTTTTAAAGTTTCCCTTTCTTCCCCAGCCTTTAAGGGACATTCTGTTCTCTTGTTTCAGAGTGAAACAAATTTTTTTGGTGATAAATGCCAAGATTCCTTCAGCTCACTGGCACATATTTTCCAGCTCACAGTGCAGGCACCCCAGACTACAAACAGGGCTGAGAAAGAGCATTAAATCTGTGCAACCATAAATGACACAGAATCATGGTTAGGTATAAAGTAAAAATTCTGTTATCAATCCTTTTAAGTGGAGGCTTTTATGGCATACCATCCCTTTAGTGACCATTATCCTTGAACTAAAGTGAATAAACAAGTTCATTTACAAAATCATATAAAAACAGCTCCAAAACTCAACCCCCATCTATTTTGTTGCCCCGAGAAACAATAATGAACTGGACAGCACCTACTCTAACACATCTATATTCCAAATATTAAGCAATAAAACAGTTTTTAACTCAAACCCCAGCAGCCTGGAGGGTAAACACACAAATCCCTCCTGTGTGAGACTCACGCCAGCACGCTCTCCTCCTTGCTGAGCCGAGCACTGAGAGCACTCAGAGCTTCCTGGGATGCCAAGGGAAGGCCAAAGCCACTCAGGGCACCCACAGCATGGAAGATCTGGGTGACTGAGGAATCCTCACTGACAGCTGCCAGCAGCAGCTCCCTGGTCTCATTTGAAATGGTGACCTGAGGAAGAGCACAGGGAACACTGTGATTCACACTTGAAAAAAAAATGGTCTTTAAATCACCTCTGATTCCCTCTGGAGCAATACTAGAATACTAGATTGGTGAACTTCTATAAAATTCTGGGGAAAATCCTTTTGTAATTCATTACTTTTTAGTTTAATTGATTAAATCCTTAAGTTTTGCTGTCAGCCATCAATTAATCAGGATAACCCATTCAGAGGTATCCTGGTAACCTGCTACAGCTTTTCATGTGGCATCACCTCACTGTGTAGTAGCCATGGGTACTGATGGCAGAGAGGGCTTGGGTAACCCAAGGGTGCTCTGCACCTGTACCCAGCACCAAACAGTCTGTCACACACACAAAGAGCTTCTAATTGACACAGTGCTGAGGATTCTAACAAAATGTGCTGCCTTTTGTGTTTAATTAAAGAACATCCCCTCGGAATTACCCTGGGCCAAAGACTTGTGTTACATATTTACACTCTGCCTTGTGTAGAGCACACCCAAACATTTATTTACCAAAGTATCCACTATTTACCAAACCATCCACTAAAAGAAAGTAAAACTTGAGCATAAAATAAACACAAGAAAAATATCAAGGCAAGTATTTCCTTGTTAGTATCTGTCTGCAGAAGTCCACACTCACCTCACAGCCTGACAGCACCTGCATGGCCTGGGCAGCATAAAAGAGGGATTCAACACTGCTGGAGTCCACATGAGATTTGATGAACTTGCATGCAGCCTGTGCAGAAACAGAAGTTAAACCACTGAGAAGAGATTTAAATGACACTCTAAGACAATTCCATGAACACTGTGCATTTTTATTTCCCCCAAATCCTACTCTGCCAAGTGCTGCACAGAAACAAGGGTGGCTCCTCCTAAAAGACATAAGGAATTTTCACATAAGCTCTACTGCAACCATAATTCAAACCTAAATTGAGTATAATTATAAAGCCTATCAGAATTAAAGCCTAACAGGTGTATTTAGTAGGGCAAACCTTCCAGGATAGAGAACAGATGAACAGAAATTCTGTAGGTGAGCTGTGTATCACACCATCACTAATGGATACAAATACAGAATTTCAAAAGAGAAAAATGGAGCAAGCAGGTACAGCATAAAGGCAAGCAATGTCTGCTTGTTAATTTGTGTTAATGACAGCTGGATAGATGGGATGCATTTTAACCAGAAAATAACCAAGAATTTAACTGCTCCTGAATTCAGCACT
The DNA here is from genome assembly GCF_028018845.1 of Melospiza georgiana. Classification (NCBI taxonomy): domain Eukaryota; kingdom Metazoa; phylum Chordata; class Aves; order Passeriformes; family Passerellidae; genus Melospiza; species Melospiza georgiana. Next base: position 9,266,779 of record NC_080446.1, read on the forward strand.
TGAACTGAAACAAACTAATGGGAGCTCTATTTAACAGTACAGTGCACTAAGTGTGCCAGAGGCTGGGAACTTGTTCACCAGGCAGTTAAACAAATTGACATCCACGGTAACATCGCAGCGGGCCCTGGAGGAGCGAGCCCTGAAGGCACCATTCACAGCAGTGAGTGCCAGCGAGCCAGGGCCACGCTACTGCCCGCACAAAAATGCAATTTATCCAAATAGTACATGACAGTCGCCAATTACCAGTGATACTTCGGTACTTACTAAGGATACAATGCTTTTATAAAGGCTTTACATCTCCCTACCCAAGCAGAGCTGTCTCTATAAACCAATATTATATTAATAATTCGTCATTCACTGCTATGCAGCAGTCTCACACAGCAAAGCGCCTCCGGGCAGCGATACCCGGGCTCTCCCCCGCTCACCTTTTCGTCCGCCACCCTCACCCCGAGGCTGCTGAGCCCCACGATGGAGTAGAAGGCGGCGCGCACGTCCGTGAAGGGCCGCTCCAGCACCGCCCGCAGCCGCGCCAGGTCGCGGGCATCGAGACGATGACTGGGGACAAGGGCCTGGGCACAGGCGAGGAGAAGCAGGAAGCCGAGCGCCGCCTCCAGACGCAGCCGCGGGCCTGCGGAGAGATAACCGCGTTACCCCGCGTGCCCCCATCCCCGCGGCACCAACACCGGCCCGGCCCGGCCGCCCTCGCCTCACCCGGCGCCGCCATGATGCCGCTCCCTCCCGCGCCACGGCGCTGCTTCCGCCCCACGCCCCGCCCCGCCCGGAACGCGCCATCATCCCACGAGGGGGGGTTGAGAGGGACGGTGTATTATGCGAGCGTCCCTCAGCTCCACTGCTGCTCGCTAGGACAACGAAGAAACTGTGAATGAGAGTGAAGCGAGCTGGGCGGGAGAGACAGCTGGGTGGGGGGGGCAGAGATGGGGGTGCTAGGCCACCGGAATGAATAATTCCCCCCGGGTTGCGGGAGTGGTACGGGCCTCCCGGCGGGCCTCGGGGGCGGCCCCTGGCGGGGATGTGGGCTGCGCTGATTGGCCAGGGCGCCTTAAAGGGGCCGCGGCGGGCAGGTGTCTGAGGGCCGTGCCCGGTTGTGCGGCGGGCTGTCCCGGGCTGTCATGGCCCGGATTTCTCACAAGCGGCTGTGTGCAGCCGTGCCAGGCCGTGCCATGCCCAGGGAATGGTCCCAGCCCAGCCTGGCAGAGCTCCAGGGCCGTGGGGACACCGCTCCCCGGCACAGGGTGGGGTTGTTGGGGTGTCTGTGCAGGGCCAGGAGTTGGACTCTGTGATCCTCATGGGTCCCTTCCAACTCACAATATTCCAATCCATGTTCTGTTCTGATTCTGTGATTGTCCAGTCTTTTGTTTCAAGGGAAAGAGGAATGGGCTGCCTGGCTGAGAGCTGCCAGCAGTGAGGTCAGGAAACTGAAGGGTGACTGAGGGAAAGGTAATTTTGGAAGTGGGAGATGACAGCCACTGACCCATTGACCACCTACTCCAAACAGACCCCAGACTCCAATGGAGGGAAGAACTCTGCCTGTGGACTCATTAGCATGAGACAAGGTTTAGCACTCAGGGGACTGAGTGCTAATTAACAAAAAGCTCTGTAATTTGCAACCAATGAATATTAATAGCTTTGTTAAAATGTATAAATAATGTAAAGTCTTGATAAGCAGGGAGCCAGCCTTTTATGGATTATCACTCAGCTCCCTACTTTGTGCAAATTAAAAAAAACCAAAATATCTCCCCTTGGTGTGTGAATTGGTGCTGCACGCCAGCCCATGCATGGAACAACAATCCTGTGCCACAGGCCATGTAGTGTTCAATCTTGTTTTCCATCTGTTCATTTCTTCCCCCCTTGTTTTTCCTTAAGTATCAAATAAAAAGAGACAAAAAAAATCAAGTGTAATGTTAAGCCCCAGCTCTGCTGGGCACAACCCAAACCTCTCGTTTAACCAAGCTGGATTTCCTGTGGGAATAAATAGCAGTGATTATTTCAGGTGGCTCTCGGGAATGGCCATGGCCATGCTAGCAGGGTCCTGCAGTTCCTTCAGCAAAACAATGTACAAATTAAGGTGGAAAATAGCATTTTTCCCTGTGAGCCCCTGGGGATGGGCACATGGGCCTCCGTGTCCCCACAGGGGACACAGCAAGCCATGGGTGACAGACACCCATCCCACTGCTCACTGCCCTCCTGGAAGGCCCCAAAATTTGGGGAAAAGGGCTGTGATTCCTCCTGCAGAGGGCACTGGGAACTTGTTCTTTCTGTTTTCTAGGAAAGATCCCCTGGAGCCGGCGCAGCTGCCACTTGCACACCCACCCTGCTGCCTCTGCTCACCCTGGGGCTGGGGACATTGGTGTGACATGGACAGAGCTCTTGGGGGAAAGCCAGGAACCAAGAGCTGCTTAGTGTGGAACAGCCACTGCTGAGAAACCAGCCTGCTCTGCTTCTCCCTCTGTGTCAGAGAGATGTCAGCTCTGCAAGGGCTCCCTTTAGTGTTTAAAGCCCAGCTGAGGTGTGCTGCCCACAGGTTGGTTTCCACAGTGCTGACCCACCAATCTCACCTAAATTCCCCAATTATTGAGCCTGAACATGTCTGAGACAACCGGAACACACAGCTTTGAACATGTGCCATGCAGAGGATGCTGCCTTGCACTGGCTCACTCCTGTCCTGGTCTCCCTTGGCAGATGTAGCTCCTCTGGAGTGCAAAATTCCTGGGGGAAGGAAGAAAATGTCCTGTGCAGGTGTGCCTGATTTTGCTGTTTTGTCTGAGAAAATGCTTTTGCTTTGCTAGGGTTTGTGTCACCTCACATTTTGCAGTAACCAAATGTAACATTTTGGCCATCTGAGATGGCATTTCCCATTCCAATGCCCTTCCTGGTGACAAACCAGGCTGAGGGGAAGATGATTTGCCCAGAACTGGAGCAAAGCCAAACTAAAATGAACTCAAAACCCTTTGTGAGATGGATTTTTCTTCTCTTCAAACTATCAGGTGAATCTTGAACCTCACCCTATTCCAGTCCATATCAGGAAATGGCCACACAATGCCCAGGGGTGCTGGGACCTCTCGGGGTGCCTGACCCAGGGAAGGATCCTCAGGGGCCATGGGGACCCTGGCTGGCCCCAGTGCCTTCACCCAGGGCTGAAACACTCCACATGCACCAGCCCAGCCTCAGGAGGAGGCTGGAGACTCAGCCAAATTCTTCTGCTATGACAGATGGAAATGGGACATTTCCTTTCCTTTTTTTTTTGAGATGAGAGGAAAAAAAGCTAAAGGCCATTTGTGCAATTAAGAGCCTTAAATGTGGATTTTATTTCGATGTAATGGGATGGTTATTGCATATAAAAGGAGAGCCAGATGGTTGTTAAAACCACATTTACCAAGTTCTAATAACTGTGAATTTGACCTGCAGCCCATCAAGAGCTGCAATCCCTCATTGTAAAATAGCTTGGGAGTGTCACCCCCAGATCCTCTGGCTGATCCTTGCTGGGACCTTTGGGCACAGCAGCACTCACTGATCAGGGCAGATTTGCCCTGATGGAGCAGGACAGAGGGATGAGGAGGTGGAATACATCTGCCAGCTTGGGGAGGAGGGCCAGGACCCCTCTGTGGGGTGCAGGGCAGTGCAAAATCTCTGCACATCCAGGGCAGAACTCTCCTCTACTGCTCCACCTGGAGCTGGGGACTTGGGAGAGGGAGCAGTGAGGGTGAAGGAGAGTGGAGAATGGTGGGTGGAGGATGGAGGATGGAAGGTGAAGGATGGAGAGTGGAGAATGGTGGGTGGAATGTGGAGGGTAGAAGATGCAGGATGGAGAGTGGAGAATGGTGGGTGGAATGTGGAGGGTAGAAGAGGCAGGATGGAAGGTGGAGGGTGGAAAGTTGAGGCTGGAGCCTGTAGAACAGGTGGAAGGTGGAGCACAGAGGAGGATTGGGAAGAAGCTGGGTTTTCACTCCTTCTTTTCCTGTGGGAACTTTGTTTAAACTTGTGCAGGCAGGGAAGGATCAGGGTGAATCCATGCAGGGAAGTGCAGCTCTCATCCCCCAGTGCCTCCCAACACCTGCTGCACACAAGGCACAGGATCCAGGCAGCTCATTGCCTGCAGCAGCCCTTCTGCAGCACCTCTGGGCTGCCTCTGGCCCCTGTGCAGTCAAGAGGAGCCCAGGACAAGCAGGGGAGCGAGCCCCCAGACCTGTGGGCTGGGCTGTGGCATCCCTCCCCCCAGCTCTGCCTGCCAGCAGCACAGCTGGCCTTCCTTCTTTGGTAAAGATTCCAACAATTGCCTTTTTAGGCTTAATACACCCGTGCAGGGAAGGAACAGGAGCCTGCTCCCCAGCCCAGCTTTGGGAAGCAGTCCCTGCTCTGAATGCTTGCAAAGGGCTTTCCAAGACAGCCCTTCTGTGCCTGGCAGCTCCTGCCCCACTGCAGGGGCACCCCACAGGTGATCAGCTGCCCAACCTGCCTTCCCAGGACCACACCTCACCCAGCCAGCATGAAGGTATTGTTGTGCTGGCAGCAGTCTGCTTTCCTTATTATAACTCCTGGAAAGCTCTCACTGATGAATCCCAGCTGGGAGATTTTTTTTTTCCCCTAGGTTTATTAAATCGTTGATATGGATTTCTCTGCAGAGCCATTTGCCCTCCCTTTCCCATCCCTCTCTGTGCCCCACCAAGCTCCCCCTGCCAGGCTGCCTGCACCCAAACCCATCCCATCCCCTGGGAGCACTGGGTGCTGCAGAGCTCTCCCAGTTAGCCCAGTGCCTCCAGTAGCAGGCAGCTGGCAGGGCTGGGGCTGGCAGTGCCTCCAGCACCCCATGCCATGCTGACAGCATTCCCAGGAAACAGCCTCTGTGTGAGCCCCTCCAGCATCACCTCCTGTTGGCAAAGGGATTTATTGATCTCCTCTGCACTGTGCCACCCCAGTGATGAGAACTGCATCCCAGCACTGCCCAGCCCTGGACAGGAGGATGGATGGGAGCTGGGAGTGGGATGGGAACTCGTGAAAGGTTCCTACAGATGGGTTTGTTTGCATCATTCCCACTGAACATATTGAAACTCTCCTGTTTTCCTGGGATGATGTCAGATCTGGGCTCCTTGGCTGGATTCCCTCTGCAGGAAGGAACACCCACAACTCCTGGTGCTGCCTTCTCTGGGGATGTGCAAGCAGCCCAAAGTAGTGCTCCTGATGTGGGGAACATTTGCTCACCTTCCCTCCACATCCCATGGCAGTAGTGGCAGGGCAGGCTTATGGGCACTGCTGGAAACTCATCCCACCAAACTCCTCCCTAGATGCACTGGAAGTGCAGAGATTTTGTAGCTGGAAGCCCTCTAAGAGAGGCTGGGGTTTGAGCTGGATCCACTGAAACTCTGGGAGCAGCAGCTGCCAATACAGCAGAGCACTGAGTTCCTGCCAGGGCCATGGGTACCAGTGCTGAGCAGCTCCAGGACTCCCTCCATCCTCCACACTGCTGGAGACAAGGAGTGCTAAGAGATATCCCCTGCTCCCAGAGCACTTCTAAGAGATGAAGTCTCCAAGGGTAGGATACTCTGGCACATGTGTCTTCAAAAGCCTTTTAGAGAGCTCTGCTTGGCAAACAAGGAAGGTGAGCAGGGATGGTTCCTTCCAAGCAGCATCTTGGACACAGAGCCCACACAGCATGGGCTCTGTGTCCCAGGTGCTGCTGTATCACTGGGGTGAGGCTTGTCAGCCTGGGGAATAGCAGGGTGGGGTGGAATCATCAGCATAGAGAAGCCTGGAAATATGGCACATTTGAGCTTGATATCCTCTCTCTGTTGTGGAGGAGAATAAAGTTATCCCCACCCCTTGCACTGCCTCCTGCTATGTGTGGTCAGGTTCTCCCCAGTGTCCTCCTGATGGCCTCAGAGCAGGGACACAGGCAAAGCTTTGGTGGTGACACAAAGGTAGCAGCCATCTGGGGAAAGGATAGGTTGCTGTGCTGCCAGGGCTGAGTGACTGGACAAGACCCTTTCCTTGGCTTTGTCAGTGTGTGAGTGTGGGTGGATGCTCCTGATGGGCATGGGGCTACCACAAAACCCTTCCATGTGGTAGAAATCCCAGCTTGGTTGATGATATTTCCCTTCTGCTCCAGCTTTGCTCAAGTCCCTAAGTAAGAAAAAAAGCCTCAGGGAGCATTTAGAAAAACTTTTAAATATAATTTAAAATAAATCAAACCAAATAAATGCAGAAGAATAAATAAAATTGAAGAAATACATCCTGGCTTCACAAGTCCCAGCCTCCAGTGCTGCCTGTGCTGGTGCTGCTGGCATGGCAGCCAAGGCTGTGGCACAGAGATCCCAAAATTTCTGAGCCCAGGTAGGAACAGTCACCCAGAGGTTTCTTCCTCTCCTGCCTGGATGAGGCTGTCCCTGTCCTCCAGCTGCCTGCAGGCAGGGAAGCATCAGGCATTTCTTTGCACCAGATCCATGCAGAGACAGCATTGAATTTCTCAAAAACTCCTCAGGATTGGGATCCTGCTGAAGGAGATGGATAGTTTGTGCTGGAGCAGCAGCAGGGGATGTAAGTTAGTGTGGATGACATGAGCTGTGCCCGACTTAGCCCTGCTGGAATGGAGCTGCCTGATGGGTTCTGCTCCCTCCCACCCCGCTGTCCGCAGGGACACGCTGCTCCTGCCCTCCAGACGCCAGAAAGAAACCGATTCCTGACAGTTATAGCAACTGCAAGTATTAGTTCAGTTTCCTTTGATTTCCCCGTGTTTGGTTTGCTTTCCTACTCCATAAATATTCAACCACCAGATGCTTGAAAAAGCGCCGGCGAATTCCCCGCGAGTCGGTGGGAGCGGCGCCCGCGGTGCCCGGCCGGATCCTGCCGGGCTCCATCGCACATCCCGCCCTGGGCCGGGGATCGGGCACGGGACACGGCCCTGCCCTGTGCCGGGGATCGGGCACGGGACACGGCCCAGCCCGGGGATCAGGCACGGGACACGGCCCTGCCCGGGGATCGGGCACGGGACACGGCCCTGCCCTGTGCCGGGGATCGGGCACGGGACACGGCCCTGCCCTGTGCCGGGGATCAGGCACGGGACACGGCCCTGCCCGGGGATCGGGCACGGGACACGGCCCTGCCCTGTGCCGGGGATCGGGCACGGGACACGGCCCTGCCCTGTGCCGGGGATCAGGCACGGGACACGGCCCTGCCCGGGTCTTCACAGCTCAGAGGGGCTGGGCACCCTCACTGATGGCTTAGCCAGAGCTGAAGGGAGCACAGGGAGAGAAAAACAGGGGAAAAAATAAAACACCAAGCCCCTGCATTACAAAAAGTTCCCTGTTCAGCAGGGCAGTGCCCTGGGGACACAGCACCAAGGCTGGGCGGCAGCTTCAGAGCAAGAGGTGTCAGGAGGGTGCAGGGCTGGGGAGGGGGAGCACAGCAGCCCTCCCCAAGCTCCCCCAGTGCCTGGGCAATCCTACAAACCCCAGCTCCTGCTTAGTATTCCCCTTTCTTGCCAAAATCACTCCGGAGCATGTCAGCATGCTGTCATGTAAGGAATCTCATTTTGGAGAGGCTTTTTCTCTCTCATTTTGCCTTCGATACAAAGCAGACCCAGGCTCACTTTATTGGGTGTGAGGGCAGGGCTGCCCACATCCAGCCTTCCTCCTCTCCCTCCCCAAAACCCTGCTGGAGTGGGGCTGGAGGACTCACACTGTTTGTCTGGGATCCTTTCTGCTGTGTGTGCTGGGACCTTCTGCACAGATGTGCTCGTGTGCAGGACCCCCTTGCTGGGCTGTGCAAGCCCTGCATGGAAGCCATGGCAGAAGGAGCCAAACTGCTCCTTGAGGTGGCTTTGGGGCTGCTCAGGTGCTGCCTGCTGAGCCCTGGTGTCAGGCAAACCTTGGATGTGTGGGATGCAGCATTTCCCTCTGCTGCATTTTAATTTTGAGGGGACTGACAGCCAATTCCCAGAAGAGCAGTTCCCCTCTGCAAAACCCCAGGAGATAATTGTTCCCTCCTCTTCTAACTCCCATCACCCCAGAGCCCCTCAGCAAGGCCACACTCTGCACATTCCTCCCCCTGTTATTCCAGGTGACTGCACAGACCCCAGAGCCCCTTACCTGCCTGACCCCAGGGCTCAGCTCCAGTGCTCGGTGGGTGGATAGTGATGGACAAGTCCTGGCCTGGATCCCCCATGCCCCTCTCACCCTCCTCATCAAAACAGGACTTTCCCTTCTCTGAATAACTCCCTGTGACCCTGGCTGTGGTGATCAGCAAGGTAATTAATTGCTTTGGGTGGCATTTATGCCTGCTTTGCACACCTGATGCCATCCTTCCTTCCTGAGAGGTTTGGCCTGGGAAGCAAGAATAATTTGCTTGGGTCAGTGAAGGATGAAAACCCTCTGTCCACCTGCAGTCCTACACAGGGGGCTTTGGAGCTGGGGGCTCCAGCCAGATGTGCAGAATTTGCCTAAAAAGGGCTGTGAGAGCCAGCCAACTGCGATGCCCCTGCAAGACTGGCACAGTGCTGAGGGGCTCCAGTTCCAGCTGTCTGCTTCACCCAGGGAAAGCTGCCCTGCTGCCATGAGGATGCTGGGGCTTCCCAGGAGAGCTCAGCCCCATGGCGGAGCCAAGGGTGCTGGAATCAAATGGAGGAGGCTCCCAGAAGGTGCCTGAATTCCACCTGAGTCCTCTTCCCATCCTGCTTCAGTGGCCAGTACGAGCTGGGACTGGGATCTCTGTCCCCATCACTGTGTGGGACCAGGGAGGTTCTGTCCCCATCACTGTGTGGGACCAGGGAGGTTCTGTCCCCCATCACTGTGTGGGATTTGCCACTTGTGTATGGCAAGTTCACAGAGACCTCGAGCTTGGTTCAAGAAGTGCTTGGACAATGCTCTGAGGGATGTGCTGTGATTTTTGGGATTGTCCTGTGCAGGGCCAGGAGCTGGGCTCTATCATCCTTGTGGGACTGTTCCAGCTCAGGATATTCCATGGTTCTATGATGGTTGTCTCCAATTTTACCTGCAGCAACCTGGGAGTAGCTGTTGCCTCTTCTAGGTTTACAGAAAATTTTTACAATATATTGCAGTCTGCATCATGCAAGACAGATGTGTTGGAGAGCATTTTGGGTGCAAACACTGCTGCACCCAGTGAAGTATCCTGGCAGCAATGCCATATTTAGACCTGATCCCTGCTGGGTCTGGTCCTGAATGCCCCCTGGACCAACCGGGAGCTGAGGCAGCACATCCTCTCTGCACAACATCTGTGACGATGTTCACAGGGGTCTGAGGATGAGGGAAGAGACGAGGATCTGACTCCATGCTTCAAAAGGCTGATTTTTTATGATATATATTATATTAAAACTATACTAAAAGAATAGAAGAAAATATTTCATCAGAAAGATAGCTAAGAATAGAAAAAGAAAGAATGATAACAAAGGTTTGTGGCTCGGCTCTCTCTCTGAGCCAGCTGACTCTGATTGGCCATTAATTAAAACAACCACATGGACCAATCCCAGATGCACCTGTTGCATTCCACAGCAGCAGATAATCGTTGTTTACATTTTGTTCCTGAGGCCTCTCAGGAGGAAAACTCCTAAGGAAAGGATTTTTCATAAAAGATGTCTGTGACAAACATCCAGCACCTCTGCTCCCTCCTGTGCTCCTGCACCAGCCCAGCCATCCCTGACCTCACCTTTCCCCATCTGCAGCACTAGCCAAAGGTGTCCTGAGCAGGTTCTGCATCCCAGGGAGAGAACAGCCCCCTTCCCAAGGATTCCTGGCCCATATGGAACACAGCTTTGCAAAGGCACAATAATTTGTTCAAGAGTTCACTGCAGTTTAAAATGAGTTTGTCTCAGACTCACCCTCTGTGATGCTTTTCCATCCTAACTCACATCAAATCATCGCTGGACATTTATTGTTTCTGGGCATTCTCCAGTTCCTCCAGGAGGCAGCAATAAGAGGGCCCCTCACCTCCTTTTTCTCCTGCCATCCCCAGGGTCAGTCCCAGGCCCCCTAATTTTCCATCCCTCAAAAGCCTCCAAACTCAACAGCCCCAGAGCCCCCAGCGAGGAGCTGGGCTGGATCATGTCCCAGAAGGGTGAGGGCTCTCCGTGCTGCTGGGACAACCAGTCCAGATTGTGGAGCTCAGCCTGGTGGTGGCAGAGCAGGGTGAGCGTTGTGGAAGGGCTGGCTGGGAGCAGAGCACTGCAGTGTGGGACACAGAGGAGGTGCAGGAGAACGCCAGGATCCCCCCTGACCAGTGGTTGATGCTCCCTGCTGCAATTCCAAAGCTGCTGCAGCCTCAGGAAAGGGTTTCCAGTACAAACACTTGGAGGTTTTCTCTCCAAGTTTGTGTTCCAAGACTAATTTCTCAATATTCGTTCAGGGAGTCTGCCTTTCTGTGGGTGTAAATCTGTGTACCTCCACCACCTCAGAGGGGCCCATGCTGATTGATATCAGCTGAAATGCTGACCCTAAATTTGCAGTTTGCACACATGTTCCTGCCAATAAAACTGTTATTTAAAGTATTCAGAGAAAGTGAACCCAGGAGGCATGTGAACATGGTCCAAACAAATCTAATTAAAGCTTTCATCCAGAAAATTCTTCCTTACTATAGAACAAAAATCCACACATTAATACTTGTCCTCACTTCACTGGGGCTAAAAAACTCAGTTTGGAAGCCCAGGATAAATGAAATTTCTGCTGGGCTGAGCACTCACAGACCCTGCTGGCTCCAGGACACCTCAGAGCTCTCCTTTGGTCTCCTCCTGCATCCCCATCCTTGCAGAACTTTCTGGATGGCTCTTTGCTTTGTGGAGAAGCTCGTTGCTTGATTCAGACAGTCCAGCTGGGCTGCACTGGCGGGAGCAGCCACATTCTGAAGCAGCTAAGGGAACATCCTGCCAGGGGCTGATGGAAGCCAGGGAGGGCAGAGGAACCACCAGCCTGGAGAAACACTGTGCAGCTGATGCAGATGTTGCATCCTGGCTGTTCCAGTGGCTGGGTGCTGGCTTTGGGCAGGTCATGTCTTATTTTAATCTGCACAAAGGATCACAGTGAAGCCACCCAGGAGCTGATCCAGCCTTGCAGTGCCATTTTGGGGGCTCCATGCTACCCGTGCACTCCCCAGTACACTGATTATCCCCTGGGATGCAGGCAGGGCTCTTTTCCACGGGCAGCACTCCCAGCAATTATGGAACACTGTTCTGGTGCCTCTGATGGCTCCAAGGGGGAGCCAAGGAGCAGCTCTGCAGGACACATGTCTGACCCTCTGAAGTTCAAAGACTCAGACACATAATCCATTGCTGGTCTGGTCTCTTCCCATTTTCTCTTCTCCTGCCTTTCTCCCCCTTGTTTCAACTGACATGAAGTGGAAATTACCCCATCACTCACCTTTTTCTTCCCCACTGCCTCTCCAAGAAGCTAAACAAACAAATCTACCCCCCTGCATCACCTTCATTTCATCCGCCCTCCCAAAGCCCTGTGTTTTTCTGAGGGCTTCCAGCAAGACAGCCCTGCAGGCATTTTCCAAGACAGGAGAAACTTCAGACAGCAACAAAAATGTGTAGAATTTGGCCTATTTCTCTTCCCTTACCTTTTGGTGACCTTCAGGGAGCTTTAGGCAGCGAGTTCCTTGCTCCCTGTCATGCCCCAGGACAGCTCCTGCCAGCCCAGCCCAGGCTGCCTGCTGGGGAACGAGCACAGAAATGGAAAAAGAGAAAGAATGAGACAGGTGGGGAGAGGATGACCTGACTGCTAATGCAGGAATCATTTCCATGCACATTCCTTGTGCAACCAAATGGCTGCAGGAAGATCTTTCAATACCAGATGTGCTCCTGATCCCCATTGAGAGAGTCTGGCTGCTCAGGGGGACTCCTGAGTTTTAGATTTGCATTCATCACATTCTCCTAGATGGTTTTGGCCACAGATGGAGAAATCCAAGATGAGGTCTGAAACAGAAATCTTGACCTCTTTATCCCACCCCTTTCCTCCAAGGAGCTGCCCAAGGGCACAGACATCCTTCTCCCCTGCTGGGAGCCAGGCCTGGATATCACAGCACAAAAATGACTTGTGTCCTGTCCCTGAGCTGGAGATCAGTGCTGCACAGGGACTGCTCCTCCTGATGACAGACAAACCCAGGCTGCAGCTCACCAGGAGAATCCCAGCCTTGGAGCAGAGAATAGAAAATGTCCAAGGATATCTTGTGTGTGGCATTGCAGAGGGAGGCTGGGGCAACAGAGACTGCCCAGACATGCAGGATGTTCTACCTCTGTGTCCTGACCAGGGAAGCAGCTGGTCCTGCACAAACACCAGGGATGTCACTGAGTGTCCAAGAGGAGCAACAGCATCTCTCAGGATGGGCCACTGAGCCTTGCTGGGGACTGTAAGAGCCGAAATGAGAGATGCAGGACTCCAGGAACTCTCCAAAATGCAGTTTATTGTATCTAAGATGTTACAGCAGCCCAGGGCCGTGGGTGACAGAGCTGTGCCCACAGCTGTCAGCTCCAGCTGCAGGCAGCCCTGGAGACCCTTTGGTTTTGGTTACAATGCATTATAGACTTTTCTTTTGGTTACAATGCATTCTATACTTTTCTTTGCTGAGCATCTTAATGCAGTAGAACCAATCTATACCTTAACTTTTATCTATAGCCTATCATAACTACTATAATTACCATATTCATGTTGCTGTTCTCCAATCACTAAAAGTCAGTACATTACAGTTTAAGCTAGAAGTTGTTTTTCAGTTTTCTTGCAGTGGAAAATTCTGAGACCTTTTTTCTACTTGCAATTTTGTTGCCTTGTTTGCCTGTGCTGTCTTTCTGCTTGGTAAAAGCATCATCTTGTTTGGGGTGGGTTTATCCTTTGCTCTAAGTCATAAAAACCTCTTCTAACTAACACACCCTTTGCCTCCTTGGTTAGCCAGTAGACTGGCTCAGCAATTCATTTCTTCTATATCAAAACTTGCTTCCATCTCTATTCCTTCATCAGACTCTACATTTAAAAATCTTTCTGCTAAACATACATATCTGTGAGACTTTCTTGTCAAACTTTCATCCTTCCCAACAGGGGATGAGATCTCTGAGGGCTGCAAAGCCCAGGAGTGAATTCATCTGAGCCATGAATTCTTCTAGAGCAGATTTCATTGCATTCCTACCCTGGCCATGACTTTACCCTCGACCCAGAGAGCCAATTCATTCCCTGTGCCTGAGGGACAGGGTACTTACAAAAGGGCCACCCTGGGACTTGTAGGGGACACCTGCACCACATGTCACAGCAGCTCACACTGCCAAGCATCCTGCAGGCTCCCCAGAGGAGCAGGAAGCACAGCAGGACACACACGCTGCCATCTCCTCCGTGAGAGTGTTTTACAAGCATGGCAGATGAAATAAAAGAGCAGCAGAGCTGTAAAGAAGCTCATTTCAATGTCTCCCTGGGGCCTTGTCAAGGCAGCTTCAGCTCCAGTCAACACCTCCCACATCAGGCAGAGCCCAGCCCAGCCAGGCTGCCTGCAGGGACCTGTCTGCTAATGGATTTCAGGTGCTCCAGCAAGAAATGGAGGAAGAGCACAGGGAATGCTCCCCCTCCTTCCCATCCTTGTCCCTCATGACGTCCCCTCAGCTGGCTCCTGGCTCTCAGACATGCATTTCACTGCATGATGCCAATTTCTACCCTACCCAGCGTGAAACTCTGAGGAATGGCTCTCAGCACAGTGGAAAAATATTCTTTCACCCCAAAATTAAAGTTAGGTTGGGCCAAAGACAAAGAGAAGAGCATGAAGAGCGCTTGTCAAAATCAAGTGAGCTTTTTAATAGGCTTCTAGAGATACCTTCCTGCCCAGGTCTCATCTCTTCTCTACTCCTTTCCCTCCCCTTTCTCTGCTCTAGCTGTAGCCTCCCTACAAGCCTGTTTCATCCCACCTGTTTCCAACCCAAATGCTCGTGTGCCACATTTCCCAGCAGACACGATGAGGAATTCAATGGAAAAGGTAAAAGGTCAGCTTGGAGCTGTGCCAGGCTGCAGAACACTGCTACAGCTGGGAATGGACTTCCAGAAAATGTCCATCCTTCCCAGTGACAATCCTCACATGTCCCAGGGATGATGCACTGAGTGCAGCTGGGCAGGGAGGAGGAACCCTCTCTTGGGAGGCCAAGGATGATGGAAGAGGCAATGGAAACCCCAAATGGCAACGGGGAAAGGCAGAAACCTGGTTTGCAAGCTCAAAGAAGCAGGAAATTAGGAGGGCAATTAGGTAGGCACGCATCCGAGCCGTGCCAAACCGGGCCACCAACACATCAGACAGGCAACAAAACAAAGAGCCAGTGATGAGCCCAGCCAGCCACCATGCAGCCAGCAGCAGATGTGTTCAATTAGCCCAAGAGCCAACATCCAACCAAACACCAACCTAGCCAGCAAAAAACAGACAATAGACTACTTGTTCCATCAAACAGCTGAGTTAATAGCAAAAACGTGCAGGGAGGGAGCGAGCAGCCAAAAACCCACGCCAGCCACTCAATAAGTCAATTAACCAAAGACCCACATAATCAACCACTTAAGTAGAGCCGAGCAAATAACTCACAATGAGTTATTTATCCATTGAATTTCGCCTTTAGTTTTGCTTGGGCCATCTCTATGAGCACATGTCAAGTCCCTTCAACTGGTTTTCAATTAATCTCATTTTGGCTTGTTTGCTCCGTGCATGGCTGGCCAAAAGTTAACATGTGAACTCCACTCATTAGCTCTGATTGCCCAGGAAGATTACATGTTGCTCTCTAGTCTCAGATTAGGTAAACACAGTTTTGCCAGGGAATCTCAGTCTCTAAAATGCTCCAACAGGACTGCTCTTAAGCCACCAGACACAGCAATCACATGTGCTCAAAGGAAAAACCACAACAAATGTAAGTGAGAACTTATCCAGCCATCCAAGAGTCCTGTAGGAGGAAGGCTCATGGTGCTGCTCAAACAGGGTTGGGGAATTGGAGGGTTTGGCTTTAGTGCCCTAGGGCTGGGTGCCATTTCTGGGGATGTTTTCCATCACTGAGGCCACAGCTCCCTGAGCAGGTGAGGATGGCCCAGCTCTTCAGCTGCAACTCCTTGTCTGGGGCTCTTCACACCCTGCCTGGGTATCTCAGTGCCTTCTGCAGGACCTCCCAGCAGACCTCAGCTCCTGATTTATCATAGAATTGTTTCGTTTGGAAAACACCTCTAAAAAACATCAGTTCCAATGGTCAACCCAGCACTGCCGTGTTCACTACTAAACTGCATCCCCAGCTCCACATCCAGATATTTTTCAAACACTTTCAGGGACAGGGATTTCACCATTTTTAATCCCTTACCACTCTTCAATTAAGATTTTTTTCCTAATTTCTAGTCAATTTGAAAATTGCTTCTGTGGTGGCAAGCCCAATGACACAACCAAGAGCTGGGACATGCAGGGCTCTCACTGCATCTGGGTGCCCAGAGCAGTAAAACAACATCACCACTCTGAAAAACACAGGCACCCCACTGGCACATCTCAGAGGAGATGTTCCTCATCCCAGCAGCCTTCAAGGAGAGGCCGCATGGTGCCACGAGTCCAGGACTGCTGTTGTCCTCCTTGTGGGGCAGAAATGCTTCCTCCTTCCAGTGCACACCAGGCTCCTTTCCTTGCTGCCAAGAGACCACAGGTCTTCTCATGAGGTGGTCAGACACAAGCCCAGCTGTGCCACAGCAGGATTTGGCCCATGCCGTGTGTCACATTGCCCTCCTTGGGCCCTGGTACCACCAAGGCATGGCCATTTCCACACTAGCTCAAGGAACAAGGTCCATCCCTGGCCTCCTTCACCCCAAGATGGCCATGAGGAGAAGCAAGCTGAGCTGCCTGTGCTCTGAGCATGGCCCCACACAGCTCAGGGAGGTTTCTCTCCCTCTCCTCCGGGGCTGCTGTGAGCGCTGTGCTTTTGGCTCTGCCTGGGGAGGAGGCCTGGGCTGCCAAACCACACTGTCAACTGCTTCCCTGCTGCCTGCAGATCCTAATCCCACAGGCAATATATAACCAGCAGGAGCTGCACCAGCCCTGAAGTGTGGAGTATCAGAGGAGCACTGCTATCTCCTGCCTCTCCAAGAGGCTGTCGCAGGGACTGGCGGAGATTAGGACTAATAGTACTTAGCTCACTTCAGCAGCCAGCTGAATCAAATGATCCTTACATGCCCTTGTGTCCTAATGAATTGCATTTGATTCCTTGCCCAGCTCGGAGCATGGAGCAGCAGCACAGCTCTTTCATACTCGAGGGCTGGGCAGGAATCACCCCTCTCATTACCCTTGCAAATCCAGCCTGTGTTTTGAATCCTGACAGCATCTCCTACAGCTCCCACTGCAGATTCAGGCTTGAGTTCATCTTTCAAAGAGAATTGACCTCTCAAAAGCCCAGCTCAGCTGCAAGCATCGAGCCTCAGCTTAAAGACCAAACAAAACCCACTGATTTCACATTATTTCCATGCAAAGCCATAAATCAGCCTGGGCTCGGTTTGACTCTGGGCCAAGGCTTGACTGAAAGGTTCACGAACCTTAAGGAATTTTTTGACAAGCTCAGTCTGAGATTCAAATTTGTAATGAAACCCCAATAGTGAAGCTCTGCTAGTTCCATGCAATTTCAGGTTTTGCTGTGAATATTTCATGCAGCTCTGGGGACAAAGTTACACCAGCACAAACTCAGTTACTCCTTGAGAATCAATAGAGCTGACCTGGATTTCTGCCGGTGTGAGAGCAATCAACACAGCCCAGAAAAAGTTATTTTTATTCCTTGCCTTCTGTTTTGCTAGAATCCACTCAATAAAAGTTCCCAGCCTGAGTCCAGACTGTAGAAATGCAAATGCCAGTAGAGCATAAACCCCAGCATGTGTCTGGAGAAGTTTGTGTAAATCAACAGGGTCATTCCAGCTGTGAGGACAATGAAAACCCAACAAGAACTCCAGGACCCCCTTCCCCATCCAAATCTGCTAATACCCTGAGGGGCTTCTGTGAGAAGAGCCCTTTTGTGGGCTGTTGCCTGAGATGACTGTTTCTGTAGGGCAGAAAATTCACTGTGCCACATCAGAGTGAACTCAGGGCAAGGGGCTGGTTGGCTCCTGCTCCCCCAGCACAGTGCTGGGTTCCAGTGGGTCAGTCAGGCTTATTCCCACTCATTTTTCACAGCTCCCCAACTCTAACAGGGCAAACCAAATCTGTGCTCTGGAAGGAAAATGCTGTGGGCTCAGGGGATGCTGTCCTCCACCCCTGCTCTAATTTTATAGCATATCCGCAGTGGCATGTCAACATCAAACTGCTCCAAATGGGGGAACTGCTGTGAGGTGCTGTGCCAAAGCCCTTTTAGCTCCTTCTATCCCAGCACAGCAACCCATCTCCACAGGTTCAGCTGGATGGCTGCTGGGGTAAGAGATTTCTGTCCCTCTTCTCCCTGGCCTCCTGCTTGCAGGACAGAGAAATCCTGGGTGCAGAAGCAGAGCAGAGCATGGCAGCCAGGCACTGAGCTCCATTGCCCTGCAGCAGCATTCACCCTCTCTGCAGTGCTGCTCCTCTGGTCCCTGCTGCAGCACAGCTTGGCCTGCCACCAGCTCCCGCTCCTTCCCATGCCAAGCACTTCCCACAGTAAGACAGCAAACAGCAGGATTTCCCTCTCTTTGCTTGTTTTAAAAACGTTTCTTACTGCAAAGGTTTAGGACCTGGCAGGAAGCTGGAGCTTTATGCACCCAGGGGCTCTCAGCAGCCCCAGAGCCTGCTCCCCATCTGCACCCCAGCTCCCTCCAAAGACTGGCTGGCTCCCCTTTCACAGCTCATTTTAGTGCCCAGAAAGCCATTGTTCCCAGATACTGCCAGATGCCCCTGCCCTTGTTTTATTCTCACTCCCAAGGTCTGAGGGAAGGAAGTCTGAAAGGCAGCTGTACTGCTGAGATGCTAGCTTGGCCTTCTGCACTCCCTGCTAGGCCCTTCAGAGGTGTTAAGAGGGAATTCCTCACTCCCTGGCAGCATCTTGCTGACCTTTCAGTGCAGACACACTGAGATTGAAGTGCTTGTCCACGTTATAAAATCATCATTGATTTGCTGCTCTCTGATCTGAATAAGTGCAGCCATCTCAGAGGGGTTTCAGTGTGATCAGTGGGACTTTGGGGCTGGTTGTGCCAGCCTGGCTCCTTCCATGTGCCCAGGGCAGGCTTGAAGCAAGGTTTTGGAAGAGGCCTCCTCATGACCTTCTGTGCTGGGCTCATCCTCACACACTCTGTGTCCCATGGCCATATTTCCTCATTTATGACCTTTATGTTCCTGGGGTGGAGGAGCCAACATTGCCAAGGGCCTGGTGCTCCCATCCATGGTAGGCACCACACAGGGGGTCAGACACCTCCTGAGAGCACAAGATTAAATCTCCTGTGGCCTTGCAGCACCTGCCCAGCACATCCAGCACCTGCCTAACACATGGGCAAAGCTCCCTCATGTCAGTGGTATCACTCCAACACGCCCTCATCCAGCACAGTACCTGTCTGCTGTCTGTTTTGGAGCTTCCCTTTGGAAAGAACCAGAAAATCTACTGCTTTAACAGGTCAGATTCCAAGCCTTGGATGCCAGCTTCAGCCTTAAAGGAGCTTGGTCCCTCTCCCTGTAGATAGCACAGATGAGAATGAGAGTTTCCAGCACTCATTCACCTTCTTCCCAGGACTGTGACTGCTGTTGGGAAGGTGGAGTTGGCAGGGAACGAGGGCAGCCTCTCTTCCCAGAAGCAACTCTGAGCATCTGCTTCAATAGGGCTCCCCCAGCAGTGATTCTGACAGGAACCTGGACCAATAATCCCCAGATTCCAGGCAGGGATGGTGGTGGGTTGAGCCCCTTGCAGCAGACACCAGGTTTGGCTCCAATAATCTCCAGATTCCAGGCAGGGATGGTGGTGGGTTGAGCCCCTTGCAGCAGACACCAGGTTTGGCTCCTGAGTGCTGCTCACGAGAGGAGAGAGCCCTCTGGGGAATGTGCAGTGATCCAAATTGGATGCAAGCTACACTTTATCTTGTTGGAGTGGGTTTGGGGCTGATGTAATCACTCAGTGTGCTTGTACACTTGGGATCAGGAGGAGATGCTGTTTATCATGAGCTGACAAGTCAAGGAAGGATGCAGGAGAATGATCTGGGACTTCCCATGCAGGACTGGCTGGAGCTGTGAACTGGGGCAGACGTGACTGGAAGCTGTGAGGATTAATGGCCCCTCTGCTGCTGTACGAGGTGCAAATGAATGAAATTCTGTTCCCCTTACAAAGGAATGCCATCAATTCAACGGGAGATTGTCCAGATTTTCATCCAGCATGATGAAAGCAGAATTTGGCCCTTGATCTTGCACAGAAAACGTCAGTCTAGCAAGTTTTAAGTCGCTTCTTTCCATTTCTCTTCTGATTTGATTGCATTTTCCTGTGTAGAAACCCTTTATCCAGCAAATGCAGAAAGAAAGAGATAAAGATAGGCAGGGAGGAGCAAAGGGAAAATGACTGAGCAGAGGGAAACTGCACCTGGGGCACAGGAGCTGCTCCTTTGGGCAGCGGGAGGAGATGCTGGGGTGTGAGGGGTGAACAGCCTGGCTGTGAGAGGCCTCCAGCAGCTCTGTCGCCCCTCTGGCTGGAATTCATAAGTAAATAGGGAGCTGACTGAAACTGCTCCTGCTCGTTGGAATTTGGGACGGGAGGGGGCCGGGGCCGGCCGTGTTTGCTCACATTCCTCCTCATCCACCGGTTTCGGGATGCAGAGCAGGGCATGGCAGCAGGGTGGTGTGTGTGCCCAGGGGCTCCCTGGGCTCCGGGTGGCTTCATGCCCCAGTAGCTGCTCTGGGAGGGGGAGCTGACAGGGGTTTGTAGGGCACAGGGTCGGGCAGCAGAGCTGGGAGGAGTGGGGCTGGCGCTGAAGCTGCATGGGGATGGGAGCCCCAGCAGATGAGGCTGTGCCGTCTCCCAGCAGGGCACCAGGTCCCTGGGGAGCCCTTGTTGAAATCCTGGGTGTAAAATAATGCAGCACTGCCTCCTTGCATGTGGGGTTCCAAGCAGATCAGCGTGCAGGACAATGCCACACAGTCACCTGCCAGCCCAGCCCCTCTCCTCTGGGCTGTGATTCCACCAAGTTTCCAGCCATGAGGTCCTTTGGGACCCTACCAAAACACACTTAAAGAGCTATTTCTCCTCGAGCTCTCCATCCTGTGCTTTGCAATCCCTCAGAGCAGGAAGCTTCACCTCATTCTGTGCTTGAATCCAGCAGTACCTTTTCTGAAGGAGCAGGTTTGTTTTGTGTCACCCAGAACAGTGGCAGGCTGAGCTCAGAGCTCTGCTGAACTCCTCTGCCTGCCTTGGAGCATCACGTTTGCCACCCACGTCCTCCTTGGAGCTTCTCCTCGCTGGCAGGATGCAGTGGTACAATGAGCTACAAGCAGAAGCAGCAGATGTTTGCTAAAAAAAAAAAAAAAAAATAAAAAGAGGCAATAATCCAGAATTTTGCTGATATAAACACAATACCAGCACTGAATACAACTGAAGGAAGACAAAAACATCCCAAAGACATAAAACATCAGGCTACTTGGAGAACCTCCAGGCTACATGCGCTGAACTCTGTCAGCCTCGGAGAAACGAGTGCTTAACCCCTTTTCAATCTCTTTGGCAGCCTAGCCCTTGAAGATTTACAGTGGGCTCTGTTTGAATGAGGGATCTTCCCTGACACATCGTGCTCCCTTCGTTCTGGGTGAGAAAGCAAACAGCTGCCCTGCAGACAGACACCCGTCTGACCGTCCTGTTCCCCTCCCCGGGGGATGCTCAGCCCCCTCCTGGCCTCATTCCCCACCACCCCTGCAGCCCCACCAGCACCTCGGGGCTCTGGGGGTGCCCAAGTGCTCCCCATGGGCCCTGCTGGCAGCCCAGCATCCCTGGGATGCTCCCGTGGGAGGTGGGTGCCCTGCTGCCAGGATGGGGACCGAGCAGTGCCGCACATTCCTCTGTGCTGGTGCTGCCAAGCCCCAATTAGAGCCCTGCTGCAGGGCCCAGCCTGGCTGGGTCTGGGGTCAGGCCAGGCTCTGAGGGCCAGCTGGGCCCCAGAGACAGCACTGATGGATTCTGACAGGACTTAAGGACACCTGCTACTTTCAGAGATTTTTCTCTTTTGCAGGCAAGCTTCCGAAGGAGTGTGTGTGTGTTGACAGGGGCAGATATCACTGGAGGGTGTTGAGGAGGGAAATCTCTGCAGAAGGTGTCAGGAAGGATTTTTCTCAGCTGCTCACCCTACAGAGAGTGATGGGCAGTGAGGAACCAGCCTCCCTTGGACCCAGACCATGGGGGCTCACTTTGGTTGTGGGGCCTGACCACGGTCTTGGTAATGTCCCCTGAA
Organism: Melospiza georgiana; assembly: GCF_028018845.1. NCBI lineage: Eukaryota > Metazoa > Chordata > Aves > Passeriformes > Passerellidae > Melospiza > Melospiza georgiana. The sequence continues at coordinate 9,288,135 of NC_080446.1, forward strand.
AGCCAATTAGTGCATTAATATATGGAGACCACACACATGCCCTGTGCTCAGATTTATGCTGGATGGTTTCCATCTTGCAAACTTTCTTGGCCTTCTGTCCCTCCCCAGGATGTTTCCAGGACTCCACCTTTCCCTTCCCAACCCTGTGGCCATGAGGGAACCGAGAATATTCATGGCCAAAGCATCGAGAGGGAAACTGAGCCACCAACCTCTCCCATCCATTGGAAGTTCTCAGGCTGAGCAAAGCACGTGCTGCAGGCATGGGAGGGGGCTGTGCTCACCCCTGAAATAAAGAATGTGCTCTGCTCTGTGAGTGCAGTGCACAGAGGGACAAACTTCTTTCATGGCCAGTGCCAGGTCTCAAGGCTTGCACCCCAACAGATCTGGTGCTGTTGAGGGGTTTGCTCCAAACAAACATCAGAAGGTAAAACTGGCTCTCTGTGTTTTTCTGGTCAGCTCCAAAAGCATTCAGGAGCACCTTGGGTTGGAAGAGACATTTAAGGACCATCTAGTCCAACTTCCTGTCATGGGCAGGGACACCTTCAACCAGATCAGGCTGCTCAGAACCCCATCCAACCTGAGCCTGAGTGCTCCCAGGGATCAGCATCCACCACCTCTATGGAAAACCTGTACCAATGCCCTCACCACCCTCACTGGAAAAAAATTCTTCCTTGAAAATCACCCCCGAGAGCTGTTCTCTCCTCACCTTCTATCCTAGTTCTCCTTGTCTCCCCATCAAAATGGGGACAGCAGTGGGGAGGGAAGGCAGGTCTGAGCTTCACCTGCCTGTGCAGGAGCTGAGAATGGGAGATACCTGCTTGCTTAGGCATGCTTAGGGAGTGACTGGGAGCTGGTGAGGGCCAAAAAGTGTTTTTTCAGCCTGGGAGCCCCAGTCCCATCCCATCCCACACAGTTTTACAGTGCAGATCTCCGTAAAGTGTGTGGTGGAGTGAAGTGGAGCCATGCTGGCCAGATCTCCCTGTGAGTTTCCAGACACATTATAACTGTGTGCACACACATATTTATATCTGAGCTGCTGTTCTGCAGCCGGTGGGAAATGAGGGCTGTTCTCAGCCTTGTTCCCTTTCTGCACATTGCCCACACCCCCCCTTGCTGACATCCACTGGGCCCAGTCCTCTCCCAGAGGAGAAGCCAGGAATTTATTAGGCAATGAAGGTGCTTGACGTCTTCCCAAACTGCTCCTTCTCCTCTCTAGGAGTTTTTTGCTGGGTTGGAGTGCTGGGATTGTGTGAGGAAGGCTGAAAGGAGCATGGCTGCTGTCCCCTGGAGCCTCTCTGTCTGACTGCTTTCATGTGCTAAAGGCAAAACAGAAACACAGCTGACCCCTGAACCCTGCATAGGCCCTTTCAGCACCTCAGAGCTGTTGCATTATCTCTCTTTTACCTCCTTCCTCTCTTTCCTCCCGAGCCTGGACACCAAGGCCAAGTCTGGTTCTCAGCACATCTGCTCTTTCAAAGAGTTGGGAGGTCCCAAGACCACTCAGTCCCAGAGTCAGGGTTCTGACATCTGGCTTGGCCTTGCCTGTGAGTCACTTGGGGAGCTTGGGGAAGTCACTTAACCCTTCCCTGCTGGTGCAGTGGCTGCTGGGGCTGTGCAGGGCCCAGCCCAGTGGGCCCCAGTTGGCTCCTTCTCTCCAAGGCTTCACCTCCAGGCACACACCAAGCACCCTCAGCTCTTCTGGAGGAAAGAGCCTTGCAAGTGCCCCATGGTCTGATGTCCCATGATGGGAATACAGGTGTCCTGTGCCAGCCTTTCTCTGCCAGCCCATCTGGAGAAGTGGAAGGAGCAGAGATGCTCCAGGTGGTTTTCCATCAGCTGTAAAGACTCCAACAGGCACTTTCATGTGATGCCATCCTGTGGGATTTACCTGCTGCACCCCTCTGCCCTGTGTCCATTCCAACCCACTATTTTAGAGAGATTTCAACTATTTCATTGCATTTGCTTTTGCAGACCAAAACCTCCCTGGAGAAACATCTCCAGGCACAGCTTTATGCTGGGTGAACTGAGCAGAGCCTGGCCCCAAGTGTGTTAATTATTGGCAGGCTTGTTATTGCCCTTTCCTGGTCTTTGTTTTCCCCTGGAGGGGCTGGAGCCATGGAGCTCCCTCCAGTGCAGGCTCCCAAGCAGAAGGTGCTGCAGGAATGGGAGCTGGCAGCTCCAGCCAGGGGCTGTTACAGGAGATTTTGTTCCACCTCCTCTGCTGGGGCTCTGTTTTTCCATCCCCATCCAATGAAATAAACATTTTCTCATGTCACAGAGCCCTGTGGACAGGGCTTTGGGAGTTTTGCTTTCCCTTGTGGAGTGCAGCCCCCTCTGCTCTCCCCGCCAGCCCAACTGGCTCCGTTGCCATTTCCAATCCCCTCAGCTGAGAGGAACCTCAGTGCTCCCTCCCAGTGACACTTGTCACCAAGGACAGGATTTCTGTGGAGGTACAAAACCTTGTGGTGCAGGGCTGTCCCACCACGTGTGGCTGGGAGTGGAGATGAGCTGGATGCCTGGCTGGAGTGTTGGTCAGGGACAAGGGGACAAGTGCAGCAAAGAGGGGAGGATACTTGCAGAGACACCCCAAGACTCCCCACTCCTCTCACTGTGGGATCCCCACTGTCCATCCCTGCTCCTTGGCTGAGCCTCTGTGCCCCAGAGACCCATCCAGAACATTCCCCAAGCCCCCCTCCTCCCTTTTCCTGTGAGCCCAGGGGCTGTACAGGGAAGGATGAGGGGGGCAAGGGGGAGGGAGCACATTCAGGCCCTGTTGTTTCTGCTCACAGACGTGGCAGTCCCCAGCCCCTGCAGCTCCAGCCCTGGCAAGCACAGCCCAGGCTGTTTTTGTGTTTTTATGTTTCCTCCCAGGCAGCCCAGAGCAGCCCAGCAGCGAGGCACCGTGCTGGCTGTGACCCTGCTGAGCTGGCTGGGATGGGGATCTGATCCCTGGGGAGCTGCAAGCCCCTCTGGGCACCTCTGCATGCAGGGAGTGCAAAGCCAGCCTCAGGAGGAGGAAAACCTGGTGTATTCTCCTGGTGTCCTGGCTTGGGTCAGGACTTGTGCACCAGGCAGGATGATGCCATGTCCTGCATTAACCCCTTCCACGGGCAGAGTTCATGTAGATCCAGTCAGCCCTGATCCCATGGCAAAGGTTCTGGCCCTCCTGCCTTCCCCACACACACCTGAGGGAGGTGGGGGCTCCTGGGGAAAGCTTCACCCCTTCCCCAGCAGGGATGAGGGAGCTGTGACCAAGGCTGCATGAGGAATCACATCCCCTGGAGCATTCCAGGATCTCTACTGGAATTAGCTATCTTCTGAGGGGGTTTGGCTCTCCTGGGATACCCAAATTAGTGTCACCATCTGCACTAGGTCACAAACCAAGTTGTTCTCTCTGTCCTCCATTTCTGTTACCAGAGAGGTCAAGGTCTGATCCACACCACAGAGAAAGGGTCAAATTCTACTCAAAGCTGGGTCTCTTTCTGGGTCCTTTGCTGCAGCCTGGGAAATCCAGCTGCACTTGTGTTTTGGGCAGATTGCTGCAGAATCAGGAGCTCCCAAGAAATGGGACGTGGGTGGCACCTGGAGCAGGGAGAAGCCGACACCCCAGCAAGAAACACCCAGGGCTGGGAGACTTTAGAGCTGGTGGCAAAGGGAACCAGTTGTCCAATGTCCCCAGTCAGAGGCAGACTGGCTCTTTTTTGAGCACTCAGCCTTGAGCCCGGTTTCTTGGAAAGCCACAGCTTCCACAGCATCCCCAGCAGGCTGGGGCCCAGGTGGAAACCTGCCTGCTCCTCTCCTTCCCTCTGCATGCCTGCATCTGGCAAGTGCCACCAGCAGGATGGAAGAACAGACATTTCATGGCAGACACACTCATGTCCCCACCGTGCTGGCAGCCTGGCTGCTTTTGCTCCCCCAAGCAGGCAAATCCAAAGCTTCCCCTCTTCTGCTGCCTCTCAGTTCTGCTGCTTTGATGCCATGAATGAAAGGCAGGACGTAATAAACAATAACAACAATAAAAACCTCCATGCACAAACACGTAACAAATCAAAATGACCCCGTCTGTGAATGAAGGGAAAAAAAAAAAGGCAGTTCCATCCCTGGAAGTCTCAAGAGCTTCCAAAAATAGGCTGTGGTCCCAGCCAAGGCGAGCACAGCCAGGGTTTGCTCGCTCAGAGCCAGCACTGGGAGGGAGCTGAGCTTTCCCAGCGGTTCCTGCCCTGCTCCAGGGCCCGTGGGCAGCTGCACCACATCCCCTGCCAGGGGCAGAGCAGCCAAGGGCCCTGTGGGGCAGGGAGGGGCAGCACGGCTCAGGTGGTGAGAAATCCCTCTGAAATTCAGGGTTACAATTTGTTTTGTTGTTTACAGCTGAGCAGCCCATGGGTTACAAAATACCTTCCCCCAACACATGCACAGAAGGTGGGCATGGCTGGAAGGGCAGAAGGGTCCCAGATTTCAGCACCCGGCTGCCTTCCAGCTCTCACGATGGCTATCACACAAGCCTGGAGGATTTTCCCCACTTTCCCAGGTGCTCGGTACATGCAATCGGAAATTTTCCACCTCCAAGCACCCTGCCAGCAGCAGCCACTCTCCCCACTGTGCTTTTCCCGAGGATTTGGGCTTCTCCCAAACCTTGCAGGAACGCTCCTCACGCTGGCCACTGCCTCCCACATCTGGGAACCATGAGCGGAGCAATGGGGCCGGAGATGGAAATTTGGGCTTGGCCCCATTGGCTCACCTGCCTCAGCCGGCTCAGGGACTGCACCAAGCCCCCAGCGGGCCTTGGCAGCCTTTCCCTTGTGGAAGGCAGCTCCGGGCAGCTCTGCCAGGCAGGAGAAGGAGAGAAGGAGCTGGAGCTGCGGCTGAGCCGGCACAGCCCCGCTGGCTCCGGCCACAGCCGCGATCCTGCCCGCACCCGGCGCGCTGCGGCTCCGCACGGGAGAACACGTCCTCCAAGAGCCCCAGCCGCTGGCCAAGAGACTCCAGATGCTGGAGGAGCTGTGCACAGCTGCTGGCCAGCAGCAGCAGAGGGAAAAAAATACCAATAAAGACTCGAAACCCTCTCCTCTCCTCTCCTCTCCTCTCCTCTCCTCTCCTCTCCTCTCCTCTCCTCTCCTCTCCTCTCCTCTCCTCTCCTCTCCTCTCCTCTCCTCTCCTCTCCTCTCCTCTCCTCTCCTCTCCTCTCCTCTCCTCTCCTCTCCTCTCCTCTCCTCTCCTCTCCTCTCCTCTCCTCTCCTCTCCTCTCCTCTCCTCTCCTCTCCTCTCCTCTCCTCTCCTCTCCTCTCCTCTCCATCCCACCATGTCCTAGCTCAGCCACAGGACATTCTGTGTCCCCTGGCTCCATCCTGCCAGATGTTCCCGTGTCCCTGCGTCCCCCGGGTCCATCCTGCCAGCTCCCAAAGCCTGCGGGGTTCCCTGCGGGGTCCCCCCTGCCTGGCTGGGCTGGGGGACGGGCAGAGTTCGTGGCGTGTCTGGAAAGAGAAAAATCTCCCTGCAGAACCTGACGGGAGCGGGGTCTGCCTGAGGAATGAGAGCATGCAGAAGGAATGTCAGGTATTTCCTTCTGCTCCGCAGTGCTAGAGCAGCCCCAGGTAACTGACAGGGGCAAAGGAAGGGATCACTGCTGTTACCCTGCATCCTTTCACTGCGGGTAACCTCCAGATCACAAAGCCGAATGACCCCAGCAGCTCTGAGCCCTGCCCTGGGTTTGCTCGGAGCTCTGCCAACAACCTGAGACACGTAAAATACACTGGGGTGTTTGGTGGGGCTGGCTCATGGAATCCTGGCATGGTTTGGGTGGAAGGGAGACCGGGTCTTGCTGGCGAGATACAGATCTGATTCTGTCTGCTCAAACGGGAAAGGAAACGATGAAAATACCGAAAATAACTGCAGGAGGTTTTATTGGGAGATTAAATCGACCGAAGCCCTTCTGCAGGGTGGGAGCTGGGGAGGAACCGCCTCGGAGAGGGCCTTGCTCTGTTTAAAATGAAAGCATTTTCTGGGTTATCAGCCTGTGGGAGAGGGATGGGGAGGGTCCAGCACCCACTGACCCTCCAGCATCGCGTCCTGCCGCCGGGCCGAGCTCTGCTGTGGGATGGGGAGGGTGGAACGGGGACGCAGGGCTGGAGACACACCAGCCCCCAAAGTTGAACTCAGGTCATGGTCTCACTGGCCCTCGGTTTTTTTCCTTCCTTCCTTCGCGTGGCTTGCGGTTGAAACTCGACACCGGCTCATCTGGCCGGGCTGGGAGCGCTGGATCCTGGCTGCGCACAGCCCCGGCCATCCATCCCATCCGCGCAGGAACGGGGCGGAAAAGCACAGCAAAGCTCCGCATCCTCCCCTGCCATCCAGAGAGCATGGGCAGGGGGCTCGGGGCACGATGGAGAGGGGCTGGGCAGCGGGGAGCCCCAGCGGCAGCTCCATCCTTGAGCCCCAGCATCAGCTCCATCCCCGAGCCCCAGCATCAGCTCCATCCCTGAGCCCCAGCATCAGCTCCATCCCTGAGCCCCAGCATCAGCTCCATCCCTGAGCCCCAGCAGCAGCTCCATCCCCGAGCCCCAGCATCAGCTCCATCCCTGAGCCCCATCATCAGCTCCATCCCTGAGCCCCAGCATCAGCTCCATCCCTGAGCCCCAGCAGCAGCTCCATCCCTGAGCCCCAGCAGCAGCTCCATCCCTGAGCCCCAGCAGCAGCTCCATCCCTGAGCCCCAGCATCAGCTCCATCCCTGAGCCCCAGCATCAGCTCCATCCCTGAGCCCCAGCATCAGCTCCATCCCCGAGCCCCAGCATCAGCTCCATCCCTGAGCCCCATCATCAGCTCCATCCCTGAGCCCCAGCATCAGCTCCATCCTTGTGCCTGTGTAGGGCTCTGGCTGTAGGACATCAGAGGAACGGTGGATTTGTCTCTACAAACAAGCTCTGGGTCTGCTGGTAGGTAAAACCAGCACTGAGAGGTAAAAGAAACAATGGGAAGGATTCCACTGGTTGATGAATGGAAAAAGATATTTGCTTTTACAAATAAACTGTAGGTTTGCTGAGAAATGAAATTGGACATTGAAAGATGAAAGAAACAATGGGGAAAACCCCTAAAATCAATAAGTATTAAAAGTTAAAACGGAGGGTTGTACATTAGAGGGAAATCTTTGGTATCAGGCGTTTTGGGAAGTCTGTACCTCTCATTACCTCAGCCAATGGGAAAAGAGAGAAGGGAAATGCAGCCGGGAAATTGGCATAAAAAGGAGGCTGTGCCCTCCAAAAATTAGAGAGACCCCAGGGGAATGCCCCATGGCCTCTCCCTTTATTCTAACAAAGTAAAAGCACTCCTCTGTCTCCTTTTTGGACACAAACCTCTGGTGTTTGTGGGTTATTGTCCTGACAGCCATGAGCAGGGTGCGAGCACACCCAGCTCTCCTGGCCCAGGTGCAGCACACGGCGCTCCCACAGCTCCTCTGCAGACTCTGCCCCTCACACGGGCTCCTCCTGAATGCAACCCAGCCTCAAAAACCCTGGGCAGCTCGGTCCTTCCCTTTCCTCACTCTGTGTGGACAGGCAGCCTGGAGTGGCCCTGAGAGCATCAAACCCTGTGGCAAGCACACCTTTTGGTCTCTCTTTTTTTAAGTGGCTGAAGGTATGCAGGAGTTTTATCCTTCTGAGAGCTCTGCCCCACTCCTGAGCCGTGCTGGGACTGGGTGTCATGATGCTGACACCCTGGCTGCTCCCATTGGATAGACAGAATGAGATAAATTAATTATTAGTGTAAAAATTAATTAAGAAATAGAAATAATTTAATAATAATTATTAATTATCAATGACATGATCTCTTTAAAGAGGGAAAGGTGAAGGAAAACAGGGCAGAACCGCTGATTCTGGGAGTCCCCTCTCTACCAAGTCCTGCCATCTTCCTCAATAAACAAGCAGCTCTTCTTCCCTTCCACACTCCCCAGCTCTCACCCAGCCTTGGGCTCTTGGAGCAGGGATGGTGCCTTTAAAAAAAAAAAAAAAAAACCAAAAAACCAACAGAAATAGGTACCTGCCAGGAAAAAAAAAATCAAACATATTTTCCGCTGTGTCTTGGCTGTGGAAGGGGGATGTGACAGCCATGGAAAATGGACAGATTCTATGAGCAATAAAAAATGGCTTTGCTTTCCCCCCTCTTCTCCCCCTGCCTCGTTTCATGTGCTGCATTTCCTACAATCTGATTTTCTTCTCTGCAGCAAATACAGGTTTCAGGTTGCCGAGCATGGGGCTGTGGTTTGAGAGCAGCAATGGAAACTCCCTGCGGTGGGAAGGGGCCAAAGGCACAGGGGGTGCAGCAGGGGGAGGAACGTGGGGCTGCTCTCGCTGGGGTGTGGAGGCTCCCAGGGCACAGAGCTGAACCCTGCACTCTGCTCTGGGCACTTTTCACTCAGTGCCTCCTGTCCCAGGCTGAGGGTGAGCAGGCATCAGGAGCTGAGTGTGCTGGAAGAGGGGATCCAGGAGGGTGCCACCACCCCAAGGCCATCCACACCACAGGGATTACCTGTCTTGGTCCTCTCACTGCTCAGAGTGACCCCGAGATGTGCTAGAAAGTCTCTTCTCCCAGCCCAGTGCTTGAAGAAGGAGTCAGAGCTCTTCAGTTCTCAGTCTCAAGGTTGTTCATTGTTCCTTATCTATAAAATATTTTCTCCTGTCCAGCTGAGGTCAGCTCAGCAAGACAGTTCCAGGCACTCTGCCTGCCCCAGGGCAGTGTTATGTTTTTATACTAAAAACTACCGGTACAATGTTTACAATTACTTCCCAATATCTATCACCTATGTTAGACAGTGAGCTTCTACTCTAAACCAATACAAAAGTGCCACCATCCCAGCAGAAGATGGAGGCCAAGAAGAAGAAGGAGAAAGGCTGGACATGCCCAGATTCCTCCATCTTGTCCCTTGAACCTCCATTCTAGAAAACCCCAAAATGTACCTTTTCACCCCATGATAAATTCGCTATCATTCTACTTAAACAGATCCTCATACAAGGTTGGCAATTTGCCCCACAGGTCATAATCAAACCCACAGGTGTTTTGGGCTCTGTGCCAGGGTCTCTGAGCCCCCTGGCAGGGGTCCTGGCAATCCAGGACAGCCAGAGGGATGTGCTGGGTTCTGACAATTACCCACAGGAGGTCAGAGCTGGGTTTGCTGGTGACCCCTGCCTGCTGTCACCTCCACCCCTGCCTGTGCAGTCCCCTGGCCTGGCTGCTGGCCAGCAGTGCTCGCCTCTCCCGGCCTGCTGGGGGAGAAGTGAAAGTGCTTTCCCCATTCCCGATGAGATCTGTGTTTACAGGGACTGCAAATATTTACCCAAAGTCCCGGGCTCTGGCAGAGACATCAGGTCTCTTTTCCTCACCTTTGGGCCATCTCCTTCTTTTTATTTATTTCCTTGAGGGTCTTCCCTGCAGTAAATCACTGCTGGCAACATCAGCCTGGGGCTGATGGGATTCAGCTGCCCACTGGCATTTGGGCTGTGACCTGCAGGAGCACCTCTCCTTCTCCTTACAGGGGATGGATTCATCCTACAAACAGAGAAAACAATGGTGTTTTCTAGAGGCTATTTCCCTGGATCAGGGAGTTTTGAGGCAATTGGGGTAAATGAGAGGCATCATCTCCATCCCCTCCACCCATGCCAGCGTGGCTCAGCTGGGTGAGGGCTGAGCTCTGCCTGCCCATCATCTGCTCTCATCAGAAAAAACATCCTCTGAGAAACAAAAAAAGTGACTTTCTGCATTAGATTCCGGCATGAATAAACACTCCTGCTAGAATTTGCCAGTCTTTCAGGAACTGCAAGTATTTTCCCAGTGTCAAATGTTCATGCAGATACTGTATAAATAATGACCTCGATTATGTCAGTTATTACAATGAGCAGAGCTCTGGGCTTTGGTTCATAACAGGATCTGCAAATCAGTGTCTTGACTTTTTTGCTCTTCTTGGGAGATTGCTCTGAGGCCAAACGTCTGTGCTTTTGGACAGGGCTGTGGCAGCCTGCCAGCACCTTCCTGCACTGGGGCCAAGTGGCAGAGCTGTTTTTGGGGGAAATCTGGGGTGTGTGACTTCCTGGGGGGGCTGGCCATGCACCATAGGGACCTCTGTCCATGTCACTCCTGCAGCAATGCCAAAAGGAAAGCCCAGGCTGGTCTGCAGCAGAGGATGTGGGAGCATCCCAGAGGGAGCTGGCTGGGAGAGGGTCCCACTGCAGTGGTGCAGGGCTGTTCCCTGATGGGGTGCAAGCAGAGCAGGGAAATGTGGAGCTGTACCTTTGAGAACCCCCTGAGGCTCCTCCTGCCTCTCCCATGCCTTGGTGTGTATCCACATTTCACAGAGAAAAGCAAGGCACAACTTCCCAAGATAATTTTATGGGATTCATATTCTCTGAATCTCAGGGAAAAAAAACCAAAAAAACCCAATTCTTATCTCAATTGCTGCTCCTCTTGCTGTTCACAAGTGGAATGCATTGTGGAAGAATTGTTTTTTCTTTCTCTGAGGTTCAGAGACTGTGAATCCCAGAAATATCCTTGGGAAGTTGTGCCTTGCTTTTCTCTGTGAAGAGAAATGAGGCTACATTGGTGTCTCTTGTGGGATGGACCTGAGATGGAGGGGGGAGGTACCTGGGGAAGGTGGGGACCCTCCTGGGTGGGATGAGCAATTAATGAACCCTGATTGCCCTTGGAGAACATCATGGACCAGCCTTTGCTCCTTACCCAAGCTTGGCACTTGCAGGAATCTCCCTTTTTCTCCCAGCCTGTCCCAGGGGCTTCTCCCAGAGGCACGAGTGAACCATCTGCCAAAAACACAAAAAAATTCTGGAACAGCAGCTCTGCTGCTTCTCCAGAGGGAGAAATGGCATCCACAGGCTGTGGGTGAGGAGAGCACCAGTGGGACATGGCCAGGCAAAGGCAAACTGAAGCTAATCTGAGTCTGGCTTTTCTCCAGATTGCTCTGTTTATTCACAATCTTTCTTTGATAAAATTGTAGAAAATCAGAGGCAACACACACTGCCTTCCAAATGTAAAGGGAGGGATGGAAAAAGAGCCAGGAAGAGCAGGCAGCTCCAGCACAGAGAGAGAGAGATGCAGAGGGGCCATCTGAGAGGCACAAACAGAGTAACTGCCCTCAGTCTGTCAGCAGCCTTCATCTGCTGCTCCTTCCATGCAGGAATTTCCCATTAATAGCCAGTGTCTGAACCTGCAATTAAAAAAACCCAAAAACCAAAACAAAAACAAACAAGCTCCCCCAAAACAAACAAATGAACAAAAAACAAACAAACAAAAAACCAAAACCAAAAACCAAACAAAAATTAAAATTAAATTAAAAATTAAAATTATTAATAATAATAATATTGAAAATAATGAAAATAATGAAAAGAAAGACCTTTTGTTTTCCAGGCTTGAAGCAGCTGCACAGCATCTCCCAAGGTGATGGCTGCAAAGATGAAACCAAAATCAGCCTGGAGCAGTATTCTGGAACCATGTCCTTGCCCTGTTTTCCACTCTTCCTGCTTCCTCCAGCCCTCAGTTTGTCAGAAGCTGTGCATTGCCCATTTGGGATGCTTACAGGGTGCATGTGGGAAATGAGATTGAGAGCTGGATTGCTTTGATTTTAGCCAGAGGCTGCAGAGTAGGTGAGAGTCTCCAAAAGAGAAGGGAAAAAAACCCTAAGGAAAAAAAAAAAAAAAAAAAAAAAAAAAAAAAAAAAGGAAAGAAAAAAGCATTCTTACAAATTTCCAGCAGTTTTTATTGTAGGTGGAACTGGTAATGGATGTAGCCTGACACTTCTAGCTACAAGGCTCTGATTTCATTTGCCTTTAACTTAGTCAGACTCCAAACACTTGGCCTGAACCTCTCCTGGCTGGCTGCACATCAGCCAGAACAGCACCTCCATTTGCAAGGACAGGGTTCAGGCAACAGAAAATAATTTTCTGCACAAGGCTCCAGCCACCCCCTGCTCTGGCAAGGAGGTGCACTTCCCCAAAGGTGCATTAGCTGGAGATGAGATGAAAACATACCCAGGCTATAACCTCTGGAAAACTGAGGTCTGCCTGGCACAAAGAGCAAAAAACCCGAGGGTTTGAGTTTGAATTTGTGTCTTTTATAGGCTGATGTGGAAGGAAATGGAGCAGCCTTACTCTGAGGCATGAAGGGTGTTAATGTGGAGCTCCAGCCCTGTGCAGAAAGCAGAGCTTCCACTGCACTGTGCCAACACAATTCCTAAAGTCCAGACTGAAATTTACCCTTCCACTTTGTTTCTCCTTGCCCTCCTGCTTTGGGAAATGACCCAGGGAGGAATTCAGGAGGCTAGGGAGCATTCAGGTCAGAGTTCTCATTTCTCCTTGTTCCAGGACTTTTCCAGCCATGCTCTGGAGAGAGGAGCACACAACACCCTCTGGGGGTCCTCAGGACTGGCACATCAATGAAGGAACAAAACAACAAAATACCCTGTCTGTGTCCTGACTCCAGCAACCAGGATCCATCCTGAGCCAGCTCCACCCTTCCCTTACAAAACTGCAGAAAGGATTTCTCCAACACTGTCTTGCAGATAGATCAGCAGCAAGGAAGGGAGTTTCCATTCCTCGTGTGCTGGTCCAACTCTGCCAAAACCCTCCTTGCTTCTGCTGGGATCTGACAGCACCAGGCAAAGCCTTCCTGGCTGCAGGGCCAGCTCTGGGCAGTTGTGATGGCCTGGACCAGCTGAGGAGCTGTGGGGGAGCCAGGAACTGCAGCACTAAAAACCTAAGGAAGGAACAAGCGGTGACTTGGCCGTGGCACTGAATGAGCCCCTCGCCCTGGCTGGCAGCTCTGAGGTCTCCTTAGCAACAGCACTTCAATATTTAACACCAAATTCATGTGCCCAGATGACCTTCCAGGTCCTTTCCATGGTGCTGCTGCCCAGCTGGCTCCAGGAGTGTGGCTCCTGCCAACTGAGCCACAGCCAGCACAAGGTTTCCTCTGCTGCTCCCAGACGAGCCCTCGCTGGGCTTGCCATGATCTGGTGCTCAGCACTGGTGAGCTCATGGGCAGGGTGGAGCCTGCAGCAGAAACAGTGTCTGACCAGGGGGTCACAGAATGCCAAAGTGCAGGGGGGCCATGGACAGAGACCATCCTTGTAGCCACCAGATGGAGAAGGAGAAGGAGAAGAAGGAGAAAGAGAAGGAGAAGGAGAAGGAGAAGGAGAAGGAGAAGGAGAAGGAGAAGGAGAAGGAGAAGGAGAAGGAGAAGGAGAAGGAGAAGGAGAAGGAGAAGGAGAAGGAGAAGGAGAAGGAGAAGGAGAAGGAGAAGTGCTTGGAGGTGCAATCTGCAAAGAGGTGGAAAATGCAGCTGGCAGGAAAGCCCTGGTCCCTCACTGCCCTGACTTTGGGCAAGGACAGGGGAGATAGTCACAAGCTGGCCAGCTGAGCTGATGGGGCTGGGGGTGGTCCATGGGCAGAGAGGGCAGTGAGTCTGACTGGCCATGAGGAGCTAATGGAAGCTGAGGGAGACAAAGCCATGGCTGGAGGCTGTGCAGCCAGGATAATGGGCAGGGTCTGGGCTTGCAAGGGCAGAGACTTGAGGGAAAATCAGCAAAACAGAGATGTGGGAGCTGCAGGAGCTCAGCACTTCTCACTCCAGTCAGTGGCTGTTTATTCTGGTTGGTATGAAAAGCAGGACTGGCATTGCTGTCTGCAAACCATGGCTCTCCATCCATCCATCCATCCATCCATCCATCCATCCATCCATCCATCCATCCATCCATCCATCCATCCATCCATCCACTCACCCATCCCTGGAGTACCTAAGCACCTCCAAAGCAAACTGTGTTTATTTTCTATAGATTCATCCAGGAAGCTCCAGCACTGCACCTGCCTTCACCCTGAAACCTTCCTCTGTGCCTCCAAGCATCAGTGTGCACTCCTGGTGTGTGCCTGGAGAGGGAACAGCCCTGCCCCAAGCAGGAGTGGGGGTTGCTTTATGAAAAGCAGTTACAGCCATTCTTGGAAGGCTTTGGCTCCGAGCCCCTCTGCCACATTCTTAGGAGAGATCATATCAAAAAAACTATTTTTACAAAATTGTAGTGGTAACAGGCTCCAGATGTGTGTTGTTATGTAATAGGGTTTGTTTTAATGGATCCAACTTCCAGATGTGCAGCGTGGGCTCAGGGTGTCTGCTGGGTCCCCTGTGGGCCAGGGGGAGCAGGCAGCTCTGCTCTCCCTGATGTGCCAGAGGACAGGGCAGCTTCCTTCATGGCACATGGGATTGCCCCTGCTTCCTGAGCACTGCTCTTTGTCCCTTCTGGTACAGCTTCAGTCATCCTGGGTGCTCTTCTCAGGCTCCACATCTCATTTTGGGACAAAAGCAAGAAGGGTCACTTTGGTCCTCCCATGGGACTCCTTGGTACTGTGATCCTCCCATGGGACTCCTTGGGACTATCTGTAGGTATCACCATCACACACATGGGAAGTATTGTTTGGGGATTCTGATTAAGCAGTAACTGAAGATTGGAAGCTAAAGGGAATGACCATGTCTTGATTTCCCAGGGCCCATTTTGTGCTGTGAGAAAAACTTGGGCAGGAGAAGTGCTAGGAGGAATGAACCAGACAGAGGTTTCCTCAAGCAGAAACGTTTTGGACTTGGAAGTGAAAAGTATCAGAGGAAAGAGACTGTCACCTTCCCATGGAGCCTGTAGGAACAGCTCAGTAAGCACCAGTGGGACCAGCCCACACATCCTTCTGGACCAGTTTCTATGCTGTCATTGATGGTTTCCAGCTGAGCTCTTGCCTTGGTTCTGCTTGGTGAGGTTCATTTCCCTGCTGGAAGCTGAAGGGAAGGTTTCTGAAGGCATTTCCAGGCCTGGTGGTTTCACCTTCCCTCAGTGCAGCTCTTGGTGCCACAGGATCAGTGTCCCTTCCCCAGCTCTGCAATTAGCTGGAAAATTGGCTGCTGCCCCATTTGATAGGAAGAGCTCCAAGGAGGGAGGCAGCAGTCTGGATCTGAGCTGCTAGGTGGACAGGGGGATGAGCGGTGCATGCTAAGCCAAGGAGGATTTAAATTCAAAGTGTGTGGCTCTGTGCCATTGCTATTAACATCTGCTAATGAAATGCTAAGACTTATTAAGTGTGCAGATCGAGGAGGGAGATTTAAAGGGATGTACTTGGACTGAAAGCAAGAAGCTTAAGTGCTTCCTGGAGAGCAGAGAGGAGGGAACGCCCAGGGCTGGCCCCCCTGAGGGGAAAATGGAACTGCCACCTGATGGCAGAGGGAAAGAGCTGGAGAGTCAATACCAACCCTGTAACCCCCATGGGACACCAACTGAGCCCCAGCTTCGAGGAGAAGGGAGATCAGGGGGGCAGTGACAGATCTGCACCTGTGGAGGGGCTCTGACCCTGCCCCAGCAGCACTGACCAGCCAGGCTGGGAGCTCTGAGGCAACTCAGGAGAAAGGGTGGTGAGAGAAGCTTCCTGTGGGTTTGCTGTGTCTCAGTTTGAGCCTCCCTAATGCCAAAAAAATCAACACAGACCAGTGGGACAAAATCAGCACTCAGCTGGAGCCTGGGTTGTCCAAGGGGGAAAAGAACTGGTCTGGGTTCTGGAGTTCACATCCACTCCTGTGCTTGATTTTATCTGCAGCAAGGCTTTTGCAGGGCTGGGGTTGCTTTGCATTGCAGTCACGTGCCTGTCTCAGTGATTTGGTTTTCTCTCTCTGCTCTTTGCAGAGCAGCACAAGGCAGGCTCTGGGGCTCTGCTGTGCACACGAAGGAGGCCTCGGCCACGGAGTCAATTGGAAAGCCATCTGCTCTCACCAATGAGGATGTTTCCATGGTTTTGTGAAAGAAAGGGACTCTTCTTCTCCTCTCTTTTTCCTTTTTATTTTCCTTTTCTTCCTGTGAGGAAGCCATAGGTGTGCACAGACAGCCTTGCCAGAAATGTGCTGTTTATCAGAGGTGCATTTCCCCCATTGCCACGGGGCAGAGCCCGATGGAGGGGTGAGAGGGGAGGGGAGAGGGGACACAAAGGCATCCCCAGCCCAGGAGACAGCCCATGGAAGGTGTGGAAACAAAGCAGGGGAAATGAATGAACACTTCATCGCGGGCCCTTCCCCCAGCACGTCCCTGTGAAATGTGGAGATTGGGTGGAAAATCCATACAGGAGGGAAGTGTATGCCTTTAGCAGAGCAGGGCTCCCCACAGGCCAGCTAATTGTTCTGAATGGATGTCCTGGCTCACACACAGGCTTTTCTTAGTTTGTTTTCCTGCTCTGACCAAGTGTTTCTGCTGTTAACCCTTCTTCCATGGGGTGGGAAAGAGGGAACTGTCCCTGCCCTGTTTAACCAGGGCAGCAACACCTGACCCCTCCAAGGGCTTCCAAAAGTCACAAGGGGGGAAAACATTTTGAGATGAGGTGTGAGAGGTGAGCACACAGTTCTGACAACAAACAGCCAAGGAAGGAGGGCTGCTGCTGGAGGGAGAGTGCTGAAGCATTCTTGCTTGTTTTCTGGCCAGCTCCTGGACTGGCAGGGATGGGGCACAGAGGAGACTGAATTATCTTCCAGGTTAAACCATTAGTTAATTTTACAGTGCAAAAAGATTTCTCCAATACCTTCAAATGCCAACACTCTTGGGGGAGTGAAACCTCATGTGGCATTCAGAGCAGGTGAGCAAATGTGGAAAGATGAGCATGGAAGACATATGTGGACACTTTTCCAATGTGAGATCACATCTGCAGGCTGGCTGCGCTGGGCAGGGAGAGGGTACTGCCCTCTGAGGCCCTGCCCTGAGCCACTCCAGCTCAGGTGTGGCCCTCACACATGGCCCCTTGCATGGGAAAGAGGTGATTCACAAGGAAAAGAGAAGGGAGGGTTGTCAGACATGGCTTAAACCAAGATGGGGAAAGCTGATGTCCTGGAGGATGTTCTTCTTGGTCATAGCAAGCACCCAGCTCATCCAAATGCCAACTCCTCTGCTTAGGGCCTGGGTTGCTGAAAGCAACTTGGGAAGGGAGGAGGAAACATCCACATGATGGGAGAGGGGAGAGCCAAAGCAAGGGGAGGCAGGCAGGGCTCTGCATCAGAGCCTGCAGGCCAAGGGGGAGGGTGGGACAGCCAAACTCAGCCCAGTGTGAATGGATCCATCAGATCTGACCATGGGGAGTCCTTCGAGCCAGCCCTGATGAGGGCTGGGGATCAGGCCAGGCAGGAGGGCACAGGGTGGAACTCCCAGGCCAGCTCTTGCTCAGCTTCTGGGGCAGGGTTTCTGTTGCTGGGCTGAGCTCCCAGTGAGGAGATCCCATGGCAGGGGAGAGCCTGGTGATGGCTGACAACTGCAGGCAATGCTTCTGAGCTGGATCCTGCAACTCAGAAGCTGCCCCTGTCCCCAGGTCTCCTCCTGGCCATCACACAGGTCATGGCCACACTCATCCCCACTCTGGCCAGCTCCAAACTGAAGGAGAAGGATGAAGGAGAAGGCAAGCCCTTATCTCCTGCTTTGCCATGACCATCCTCAACACTTCCATGGCAGACACATCCTATCCCCCCTGCTACCACTCACATCCACGACCTGGGGGTGCCAAGAGGTGCAGTAGCTCAGCAGAGGAGGGCAGAGCATGGCCAAGGCAGCGTGCTGAGAATACCACCACTAATTCCACAATGGGTTCCTTATGCTCCCTGGAAATGCAATCTGGGGGAGGACTCCCAGCCAATTCATGTTTTAGGGCAAATCAAGGCGATACATTACTCGACTCAGCTCCTAAATTTGGTCATACTTCAGCTGGTGTTTGCAGACGTTTGTGAGTTAGGCTGGCCAATGCCACAGAGAAAAGCCATGGGGCAATTATCCTAATGAGGAACAAATGCATTGCTTCTGCAAGTTATTTGGTGCTTGGAATGGGCCCTCCCCATTGCGTGACTGCTTTGTGCAGTTAACCCCTGCTGAGACCTCGGGGAGGTCATTTTTGGGAGATGAGGAGGAAATTCAGTGCCCATCAGATTGCTGGGGTTAAACCCTGTGCAAAGCACGAAGCTGTCACAGCATCTGGCAGCAGCCTCGGTGGCTTTGCTGGCACTGAGCAGCTTTGCCCTTCAGGCTGTGTGTCCTGCAGAGTGCAATGGACCAGCCTAGGGCAGCCCAGCTGCCTTTGGGGCCAGAGCAGCACTGCAGAGATCAGCCTGGGCAGTGTGCCTTGGACAATGCAGCATCTTCACCATGTGGATGAGCAAGGCTTCTCTTGCCCCTAAATCCCAGCCTGCAGGTGCTGGTGATGCCATGTGTGTGTCTCCTTGCTTGTAGGACCCTGCAGAAGAGCAGGATCAGCTCAGCCAAAGACCTGACCCTTCCCAGCTGGCTCTGCAGACTTGTCCCAGCATTGGACCCCCAGCACTCAGGGGGCTTCTGGAAGAACCAGCAGAAACCCCTGGCCCTCTTGGCCCACCCACTGTGCCTCCTTTCCCCCCTTTTTGGCAACATGCCCAGGTGATTTAGAGGCAGTAAGGACCATCCTGTCTCTGAGCATCCAGGACTCAGAGCCCCTCACAGCAGCTCTTCCCTCAGCCCTGTTGGGGAGCCCATAGACCAGTGGTGCTCAGGCTCTTGTGTGGCCTCAGTCACTGAGGGAACAGAACCTCATCCATTCCCCAGACCCAATTTCAGAGCTTTTAAATGACATCCCAGCATCGTTTTGGGGATTCAGCATCTCAGTGGTGCCTGACAATCCCCCTGGCTGGGTGTTGTGCAGTGAGGGGGGCTCCAGCACCTTGCTGCCCCTTTCTGGCAAGCAGCCCATCCAAAGCCAGACCCTCAATTTCTGCACATCCACCCCTCTCTGTATGAGCCTGTGGCTCACTCCAAGCTTCCACCAGCTGCCCCAGTCACACAGGAATGCTGGGTGGGTGACAAGGGACATGGCAGGATTGCACAGTCTGGCAAAGCCCATCTGTGCAGGACTCCTGGCCTCATCCACAGCGGGTGCAGGACCACAGGCTGCAGGAGCTGCTTCTCTCCAAATCCTTTTTTTGCTTTTGTATTTTTCTTTCTTCTTTTCCTGCCTTCTGCAGAAGGGCCCAGATGCCTTTACTTTGGCTGGGCTCCCTTGGCCAGCAGCCCGTGGAGGCACCGGGAGCGCCGTGTGCGAGTGCGTGAGCCTGTGTGTGCAATAGTAATGCACAGGAATGGAAGAGCACCAGCACATAAACATTCTTTACTGTTTGGGTCACAGCCCGGCGGGCTGTAAGAGCTTTTGTGCTGTTTTTGAACACACAGACTAAATAGAGAGGGAGCAAGTAGAGCAGAGAGGATGGGAAGCTGGGAGAGACAGGGTGGGAGGGTGAGCAGGAAGGAGAAGTGAGGAGAACTCCCTGCACACCATGGGGTGTGACAGGAGTGGGCAGGGGAGGTGTTGGTGCAAGGCTGGGAGCTCCCAAGGACACCCACATCTGCTCCACACTGGGGCTAGGCTGGGGGTGGGAGACAGAACTGCTCATCATGCATATCTTTCTGCATTAAAGTAAAAGGTAAAATAATAATAATGATGCTGGAAGCGGGCTGAAGGCTGGAATAACCAGGATTCCTGCGCAGATCTCGTCAGAGTGGCTTCAGTGTCAGTTTGGGAATGAGGAGGAGGGGGCTGTGCTGGAAGTGTTTCTGCAGCAGGCGAGGGGAGGACGCTCTCTCCGGAGCTAACGAGACCCAGCTGGCTCCCAACTGCAGCCGAGAGTGTTAAATCAGAAACTATTCCGTCAACAGCCAGTTTGGCCAAATATGAAACATTTCCAGGGAATCAATGGCCGGTGCTGGTGACGCAGAAGCCAATAGTCCTGACTTCTTTTCCAGAGCCTCCAGAAATACACTCGTCATTTTGGACTTAAAGGGACAGGCCGCGCTTTTCCCGCTCGTCTCGGCGGCGTTGGGCTGAGAGATCCACACGGAGCAGCAGGAACAGAGGCTGGGCTGCTTTAATCCACTGGTTAATGCTTGCAAAGGGCCCCAGGGGGGTTGGACCTGCCAAGCTGCTCCACATGACAAATCTGAACTGGCCCTGTCCTCCCCAAATGTTTTCCGTGGAGATGAGCTCAGATCGAGCTCCGTGCAGCTGAGCCCTGGCTGCTGCTGCCCTCATCCTCCGTGGTGCCTGAGCCTTTGACCCTCACCTGTGCAGGGCATGATGGAAACCAAATGTTCAGGCTGGGCCCATGGGGCTCCAGGAGAGCAGGGAGTCACCAAACCCTCTGGCACGGACAGGGCTGACTGATGTCCACCTTTGCACTTGGTGACACATTTAATGTCCCGGTCTGCACAGGGAGAGGCCAGCATCCAGCCTGGCTCAAGAATATTTAGGAATAAAGCAGGGCAAATGGTGTAACTTTTTCTCTAGGTCCTCAGCCACTCAGGTCTTCTCCCAGTTTCCAAGGCACTGGGATATTTGTCCCAGCCTTCCTTCCAGCCTGGGTCACACTCATCCCAAACAGCACCCGTGGCACCTCACAGGCACAGCTGAGCAAGGCAGATAAATCATTAGAGTATAAAATAATGATCCCTGGGGATAACATGTTGAGGAATACATTGAGTGCAGGTAGCCTGGTGTGCAAGCTGCAGCAAAGTTTCCTTAACAGACAGAAGGGGTAAAAATGGGGGGAAAAAAGAGTATCAAATAATAGTAAATTGCTTGACAATGCAGCAGTAAAGTCTGTGGAGCTCTACTTGCTGCTACTTAGCCTGTAGTGCTGCTTGGAGCAAGGCAAAACCTGCCCAGGTCTGAGCTTTGCAGTGCCCATGCAGCCACATCCTTTGGCATCCTCCCTGTCTCAGAGAGCTCCTTCTCCATTCCTGTCCCTGATGGGTCATCAGAAATCTCCCCCCAAAGGACTTTGGTTGAGGACTTGCCCACAGCTGCAGCTTGGTGCTGTAAAAAAGCCCCCAAGAAAAGCCCTAAAAACCAATCTCCCACCATGATTAACCAGGATTTTCTCCCACATAGCCAAAAGCTGCTGATCAGGGCTCCCTGGGGCGAAGCTGTCCAGCTGCTGGGACACTGCTCTGGCTTTTCCCAGGGTGTGCTCAAGCACATGTGGCTCTTCCAGCCCTGCACAGCCCCCAGCTCGAGCAGGTGAAGGGCACTCAGCATCCACAGCATTGCCAGCTGAACGTGCATTCCCATTGTGCCTGCACTTTAAAGGCTGGGTTGGTGGTCTCCTCTGGTGATCACAGCTTTTATCAGGGGCCAGGGAGCTGGAGAAAGGAGCCAAGCATCCTGTTTCTCTTTTTCTGCTGTAAGCAGCCTGCACTCCCACCAGCTGCTGCAGCCACAAAAATGATCCTGGGCGTTCTCCTGCTGAACAAACGTGGGGAAAGAGTGAAGTAGATGGAGAGGTGAACCCGGCGTGGGGGCAGCCAGAAGTTGGGCAGAATTAGAAGCAGGGGAGGAGGCATTTGGAGCTCCCTGGAGAAAGGGGCTTTGCTGGGACATGGCAAGTGTGTCCCATTGCTTTAGGGGTGATAATGGAGCAGCTTGTGTGTCCAGAGGGCACTGGGGTGGCAGATGCCCTGACATGGCAAGGGATCAGCAGGGCTCCCAGGCATCCTGGGCAGGAGTTCTGGATTTAATTTGCCAGTCAAAGGCAGAGCAGAGCAGGGAGACTTGAGCCCACTTGTGGAGAAGGAGATCATGGTCATGCCACAAGGAAAACAGAGAATGAACCCACAAGCTGTGTGCTGTTCCCCATCCCTTGCACCCTGCTGGCCTGCACCTACCATTCATCCTATCATTCATGCTGATGCTCCCCCTCCTCTGTGTTTCCAGAGGTATTTCCAGCATGGAACATTCTACTAAAGGCTATTTTTTCTTTCTCTCTCTTTTCCCCCCCTGCCCTGGTTTGAATGAGAAGCCAAGGGGCTGTAAAATGCAGAGTTTCCCACCTAGCTGAACCAGAGGAAATGATGCTGGCAAAAAGTTTAATTTACCCCACTGCAGCAGTAACGAGCACCAGTTTTTGGAGATGGTCAGAAAAGCTGGAGTGGATGAGGTGGACCTTGGCTTGGCAGAAGAGGGGCTTGGCTCTCCTCCTGCCTCCTAAGCAGCATGCAAGGCACAGATGGGTCAGAGCAAAACTGTCCCCACAGCTCCTCTGCTCTGGCAGCCCCATGAAACACCTCATGCATCCAGGCACAGAGCAACTGTTGGAGTTCAAGACATCCCTCTGGCTGTCCTGGACTGCCAGGACCCCTGCCAGGGGGCTCAGAGACCCTGGCACAAAGCCCAAAACACCTGTGGGTTTGATTATGACCAGTGGAGCAAATCACCAACCTTATCTGAAGATCAGCAAGCCACAGCAGTATAAGTAGAATATTAGTGAATTTATCATGGGATGGAAAAGTAGATTTTGGGGTTTTTTTTAGGGTATGGGGGTTCAGGGGGCAAGATGGAGGGATCTGGGCATGTCCAGCCTTTCTCCTTCTTCTTCTTCTTGGCCTCCATCTTCTGCTGTGATGTTGGCACTTACAGATTGGTTTAGAGTAGAAGCTCACTGTCTAACACAGGTGATAGGTATTGGGAAGTAATTGTAAACATTATACAGGTAGTTTTTAGTATAAAGACATAACACTGCCCTGGGGGCAGGCAGAGTGCCTGGAACTGCCCTGCTGGACGGACCTCGGCAGGGCAGGATAAAATTTTTTATATATAAGGAAAAATGAACAACCTTGAGACCGAGAACTGAAGAGCTCCAACTCATTCTTCAAGCGCCGGGCTGGGAAAAGAGACTTTTAACAATCTCGGGGTCGCAGCGACCCAGAAAGGCCCCGGGAGAGAGCCGGCAGGGGCGGCTGTGCCCGAGCGCCCGGCTGGGTCAGCGCTCCCGGGGCGACACCGGGCAGGACCCGCCAGCCTGTCTGGGACACACAGCACAGCCCGTGCCACACGCAGGGGTGATTCCCTGGGGGATTAGGCTTGATTAATGCTAATTCCTTGCTGTGCCGCCTCTTTCCAGCCTTGCCTGGCTCGAACACACGCCGAGGGAGCCGCTGTAATGAGCGGGCAGTGCTCCTGGTGGAGCTGATGGTTGTCTCTCGCTGTTGGGTCAGATATTTCAGGGAGTGCTTTGCTCTCAAAGTTACTGATGGGACATGAGCAGGCACCAGAGAGGGACCCTGTATCCATTTGCTGCTGCCCCAAGGGAGCATCAGCATCAGGCAGGGATCTGAGCATCAGGAAGGCAAGGAGCACCTCAGTGTCCCTGCAGGCACCAGGAACATGATGTGCATGGGTGCAAAAGAGGTCAGGGGCAAATCTCTGCTCCCAACAAAAGGACAGCTGGGCAGTTGAGGTATTTGGGGGATTTTGGCTCTCCTGAAAGCCTTTTTCAGGCTCCAGACTGCCAGCATTGGGGTTGCAGTGAAAATGAGCTCTAGGACCGTCCCCGGTTGCAGGAGGGGTGAGCTAAGGAGGGGTGAGCAAATGTCTGGGGCAAGGGGCCAAATCCAGCTCCAGCTGAAGGTTTGCTATGCTGGCACTGCCAAGGAGCACAAATCCTGGCCCTGGATGGAGTGGCCAGTGGGTGGACAAGAGGCAGCCCCTCCTCCCTGAGCAGTCACTGCTCCACAGCATTCACAGGGCTCTGACCAAACGCTGGAGGTCAGGACCTCCTGGAGTCACTCATTCCCAATTAACAAGTCAGCTGCACACCAAGACCTGCCAGGTTTTGCAAGAAAGCATCCAGGGACAGACACAGGCTGGCTCTGTGAGCACTCTACACCTCCACCATGGGACCCTGCCTCTGGCCACAGCCACAGAGCTTGTTCTGGGCCTGGGCCAAGCTCCCTGGGAATGCTCCAGAGAGCAGCTGAAGATCCTGGATTTGTTTGCACCCTCCAAGCCAATCACTCCAGGATCTTCTGCTCTGCTTCCCTTCTCTGGCCTGGGTGGATTTTGGGGTAGCACTGTCTGTTCTCAAGTGCTCACTTGTTGAATGTCCCTGCTGGACTCATGGCTGGGATATTACCCCTGTGCATGTGGGCCTCAGCCTCTGAGACTGCCCAAACCCCACAACTCTTCAAGGCAGCCTCAGTGTTGGGAAAATTCTGGCACTCGCTGCTTGGGTCACTCTCATGCTGTGCTCTTCCCATGCTGAGCTCAGCAATGGTCCAGTCACACAGGCACATCCCCCTTTTATTCAGAACAAAGCAAACAAATAATTATTTTCTGGTGTTCTTGAACCTTGTTTGCAGTCCTCTTTGATATCAGGAATTCTGCCTCAGATGTGCCCTATCCTGTCTGGATGATGCCTTAGATGAAGCTCTAATAGAAGTGGTGGTCAAAGCAAGATCCCTCTTGGGGCAGTGTCCTTTCTGAAGGCTGCAAACTGCCTTGGGGTTATCATTTCTACACCAGACTCCAGTGATGGGGAATTTTAAATTCAGACTCTCCATGGTGAAATCTGGACAGGCAGCAGCTCTGCCCCAACAGTGCCTCTAAACTGAGCTGAACTTGTGCTACTCCAAGCTGTGAAATATTTAGGATCTAATTGTGAGTTTACCTCCCCCCTTCCCCAGATTCAGAAGCCACACTGGTCAGCCCAGTCGGCTTTGCATGCTGCAACACTGGGAGAAAACGGAGATAAAAACATCCTGTAGGGCAGGAGCAGGATGGTGATTAATCCTTGGAAAAGGCTAACTGACATGGCCATCAATAACTACAGTAACTTGTTATGGCTGCCTCATTCCAGGAGGATTACATGCCTGAACACTCCTTAAAACATCTAATGAATGTCATTTTGTTTCTGCTCTCGGTGCTCATGCAAGTGAAGCACTCGGCAGCGCTGGCCAGAACCATGGGGAGAGCCAGCAGGGCTGCTCCTCCTGCACCTCCCTGCTGGCCTGAAATATCCTTGCTGGGTGCTGCTGCTGTGCTGCTGCCAGCTCTGTGCCACCAGGATCCTCGCTGTGCCCGAGTGCTGGCTCTCCCTGCCTTGGGTGACATCCAGCTGCAGGACACCTTCCTGTGGCACAGGAATTGTGGCTCTCACCTTGCTCTGCTCTCAAAGCAGAGCTTTAATCAAGCAGAATTTAGGTCAGATTTTCCTGCCTCGCCCCCATTTTGGGGATTTCTGTGGCAGCATTCACAGAGGAAGATGGCAAAGGCACAAGGGCTGGCAGAAGTTGTGTTTCTCAGAATCACAGCATCCCAGAAGGGCTTGGGTTGGGAGAGGCCTTGAAGACCATCAATTCCAACCCCCTGCCATGGGTGGGGACACCTTCCACCAGAACAAATCCCATTGGACCTGAACCTGAGCACTTCCAGGGACGGGGTTTGTCTGTTCCACCCTCAGATTCCTCCTCCTTGGCCCTGCAGAGAAAACAAACCAAGCCAGCCATGAATCTGCCATTGGGGGCCAATAGCCACCAGCCCTGCAGGCACCAGCAAGCCAAGGCAAGGTGTGGAGTGTTCAGAGAGGCTTTTCCAGCCCCAAGTTTGTCTTGGTATGCACCACCCCAGCCATGAGAGTTACTTGCATCTGTGAGATCCATTTCCTCTTAATTTTGCCAAGGAATGTTCCTTAAAAAGGAAGACCAGTGAAAGCAGAGCTGTGAAAGGTGTGTTTTGCACTGCAGGGCTGTATAATTTTGCCTCTCCTGAGCAGACAAGCAATGATGAACTGCATCCCAGCAGGCTGGGGCTAGGAATCACTGTGGAGATGCTCACCTCCCTGCCACATTGCAGGGAGGGCAGAGGGAGTTTTGGCAAAGGTTGTGCACAGCTCCAGATCCTGAGGGTTAATTCTCTGCCGTGTTCATGCTGTACAGGGGCATTATCAGTGAAATACAGGGGCCACTGTTTTTCTCCAGAACCCCACCATTAATCCATTATGGCTCCAAGGAAGGCTTTTATATTTTCTGTTGGCAAGGCTGCCTGGGCTCATTCCAGACTCAGCCCTCATCCCCACCCCAGGGGCAGCCAGGACTCCTGCCTCACCCTGCTGTGCATTCATTTTTTCAAGGTGCTGACAGTTTCTTGCCTGCTGATGCCGTGGAGACTTTCTGGACCCCGAACAAAGGTTTTTTGAGAAGGTCTGGAGATGCTCTCTGGAGTCACAGTGTCTGACCCCAGCGATGTCTGCAGCCATGCAGAGAGACCTTGGCACTGACGGGGACATCAAAGCAGATCCAGACTCCAGGATCCCTCCCCACATCCTGCCAGCATGAGCAGCAGCAGTGAGTTTGTGGAATTCCTTCAACACAGACTGTCTGCAGAGGTGCAGCTGAGCCCAGCCCCGTGCACAGCTCACACCTGACCTTCCCTGATTTCCCCAGACTTGGCTTTTCCTATTAGCAGAGGACCTTTCTGCTGCTTCTTGTACTCTCAGCCTCATATTTCAAATTCCTTCGCAGCTGTGTCTGGTTTTCATTTGAACATATTACATTCAGATAGGTCTATCTATATATAATACAATGAGAAAGGATTTTCAAGGTAATAAATAGAACATGCAAGCCTAATTATTCAGGATGACCCAATGCAATTTGGTAAGTCCAGCCTGTTGTTTATCTTGGCAAGATGAGGACAAAATATCATTGGATATACTCATTACTCTTATAAGATTTCAATATATATACATTGTCAGGAGTCCCTGAGTTATGAAGTCCTCCTCACTGGAGGAATAAACATGCTGGGTAGTAATCCTGGAAGCAATCAAAATGCCTTCAGCTCTCTCTGCAGCCAGCCCTGAGCCCCTGGGCCTTGCTCACAGCCCAGACTCACCCACAGATGGTTTATCTCGCTCTGAGGCCATGGGCAGAGCTTGGAGAGCGAGCAGAGAGGCAGAAATAGGATTCTTGGCGTTTCAGGTTGAATTACTGGAGCTGTCTATGACTGGCCCCACTGGTCAAATAGGAAAAAATAACAAGAGGGAGTTGGCTTCTCTTTCAATCTGGCTGGGGGAGCCTGACGGGTGTCTGCTCCGGCCTGCTGGCCTGGGAATGGCCTCAGGTGCTCTGGGATGGGGCAGGCAGGGCTGCCTGCTCTGTGCTTTGTCCAGGACATCCCCCCTGGGCACCCTGCCCCTGTTCCCACCCAGCTGAGCATCCCTGGGCAGCAGCTCCTCCATTTGTGGATGCAAGAGGGGGCTCTGCTGGGAAGGATGCATGGAAAAGGGCTGGCCTCCACTCCTGCCTCCTGTGCACACCTTCCTGCCAGCTGAGAAAACTTCTGGAGCTTCTCTATTGCCATCCCCTGATCCAGGGCACTGTGGGGATGCAGGTCAGGGCAGCACTGAGGCAGCTGATGCCAGAAATGCCCCATCAGCCCTTCAGGATGCCTGAAATGCCACCTCAGCCCTTCAGCTTCCACGGGAGGCCTCCAGATGCACAGGAACCTCTCTGTGATGGTGATGCACAAACTCCTCCAAGAAGCAGGGAGAATGGCACCCTCCCAGCTCCGTGTGCAGCCATGGGTTTGCCTCTCCTGGGACCCCAGGGACTGTCCCAGGGTGCTGACAGGGGCTGAAAATACTCATCAGGTTCCAGCTGTGGTTACTGTCCGTCCAGAGATACACACAGGACAACCCCTGCTTGTTCCCAACAGGGCACCCAGGAAACTCCTGGCAAGGCTCTGCACTGGGTAAAAGACTCACCCTCAGCTGGTGCTGTGTCTGGGGGGTATAAATCAGCCCAAAAGACAGCGTTTCTCTTTCAGGGAGAAGTTAACTTTGCACTGAATGCGCTGAGCTGAGGAGCAGTGAAGCCTTGGCTGTTTACCCCGGAGCCCAGGCGTCGTGGTGCACATGGCTGGCAGTCTCAGCAGGGCTCCATTCACTTTGATTTTACACCAGGGTTAACTAGACCCCGGCAATTATCCCCTTTTAACAAGGCAGTGTTTACACCTGTGAGAAAGGGTCAGCTCCTGCCTTGCTCACTTCTGCTGCGAGCAGAGTATTGCCCATGGCAGCTGCAGAGGTGATGTGACCACAGGGGGGAAAGGAAAGATGGGAAGAAAGAAAGAAGTGGAAATAGGAAAGGTGATCTTAAAGCTCAGATGAAAAATATCCCCCATGATCCCTGACTGCACAGCTTGCTCCCTCCCCATCCCTCCTTCCCCCACCAGGATGTGCACACAGAGATAGTTGGAAGCTGGGATTTGTTGATGGATTTCTTAGCTCCTGGGCTATTAAATGTCTGGACCAGCTAATTTTAAAGCAAACAAGCAAAGGCCAAATGACAAATTGTTTGGGAGGCCCTTCAGGAGGAGGAGGAGGGAGTTTTACGACCACCAAGGGCACAGTTGCTGCCATTAAATCTGTGGACAGAGGGGAAAAATAAGATCTGATTTATTTGGTGATGGTGGAAAATATTATCCAAGCTATAATTTATTGATCATTGCATCCTCCCAGTTTTCAAGGCCCCTTTCTCATGCATGTGGAACATATACATATTTTCCTGCACACATGAGGCTGAGTACATAGTGGCTCCTGCACCTGGGGGATTTTTGCATGCTCTGCTGGCCGTGGGGCAGGAGCCAGCAGAGCAGGACTGTGAAGCTCAGAAGTTCTCTATGGTGAGGAACAGCCCCCATTGGGGCTGGGGATGCTCTTCAGCCAGGCAAGGAGCTGTGGGATTGCTGGGAATCCCTTGACCCTGCAGGTCTCTCTCTCCCTGATGGGCACTGATCATCAGGTCATTGCTGTGGGACCTTTCCTCTCCCATCCTGCCCCCTCAGCCCTGTGCCTGCCCTCCCTGCTGGGCCCCAGAGCATCGTGGGGACATTAAATCGTGTTTGGAAAAACCTGCAAGGTCACCAAGTGTGGCACAGACAAGGGACATTGACCCTGTTAACCCAGCTGTGCCAAGGCCACCACTGACCCATGTCCCCAAGTGCCACATCCTCACGTCTCTTAAACCCCTCCAGGGATGGCGACTCCACCTGGAGTCCCTGTCCAAGGCTGGACAACCCTTTACATGAAGAAATTTTTCCTAATCTCCAATCTAAACCTCCCCTAGCACAAGCTGAGGTCATTTTCTCTTGCCCTGTTGCTTTTTGCTTAGGATAGACCAGCCCTACCTCCCATCCAAGGAGGAATGCTGTCCCTGGGGAACCCAAACAGCCCTGCACACCCGTGGGGAGGGGAAAGCAGACCCTGAGGAGGTTTGCTCTTTGCAAAAGGGAGCAGGGGCACACAGCAAAGTGCTGTCAGCAGCGTTTCCCAGTGCTCCCAGCCAGCCCAGGGGCCTGTGGAGCCCAGCTGCCTCCGTTACCTGGCTCAGCAAGCAGGATGGCTTCCCACAGCCAGCACGGGTGGTGGGAGCAGAATTCAAGATGGCAAATGAAAAGAGGGCAGGTTTGGGCCTCTGGGAGCCTTTCTGGAGCTGGAGGCTCTCTAAGCCAGTCCATCTGGAGAAGAGAGAGCCAGGCTCTGCAGGGATAGCCGGAAATAACAGCAATTTATGCAGTTATGTTTCCAGATTTTTTTCCTCTAACTATCAAATAATACCATAAGGAAAAAATAAAAAGAAAAAAAAAAAGGAGAAAGGAAATAGAAAAAGCAATATAGGGACCAGAGCTTTTAATCCTCTCTGCGTTCCCAGAGAAATCCAGGGGCTCTTTCCACCCTTTAACTCACTCCTGCTCTCCATTAAAGCCTCCTCCAGTAGGGAGAGGAGCCCAAACCATTCTACACAAGCTCTGGGACACCTTTTCCCTGTGCAAACAATCGGATGCAAAACCTATTCCTTGTAGCTCTTGGGGGTGACCACGGTGGCCCTTCTGTGGCCGGTGACATTTGCAGAGCCTCCAGCCTGGCAGCCCAGGGACAGCAGGGCTGGTGCTGGGGGATCTGTGGGAGCCAGGCACTGCTCCTGGAGCAGCACAGAGTACTCCCACCATGCCAGGACGATGCTCCTCTCCCCTCCCACCATGCCAGGACGGTGCTCCTCTCCCCTCCCACCCTGCAGGACGATGCTCCCCTCCTGGTCAGAGCCGGCATTCCCAGGTGTGTCCATCCCACCGGTAGCTGCAGCTCTGCCCGTGGGCAATGACAGGAAAGCAGCTTTTGCTGCACAGCCCTGTGCTCACCTCGGAGCCTGGGAATGCCCCAGGCACTCCAAGATGTGCTTTGGCTCAGAGCAGAGCCCTGTTCCCTCTGCTCTCTGCAGTCACCCATTGCCCAGCCCAGCCCGAGGGCTGTGCCCAGGTGTGATGGCACAGAGGTGCCTGGATCTGCAGCATCCTCCTTGCAGGGAGAGCACCTGGATCTGCAGCATCCTGCTTGCAAGGAGAGCACCTGGATCTGCAGCATCCTGCTTGGAAGGAGAGCACTTGGATCTGCAGCATCCTGCTTCAAGGAGAGCACCTGGATCTGCAGGATACTGCTTGGAAGGAGGGCACCTGGATCTGCAGCATCCTGCTTGGAAGGAGAGCACCTGGATCTGCAGCATCCTGCTTCAAGGAGAGCACCTGGATCTGCAGGATACTGCTTGGAAAGAGAGCACCTGGATCTGCAGCATCCTGCTTGGAGGGAGAGCAGCTGGATATCCAGGATCCTGCTTGCAGGGAGAACACCTGGATCTGCAGGATACTGCTTGCAAGGAGAGCACCTGGATCTGTATGATCCTCCTTGCAAGGAGAGCACCTGGATCTGCAGGATCCTGCTTGGAGGGAGAACACCTGGATCTGCAGGATCCTGCTTGGAAGGAGAGCACCTGGGTGTCCAGGATCCTGCTTGGAAGGAGGGCACAGGCAAAGAGCAGCTGGGAAGGCAGTGAGGCAGAGGAACACAGAGCCCCTGTGGTGCCACACATCTGTTTTCCTTCATTTGGGGAGCAAAGGCCAGGGCAAAGGTGGGTTGCCCAGACCACCCACAGCCCTTGGTGGTGACAGGGAGTGATGAGCCATGAGGGACCTGCCATTCCCTCCAGAGCAGAGCCACAGCCGGGCAGAGGGGATGAGCACAAGCTGCAGCAGGGATGGATTGCTCTGGTGGTGCCTGAGGATGGGTGAGGATTGCCTGGACAGCAGGGCTAACTCCAATAAACAATAAACAGCACAGTCTGCTTTTAGTCTAGCACAGCATCTGGAAATGAGGTGAAGAAAAACATTTTTGGGTGGATTGAGTGTTCCCATTGCACCTATCAGGTTGGGAATCAGGGAGAAGATGGATGACTGTATCCCCCCACCTGTCAGGCAGAAAATAAACAGTGCTCAGAGAGCTGCTGCAGCTCTTGCCTGTGACACAGATGGACCAGGGTACAGGTCCTCATGGCTCTCTGGAGACCAGTGAGAGTATTTAGGTGAATGGAACACCCCAGTGAACACCTTTTCCTAAAACTCCTCTCTTGCTGGGGTAAGAGCATGTGGTACCCAACCAGCCTGTCCTGATCAGCAAGGAGAAGGGGCCCTGGGAATGATGATTTCCTGCCTCAGCCCTGAATTAAACAGCAAATATTTTTCTCTTTTCTTGGAACAAACTGGGAAGAGAGTTGTGCTGCTTCCAGGAGAGAGCAGAGCCTTTCAGCGTGCTCGTGCATCAGCTGGACTGGATGCCCAGAGCACAGTGCAGGAATTCTGGCATCACCCAGCCTTGCTGGACGAGCTTCCCCAGGGGCAGGAGAGCTCGGGGTGAGCCAGCCCCTGTCAGCACAGCCCCCCCTGGATGGGTGCACACAGAGGACACGCAGCCCTCACTCACACTGTGCAAACAGAGGAGGATCTCTCTTGGCACCGGAGCTGTTTTCCCTTCCCTGAGTGAAATGCCCAAGTACTTGCTATATTTAGAGCCCGGGGTTTTTCAGGAAACACAAAGAGGCTTGTGTGAAGCTCCATATTCACCTCTGGACGTGGCTCCTGGCCTCCTGACCAGGGCTGGCTCCGAAGCCCATCGATGCCAACCCCTCGTGTCCTTCCTGCCCCACCAGGCCTCCCACAGGCTTTGGGGGTCCCTGAGATGCCCAGGGTGAGCTCTGTGGGCTCTGACCAGCCCTTTCCACACGGGGAAAGGCTTTGGAGAGCCGGCAGAGGGCCGGGACTCGGTGGGAAAGAGCAGGAGTGCCTGCTCCAGCTGCCACCCAGCCCTGGCAGCGAGGGATGCTCCGCTGGACGGCAGAGGGCACTGGAGGGGGCAAAGCCATCCCATCAAAAGGCTTCTCCAGCGTTTAATGCTTTTACCTTGAGAGAACAAGAAAAAGATTGCATTTTTGGCCAAGTTAAAGGCTTGCCACCCCTCCTTGGGGTGCCCGGGCTGGGGTCCCCATCCCCATCACCCACCCGCAGCTGCAGGGCAGCCCTCTTTGCCTCCCTCCCCCAGCTGGATGGCTTCCCAGCAAGGAGCAGCAGGAGAAATCTTGGCTTCTGGAGGGGAAAGGCAGCCAGGGAAGGGAAGGGAAGGGAAGGGCGGGGAGGGAAAGCGACGCGTTTCCAATGCCGAGCGCACCATGCTCGCAAGCATCCCCGTAATTGCAGCCACATGCTGGCTCCCGCAGCCCCGGATCCCCTTCTCGGCTCCTGGGGCTGCCGTACAGCCCTCCCCGACCCAGACACGCCTTTCATCTCCTGCCTTAGCCCCGCAGAGAGTGCACCCGTTCTGCATCACGGACCCCTAAACGCAGCGGGGCATTTCCAGCACACCCTTAAGGCACGGAGAAAAATGACAGACCCTGGATTACAGCGCTCCCCAGACCCTTCTTTGTCTTTTCTTTCCTCCCTCTCCCCTCCAACATGAATATTTATCCCCTGGTCGGGGCTGTCTGCTCGCCATCGGCATTCCTGCAGGAATTCCGCTTGTCCCGCACCGGGAGCAGCCCGGGGCCGGGGCCGGGGGCTCAGCCCTTCCCTTCCCCTTTCCCTGCCGATCCCATCCCCGCAGCACAGCAAACATTGTTCCTCTCACAAAGGCGGGCATTGTGGCAGCCCGGGGATGAAGTGCGGGCTGCGGGGAGGGAGGGAGGGCACGGCAGAGCCCCCTGAGAAGAGGGCGAACGGGATGTGAATATAAATTCTGTAAATATTTTCTTTAAGGTGCTGCGTGTAATCCCGGGAAATAGATCCAGTTTCACGGCAGGGTGGGGGGAGCGGGGCTGGCTTTGCCGCGGGTTTGTCCGCATGGATTGGAAAGCTGATGGAGAGCTGGGGAAGGCACCAGAACCTCCCTCTGCCACCGTCCTGCCTTCCCTCCACACCCAGCCTGCAGGCAGCACTGCCTTGCCCTGGGCTGTCCCCACTTGCACTCTTCAGGCTCCTCTCCTCCAGGGTAACACCTGGCCAGGATGGTAAACCAGAGGAAAATGGGGTTCCAGTGCTGCAGCCAAGGGTTTGGACTCCATCAGGCCAGGTTAGACTCCATCAGGCCAGTTCAGACTCCATCAGAGTTTAGACTCCATCGGGCCAGTTTAGACTCCATCGGGCCAGTTCAGACTCCATCAGGCCAGGTTAGACTCCGTCAGTTTAGACTCCATCAGGCCAGGTTAGACTCCATCAGGCCAGGTTAGACTCCATCAGTTTAGACTCCATCGGGCCAGTTTAGGCTCCCAGACCCATCACCCTGAGCAGGGACAGGGTTCTGAGTTGAGGTGGGGGCATGTGGCACCCAAAGGAGGCGTAGGGACAGCTCAGCCTGGCCATCACCCAGTAAATCAAGTGCCAAGCTTGAGATTTGTCTAAAGGGGACAACCCTGGTGGCAGTGTCCCATGGGCAGGAGAGCAGCAGCCATGGGGCAGCCCCAGCATCCCCTTTCCTGCCCAGGAGCTGCTGTGCCCTTTCCCCACCCAGCTGCACTGTCACAGACATCTTTTTATAAAAATCCTTTCATTGGGATTTTTCTTGCTGAGAGGCTGAGGAGCTACAGCAACAAAATGTAAACAATGGTTATCTGCTGCTGTGGAATGCAACAGGTAGATTTTTGATTGGCCCATCGTAGATGCTTATAATTAAAGGCTAATCAAGGCTGAGCTATCTCGGACAGGGTCTGAGACAGCTGCCTTTTGTTATCATTCTTATTATTCTACTCTTAGCTACCCTTCTGAGATGAACCCTTTCCTTCTATTCTTTAGTATAGTTATAATGTAATATAGATATATCATAAAATAATAATTCAAGCCTTCTGAACATAAAGTCAACATTTTTGTCTCTTCCCTCATCCAAGAACCCTGTGACCACTGTCACACTGGACCAGCTGCCCTTTGCCAGGGAAGAACAGGAGGTGGGGTGCCCCTGCCTGTGCCCCTGGATGGGGCAGGGCTTCCCCAGCCCTCCCACAGAGCTGCTCCTGCAGGATGAGCCTTTACCCCGTTCCAGCTGGACGAGCCATTGAGGCTCCTTCAGAAAAGGATTACCCAAACATCCAATTATGCTTTCCTTTCTGCCTGTCTCCCCTCCTTTGATGGGCTTTGTCATTGTATGAAACACAACTGTGTCCAGAATTCAGGTTTTCCATGGACACTTCCCTTGGTGGTGATTCTCCACTTGCCCAGATCCATCCCAGGCCCCGTTTACCCTCCTGCTCTCCCCACCCCACAACCCCCTTGCTTTGGGGCTCTGAGCAAAGCACCCACTGCTGGCAGGAGCCATCTCTGCATCCCATCACTCATCCACATCCTCAGCTCAGGCTCTGGGCAGAGAACCTTGCAATGCTTTTGGTTATCCCACATCATCCCCCCCAAAGAGCAGAGGATGGGAGGCAGCTCCATCTGCTCCCTGAGCCGTGTGCAAGCACAGACACCCCTGATTCTGAGGCATTCCCAGGAATTCAACAGTTACTCTATAATTACTGTCATCCCCTTGCTCACGGGGATCCCTGCCACCCCCAGCTGGTCCCCCATGGCTCAGGGGAATGAATGAATGCATGCCATGGCCACAGTCCCTTTCACCAGGGGCAATGTGACATTGTGGTGGGGCGGTGGGGAGGTCAGAAGTAAAACCACATTGCAGAAGAGATTAGAGCAGCTCAGGGGGGCTGCAGGGGGCTGGCCCAGAGGTGTGCCTCACCCTTTCACTGCCAGCAGCATCCCTGCACTCTTACTTCACTCCTCCTGTCCCAGCTCCTGCTGCTGGCTCATATTTGAGAGGTGACGTGGGGCTCCCCAGGCCTTTGATGTGCTCCAGCACAGCTGTTCCCAGGCCTTGATGTAAGGGACAAGAAATGTGACTGAAATAACCAACAGAGTGAACAGGAGCAAGTGTGAAAGGCTATACATAAAGATGACACAATAGCTGTGGTCACTGCTAAATAGGTTTTAAATTGAATTGATGGTATAAATAGAGTGGAAAGCGAAGATGCCACCAGCAGGTGACATGGATTTGAGGAGGGGAGTGACCAGGGTGATGCAAGTGCAAACACATGGAGGCCCCACGTGTTCTCACTGCCCTGCTCCATCCTTGCTTCTGTGCTTGTTTTGCCCTCTCCTGCTCTACAGGGGATGTTGGGCAGCAGCCATTGCCCAGCAGTGAATCCTCCTGAGGGTCAGGGTGCCCCTGAGAGGGGACAGGGCTGCAGTGGCATGGGGAAAAGCCAGTGGTACCCGAGGCTGCTCCTTCCTTACCTCCCCTTGGCCATGCTGGGCCTGATGACCCAGGCAGGGTGGGATGTGCCAGCCCAGCCCTGGAGGCACATGAGGAAGGCTGAGCCCCTTTGAGGCGTGTAGAAGCTTGGGCCCCTCTCCCAGAGCCTCCTTGGAGAGCTGACAGCCTCACATGTGGCCTCCATGCAGCCATTATCTGGAGTTTACATTTCACTTTCAGTGTTTAAAATCTTTTCTCCCTTCCCTTTCCCTTTGTGTTATCCCTCCCTCCAGCAGGTCCTGGCCCTTCATGGGGCTCCAACACTTGGCAGCAAGAGCTGTACCTGCATTGACTCCCTTGCTGGCTGATGCAGGAGCCTTGTGAGCTCCTTAACCCGGCCATTTTGCAGCTATCCCCAAATTCCAGAGGCACAAATGCTCTGGGCACCTCAATTCCAAAGCCATGTGAGAGTGCCAGGGCTGGTTTTGGTACAAGCACTGCAGTTCCCACGCAGCCAGGGCACCATCCCATGTCCTTGGCCACACAAACAGAGCAAGCAGCAGAGCCAGGGACCTGCCCCCCTTGGCTGGCCTTGCTGTTCTGGGCACAGCAATTCAGCAAACAACACCCCAGAGACTGAGAGAACACTGGGATCAGCCACGGGAGAGCCTGGCGGGGACAGTGATGTGCCACAAAGGGGACAACACTGCCAACTCCATCGGTGCCAGCACAGGGTGCTGCCAGCTCCACAACGCCCAGCAGCATGAGGGAGGACATCCCATCCATGGCTGGTGGGGCAGACACCTCCTCTGATTTCACCCATGGGTGACTTGCCCAGCTCACATTCACAGCAATCCTGGCAAGCTGGAAAACTTCCCCGCTCTTTTCTCCCTCTTTTCCACCTTCCTTGCTGCGGGTCCAAACCAATCCCTCTCCCAGTTAATATTTTGGGCAAACACCCCCCTTGGCAGGGAGCTTTGGGCTGGGTTCAGCTCCGTGCAGGGGGGAGCTGTGGGAAGGGGTGAGGGGCTGCAGATCAGGGCTGATATGGGCTGGCATTTTGGCAGAATTTTCTAGGACAGTTTGTACAGTGCCTTCCCCATACAATGGTTGTGTCTAGCCGCTGTGCTGCAGCTCTCATTTCCATGAGCAAGGAATTCAACCGAAAAGTAAACAGGAAAAAACGTTACATCTCACAGTTTATAAATATATACCGAATTATTTAGGCAGTCAGGCCAATTTGCACAGATGCCACATATATGCTGTGACAGATCTCTGTGTTGTTTTGGAGCCACCCCTAGTGAATGGGAAACAGGGCTGGTTTCTTGCCATGTCTGCATGAAATATCAGTATCCTCCTGCAAGCTGGCTGCCAGCAGCAGTGCTCTGGCTCTTGGGAACAGCTCTGAGAGCTGATGTGAGCTATTTGCACGTAGTGCTCACAGACTGGAGCCCCCACGTTTCCAACTCGGGCTGCACAAGGCCTTGGGAAGAGGCAGGGGAGTTTTTCCTGGGGATTTCAGCCTGGGATCTGATGGGACAAGCTGTGCTTTGGTGGGATGGGGGCAGGAGTGCCCTGGCACTGACATCTCCATCAGGGTGAGTCAGCATTCTGCAGTCCCAGTTCCCTGAGTCTGACAGGCTGGAGCCACGGGTTCCCAGGGCCTGGGGGCACACAGGCAGGGCAGAATTGCCTCCTCACTGCCCAGGGGAACAGGGAACCTTAGCCCTCATCCCATCAACCTCCTCTGCAGGGAGCATCCCACTGTGCCCCAAACCTGGAGCCACCATTCAGATCAAAATGATGGGAGTGGGCCTTTTCCCTTCCTCCCCCTCTCACAGCCAGCCTGAGCCCAGAGGTTTATTCAAGCTGACAGGCGAGTGACTTGAGCCTTCCAAGCGATGTCTTAATTGCAGGACATCCTCCATGGCGTTTTCTGGCTATGGACAGCAAAAGAAATTTCTCTTTGCCGTCCTCCCTGTGCCCCCCCAGCAGCACTGAGCCGTGCCGAGCCACGAGAGCTGCTCAGACAGTGGGGATATTGTTTTGGCCATTGCCTGAATGGCCCAGCCTCCTCAGCTGTAAAATTACCTAGAGGATAACTAAACAAATCCCAGACAAACACTTCTTTAAAGGCACTGCTTACTTTGCAGCAGCCGTTTCCCCCTGCCCGCCACATGTGCTCATGCTGGGTTTGCTTTTCCTCCTCCTCTCAAGGGTGACACACTTGCAATGCCCTTGCAGGGCAATGGATGGGGAAGAAGGGACGTGAGGGGACATGGGGGATGCCATGGGCTCTTCTGGACCAGGCTCTGCTCAGCCCAAACCCAGGAGATGGTTTGGGGCAAATGCCAAGGCATCCCGAGCACACAGGGAGGCAGAGAGCAGCTCCTTGGGCTGGTCAGTGTTGGAGCTGGGAGGAGGATGGTGTTTCTAAGGGTTCAGCTCTGCCTGCAGTGTCTGAGGTTTTTCCCAAAGGAATGCTGGTCCAAAGTCCACTGAAACCAGTGGAAAAGCTGTCCCACACTCCAGCATCACCCAAGAGGATGCTGAGCTCCTGGGGACAAACCCAAGAGTTAAGGGATGATAGAACCCCTCTGGACTGTACTGGTTAAATGGGGAGGTCAGAACAGGTCCCCTCTGGGAGGCTTTGCTGCTTTCCAACTCTCCCTTATAAATAGGAGAAAAGTTCTGGCCAAATCCTCCTTCAGAGTCAATCTAAGCATTTCCTGAGTCGGTGTTGATTTCACAGATTAAAGCTGGTCAAAAACAACCTGGTTGCAATCCAGACAGTATTAATTTTAGGAAAAAGACCTTGAGGAATTTCCTTTGAGTTTGTTCTGATGGTAGGGGCTGCGCTCTTCCCACCCAGAGCCTTGTTTGCCTTTGGAATACGTGCAATAAACACATGAACATCGAGCCCCAGCTACAAGCAGGAAGGTTGAGGTTGCCTTCTGCTGCAAAGGCTTTTTTTTTTTTTCTTTTTGAGGTAAAAATATGGGTTATTAGTTAAGCTGAGGTTATGCCTTTAGTTTCAGATCCACCACTAAAGTATTACAACTGCACCCAAGTTTCCATGTTCATGAGGGCTGCAGTAAAAGCCTGGGTTTGGCATGGGGAAGCAAGACAGGAATTTAGGATGAAAAATCCCGTTGATCCCATTATAAAGGGATGTTAAATAAATCCCTCTGTATTCCTGCAGCCTGTCAGAGTGGGACTTTCTTTTCTCCTGTAGTTGACCCATTCAGAGAGAGTGCCACAAAGGGGCGAGTGCAAAGACAGGGGTGGAAACCTAAAACACAACACCACAGCGTGTGCTCTGGAAATATGCACGGCCCAACCGAGGCAGATCCCAAAGTTTGGCAGATCCCTAGGATCAGGAAATTCCTTGAGAGTTCGGGAAGTTCTCCAAGGCTGAACCCAAGCCATTTCACTTGCAGAAGATATCAAGTTCTCCTCCTCCTCCTCTTTTTTTTTGTTTGTTGGTGATGGGTCAGTGGGACCTTGGCGAGCGCACGTTGCTGTACAGTGAGACAGAGGATCAGCAAACCCAAGCACAGCTGCTTGCAAAGGGAAGAGGGTGAAGCCAAGTATCAGCCATGAGCTCCAAGCAGGTCTGGAAGGAGCCCAAGCTGGTGTCAGTTTCTCTTTCTTCCCCGTGCATAAATAACCACCTGTTATTTATGGCCACTCTCATGGCACCCGCGTGCCTGCGCTGTCACCTCAGGGGATGGGGCAGAGCTGGCTGCAGCAGCAGGACATGGAGGGCCCCTCTTGGAACCCAAAAATAGCTGCCACTCATCCCCTTGCCTCCAGTGATGGGGATGATGGCAGGGTTTCAGCCCAGCTGTTCCCACATTGGGTACATCCAGAGTCACCCAGCGCTTGGGGACATGAGGGAGCCACGCTGCCCATGGCTTGGGGCAAGCAGGTCATGGCCACAGCCAAGGAAAAGCAGGGCTGAGGTAAGGGAAAGCTTTCTGCTGTTCCAGGGCCCCATTTCCAGGCAAAATGGCCATGGCTGGGCAAAAATGGGCACAAAATAGAGAATGAGATGTGCAGGATAACTGATCCCAGGTGGGATCTCCATCAGTCACCACAGAAACACTGATTGGCCACTCTGGGACAAACACTGGGACAATCCTCATCCAAGCAGGCTGTGGGTGCATCCTGGGAAGTTCTGTGGGGCTTGTGCCTCTAAAATGCAGGAGATGGGGGAGAAGGGACAAACCTCAGGGTGTTTCTTGACAGAGCCCTGCAGCAGCCTCTGCACTTGGCCATCACCCCTGTGACCCACCATGTACAGGGAAACCTGTACCCACAGCTGTCCCTCGTGCTGAAATCACCCCAGCAGACCTGGCTTGCTGTCCTTCCTTGCCTGCACAAA
The DNA here is from genome assembly GCF_028018845.1 of Melospiza georgiana. Lineage (NCBI taxonomy): Eukaryota > Metazoa > Chordata > Aves > Passeriformes > Passerellidae > Melospiza > Melospiza georgiana. Next base: position 9,327,968 of record NC_080446.1, read on the forward strand.
CCAGCTGCTCATGGGTGAATTTAAAAAAAAAATCACCAAGGAAGTTTTTCTGTAGTATTGCCCTTCAATATTCCCCACATCCCAAAGGAAAAGTATTTTCTTTCTGCTTCTGTGGTGCTTTTCTTCCACTGTGTGCAGCAGTGAGGTCACTGAGCAGAGGTTTGGTGACTCAGGGGCTGGGTGGCTGCCACCATCCTGTTCCCAGGAAAGGCAGAAGGTGACTCAGCTGGACACTCAGCTGAGGAGGAATATGGATCTTTCTAAAATCCAAAGGCACAGCTCTGCAAAGACCAGGCTGAGCCATGCAGAAACAATCAAACACATCAGCTGGTTTGGGCTGGAAGGCACCTTAATGATCATCTAAACAGTTCTGGGGTGTTTCTTTAACCCAAAAGTGGTGAAATTGTTTCTTGCACCAGGGATAGTCCCTAGAGGATATTGACACAGGAGCCCTGAAGCCACAAAATTCCCCAAAGCCAGGGCTCCTCAGCCCTGCAGACAGCACAGCCTGTAGGATAATGTGATGTGCTGGGGATGAGCTGGCATCAGCCCCTCTCCCAGATCCATGGGACTGGCATGTCAGACACCTCTTCTTCTCTCTGAGGGCACCAGGGACCCCCATGGTCTCAGCCAGGCTGAGCAAGCCCATGACCTGCTGCCAGAGCCCTCTCCAGCAAAGCCAGCATGGACAGGAGTCACCAGGATGGACAGGAGTCACCAGGATGGACAGGAGTCACCAGGATGGACAGGAATCACCAGGATGGACAGGAATTGCCAGGATGGACAGGAATTGCCAGGATGGACAGGAATTGGCAGGAGGGACAGGAATTGGCAGGATGGACAGGAGTCACCAGGATGGACAGGAATTGCCAGGATGGACAGGAATTGCCAGGATGGACAGGAGTCACCAGGATGGACAGGAGTCACCAGGAGGGACAGGAGTCACCAGGATGGACAGGAATTGCCAGGTTGGACAGGAATTTCCAGGATGGACAGGAATTGCCTGGCAAGGACCCCTCCTGCCAAAGCTCCCCAGCTGTGCCAGACCTTCCCTCCCAGCACATCCCTTCAGCTCTGCTCCTGCCAGCACAGCTCTGTGCCTGACAGCCTCAAGCCTGCACTCCGAAGGCTTTTTCCTCTCCTACCCCTTTCCCTCAGATTCAGGGATGTCCTTTCAGGTAGGCAGGAGCTGAGCAACTTTTTTCTTGCCCTAGGGATCCCTCCCAGATCTTTACCTGCCCACTGAGCAACCTTTTCTCTCATACCCTGGATAACCTGGGGAACAGAACCCCTCTCCTGCCCAGCCCTGGCACCAGCCTTTTCCAGCATTCCCAGGCTCCTGCCCAGCTGGGATCAGAGCTGCTCCTCCCTGGGGCTCCCAGGGCCAGCTACCCCATCCCCACAGGCTCCCAGAGCCCCACCATCAATATACTGGGGTTTACTGGGATGGTGTAATCTCCTTCTTTCCTCACTCTTCATCCTCTCACCCTGACCTGTGTGCTGATGAATCCTGCTCCTGCTCCATCTCCGTGGCTGCTGCCTGTCAATGCTCTCATCCCTGGAGTCCTGGCAAAGCTGGGAAAAGTTGTTTAAGCACATCCCCTCCTGCCTGCCCCTCATCCTTGCTCAGTCTCCCACTGCCAGTCTCCCGGCACATTTTCCTGAAGGAAAGAAGCTAATGGATATATAAATAAAGCAACCTGTGTATTCTTTTCCCTGCTCAGAGCTTGGATAACCTGTGGTTGACCCCTCCTAGTCCTCCCTAAACCACAAGCCCAGTATGTGCTGCCGCTGCTGCTGCTCTGGCATTTTTATGAATGGCCTTGAGCCCAGGGAAGAGATGTGAGCTGGATTTGGAGCAGCTCCATCCCTTCTACCGCAGCGCTAATCTTGACAAACGATCAGCGTGTGCCTTTCCAGCCAGAGATAAGGCTGCCTGCCCACTCCAAGTCACTCTGCTTTCCCACCAAGAAAGGGATTTTGTTCTCAGCCCCTGGCCATGACTGCTCCAGAGCCTGGGCAAGCCCAGGTGCCCCCAGCCAACAGTTTGGGGGCACAATCTGCAGTCACAGCCTTGGGACTGAGGCCAGGGGATGGCTCAGAACAAAGCCCTGGCAACCTCCAAACAAGGCAAATGTTACTTTGCCTGGGTTTCTGATGCACCAGGGAGGCCTCCTGCCTGCCCACCTGTGCTGCCCTGTCCTTCTAAGTTCTTCTAAGCCTTCTGATGTTTATATTTTTTGTAATGGAGTTTCTCACGCACTTTTCATGTAAATAATGATTGTTTTGCATTCCTTTCTAGAGAAAGAGAGAATTTGATAAGCTGTTGGTTTGACCAGTGTGGCTGGAGAGGTGGCAATTTCATCCTCCAATCTATAGTCACTTTTGTAAGTCTGTGAATAGTGGAGTTTGGAAATAAACTTCCCCCTTTTTACCTGAGACATTTCAGCATGTGCATGTCGTTCATTTCATGTCCTACTGGGACACAGCTGCATCCCCTTCCCCTTGACACCAATGGGAGAAGTGGCCCATGCCCAGCAAGGAGCTGGCAAAAGCATCTGCTGGGAGTGAAAAAGAGCTTCGAGTCCTGTAGCTGAATCATGAGCATGATGGGCTTTCCTTGAGCTCAGTTTTAGCTGGGAACTGGAGCACCTGCAGAACTATCACTGTCCTGCTTGAACTGCTACCCCACTGCACAGCTGTGTCATTTGGGACATGCCTCCTGCCTGCACACCTGTGTCACCCTGTTCTTCTAAGTTCTTCTAAGCCTCCCGATGTCTGCACTTTTGTAATGGAATTTCTCATGCACTTTTCATGTAAATAATAATTGGTTTGCACTTCTTTCTAGAGGAAGAGAGAATTTGATAAACTGTTGGTTTGACCAGTGTGGTTTGAGAGGTGGCAATTTCATCCTCCAATCCATAATCACTTTTGTAAGTCTGTGAATATTGGAGTTTGGAAATAAACTACTCCTCTTTTTACCTGAGACATTTCAGCATGTGCAGGTCGTTCATTTCATGTCCTACTGGGACACAGCTGCATCCCCTTCCCCTTGACACCAATGGGAGAAGTGGCCCATGCCCAGCAAGGAGCTGGCAAAAGCATCTGCTGGGAGCCAAAAAGAGCTTCCAGTCCTGTAGCTGAATCATGAGCATGGTGGGCTTTCCCTGAGCTCAGTTTAGCTGGGAACTGGAGCAGAACTATCACTGCTCTGCTTGAACTGGTACCCCTGAACTGGTATCCCACTGCACTGCTGTGGCATTTGGGACATGCCTTCTGCCTGCACACCTGTGTCACCCTGTTCTTCTAAGTTCTTCTAAGCCTCCTGATGTCTGCATTTTTGTAATGGAGTTTCTCACGCACTTTTCATGTAAATAATGATTGTTTTGCATTCCTTTCTAGAGAAAGAGAGAATTTGATAAACTGTTGGATTGACCAGTGTGGTTTGAGAGGTGGCAATTTCATCTTCCAATCCATAATCACTTTTGTAAGTCTGTGAATATTGGAGTTTGGAAATAAACTACTCCTCTTTTACCTGAGACATTTCAGCGTGTGCATGTCGTTCATTTCATGTCCTACTGGGACACAACTGCATCCCCTTCCCCTTGACACCAATGGGAGAAGTGGCCCATGCCCAGCAAGGAGCTGGCAAAAGCATCTGCTGGGAGCCAAAAAGAGCTTCCAGTCCTGTAGCTGAATCATGAGCATGGTGGGCTTTCCTTGAGCTCAGTTTTAGATGGGATCTGGAGCACCTGCAGAACTATCACTGTCCTGCTTGAACTGGTATCCCACTGCACTGCTGTGGTCTGGGACATGGACAGCTTGGGCAACACATGTCCCCACCCCTCCCTGGGGCTGGGGAAGCAGTGTGGGATAGCTGTGGGATCTTCCCAGGGATTGTGACACGGGAGAATGAGCCCTGAGTGGTCCTGATGGATGTGCACCTGGGAAATGCAGGCTGTGCAGAGGGGTTCCTCTCTCACACAGACACAGACTCACTGCCAAGAGAAAAGGCCTCTGTGAGTGCCAATTCAAGGAATGCCTTTGATCCAGTGGGAATCACTAGGGAGAAACTCTGCCTCTAAATAGAGCTGCTCTCTTGCCTTGCCACTTTGGGAAATGAATTTGTGCTTGGAAAAAACTCAGGCTGGGAGAGCTCTTGGGAAGCCATCCAATCCATTTCGCTACCCCAAATTGGTCCTGACAGGTTTTTTTTTTTTTATCTAACCTTTCCTTTAAAATCTCCAGATGGCCCAATACAGTCTCCTCCAGGGCTATATTATTTTTACTAGCAGATACTGTTTTATTATTAATATTCAAATTAAATTTCCCTTGCTGCAATCTGCTCCTATCCCATGGCAACAGAGAGAGCAACTGCCCTCCTATTGCCCAGCATGCTGGGGGGTTTTCCACCACTGGAACCTATTTAAAGCTCAGCATTAGGGTGGGCAAGGCTGGTCCTGGCCAGGATCAGGCTGAGTTGAAGAGTTCCTGGGCTGTGCTATCACTTTTGCTGTCTCTGTGGGTCTGGGGGTACAAGAGCACACACCCAGCCCTGTGCAGGCACCAAACCTCATACCCAGATGGGAACGGGAGGTCAGGGGCTGCTGGCTTGTTGACCCATGAAGGAAGGCAATTACTCAGCTGATGAGGCCATGCAAGTGTTAATTAAAAAGCATGGGAAGCAGACCAGGTCACTGTTTGGTGTCACCCGCTCGTGAAATTAGCTCGTGGTGGCTCCCCAGCCCTCCCCAGGAGCAGGGCAGCAGCTGCCCCCTGTGCCTCTGCTCTGCTCTCATCTCTTCCTGCTCAGCTCCTGTTTCTGGGTGCCTCCTGTGTCCTGCACAATGTTCCTGCTGGATCCTTGCTGGGAAAACTACCTATTCATTTCTGGACTGGCTTGGAGCAGGAGTGAGAGGTGTGACCAAAAGAATCAGCTCCTGGCTGTCCCAGTGGAGAAGGCAGCTCCCTAGGCACGTGGTGAGCCATGGTAGGATGTGCTCACGTGGAGTCACTGATGGACACAGCCCTCCTGCCTGGGCACACCTGTGGGCAGGGTTTTCCCAGCATCCAGATGTGAGCAGCAGCAGCAGCAGCTCTGATCTGATCCCCCTCACTCTCCGGGGGAGAAGGCAGATCTTTCCTCTGGAAGCACCAAGGGCTGGTGCTCCCTGGGCAGAGAGCAGCTCTGCAGAGCCCTTTGGCAGCACTTCAGTGTGGCAAAGCCCTTCCATTCTGCTGGAGAGCCCAGTGCTCAGCAAGTGTTTCACAGCCCTGGGAGATGGGGTTTGACATCTTCTCCATCAGCCCTGGGACATGCCCATGTTGGGAGGAAGGTGTCTCCTGTTTGTTCTCCACATGAGACCTCTCCAAAGCCAGGCTGCCATGCCAGGCTCCTCAGGGCACCCTCCTGTGCCTGGCCAGGGCTGGCAGTGTGCTGGGCACTGCCAGGAGCACAGCTGAGCACCAGACAGTTCAACCTGAGCTGCTCCCTGATAAAAGCAACTTCACAAATCCCCGTTTCCTGCTGCTCTGTGTCTCATGGCTGGGTTAGCTCACAGCTGAAAAGGCACAGGAGAGTTTTCCCCATGATTTGGGGCACCCATAATGGCTTTTTCTTGTATGGATTCCTTGATGTCTTACAAAAGAGCTGATGATGAATCCATTTCCTCAGCTGGGACGTGAGTTTGGCTTTTTCTTGTCTACTCAGATGTCTTTTTTCATAAACAATTAGACAACAGAACAAGAAAATGGGATTCAGTGTCTCTGAGGGTCCTGCCTCACTCTGAAATCTGGTGCTTCAAAGGTGAGCTTGGACAGCAATGCCAGACAGACAGACAGACACACCCACCCCAGAGCAGTGGCTCCCACCTCCCTGCCTTTCCCAGCCAAGCTGGTGAGGATGAAGGAGCACTTTTAGCTCAGCCCTGCTGTACCCATCCAGCACAGCACAGGCTCCAGGGCTGGGGCCAAGGGCTCTTTCTGCAGCCCTGCTACACCAGATGTTTTTTTCCGGAGGCCTCAGACACACACGTGCAGCCTGCTGTTGTTAGAACTGGCTCACACTCCCTGTGCACAGGGAAAAAAAATTAAGGCCGTGCTCAAGCTTCATTCTCCACTTTGGCATCCAGCATTAAACCAGGCAGGCTCGGTCAGCTTTTGTTTGTTTTGATGGAATTGCTTGTGGAGCGTCCCTCCCGCAGCATCCCAGCGGAGCAGAACAATTCAGTGCACCAGCTGGATGGGGATTGCTTCATGTGCTGCCAAATGCACCACGTACAAAGCACTCTGCAGCACCTCTGGGGTGCAGCCTGACAGGCTCAGCAACACCCTGCAGCAGCTTGAACCAGGAGGATGCACTGCTTCAGTGCTCAGCCTTCCTCCTCTTGGTTTCCTGCCTGCTCTGTCCAGCTTGCCTCTCCCAGCTCGGCATTCTGATGGATTTTTCTTCTCCTGATAATGTTTCTGTACTCACCTCAGGCCCAGCCAAAGACTCATTTTAACTGAAAAAGGCTGTTTGTCTCAGTATCTTATCATCTCTGTCTCAGCCCAAGCCTTGATGCCTCCTTCCCCCAGCAGCAGGTTTCACTCCTTCATTTGGAATTTCACACAGCCACCTTTTCTCAGCCACCTCTTGTTTTCCTCCAACAGTTTCAGAGAAGCATGGCACACCTGGTCATGGGGCTTCCCTGGCTTAAAGCTGGCTTCTCTGCCAGCCAAAATAGAAGTCTAATCAAAAATCCACTGGTGAGGTTTTGATGGGATGCTCAAGGGTGTAACTGCCTGCATATATAACAAAATTTCCTGCTCCTTGGCATGGCTTCACTTCTGCAGGGCTTCTATAAGACCTCCACTGGGTAGCACCGGGGATGTTACCCCCTTCCAAAATTCCCAGTGCCCCAGATGGGGGTTCTTTCCCCCCACCTAACAGCTGTGGCTCACACAAAGGGTCTTGAGGGGCTGTGGTTCATGGTGTGGATCCTCAGGAGGGCTGGCAGGGCAGGGCAGGGTGCTCAGAGTGCTCACCTGTGGGTGGGGGCATTGGGGTGCAGGACAGCAGGGATCTCTGCAGGGCAGGAGGGCAGGGAGACACAAACACACCTTCCAGAGCCATGAAAGATGAAATGTGCTTGGCTATGGGAGATCCAGGGGTCTGCAGGGAAAGGCGAGGGATTCCCCCCCTCTGCCGGAGTCAAAATCTGGGGAGGGCTCCAAAATAGCACCACTTGCCTCTCCTCCTTCCTGCAGGTGCTGAGTTATGCTCGATGCATCAGGCTGGTGCCAGCCATGTGATTGACAGCTGCCAATCTCCAGCAGCACAGAAATCCTCGGGGGCAGCGTTGGGGTCGCTCCAGCCTTTCTCTCGCTGGTGCTCCGGGATGAACAGGGCAGAGCTGGGCACTGGGGGAACCAGAAGCCACAGGGCTGCGGACCCCGCTGCACCTGCGGGGCAAATCCCAGTGCGCGGGGAGGGGACATCGGGACAAGAGGGGGCCGGGACAGGGTGCGAGCCCCAGGGTGGGCAGCGCTCACCGGGAGCTGCAGCACGGCTGGGGGCTGCCTGGAGGGACAATGGGGATCGGGATGGGGGTCGGGGGGCTCCGCTTTGTGTCCCCGCCCGCGGGCCGGGGTCGGCGGCCGAGGGAGGGCGGGAGGAAGGAGGAGCGCGGCCCGCCCCCGCCGCCGCCCTACAAAAGGGGCCGGGCGGGCGGCGGAGCGGCGTGTGCCGCCGGGCAGGGCCGGCAGGGCTGGGGACAGCGACAGCGACGGGCAGGGCAGGGGCCGGGCAGGGCGCAGCGGGCGGCGCTCGGTGCCCTCCGTGCCCTCCGCAGCGCTGTCCCGGCGGGGCCCCCCCCTCCGTCCCGCCCCATCCCCATCCCGTTCCATCCCCATCCAGTTCCATCCCAATCCCAGTTCCGTCCCATCCCGCTCCGCCGCCGCCGGGCCGGGACCATGCGGCGCCGCCGCGGAGCGCTGCTCGCCTGCCTCTCGCTGGGGACGCTGCTGGCCCTCGCCGACGCCAAGGGAACATTCTACCCCCCCGCCGCCCCGCTGCCCTTCGGCGGCAGGTACAGCCTCTACACGGCCGGCTCCAGCCCGCAGCTCGGCAAGCCCGTGGGCAAGCACAAGTAAGCGACAGCGGCCGCGGAACCCGTCCGGAGGGCACCGGGAGCCGCCGTGCCCGGCACCGAGCTCCGTTCGGGCATCCCTTACCGGGAACAGAGCGCGGGCACCGGGAGCCGCCGTGCGTGGCACCGAGCCGGGGCTCCGTTCGGGCATCCCTCACCGGGCACCGGGAGCCGCCGTGCGTGGCACCGAGCCGGGGCTCCCTCGGGCATCTCTCACCGGGCACCGGGAGCCGCCGTGCCCAGCACCGAGCCGGGGCTCCCTCGGGCATCCCTTACCGGGCACCGGGAGCCGCCGTGCCCAGCACCGAGCCGGGGCTCCCTCGGGCATCCCTTACCGGGCACCGGGAGCCGCTGTGCCCAGCACCGAGCCGGGGCTCCCTCGGGCATCTCTCACCGGGCACCGGCCGCTCTCCGGGCATCATTCCCGGGGCAAGGGCTGCTGCGAGGACCCAAAGCCCGGTGCCACCTTCAGGGCTCGCCTGCGGGCATCCCTGGCCGGGCGGCAGGGTATCCCTGGGTACCGCCGCGGCATCCCCTGCTCCGTATCCTCCGCCAGGTACCGAGCGAGGGCTGGCTGAACGTGCCAGTGCCCCCCTCCATCTAGAGGAGGCTCCGGGAGTTGTACTTCCAGGAGGGAACAGGGTGCGTGCGGTGCGGGACGGGGCTGGGGGTGCCCGTGTGTGGTTTTGGGGGTTTGGGGTAGGTGCAGGTACCTGCTCTGTGTGACATCGGCGGGTGCTGATGTGCGGGCAGTGCACAGATCTGCGTGTGGAAACAGCTTGCTTTGGAGGGAATTGCTTGTAAAATACATGCATGCTGGAGTTTAAATACGTTTTCAAGAGACCTGGAAAGCTCAGGCGGTGAGGAATGTGGGTTTTACACAAACTGTGGACTTTTTCCGTTCAGTTGCATAAGAGCTGTTACATTGGGGGTGTTGCTTCCCTCTCTGTTTGCTAGGGCAGTTTCTGCCGGGCTCCTTTGAAAGAGGGAGTATGTGGGGTTACAGAACAAGCTGAAATGAATGAAGTAACCCGAGGGATAAACAATACTGGCAGTGCCAGTGAGAGCTTTCAAAAACCCATAACATTTTCCAGCTGCTCGCTCTAAAAACATCAGGCTGGAGCTATAAAACTGCTTGCCACAGGTGTGTGAGAAGGGAAGGGGTTCTGAGAGGGAGAGTGAGCCAGAGCCATGCTAACCCGAGCAGTCACAGGTAGGCAGGGTTTATCACTGGCTGGTAGAACTGCCTGCACTGGCTACTGGCTAACTTAGAGGCAGCTGGTGCTGTTTGTAAGCAGGTCCTGGATTTATGGATAGACTGTGATCCTAAATTTCCACATACACACACGAGCTCCCTTGCCTGCAGCTGAGAGAAGTGTCTGCCCTTCCTTCTCCTGTGGTCCTGTGCACGGATGAGTTACTCACTTGTGGAGGAGCAGGGAGCAGCACAGGGCCCTGCTCATGCTCTGAGCCTGGCAGCCCCTTGCCAGGGCACAGCTGCTCAGGTCTGGGCAGGCTGGAAATGCCAGTCCCAAATGGGATTGGTGTGCCCATCCCAGGGCATCAGAGAGGGGCTGGGGTGGATGTGCTGCTGCAGCTCCTGGGGGCAGCAAGTGGGATGTGGGATCAGGGGATCCCTGCTGGAAGGGAGCAGAGAGAGGCTTGGAGGGAGTGTGACCCTGCTCGCACCTTCTGCTTCACACAGAGAGCTCCTGCCCTGGGGGCTGCTGGAGATGGTGCAGCCTCTGGATGGGGGCACTGGGAGGCAGCTGGGGCTGCTCAGGGACTGGAGTAGACCTGTGATGGGGCTGGGGCTGGTTGCAGGCTGGGATGCAGCCAGAGCTCCCTGGCATGGCCATCACATGGCTGTGGAGAGCAGCCTGGGGGCCGAGCACAGAAACGAGCTGCAGGGCCTCAGGTTGTACACTCTATATAAGTTAAATACAAGATATCTGCTTTATGTAGAGTTGAATATTAACTGACTTTGGACTGAGGTCTTGACAGTACAAGGAGTACTCTCTTGTAAAATTAGATCCAAAATTAATACAAAAACTTTTCTCTATAAAAAAATATATATTTGTATATGACCAAATATCTGTCTTGTGTTTCAGTATTACAAAATATTACAAAGAAACCTATCAGTTAAATAATATTTTCTGATTCACAAGGAATAAAAAGGTAACTCTCATGGGCTTGCTGTGGTGGTCTGGAGGATGTTGAGACACTTCTGGCAGGTGGAGGTACAGGAAAGGGACTGTGACTGTCAGGGTGGAGCAGAAGGGTTTGGTAAGAAGGGTTGTGGTGTCTCCTGTTTGAGTGAGAGTGTGTGTGTGTGCATGCCCAGGGTGGGTGTGCACAGCCCTCCCCCAGCACCCCATGTCACACTCAGGGGCCAGAGCAGCAGCACTTTGGCTCACCCTGAGTGGGGAAAGATCAATGAAGGAGGGACAAGCACTGATGCAAACAGGTGAAGACAGAGGGTGTTCCCCACCCGTGCACAGCAAGCCCCCAGCTGGCACAGGGGCAGCCACGTCCTCCCGCCTCACTGAGCACCTCCCTGCACCTGCAGCCTGCGCTGGCCCATCTGCTCATCCCCGACCTCCTGCCTCAGCCCTGCTCTGCTCCCCGAGCCTGTGCCCTGCTCTCCTCCTGCTCTGCCGTCTGCCACATCTCCCTGCCCTTAATCCCTGCCTCCCCTCACTTCCCTGCTGCCTCTGCCCCTGAGGACTGAGCCCATCTGCTCCTGCCGGCAGCCCTGCCTTCAGCTGGAGCAGCCTGGGCCTCCATCTGTCCTACAGCATCCTACATCCTTCCCACACACTGCCTTCCTCCCAGCCAGCTTCCCTCAGCGCCTGGCTGTGCTGCTTGGCTCAGGAAAGCTGGCTGGTACCTGTGGCACCCGCTCAGGGGGATGGCAGGAGGGAGGAGGCTCTGTGTGCTCACTGTCCCAGGGATCTGAGGGGGTTTCTCCATCACAGGTCTACTCCATGTCCCTGCCTTTGACAGAGGGACCCACAATGCTGCAGCCCTACAGAGCAGCATCCCCATCCCATCTCCTCCCTGTGCCTTGTCTGTGGCAGCACCCACAACAAGGGCTGAAGGCTTTTGTGTTGGCCCCTGCACTGGCAGCACTCCAGGAGCTGCAGCAGGACAGACCACCCCTGCCAGGCACTGCTGGAGCTGTTTCTGGGATCCTGTTCCTACAACTGCTGCTGGGATTCTTCTGACTGTGCTCACAGCCTGTCTCACCACACAGTCCATGCTGTGCTGAGCTCAGCCCAACTCTGGGGACACCACCAGCACTGGTGACAGTGACAGGAACCACGCTCCTGCAGCATGGTTGTGATTCCCCTCCCCAGCAACTCTGGGGACATCACCAGCACTGGTGACAGCGTGGCTGTGACAGTGACAGGAACCACGCTCCTGCAGCATGGTCGTGATTCCCCTCCCCAGCATCTGCCCAAGCTGGGGGGCTCCTTCCATCTCCTGCCCCCAGAGCTCTCAGGCAGTGTCTGGCAGTGCAGGCACTGCTGTTTGATCGGGCAGGGGGGTGACAGTGTCTCTCTCTGTGTCCCCCAGGAGTTTCTGTGCCTACGTGGTGCAGCGCAACGTGACGTGCACGCTGCAGGACGGGGCCGAGAGCTACGTCAAGGCTGAGTACCACAAGTGCAGCTGGGGACCCAAGTGCCCAGGGAAAGTGCTGTGAGTATGGGGCACACTGGGCCATGGCTCCCTTCCCCTCCCAAAGAGATTTATCTCCTGAGACCCTGTGCCACCTTTCCAGAGGGCAGTGAAAGGGGCTGAAGGACTTTTCCTGGACATTGCAGGCGGTGGCAGGGCAGTGGTGTTGGGATGAGGTAAGGTGGGATCTGTCAGGAGGGAGAGGGAGCTCTATCCCTCCTCAGAAACTGTCAGGGGAGGTTTAGATTGGATATCAGGAAGAGGTTTTCACCCAGATGGCAGCTGAGCACTGGAAAAGGCTCCCCAGGGAAGGTGATCATGGCACTGAACCTGACAGAGTGGAAGGAGAATTTGGACAATGTTCTCAGGCCCATGGTGTGATTTTTAGGGGTGTTCTGTGCAGTTGCTGAGCACAAAGATTCTTAAGGGTCCCTTCAAACTCAGGATATTGAATGATTCAGCAATAAACCTGTAAATCATGGGAAGTGGGGAGGTGCCTGTGTAGGAGAGCAGTTTGTCAAGGACCTGCAATGTGGCAGAACGATGGCAGCTCAGTGAGAACCTGGCTGAGAGGATGAGGAAATGGAGCCTGTGGCTGGGGATGGCTCAGTGCTTCCTGCTCCATGAAATACCTGCAAAACCCTGCTACCTCATCAGTGCTGCAGGGAAACACTTCACTGTGCCACAGCTGGAGCTGCTGGTGGTGCAGGGGCTTTGTGCTTCACCGCCCTCCAGGGATGCTGCTCCCTGTGGAAAAGCTCTCCTGCATCCTCCCCAGGCTGAAGGAAGAGCAGAGCTGAGCACAGAGGAGAACAGGGATGAGAGAAGTTTCTGTCAGAGCCTAGAGCCCATCCTGTGGCAGCTGGCTGGGACTCTCCATGCCCCAGTGGTGCCACAGGCTCTGCTCAGAACCTCTCCTGGCAGAGACGGGCAGCTGGACCCACCCACTCACTTGCTCTTCCCATCACAAGGGTTTTAGCAGCATCTGGGGACTTCAGGACATCCTGCAGCTGCTGGTACCCATGGAGGAGATCTCCAAAGCCTCTTCCATCTCCATGATGCCCTCTGTTTGTCTCCTTCAAACAAAACCAGGGTGGAACCAGGAGGTTTTCTGAGAGCATCTGGACCCACAGCTGTATTTTCTGCAGAGCCTCAGCTGCTGCATCCATGGACAAAAGGGAAGGATGGATTTTCCACGTGCTGGGACCATCAGTGAATGTTTGTGCAGCTGGCTGCAAATACTTCTCCTTGCTGCTGTTTGGAGCAGGGGTGGAAAGATTTGGAGGTGCCCAAGGCTTTGAGCTCCTCTGCAGAGGCTGGGATGGCACAGAGAAGGTGCTGGGGTGACACAGAGAAGCTGCTCTGCCTTGTGGATGCCACCCTCCTCCTTTCTTCACCCCCTGACACTGGCTGGAGCAGCAATCTCCCGTGGTACATCCAGGCAGGTTTCTACACACAACAACAGGAGCAAAGATCATTGAAACTCAGCAGCATCTGTGAAGAGGAGTATCCAGAAGAGCTTGTTTTGAAACTGTCCCTTTGGGAAATTGATGTTGAGAGGTTTTGAAGAGATTTAAAGAGCAGAGGCTTTGGGTTTGGTTTATTCCCTTGCCCTGTGGCTGTATCTCACTGGGAATTGTGTGAGAGCAGCACTGCCCGGGCTGGGGACACTGAATTCAGACAAGGACATGGATGGCAGGGACTCAGCCCTGTGTGCTGCCCTGACTGATGGATTGGTGCCTTCTGCAGCCCCTCTGCAGCATGGATGGCTGTGCTGCTCCTCCAAGACCTTCTGCTGAACATGCTGCAGAAGAACAAGATGCTCATGGTGTGTACTCCAAAACAGCAAACTTCAGGATTTTCAGGCCCTGGTAAATTCAGATTGGATATTTCCAAAAAGCAGGCCTAAGGCATTGATGTTTGGAGGTGGTGAGAAAAGTGCTGTGTTCCTCACTGCTGCCCCACAGGGAAGCAGGAGCAGCTGAATCCTCCCTCAAGGCTGGTGGGACCCCATCCAGAGCGAGAGCTGAGGGGGAACTGTGAGGTGGGCTTGCACCTTGTGTGGTGCATAAGGGAGGATCAATGCTGTAAGACCCACATTTGTGATGGAGACACTTCTCAGGGCATCCTCACCAGGCCAGCCCAAGCCCCTTTAGGCTTCCCAGCAAACTGATGCCCTCCACACAGAGAGAAAACACCTTTCCAAAGGCATTTCAACCCTCATGGGGGCTTCCAGCCAGGATTACAGTTGAGAACAGGATTTTTTTGATCACACTAGGAAATTCTATAGGTCAATTCAAAATGCAAACCACTTTTACAAGCAGTCCACTTCCCTCTTGGATGTGATGTGAGCTTGCAGGGCTTTTGGAATCAGTTCCATCATGTCATCTTGTGCTCTGCTGGCCAGAAGTTGCCAAACAGTGTCACAGTGGTCACTTATCAGGCCTGGGACTGCAGCAATACATTTAGAGCTGCAGTTCTAAATCACCAGGTTAAAAAATACTCACCAAAACCCCTCTGTAATGCTGCAGTGAGCTATGGTGCAGCAGGAGCTCTTGGAGAAAATGTGGTTCCCCATGTGCCCAGATCTCCCACACCCAACAGGACCGTGTCCCTGCTCTATCGATGGATGTTGAGGTTATTTCTCTAACCTGTCTTTCTCTCTCTCCCTCCCCTCTCCTGCCAGGTACCGCACCTTCTTCAGGCCCAAGTACAAGATTGGGTACAAGACCGTGACAGAGCTGTCCTGGAGGTGCTGCCCAGGCTTCATGGGAGAAGGGTGCCATGACAGCCCCACAGACCAGCCTGGCCTCCTGCCCCAGCACCCCAGCCCCAAAATGCCCCCTGGGCAAAAGATGTTTCCAATGCCCAGGCTTCCTCCCTACCCCAAAAGCCACCCTGACCTGTTTCCAGGACCAAAGAAGAATCAATATGGTGAGATCTTGCTCCTGCTTCATGTCCCCAGGTCATTGCATTGTCATGCACTTGAACCTCCAGGTTCAGAGCATGAATCTGGCAAAAATTCAGTGGGTGACGTTTTCCATCAGAGACCTGACATTTGATTGCTTTGAGGACCACTTGCTTTTTAAATCTTGTTTCTTTCAAAACATGCAGCTTCAAAATTGCCTTTTCTCATTGATTTAGAGCATTTTCCCATTAATTATGGGGTTGGTAGGGGTGTCTCAAGATGAAGGTCTCCTGGGCTGTTATCATCACCTGCTGTTGAACGTGGATGGATGGATCCCAAGACGAAAGAGGATTTCCTGATAGCTTAAGGAGAGATGTGGGCTGAGATGTTGCTGAAATGACAATAATAATAATAATAATAATAATAATAATAATAATAATAATAAGGCAGGACACAAGGTTATTATGGGAAAGGACTCAAAGAGGGGAAGTTAAAGGAGCACCAGCCCTCACTGTGCCCTCTCTATTTGTGGTAAAGTTCCTCACTCAGGGCTCACCAAATGTGGTGGTGTTTGCAGGGGTCCCAGGATGAGGGAAGAGATGAGAATCTTGACTCCATGTTTCAGAAGGCTGATTTATTATTTTATGACATATATTATATTAAAAGAATATGATCTATTAAAACTACACTAAAAGAATAGAAGAAAGGATTCAGTAGGCTAGCAAAGAAAGGCAAGGAATGAGAATAAAATCTTGTGACTGCTCACAGCCTCAACACAGGTGACTATCATTGGTCATCAAGTAAAAAATATTTCACATGCTGGGTAAACAATTCTCCAAATCACATTCCAAAGCAGCAAAACATGGAGAGGCTGAAGCTTCTCAGGAGAAAAGATGATGGCAAAAGGATTTTTCATAAAATATGTCTGTGACATCTCTTTCTTTCCCCGTGCAGGCAGGAAGCTGCCTGGCCTCTTTGGGGACCGCCTGGACCGGCTGGAGGAGGAGGTGAGGCGCCTCTCCCAGTCCTACGACAGCCTGCACGCCTTGGTGAGCGGGCTGGGGGACCGCCTGCGCCTGGCCATCCAGGAGGACACCACCAAGATGATCGGCTCCCTGATGAACAGCCCGGGCACGCCGGACTCCTCCGTGGGTTTTGGCATCATTCCTGACGGGCTGGTGGACGTGGCAGACAAAGCCGACGTGGCCACGTACCCTCCCGTAGGGGACATCCTGACCAAGGTGACCGAGGTGAGCGACGTGCTGAAGACCAAGGCGGATCTGCTGCACGAGGTGCGGGGCATGGTCCTGGACCACGACGGGCAGATCAAGCACCTGCTGGAATCCGCCCGGCCCTCGCCCCTCACCTCCATCGACCTGCTGGAGGAGTACGTGGACACCAGGCTGAGCAGCCTGCGTGGGGAGCTGCTGGATGGCTTTGAGAAGAAGCTGGGCAAGATCCAGACCACGTGTGATTTCCGCATCCAAGAGGTGCGGCAGCAGTGCGAGGAGGAGAAAGCCGCCAACCTGCGGCTGCAGCAGACGCTGGATGGGAAGGAGCTGGAGATCAAGAAAGAGATCTCTCAGCTGGAGACCCAGATCCAAGGGCTGACAGTGGTGGAAAGCTGCTGCAGCAACCTGGACTACCTCACTGATCGCATGAACATCCTTGAGAAAGGCCTTCACAGCATCTCCGAGTCCCAGAAGAACCTGCACTCACGCCTGGATGGAGAAATCTCCACTGTCACCCTAGGGAACCTCTTTGAAGGGCGCTTCGAGGACCTGGAAGCCAGGCTCAATGCCACAGAGAGGGAAACGGGGAGCTGCTGCTCCGGTATAGAGGACAGCATGAAAGGCACGGTGGTGGCAGAGGTGGATGGCATGAGGACTGCCTTTGAAGACAAAATGCAGACCCTGGAGGACAGGTTCATGACCATCGTGGGGGAGCTGAACAATGTCAGTTCTCCCATGGGCATGGACGGAGCAGTGGTGCCTGTGCTGGAAGGGGAGCTTGCCAGCATGAGGAAAAGGACAGATGAGACACTGGAGGCGTTGCAGAATCGCCTCATCACCCTAGAGACCACCTGCTCCCTGGGCTGCACCTCTGCCTCCAAAGATGTGGAGACCTTTCGGACGGAGATCGAGGACTGCCAGAACAAGAACCAGGACCTGCTGCTCCGCATGGACAGCAATTATGACCTCCTGCGCAAGCTGAACGCCACCATCCTGGAGATCCAGCGGCGCATCGAGGAGGAAGCATCGGGGGCTTTGCAAGGGGAGATCACCTTGCTGAAGATCAACCTGAACACTGTGAGCAAGTCTCTGACAGGGCTCAAGGACTCCGTCTCCCAGTACTCAGACACCGTGACGCATGTCAACTCCTCGCTAGATGAGCACGAGCGGAAGATTGAGGACGAGGTCCACTCCATCCAGGAGAAAGTCAATGACCAAGGTTCCCAGCTTTTCTTCAGCAACCGCCGCGTCCTGAACCTCAAGGGAGACCTGGAGCGACTCAAAGCCAGGATTGTGAGCGACCTGAGCTCCTGCAAGAGCGTGGCCCACGGCCTGCAGCAGGAGGTGTCTCGCTTCGACGAGCGGGTGGCGCGGGTGGAGAGCGCCTGCGGCCGGCTGGGGGCCATCCCCGGCAGCCTGGACGGCATCAGGGAGGAACTGGAGAAACACACGGGCAGCCTGTGGGACTACATGGACCACGTGAACGGGACACTGGCTGCCCACTCTCAGGAAATAACAGGACTGAAGGACAACTTGCTCGACTGCCAAGCCAAGGTCTCTGAGCTGGCAGAGCAGGTCGGGCACTTGGAGGAGAAGGCAGAGAGGAGGCAGCATTAGCCACACTGCCATGCCATGTGCCTTCCTTCTCCTGCTGTGAAGGACAGGATTAAATTATATCACACAGACTCACTCCAATGTGACAACAGTTCTTGGGATAATTTTTTTATGAAAAGCTGCTACGTTTTTTTCCCTTTGATCTTGTTGGCCCCACTTCTCCTTAACTCCATCATGGTGGTGCTCCCCTCCTGATGCTCAGCAACTGTCCTGACCCTGGCACAGCAGTGTCACTGCCTCCTGGCTGGGGGTGTTGCTTTGGCTCCTGGGCTGATGACCCCAGAAGGACAATTCAAAAGTAAGCTGGAGGCAGAAACATTTTTTTTCATTTTATTTTTGTGGATTTATCGTTTCTTGAAGACTAAAACCCTGTAGTTATCAGCTGAGGAATAGTTTCTCTGACCTAAAGACCACCTGCATCTTAATCCAGAGACTGAGCAGAGCCAGGGCTCCTTGCAGGGAACAAAACTCACCACAGGAATTGTAGATTTCAAAGAACACACGTATTCACACGTCCCTCCGGGAACTGGCTTCCCTTCTCCGAGATGGCAGCCCTCCTTGTGTATGGTAAATCCATTTATAATGCTCCCTCCTCCATGCAGATGCACATGCCTTATGGAGCAGATGAGGGTGTGCAATAGGAAAACACATATGCATATATATATATATATATATATATATATATATATATATATATATATGGTATGTGTGTATATTTTTGGACAATTCTGTGTCATGGTGCTCATCTGATTCCAGTTTCCTAATGCTGCCCCCATGTCCTTTGCCATATTCCAAAGACCCACAATGAGCAGCTAAAAGCTGTGGCAGCAGTGTTTGGAGAGAGCCCCGTGGTTCTGGGGGCTGCTGTGCTTTGCAATCCCACTTTGCTGGGCTCTCTGGTTACACCTGGGACTGACTGATGGTTATGGAGAATGTGTCTTCCCTGAGGAGAGCTGTGTCCATAGGTCCCTGCAGAGACCAAGCTGGGACAGAGCAGTCCTCTCCTCCAGCTCTAGCTCTCTCCTGTTTTATTGCTTAAGCTGTGAACTCCATCATCTCATCCCAGGCAGGAGAGTTCCAGCTGCTCCAGGGTGTGAGTGCAGCAGGGGAGGAGCAGGAGCCCACGTCCTCCTCAAGCTCTTCTGATCCTTCTGGGATGCCAGTAGCCCTGGGACCAACACCAATGTGGAACAAGGCAGGGCATCTGTGAGAGCCTGTCTGGAGGCCTGTCCTCAGCTCAGAATAAAAAACCCACATCATTTACCCAGCTTGGCTCTGGTTTCCCACAAATAGGCAGGCTGGAAAACGTTGTCCATGTTCCTGAGCAGCTCCAGCCTTGTCCTGCAGAGCTATTGCACACAGATCCATCTCTCCCTAGGAGCCCACCATGGGCACCCTCCACTGACCAGCCAATGGAGACTTCATTACCAGGATGAGGAGGAAATTAGAGCCTCCATCCAAGCAACTCTGGCACTTTATAGCAGAGGAACATACTTTTCTCTCAGCATTAGAGCTCATGAACCCTCCCACACCAGCCAGCCTTTGGCTCTCACACAGTGCCTGTCACCCTCACCAGGCTGTCCCTGCTCTCTGCACCATAATTCCCCCCTTGATTGCATGAAGGAGCAGCTCTGTGCTCTAGCACAAACCAGCAGCAGCAGCCACCAGCAGAGATGCATCTGGGCACTGTTTTTCCCTCAGAAAATCTGGGTGAGCTCCCTTAAACATGCTTCCAGTTTAGGGAGGACCACAGGGATCCCTGAGGCAGTAAAAGCTCATTCTCCTGCCAGAGGAGCACGAGCTGTGGGAGCATAGAGAGGATATGTGGCCTCCCCACTTGCCCAGCCCTGCCAGGTGCTCACAGCACCAGAATTCACTCTCACTGCTCTGGCTTTGCTGATTTGGAGCTACCCTCCAGCTGCTGAGACACTTCTCCACATGAAGAACAAAATCCTGCTGCCTTTGGACATCCTGCAAAACCTGCTCTTGGACAACAAAAGTTATTTTTTTCCTCCAGCCTAAGGAAGGAGTCTCAAGGCAACCCTGAGTACTTTGTGTTGGGCCAGGGGAGCCCTCACCCTGCAGGGGGAGCATCCTGCCTAAGCCCCTTTTCCATCCCCTCACACCAGGGAGAAAACCAAAGAGAAAACCAAGCCAAGGGCCAGGCTCCCCATTCCCCAGCCTGGGTTAGAGTGGGTGAACAGGAACAGCTTCCCCAGAAAAGAGGGAGCCAGGACTGGCCATAACAAACCCAGGACAAGGAAGAAGTCTGGCCTTCCAGAAAATGGTGCTATGTTTGGACTATTCCTGACTAGTCACTTGAAGCTATGGACAGTTTGTTATTTCAGTTCTCAACTATTCATGTTTAAAAAGTGAAAGGAACTTTGTACAAAACTGGGCATTTTTTAAAAAATTGCTTGCAAAGTAAGGAAATGCTGCCCACGGGGTTGTGCTTGCATGGGCAGCTTTCTGAGACAGTTTATAACTGATCCTGTTACAAGACTGTGTTCTGTTGTTTTTAAAACCATGTCTATTTGTTCAGATTTTAAAAGCTGAAAAACTGTTTGTACTGGAAAGGAAAAAAATAAAGTATTTCTTGCTGAGGTTTCCAGGACCAAAATGACTTGTGTGGCTTCCAAAAGTGGCAGACAGGATGCCTTACACACAGGGGTCAGGGAAGGAGAAGGTAGGTGCCAGAGTGGAGGAAGGAGCCCAGCAGTGCTTCTGCCTTTGTTTTACTTTATAACTTTTAAAAACCTCCCATGAAGAGAGAGTTGGGGATGCTCAGCCTGGAGAAGAGAGGGCCATGGAGGGGCCTCACTGCAACTGTACAGGACTTGAAGGGTCCCATAGGAAAAATGGGGACAGAGTGTTCAACAGGGTCTGTGGTGGGAGGAGAAGGAAAGATGGCTTTCAGCTGCAGGAGGTTGTATCTAAGAAAAGTGGTATTTTACTAAGGGTGGTGAGGCACAGGCCCAGGCTGTGCATGCTTCATCCCTGGGAACATCCAAGACCAGGCTGGATGAGGCTCCTAGCAACCTGGTCTTGACAGATCCCATCACTCCTAGGACCCACTTGGTAGGATGCTTGAATAAGAATAAGCCAAATCACATTTTAGAAAGGATTTGGAGCCTGGCTCCCACTTCTATGCACAGGGCTAAAGCAGACAAGAGACAACCTTGATTAAGGCACTGTTTATTATTGGTTTTTGTTCAGAAAACTCAAAACACCAGCATCTTCCATCAGCCTTTACAAGTTGGTGGGCAGTTTCAGCTATCAAACTGCAGGTAGCTGGACTGTCTGGAACACTGGTCATACCAAAGGTAGTAATAGCTATGGCAGAGGCTCGTCAATAAATACAACAGTGAACAACCACTAGCTTTAAAAAAGAGCCGGGCTTTAGAGGAGCTACAAACACCAGAAGAGACCCAGCTTTCAGGAATTTGTGTTTAGCAACTGGAGTTTTTGTAGAGTCAGAACTCCCTCTTACCCCCTTTGGCTTCCTGCTAAGGGGTGTCATGACCTCTGTTACGAGTACAAAATGCCCAAACAGGGGGGATGAGGTGCACCTGGAGCATTCATTCCTAGCAAAGAACATGCAGGAGAGCTCTGGGTCAGGTCTCCACAGGGATGGGGTTAGGAGGAGCTATCCCAGTCATCATCAGGCAGTGAAGATCTCCAGTGGCTGTACTCTGGGGACACCAGAGCAGCACTGGTCCTCCGTCCCACAGGAGGGAAGAACACCTCCACCAGCTCTGACAGCTGCTCATACCTGTGGGGGTGAGAAAGAAGTTACACTGAGGTCATTGGGTGTTTGTTTGATGCTTCTCTGCATCACAGCTGGGTCATCCCAAAGATGCAGAGGAATAAACACTTTGCTTACGTTGACTTTTGGTTTTTTGTGAGCTCCTGGATCAGCTCTCCTTTGGGGTTTACTGTGAATATGCGGCTCTCTGGCAGCCCCACTTGCTTGTAAGTGTGGACATCCTGCCCAAGGAAGGCCAGCACAGAGTGAGAGCTGCAGGAAGGCACCAGCACCCAGCCTGAGCCCTCCCTGCACACCCAGAGACTCACTCACATGGGGCCTGTTCCCAAAGCCTGCATAGAAGGGGAACTTTGTAGCAAACAGTTTTCGGATGTCTGTCAAGCAGGGGATCTTGAACACCTCTGGGCTCTTCTCAATCACCTCCCTGCAGCACAAGAGACATGGTCACAGTGGCAATGCTGGCCAGGACTGTGGGCCCCAAAGCTGTCTGGGGCTCAGGGAAGTCATTTGAAGAGCAAGAGGTTTTGTGCTGTGAAGCTCCAGCAAGGTCAGGCAGCCCCCCAGCATTGTGCACCAAGGAGGGCAGAGCAGTTTAAGGCCAGGACAACTCTCAGGGTCAAGCTGGGGAAGGGGTTGCTGTCCCCAGGGACAGAGGAAGTGCAGGAAAAGACAAGACAGTACCTGTGGAAGGCAGAGAAGAGGCTGCTGGGGGAAAGCAGCATGGGGCCCATGGGGAGGCCACAGCCCTGCTCATTGACCCATTTGAGGTAGCCTTTGGTGATGTGGGCCAAGCCAATAGCCCTGGCTGAGCAGTAGAGGAACTTGTAGCCATTCCTAGAGAGAACACAGGGAGCCACTCTGAGCTGTGGCCTGGGCAAAGCATTCTCCTGCTCCAAAGAGGAAGAGGTAGCCAAGTACCTGGCCTAAGACCAAATCTTATTCCAGTAAGCAAGGTGGCTCCACAAAGAACATGAATCCCTTATCTGGAAACCCCATCTAATCCCAATCCTCACCTGCCTCACACTGGGGGCCCCTGCACCACCCTCCATGCTTGTCCCAGCAGGCACACACCCACCCAGCCCAGCTGCACAGCCCCCATTGGTGCTCAGCACCCTCACACAGCACTTCTATCCCACAGCACTGCCTGCCAGCTGTGGAGGGCAGTACCCAGCCCTTGCAGATGCCTGGGCAGAGGCGATACCCGATGGCCAGAGGCAGCTGAGATGCCGTTCCTGCAATCCCCGGGAGCGCATCCCTCCCGTGCTCCTCCCGGGGCCACAACGAGCCATCCACGGCCCCACAGTGCCTCTCAGTGGCCACAGGGCCCAGGCACCAAGCTAGAGGCTCCGCAGGGACTCACTGCTGGTGACACCCCTCGCAAGGAGTCCCCTGGGTTGTGGAAAGCAATCGCTGGGTGCCCAGAGAGTTACCAGCACTGCAATGCTGGGGACCCCCGTGCCCCCCTCTCAGGTGTGACCTCGGGTGGTCTCCTCTGCTGTTCAGCTATGTCTCCCCAGCAAAGCCTCCACTGACACACACACTCCTTCCAGGGAAGGTAATCCCAGCATCTGCTCCCAGGGGACCCTCTGCTTTCACCCCTCAACATCACATAGGCAGCACAGCCAGCATCAGCCACCACTGAGAGCAGATAGTGCAGCCAACTGGGCCTGCATCAGTGAGTAAGAAGCCCTGACTCTGACTCAATCAGCTTCCCACCTCCCCTTGAACTCAGCTGACCCAATACCTACAGGTGGATTTTGTTGAAGAGTTTAACAATCCCAGGGTGAGTCCAATCTTTACCCAGCTGTGGCAAGATGTGTCCAAGAGTATCCGATCTCAAAGGAAAGGAGGCTGAGTTAGTGCCATCCAACGTGGTGAGCATCCACCCCCACCCCACAAGGGGTTGTGCTCCCTTCTGCCTGCTTATGCAAGCCTTCAAAGGAGATTTTCCCCCAACAGGGGAAAACAAGGATTTTGAGGTGGGAGAAAGGCCTTTTACCTGGTGATGGTGCCATCAATGTCTGAGATCACCACCTTTTCATTCCAGTTCCACAGGTAGATGGTGGCCTCACAGCGGCACGTACCCTGGTACTGAGTTGTCACGCTGAATGCCACCTCGTTGGGGCCATCCTGCAGATTCAACCTTCCCTGGGGCACAGGGGCACCAAAAGTGTTACACCAGCACCAATTCACACCAATCCAGGACTTGCCAGAGGCCAGGCTGCCACCCACCCAGGCCAGAGGTCCCAAGACTCTACAAGGTGGCCAACAAGGGAAAATATTTGGATGTCCTATGAAAACATGAGGTCAGGAGTAGAGAAATCCCTGTTGAAGGGTTGTCTCACCCCTACACACATGGACAGTGAAGATGGAGGAATAAATACATACAATTTGTTCTGAGGAGAGCCGCAGGGATTTCCTGAAGTTTGGCAGAGGTTTCTGAGCGGGAGCTTTCTCTGCAAACACGTCCCCAAGGTGCTGGGGCTCATTCTCACTGAGTGACTCTTTTCCCTCCTGCCTACACAAAGAAGAGAAAGGGTCAATCAGAGTCTTAAAAAAGCTTTCTACCCTCTTTTATTAAGCAAACTTAAGAATAATTAGTCACACAGGAGAACAGGAGTATCCAGACTCCAGAAGATGGCCTGGGAGGGAGGCACTCACCTCTGCTGAACAAGGTCACGCCACAGTGTTCCCAGGCTGGCTATCCCTGGTCTCAGCTGCTGCTGCTGCTGCAGGCAGAGAGGGGTGTGCTGCTTCTGGTTCATTTTCTTCACAGTGACTTAGATATGGGGCTGTGTTCTGGATTTGGGCTCAACACAGTGTTGGATAACAGAGATGTTTCTGTTACAGCTGAGCAGTGCTTGCACAGAGCTAAGAGCAAGAGCATGGGCTGCTTTGCTTTTCTTCCAGTTGTAAGAGCAATGCCAAAAGAGGCATCACTGCTGTCCCTGCCCTCACAGAGACACTGCTGATGGAAGAGGAAGCACAGCCTGATGCTGTGGTGGGGCAGGGAGACCAGCAAGCACACGTGCTGCCCAGGGACCTGGCATGACAGGTACACAGCACGAGGTCTCACCACTACAAGGTCCACATTTCTGCATTACCAGGTGCTGCTCTGCTGCTCAGGCATTAACAGACAAAAGGGACAGGTAGCAACCTTAAGAAGTCACCTCATCAGGTCCTGGATGTCCTCAGAGTCAACCTCAGGACATCCCCAGGACCCTGCTCCCACCCTGGCCAGTCAGCAGAATGATGCCTGTCCCCTGGGGACATGGTTGTCATATCCACTGCTGCAAACATACCTCCTCTCTTGAGCTTTCTCTCCTCCTCCAGAACCAATATCTCCTGTCTTTCTTGGGCGTCGTCTCCTTCACCAATTCATCAATGATACTCTGTGAACATGGCAGAACATGGGAGGTCATTCCTCAGCCCAGGCCCTGCTGGATATCATAGCCAGTAAATGTGCTGTACCACTGACCTCAGGAATGTTCTTCTGGAAAGCCTGCAGGGCCAGGACTATGGGACCAGCCACTGCCCAGCTGTAATACCTGGAAAAAGCAAGAGAGATGAGTATATCACCATCCTGCAGCATGGCCAGGTCCCACAACTACTTTGTACAATCATGCTCTGGGATGGAGTCACATTCCTGCAGGGACAAAGGGGCCATGCTGTCCATTGTGGGATGAAGGAGCAGGAAGAGTAGGGCACTTACTTCTTGTTGATCATTATCACCAGGTTTGGGTCACTGACGAGCCTTGGATTCTCAGCAAACTGCTGGTAGGAGATCCTGTGTTCCATGAACTTCTCTGGTGGGACAGAGGCTGTGTCATGCCATTGGAGGATAGAAAGGATTTCAGGGCTGCAGATTGCCCCTCTCCTCCCACCTACCATGAGAGATCTGCATGTTGTCCCTGAGGCCCCCACACAGTGACAAGACAACTGTGGGCATGGAGTCAGAGTCCATGGGGCCGCTGGCAGTCGAGGTGGATGGCAGCTCGATACTCACAGGGGTCCTGGGGTCTGTCCCAGGACTCAAACTCTGCTCTGTGTCACTGCCAGCAAGGGAGGAAACGGTGGACATCAGAGAATAGCTTTAAACAATACCTCCATCCTTTGTGCCAGGGGAATTGCTCAAAAATGCCTGAGCTTGGCCAGCTGGGGCAACTCATACCTCTCAGCCAAATAGAGAGCCACTGGCTTGTGGTTGGGATCAGAGAAGTCTTCCAGGTAAATGGCTCTGGGGCCCTTGTGAGAAGCTCTTTTGATGGATCCTCAATGCATAGACAGAAGAGAGAGAGCTTAGTTGAATCACCTTTCCAATAACCCCAGCATCTATAGAGAAAGCTAACAGCATTTTCCTCACATCCATGTACCATACAAACAGGGCAGACATTTTCCTACTGGAAAAACTGCTGTAAGTCAACAGCAACAGAAGTGTTTTGAGACACTTGCACTAGCATGATCTTTAAATACAATGTGAAGGAGGCCACAGAAATGCTTCTCTATGATTTTCCCTGACTTGGCAAGCTCAGGATGAAGACACAAGTCAGGCCAGGTGCTGTGTGACACTTGAAATTAAGGTATGGCCTGTACTGCTGAAAAATCTTCTAAGAATGCAAAAGCAGAGACATTGTAGGATGGACTTTAGGGAACATAAGGCAAGAAAGCCTTCCTGGGAGCTGGGTGGTCACTGAAAGGTGAACACCTAAGGCATGTGTCTTCAAAGCAAAGGAGCTGGTAGCACACAGAGAAGGCAAAGCAAGCACACCACACCTGCAAGTCATGGAATTACACTGAAGGGACAACCCAGGGGCTCATCTGAGTCAGACACATCTGCAGACAAACACCACTTCAAGGAGCACCAGTCACCCTCTCACCTTGCCTCCTCTGGCTCTCCAGCTGGGATGCAGGGCCTTGTGAGCCTGCCTGCCTTGGAGCAGTGGCTCCCTCAAAGTGCTCCACATCTGGCACAGCATTCACATCTTCCTTCTCCTGCTCTTGTGGGACTGAGGAGGCCCCCAAAAATGTCTTTGCCCTGATAGCACGAAGGACATCCCTCAGCCTGCAGACACTGTTTTCAGCCTGGGGTGTAAGTGTTGGCTCAGTTGCAGACACAGGCAAGGAATGGGGCATGTCTTGAGGTTCTGCTGGGCTTGAAACCCCTCCTGGATGTTCAGAGGTGGCAACAAGAGGGGTTGTCCCATCCACGGCAGTGATCTTTGTGGACTTGGCTGGTTTAACTTGCACCAATTTATTCACCTCAAGGGAAGCAGAAGAACAGGTTTGAGGATGGAAAGTTGCCCAAAGCATCACACAGAAGAGGACAACTTCTCTAAGGCTGCTTGGCCCCAGCCTCCTCTGCTTTCTGCAGGTCTTTTGGACACCCACTCCCAGCAAAAGAACAAGAGCAGGGACTCACCTGAGGGAGCTTTCCCCAGATCCACTTCATGTGGGATTCAGCCCCTAGAGAAAAGCTTTCCTGTGATTTGATTTCCAGCTCAGAATCACTTTTGTGAGGAGGCTGATGGCTCAGCTTGAAGCTGCAGGAAGAGAAGGTGATGTGGGGCCTCACCTACTCTGCAGCCCCTTGGTGTCCTATCAGTGCAAGGACATTTAGGGCCAAGAACCCTGTAATGCTGGTTTCCCATAAAGTCACTTCTACTTTATAAGACTGCCACTCCTAAAGGACCAAGATCTATGGAAGCTGAGGCCCAAGGAAGAAAAGTGCTATGTCAGCAGTTGCCCAGAGCACCTCATCAGCAGACAGCCCTGTGCACACAGGCTTCTCACACCTGTGACCATGGCCTCAAGTGTCCCCTGTGCCCTCTGAGCCTTCCTCCAGCCACACCATATCAAGCTAGGAGAACTGTCCTCTCCTGACACCTCCAAGTCACTTTTCCATACCTCCTTCCCTGCCATGGGGCATGTGCCCTGCTGTCACCAGAGCTGAGCAGAACACCTTAGCCCTGCCCGTTACCTGTCTGCTTGGAGCAGCTCCCCATCGGA
This sequence comes from Melospiza georgiana, assembly GCF_028018845.1. Taxonomy (NCBI): domain Eukaryota; kingdom Metazoa; phylum Chordata; class Aves; order Passeriformes; family Passerellidae; genus Melospiza; species Melospiza georgiana. The sequence continues at coordinate 9,355,304 of NC_080446.1, forward strand.
GAACGGGCGCGTCTTTGGGGGCTGCAATGACCCAGTTACTTCAAGGACATCACAAAAGGATGAACATGTTGCATCACTGCAAAGGAGGAAAGAGAGGGAACTTGTGCTACTCTCATGCAGCAGCCTCCTCTCCAGAAAGCTGGCAATACCCAGTTTCACCATTCCCCCTGGCCTTCTACTCCACTGGAGTAGAGAGAGACTGGGCTCCAACTTGCACTTTCCCCCTGTTTCAGTACTGGTGGCCATCACCAAATGAACCCACAGGCTTGACCTACTGCATCACCCAGCCCAGACCAAGCAGCTCACCTTGGGACTAGCAGCTCTTTTTTGGCCTCATCACTGTCAGAATCTGTGTCCAACACCTCCCTCTTCCTGGGCCTTCTCCTGCGCCGCCTCCTCCTTCGCAGGATCACTCCAGTGCTGGAGACCCCCAGCCCCTGGGAGGGCTGAGCAGCGCCTGTCACGCACCTCTCCTTGCAGATGGGGGACGTGCAGAGGAAGAAGGGGATGTTGCTCTGGAACAGGGATGGGACAGAGCACATCAGCTCCCTCCAGCACGCTCCTTTTCAGCCTAGCAGCTCCTTGCTCTCTATGGAGCATATTATGGAACAGCACAACCAACACCACCGAGCCCTCGGCTCAGGGGTGGTTTTGTGGCCTGGCCTGAAAGGAAAGGATTTGTACCTACAACATGTGAATAAAAGAATATTAGGGTGATCCAGCCACAAGCTAAAGACATCCTTAACATGGGCCAGGAGAGACAGGCAGAAGATGGCACCACAAGACCAGAGTTACCAAGGCTGCAAATGGGATTTGACTCCAGAGCCCTTTACTACTTCCAAACCCAGCCCAAGCCAGCAGTGACCACAAGTATGCCTAAGAGAAGAGCTGCCAGGATTTCTGGAAGCCACAACTAGTCTCATCCCACTTCCCATTGGAGCAGGCAGCCTGCCACAGCATCTGTCTCATTCTCATCACTGCCACAAGATCCCCTGAGAGGCCAAGCTCCAAGATATCCACCTGTCTGGCCAGCAGCCATGCCCATTGATGGAGACCAGTCTGGGATGCAGATATTTGGTCTAATACTCCCTCAGGGTGCTCCACCATGTGGGTTGCAAGGTCCTTTGATCAGGAGCCTTTCCAGACACAGAAGACATCAGATGGGACAATGGAGTCACTCTGGGGAGGAGCAGCATTCCAAACCTGGTCATTCTAACTCAACACTGCACTTCCAGGGAGTCACACCAGGACACAGACATGCAGCATCTCCTCATAACCAACCTCATGCTCCTCTAACTCCTCGACAAAGAAGGCCTCTCCATTGTCTCCCAGCTTCATGTGCAGGTCCACAGGCTCTCCATTGATTTCAATGTCAACCTAGCAAGGGACAGAAGCATCCTGTCCATCTGAACCCCCTCATCCACTGGAGCACAGGGGCACTTCCAGATGGAGGGGATGGGTTGAAGTTGCTCACAGGGCTGAGGGACTCCCCTTTGAGGCAAGGGACCTCTCCCAATTTTCCTGGAGAGCACATTCCACCCTGGAAATGGATGAGCTCCATTTGGGGGCATCCCCCTCAAAAACTTGGCAACCCTTTCAGTGGGCTCCCATTTCCCTCAAAAAAAGTCTTCCAATAAACCCGTGGGTTGTAGAAAATCCTGGGTCTGGAGACACTGGGAAGGAAGCATAGCCCCAGGGTTATGGGGCACTTACCACCTTCTCCCTGGAGCGCAGCACCCCCAGCTTCCCGAAGCGCACGTGAAACGGGGAGCACTTGAAGGAGTTGTCGGGCTGCCTCACCACAATCACATCAATGCAGCCCGTCAGGGTGGCAGGGTTCAGGTCATGGTACAGACTCTTCACTGTGACAAGGACGCTCTCAGCCAGGTGCCCCACGTAGTTCATGGTTTGAGACTGCAAGGGAGAGACACAATCAGACCCAGGTAGGAGAAGAGAACTGCAGCAACTCAAGGCAATGTGAGTTTAGTGCAGGAGAGTCATGTCATGGCTGCAACACACCCCCAACATGGGGAGAGGCAAGCCTCTAGAGAAACTGAGGTGAGGCAAACACCTGAGGGCTTTGATGAAAATCAACCACGGCCTCTGTGAGCACCAGAAAACAGGACAGAAGCCAGAGCATGAGTTACTGCATCCAGCTTGGAGGAGAGACGTCCTTGCCATTGGGATACACCATCACATTTCCTCCTTGAGAGGGCAAATACAGCCTCACAGCAACACCACACAGTCAAGCTGTCAACATCCCATTCAAACAAGAATTGGGCTGGCAGGAGACCTCCTGTCCTGCACTGTCCTTAGAAATTCCCAAACAACTCATGGCAGAGAGGTGGGACATCCGAGCTGCTCCATACACCACACACTCACTTTGAATAAAGCCCAAACCTAACATTTCCCACTCAGAAGGAAAGGCATCCCACTTAGGCATTGCAGAATTGGCCAGACATGGCTCCTGTACAAGCAGAACTCCTGTGCTGGGCAGCACAGCCAGGTGATGATGTGGTGTCCCCAGAACTCTCAGCACAGCACCCAGTGCACACTCAACTCAAAGGGCAGCTGGGGGGAGTTGGTTCCTTACCCAAAGGGATGATGACAAGCATGTGCCACGTGACAAGCCCTCTGCCCCCGCAGGTATCCAGCCTCTCCGATCCGTTTTGCATAAGCTCAACCCTGTCCCATTCCCAGACATCCCTCCTGGAAGGGAATCTGAGCAGGCATATGTAGTTCCTGCTCCACACCCTGTCCCCCACCTCTCCCTGGCAGGCAGGAGTAAGCCCAAATCCCAGATCCTCTCTGGAGGATGACAGCAGGGAAGTGCTAGCCAGCTCCCGAAGCTTCGGTGGCTCCATCAGCTCTGCTGTGAGCAGGGCTCTGATCACGGGGCCTCTCAGCAACCTGCTGAGCCCAGCTTTCCCAGGCACTGCTGCCAGGGCAGGCAGCCCTCCAGCTGCTTTCCCTGCTGTGCTGCAGGGCCTGGCAGCAAAGGGGAGACAGCTCCTCTCTGTACATGGGGGCAGTTTTGGAGAGGAGGAATGATCAGACTGACCCTGATGCTCCCTAGACAGCACTTATGAGCTTCCAGTTGAGATATACACTGACACAGACCTGAAAAGTACATAGGGAAAGTCCTGGGCAGAGAAATCCCATAGGATTTGGGGTGGGGGGCTTGGAAGTTATCCCTAGGTGTGACGCACTGAGCACCACCTTCATGGTGAATGCAGGGTGCAAGAGCTCAACACAACACTGCAGCCACACAGCAAAACAAGTCCCACCATGTCCCCTCTGCAGAGCCACTGTCCCCCTTTGTCTCAATGGGCAGCTGCCCTCTCCCCATGCATTTCATTGCTGGAGTCTGCATGGCTCTGGCACAGTTTTCAGCTCAGTGAATTTAATTCCCTGTGGGTCTTACCTGGGATGGCTGGAGGAAGGCAGGGAATGGAGAGAAATTTACCCCGCAGGCCTCGGCCCCACCATGGATGGAGCAGGCCCGTCAGGGAGGTGAAGGGTAGGTTATAGTCTGGAGAGACATTAATAGGCAGACAGGGCAAGAGAAATGGTTTTCAAGTCATATTCAATCAGCAAACCCTCTAGAGGAATGGGGCATCTCCAGTCCTCAGCCCCCAAACCTGCCAGGACCACAGCCCTCCGCCATGCAGCTCTTATGGAGGATGAAGGGGACAGTTCTCCCCTGCCGACAGCCCATATTAACCTCCAGACCCAAAATAAGCCAGGTGCTTTGTTGACACCAGTGTGCTTTGCTCCTGGGCCACCCTGCCAGCAGCACATCCACACCCAGAGCTGCTCTCCCATCCATCGCACGCTGCAAACCAGCAGGGCCTTCTCCATTACCTGGGCTCAGCCTCAGCACCTCCTCGACGTCGGGGCAAAACCGAACCCCGGGCTTGCTCTGTGCCGGCAGCAGCACTCACCCTCAGCTCCTCCTCTCCCTGCTGCTTCCTTCCTCTCACCTGAGCGGGGGAGGGCCGGTCTCCGAGCAGCCCCGGGCCCGTCCCCGAGCAGCCCCGGGCCGCACACGCTGCCTCCCGCCGGGCCTCTGAGGGCCGCGGCCGGCCAGGCTGGCTCTGGGCTGGCACCGGCACCCGGGGCTCGGCCAACAAACAGCCCCGAGCACAGCTGCCGTGTGCTCATGGAGACCCTTCCTTCTCCAACTCACCATCTCACAAGGACACGGTGAAGCCTTAGTGAGACGTCAAGGGTGGCCAAACCCCAGGGCTGCTCTGCCCTGCGCCGTCTCCGTAGGGATGGGAAAAGAGGGCATGGTGAAAGGAGAGCACAGAAAGCAGACGCTTTAGGAAAATTGATGCTCTCCAGATCTCAGGGAGCCTAAGAGCAGTGGGGAAGTGATGTGGGAATAGCTGGGTGGACTCAGGTGAGAAACTGACCCCAAAAAGTGCACTGACTCCCACCATACTATAATTCCAGGGCAGGGATGTGGCTGGTGTAGGCTTTGTCCTGTATTTTCCTGACTTCTGTGCTGGTGATTCCCCAGCAGCCTTTCTGCTGGGTTTTGGAGCATTGGGGACTGAGTGGTGGCACTTTAGGGACAGAACCTCTCCAACACAGCACTCATGGAGCTGACATTGTGCTGTGAGGGCAGGGAAGCACCAAACATCAAGGGTGGCTGCTTAGGACATCTTTAGACCCTGAGAAGAAGGATCCAAAGCTTGTTGGTCCCAGATGACGGGTTGATCTGCAGAAATGCCACAGCTCATTCTCAGGAAAACCCTCTTAGCACCCAGTGCCTCACTTTCCTCAGTTATGCTGATGGCAACTGGAGGCACAGACATCCCCCCTGTGCCCATCCAGTGCCAAACATGGCCTGGGCACAAGATCCCAATCCCAACATGGGAACTTTCCTGAAGGCTGTGGCAAATCTGCTGAGGAATGAAGCTTATTTTCCAGCTGCTTAGTCTTCTGAGAGCTCTGCCCCTCAGTGAAATTGGACTGAAAGCAGCTATTGTGGATGGCCCAGCATGGCTGCAGTCCCTGAGGAGGGTGGGCTGGCACTGCAGGGCAGGCAGCTGCCACCAAACCCCACAGCCCATGGCCAGGTCACTGGGCACTTCTGCCCAGCTGGAGAGGAATCTCTGGAACCTCCATCAATACACCTTGGGTGTGACATTTCAGGTGTTGTCCCTAGACTGATGCCACTGGAGCGGGTCTCACCCAGGGCAGGGGGTTACATCCTGCAAGCCCTGAGGGTGTAACACAAACCCCAGGGCTGGAACACAAAAGCAAGGACAGATTTGGATGCAGATTTCGATGCAGATGCCTGTTAACTGGGGGGACTGCAAATGCCTGGAAACTGGTAAAAAATGCTGCAGAGAACATTCAGCAAAGGACATCCAAGCACAGGACACCATTTCTTCCTCAGCCAGCTGAGTGCATCTGGAGAAGGAACAAAATGCTAGCAGGAGCAAGCGGGCAGCTCAGCCTGGCTGTGGCTCCAGGCCCCCACCCTCTGGACACAGGAATGAGCTCCTGGCACTTGGGCACCGTGCAGAAGTACAGACCCCATCATTAACCTCCAAGGCTCCTTGCCCAGCTGGTTTTCCCCACCAATCTGTACTCCTGGTTCCTGACACACCAACCTTTGCTTGTGCCCCCATGCCCCCGCAGCAGATCCCCAGCTGTGCCATGGCTGTTCTGAGTGATGGCTCAGGGGGTTTCCTGAGATGCTGGCAAAATCCAGGCAGGCTGAGGCACAGCTGTAAGGATTCCTTTTCCTGAATGCTGTGCACTGAGCAGGATGCTGCAGGGTCTGGCGAGGGATGGCCAGAGCTGTGGGGCTGGGTGACAGCAGTCAATCAACCCATCAAGCCCAAGGTCCTTGTGGCAGGCAGCTCCCAGGAGCAGCTGCCTGCTGCTGGCAGGGTTTTCATCCCTGACTGACATTCCTCTGCTGTGACCCTCCAGGGAATCCCTGCCAGACACTGGGATATGAAAGGGCTTTCTCATTATCATGGCCCCTTCTCCCAGCAGGGAGAATCAGCATTTCAAGAGGACGGGGAGCTTCAGGAAGGTTGGCAGAGCTTCCTGACCCTCAGCTGACTGGGCTGGGGCTCCCATTTCCTTTCCTGGATCAACAAAGAGCTCCAGAGGCTTGTGAAAGGAGTGATTCAGCAAAACAGGATGAGAGGAGAGGCAGAAACACTAAGTCAGCACAGCTGGATGGGGTCAAATTCCCATCCTGTGAAAGCCATGGGGAGCAAGGCTCAGGTGTCCTACTCCCTCAGGCACAGGGACAACTCCTGACAGTCCAGCTGTTCTGGATACGAGCCCTGGAGTCAGGAACACAACAGGAAAACAGCGTTGTTGGTTTTGTTTTTTATTCCCATTACCAGAAAGATCAAGTCAGACTGGCCTGGCATGCAATGGAGTGGGTGGGAAAGCCATTTTGCCTGAAGAGGAGGAAATGCCATCCTCAGTCCCCAATCACAAGCATTGAAAAAGCTGAATTATAGCAGCAGAACTGGTTGAAACCATCCGTTCTGGTTTAAAAACATGCTCTGCTGATTTGGCTCCTAGTTTCTGACCTGTTGGAAGTTCACATTTCTTCTGTAAACACAAAGAGTTTAAGCTTACTTAATAAAAAAACCCCAGAAAGCTGCAATTCCCACACAGTTGTGTGGCTCCAACAGCCAGGGCTTGCAGAGAAATCCAGCAATACCCTCAAACTGGGAGAGCTGAGAGCCCTGAGCAAAACATGGTCCTGAAAAATGAAGTCTCTGAACTGAGAGCCCTCAGCTTTTGTGTCCCAACTCCTGACAATCCAGCCAGGACACACACTCTAAAGCCAATAGCTTTAGATAAGTGATATATTTACATCAATGTAACTGTGACCAGAGACTGACCATCAGCTTCAAATCCAGGAAAAGTGAGATAATGTGCACATTTAGGCAACTGGAAAATCTTTTATCTTTTGTCCAAAGCTGGTGTCTGATTTCAAGACAAGATCTTTCCAAGACACACTTTATTTAAAGGAAATAGTTGGTGCTTGGTTCGATTCCTGACCTGCTCACAGCAGGCTGGGAGTGACGCTGCCAAAGCCTTGGGGTGCAGAGGTTTGGGCACCCCAAGCACCTCTCCAGGCCGGGGAGTGTGGGGGAGAGCAGAGAGCAGCTCTGGGGTCCAGCTCACTCTGTGACTGGACCCCTGAGCCCCCCACAGCACCCCCGTCCCTCACCGGACGGGACAGCCCCACCTGCCCAGGGAAATGGGAAGGAGAAGGGGCTGGGGGCTTCCAGCCACACACCTGGCTCCGCCGCCTCGGACACCGCGCAGGGCTGCCCGCCCCGAGCCGCCCGCGGTTCCTGACAGCGCTGATGGAGATCGGACTCGTCGCCCTCCTCCGGTTCCAGCGGAGCCCCGCGTCGGCGGGCCGGGTCAGCTCCGTGCGGGGAACGGCAGAGCGGCGGGGACAGCGGGCTCCGGTGTGCACCGCGCCGTGCCCGGCCCCGGCCGTGGCCACACGCTCCCCATCACCGTCCCCTCCCCGTGCCCGGGGCTGCCCCCGCTCCGCGTACCCCACGGGCGCTCGGGGGGCTGCTGCGAGCACTTGGGAGCAAAGCCCCGGGGCAGGCGCTCGCCGCACGCCCCGGCGCCCGGTCCCGGTCCAGATCCCAGTCTCGATGCCCTGTCCCAGTGACCGATCCCAGTCCAGATCCCGGTACCGGTGACCGATCCCGGTCCAGATCCCAAATCTGGTGCCCTGTCCCGATCCCAGTCCCGGTGACCGATCCCGGTCCAGATCCCAGTCTCGATGCGCTGTCCCGATCCCAGTCTCGGTGCCCTGTCCCGATCCCAGTCCCGGTGACCGATCGCGGTCTAGATCCCAGTCTCGATGCGCTGTCCCGATCCCAGTCTCGGTGCCCGATCCCTGTCCCGATCCCAGTCCCGGTGCCCTGTCCCGATCCCTGTCCCGATCCCAGTCCCGGTGCCCTGTCCCGATCCCTGTCTAGATCCCAGTCCCGGTGCCCTGTCCCGATCCCAGTCCCGGTGCCCTGTCCCGATCCCTGTCCCGATCCCAGTCCCGGTAACTGATCCGGGTCCCGATGCCGGTCCCGGGACAGCCCCGACCCAGCCGGGTGTCCCCGCGCGCAGGCGCGCTCCGGCGGGCTGCGGTGACGTCAGCGCCCCCCGCCCGGCGATGGAGCCCGGCTGATGCCGGTGTGTGTCGCGCCCGCCCGCCCCGCGCTCCCCCCGCCGATGCCTGCGCTCGGCGGCGCCCGCCCGCCCCGCTGCGCCGCCCGCCCCGCGCTCGGGGCCGGGGCCTCCGCCGGACCGCGCCGGACCGGACCGCCCCGCACCGAGCCCCGCCGAGCCGCCACGGACCTGCCGCGGGTGAGTGAGTGCCCAGCGCCCGGCGCGGCGGGGAGGGTCCCACGCCCCGCGTTTCGCTGCCCCCGGTAGCGCAGAGCCCCGGCAGGTGCGGGGCAGCGGGGCAGAGGCGGTCGCACGCCCCCCGTCCCCGTGCGGGGCGCCCACCCGAGGGTCGGAACACGCGTGGACCCCCCCGCCCGCCGCCGCCCCGGTGCGCCCAGCCCTGCCCTGCCCTGCCGCTGGCCGGGGAGCGCCGGGGCCGCGCTGCCGGGCGCTCGCCAGCAATTCAAATTGAAATAAACCAGTTAAAAATCGGGTCCCGCCGCTCTGGGAGCTTTGCGTGAGCACCGGCTGCGTGGGGCGGCCCGGGACCCGCTCGGCTGCGTGGGGTGGCTCGGAACCCCTCTCCCCCGGCGTGGTCTGCGTTGTTTTTCTTTTAGTCTGGGTTTTTAGAGGAAGAAAAGTGCTTTTTCCTCGCCGTCACTGGCTGCTCGCTCTATGGGCAGCGGGGCAGCACACCCCACTCGTGTCGCAGCTGGGGCTGGGAGGGTTGGGCACCGTGGGGATTTTTGGAGCTCCTGGTGCTGCGGCAGTGCCGGGTTTAAGGTGCCGGTGCTTGGGACAAGCCGGGATGTGAGCAGGGACATCTCCCTGTTCACAGGTAGGAAAGCTGAGCGGCCGCTAAGTGAGGAGCCCGAGGCCGCACAGGAAATCTGCGGCGGAGCCGGGACTGAACCCCAGATTTCCCGTTCGGTGCTTTCCTTGTCTGGCTGGGGGCAGTGGTTTAACCTCACGCTCCCGGGGTAAAGTCCTGCCCAGCTCCCAGCCAGGGCTCCTGCGGTGGCAGCCGGGCGTGTGGCCAGGTGCCAGCAGAACGAGGCCTCTGTGCTGCGGGAGCTGGGTCTGGAGAGCAGGGATGTCCCTGTGGATGGGAGCTGGGTCCAAGGTGGAGACTGGGCTTGTGCCACTCGGGTGTCACATTGGCTTGGCATGCTGGCCTGCGTGAGAAGTGGCCCCATCCTGCTGCTCAGGACACGCTTTGTCTGCACCCCCAAATCTCAGACAATGCGGTTTTTCAAAGGAGTTCTCTGTTACTCTGATTACCTGATGGGAAACTTTTGGGGAACTTGTCTTGTAAGGCCGTGTGACGTACCTTGAAAACCTCATTTACAAGGCTTTCTTGATCTGATTTTTCCAATTTCTGCCCACTAAAAGCATGAACTCTGCCCAGTGCTGTAGGGTGGCTCCAGTTGCACAGGGAGGGTTTCCCTGCTCTTCTCCCTGACCACCTACTCTGGCTGCAGTCCCCAAGCAAGGATCATAGTGTCCTGAGGAGCACTTCTCCATGGGTAGGAAGCCAGAAGTTTACTTCATTATCTGGAACAGCTTATTCTAAACTAATCTCTCTTTAAGAGATGAAGAGGAAGGGAAAACCGCTCAGATGCATTTTATTTACCGTAAAAGAAAACAGCAATTTAATGATAACTTGTATTAACTAGGTTGGGTCTGTGACCTTGATGTATTTTACAACGTAGCTGAGAAGAGGGAGCAGACTGTTCCAGTCTGTTTATTGTTTCCTCTTAGTGCATCCCAGTAACTCGCAGCACACGGATGCCCACACAGTTCTGCAGTCCTGACCCACCTTTGGGGGTGGGAAAGATGAGGCTGTTGCATCTGATTTGCTTCAGATACAGCCTAATCTGTAGCTGGTGTTAATTATATTAGAGATGGGTTGGGATTTAGCATAGGTTTTTCTGACAGGGCTCAGCCTCCGCAATTCATGCTACTGTAGAAAAGCTGTAGTAACTTGAAGCCCTGAAGTTACTCGTGGGAGCACATCCCTATCAATAAATTCCTTGTTGTAAAGCCAAGTGAAACCAGCCCCATGGGGACTGCTGGCTTTCACTGGGGAGGCACAAGGATGGATGCAGGTGGTGCTGACAGCCTGGAGCAGGTGAGCCAGGCTGGTACTGAGAGCCATCTGCGTTGTCAGTGTGGGGAGATTTCAACAGCAGTGTGCCTCCAGTTCTCCTTTATGTAAGTGTGTCTCCCTGCTCTGCAGGGTTTTCCTTCTATTTAGACCTCCCTCCTGCTCCTCCTCTCCAAAAAGGCTTTCCCCTGGTGTATGCCAGCTTTTCCCTCTGCTTTGGTTACTATGGTGCTACTATGCAAAAACAGCTCCTCTTGTAGCTCCTGGAATGATCTGCACCTTGGGTTTGCAGTCCAGCCCTGGGACAGGGGCCTATGTGCATCCCTTGTCCAGCCTTTCCTTGTCTGTGTGATGGGACAGGTGATGGATGCAGCCTTGCCTGCAGGGCACGGCTGTGCCTTGCTCCCACGGCACCTCCTCCAGGTTTCTGGGCACCAGGATCTCACTGCTTTGTGCCAGGCTGTCACACAGGTGCATCTCTTGCTATTCCTGAATGTGGGACAGGATCTGGGCTGTGATGAGCCCTGCAAGACCTGCTCACATTCATCCCCTCCAGGGAAGGGGCTGACGGCAGAGAGGGCATCAGCTCCCCCTGAAAACTGCTGGGAATGGAGACAAACAACTGGGAGTCTGTAGAAACCTGTGCAAACAGAAGGCAGAAGATGAGAGCAGACATCTCCCCCCATCCTGCTCAGCTCCCCCAGCTTGTGCAAGTTAACCCCCCTAGGGCTGGCTTGTTGCTGCCCACTTTGCTGCAATGGGTCCCTTGCTTCCCTTGCCTGACATTATTATTCCTTTCTGGCTTTCCACCTGATTTGCATGTAAAAAAGCATGAGGGAGGTTGCCCCATGGAGAGGTCCTTGGTTTGCTCACAGCTAATGTAAATTATCGTTGCCCTCATTCTTGCAGGGGGCTGGGATCACCCTGGAACAGAGGGATTTTGTTGGGATTGCAGGAGCCCAGAACCAGGTCCAGCTTCCTCCACCCTGCTCATCCTAAGGGTGATTTGCCCCATGCAGACACAGAATCATGCTGAGTTATCTCTTTGCATGAACTCCATAAGAGATCAGGGGCATTATGTCAGTCACTAAAACACCTGCTCCAGGTGGAATGAGCCTAGTCCTGCTGTGGAGCTGTTTTGGAGAAGATCCTGCTTGCTGGTGCCTGATGGTCTTTGTGGTGAAGGTCAGCAGCCACTCTCCATCTTGCAGCTGTGATGGCTCTTCTGCTTTGTTAAGTAGGAGTGGGCTGATGCTTCTAATTATAAAGGAAGAAGTCTTGTGCTTCTCCCCTCCTTTGTTTGTTTGCTTTTTCTCTTTCTTTTTTTCCTCTTGAGAAATGTTCTAAATAACAATGGTTAAAATGTAAATGGAACGAGCTTGCTGAAGTGCCTGGGAAGGCCTGCTTGGGGTGGACTGTGGAGGGGCCCAGGAGCTGGTGATGACACATGGCACAAGAGCAGAGCCCAGGCAGGGGCTGGGTTGTCACCAGAGCAGTCACAGCCATGGCAGCCGTGGTTTATCTCCATGTGGAGGATGCTCTCATGTCCTTCAAAGGCTTTGTGGTTTCTCTTTCCTCTCCCCATTCAGAGGGGCACTGTGAGGGTGCCCACTCCTTCTTCTACAGGCACAATAAGGGGACATTTAAGTGGACTCCCTTTTATCTGTGTGCTCTTCACTCCTTATTACTGCTTTTATTATTAGAAATAGAAAAATTGGACAATGAGCCTTCTAAACTGTGTGTCCAGTTGCAGTCATGGCATCTGTAAGGTCCCTCCTACTGCAGGCAAGTGCTGCCCTTGCTGTTCCAGCCAGGTCCCTCATGTGTTTTAGCATTTGCTTGGGGAAAAAAATGAAATAAAATAACATGGTGTTGAGGTTGCAAAAGTTTCCATTATAGCTCCACCCACACTCCTGCCCAGTAATGCTCAGAAAATTCAGTCTGGGTGATGGGGCTTTCCTGCCTGCTGGGCTGCTTGGGGAGAAGGGGAACAGCTTTTGGGGTTTAAAAAAAAAAATTGAAATTATTATCATTTTAATACAGAGATGCTGGAGAGCCATGTCAGGAATAGGATGAGGAATGAGCTCTGGTGCCTGGCTCCTCCATGAAGAACCTGGGTGGTGCAGGTTTAAAGTGTGGGCACTCAAAATTCACTGAGCAACAGGCAGATGGAGCAGAAAGAGGCTTCCAGAGGGGCTCTGTGCTATTTTGTCAGTGTTGTTTAACTCTTCTTCTCCTGAAGAAGTGCCTTGGTGTTGTTTTCAGGCTGATTTTGTCCCACTGGTCTAAAGGCATCAGTTTGCTCCTCTGGGAAGGGTAAGAAGGGAGTCAGTTCCTCCTGGAACATGGCTTGCTGTGCAGGATGCTTGCAAATGCTCTGCTCTCATGCCTCAGTAAATAAAGAGGTTTTCATGGGACTTATAAAAAACTTCTCTTTTGGAAATAGGTCAAGCAAATATTTATTTCCCTAAGGTGTCGTGCCAGTGTTGCACAAATACTTGAATGGGTAGTCATTTTATTTTTCACTGCTTTGTTTCTTCCTAAGCACATTCAGTTCTTCTTTTCCAGTGGTGTAGGGACACACATTAATAATTGTATGTAATCAGTGCTGTCCCTCTCTCCATCTGGAAGTCTGTGCATCTTCTGTGGGCTTGGGCTGTAAATTGGAAGCTGTGACACTTTTTTCTTTACATCCAGATGCTTCTCTGCTGTGAGGATATTTTTGTTTTCCAAAAGAGTTTCAGGTCAGTGGCAGGCCAGCTGCTGCCATGAATTTCAAAACAAAACTCCCAGAATACAGCAAAGCTCAACATAATGGCCATGCTGGTGTCTTGCTTTTCTGTCCTAAAGCCTCAGCCATGGTTTTGGGAGTGTGTTTATGGAAAGTAAGTCCAATGCTTGGGTCATCCCACAGATGGAGAGTGCAGTTACTGCCAAAAGCTTGTGCCCTGCTGTCTGCTGGAGCTCCTGTCTTCCCCAAATAATCAGGGATCAGTTGGTGTCTGTCTTTAAAGAGGGATTGAAACTTCTTGCCTGCTCTTAAAATGGTAAAAATAAAGAGTTTAGTTAAGAGGACCAAAATTAGGCTTGAAGTTTTGGATACTTGATCTTAGAGCTCTTCATCTCCAGATGTCCTCAATGTAGGGTAGCAAGGGTTTATGTTGGAGTGCACTGGAGGACTTGGAGTATACTTTGTGTAGGATGTTTGAGATGGGCTTGTCTTGGATGCTTTTTGGTGTGTAGAATATTCAATGAATCTTGGGTCTCTGTGAAGGATCCAAATGGATTCCTGGCTCCTGGTGCTTGTGCTCAGGGCAGGCTGCAGTGGCTGGAGACCCTCCTGGTGCCTCCAGCTGCTGCCTTGGGGCATGGCAAGCACCAGGATCATTCCAGCTTCCAACGATGGAAAGCACTGGGCTGTCTCTTACAGCCTGCAGCCTTGCAGAGGTGGTCACCTCTCAAGCAGCACCTTGAGCAGGTGGCTTTGGAGACCTTGAAGGGGTGAATGTGATGCCATTTCTCACAGCCCTGCTAAGACAGGTGTTTACACTTTGCATTAAAGGCTAATTGGCTCTTGCATTGTTTCCTGGCTGTGGGGTGGCCCTTGGAGACAGATCAGCCTGACCCGTGCTGGAGGTTGTGCAAGCCTGCTGTGTGCTGTGCTTTGATTTGTTAAACAGGATGTAAAAGCAGGCTCCCCATCTGAAATGCATCCTGCTCTTTCTTTCTTTGCTAGGAATCATTTCCACGTCAGAAAACATTTCAGAGAAGGGGAGTGTCTCTGTTTGATAGAGGCAGAGCTGACTTAAACCCAAAAATCCGAGCGCAGACCCCCTCAGCTGTGCTGGCACAGGGGAGGCAGGCTGTGGGCTGGGGTGTGAGCAAGCAAATGATGTGAATATTTCATTTAGATCACCTGTTTATATTTCTTTTAATCCACCTGTTGGGCTTTGCTCCCCCAGCCCTGCCTGCACTGGGAAGTGCAGCAGATGTTTTAAATGGCAGCCAGCACTCCCTGCTCCAGTGTCTGCCATCTCCATGTTGCTTTACAGGCAGGAAAGACAGACTGAGGATGATGTAGAACTGCTGCTGCAGCTTTGCAGGTCCTTTGTTTTTAGTTGTTTTCCCTCTGTTGTTCTGTCTGCTTTGGTGGTGTGGTGCTGTCCTGCTCTCCCGGCCTGTGCTGAGCTGTGGCTGCTCTGCCTTGTGCCAGAATAATTTCTGCAGGTTGGAAATTTGGCCCTGAGAACACAGTATTACTGATAAGGGCACTAGAAATGAAGGTTCTGTGGAGGAGGTATCATTTAAATTGGTGTACTGGGGGGTTTATTTTACAAAACCCCTCTCCTGTGTGCAGTCACTGTGTGCCCCCCTGCTCCTAACCCTTTTCCAAGCTCCTTTTGCTACTCTATGCTCTCCTGATTTTCCTGGCATCTTTCTCTTTCTTTGTCAGCTCTTTAGATGTGTTTTTCAGTTTTATTTTCTGCTGTGGGGTCACCTGTGTGTTTCCCTTTGGTGTTGCAGGACATTGCTTTTCTTGTAAAACAGGATTTAGGTTTCTGAGCAGCTTGTGGGTGCTGAGCAGTTTGTGGCAAGCAGGAGATTGGGGTGTTTTAAGGAATTTTAAAGCCTTGGTGCTCCTACTTTGATCTTCTCTGGCACCTGGGATAGGTTTTGATTGTTTGTTTGTTTTTGTAGTTTTCAAGGGGATGGTTGGAACGGAGAAGGTGGGGATGAGAAGCAGCCCTTGCTTTGAGGGGTAACTACAAATAAACAGCACTGACAGGTAAACATTGCATCCCCTGTGTGCTCAAAGCCCTGCTGTTGAAAATATTGTTGTGCCTGTCCAGGTGAAATGAGATGGTAAATAGCATTTGAGATGCAGAAGTGAAATTAGGGATCTCTCTGCCGGGTATTTCTGAACAAAAGGGGTTCCATAAGGAAGACCTGAGAGCAGGATAATGTGGTCCTTGCTGCTGGGTGTGGTTGGGTGTTGCTCTGTCCCTTGTGCTCTCCTGGTGCGAGGATGAAGCCACCAAAGTCCCCCAGAGCTGCTCATGGGGCAGGGACATCATTCCTGCCTCTGTGTGGGCATTTCAGCATTGCTGGAGCCTTGCCCTTGGAAATGGGGGCTCGTTCCCCACCTGTGGGGAGATTTCCCTTCCTAATTGCAAATATCAGCCAAGTGGAAAAGGATATGGTTGGTGTGAGGCAGTGGAGGATGGGGGAACAGCAGAGGTGTTGATGCACATGGGAGGGTTGCATTGCCTTCCCAAAATATCTGCTCTGTGGATTTCATTTCTGCTCCAGTCCCTAATGCTGGGAAATGCCTTGTGCATCTGCTCTGCTGGGGCTGAGTCTGTCAGGGCATTGTAGGCATGAGGCTGGGAACAAAATGAGAAAAAAAAACCCCATGTTGAATGTAAAATGTCATTGATTTCTTTCTCTATTTTTTTTCTATTTTTTCCTCTAATTTAATCAATTCCCTACTGGGTTGTAAATTCCAAATGTGAATGGGAAATAATCTCACCAGTACAATAATTAGCATGTAACCAGCAGATGAAGAAAACCCAAACTGCTGAGCTGATTGGTGAATGCTGACTGTTTTTCGAATTAATTTCAATAATCACATCTCCCATTAAAAAGAAGACGGGGTGGGGAGGAAGTCTTAAATTTTCGTCAAGCTCAATGTAGCGAAAAATGGTATGTGCAGTGTAGCTGTTCTGCATGTGATTAGAAGAAAGAGCTGAGGGAGGTTCCTGCCGCTGAATTAGCAACAAAGTATTGCTAATTTTACAACCAAGTAGCTCAATTTCACCTGCTTTTTTTGAGAGGAGAAATAGAATTGTAAGTGAAATATCCATAATTGTATGTAGGTGTCTAACAGTAAATAGTCTTCTAGTAGAGGAAAACATTCCCTTGCAGTTGTGCTTTGCTGCAAGATGCAAAAACAAGTCCACTGGAGTAGCAGTGAAATATGGCCATTAGCAGAAATATGTTTAGTGTGCATCCATCCAGCTCCCAAATATTTTGTTCCTGTGCTTTGAAGGGAGAGATGGAAATTGGTGTTTGGTGATTTCAGAGCATCCAGGAGCTGCACACCCTCTTGGCACAGGGACCTGCAGCCCTGCCCTACCCTGCCTTCCTCTCATGCTGTTTTTTGGCTGGTTCTGCCCCAAAGGTGGGTGGTGTTTGGAGGATTTAGAAATGCTCTCTCAGCCCTGATACCTGCAGGTGTCACATCCAGACAGCGCAAGGAAAGGTCACCTCTGCAGGGCTGTACCTGGCAGCTGGTCTAATTATGCACCTGAGTTCACAGTCAGGATTAGCAGAGATGGTTTTATCTCCTAATGATGTTTTTCCCCTGGTGGCCATGGCCACCTCACCCTCAGGGCTTGTTTTCCACCAGCAGAGCCCAGGTGATGCTGCTACCAGCTGTTGGACCAGAGCATCGCTTTAGAGGTGCTTTTCCATTCCAGTTTAAACTCAATTTTCAGAACATTTGTGAAGTTATGATAGAGCTTGGTGCTTGTAGGCTTAATTTTTTTCATTTAGAAGTGCAGGGATGGTCTGCAGCTGTATGCATACAAGAGGTGGGTCCACACTGTGCTGCAATGGTGAGAAATCCTGGAGTGTGTGATGGAGCCACCTTTTAATTAATGAAAAATGCTCATTCTGGCATGAAGCTGGTGATCCCATGTGCTCCCTGTTTCCATTGTGGGGAATGTCACCTGCCCAGAGCCAGGGCAGTGACAGCCAGGAGGGAGAGCAGGTCCCACAGAGCGTCTCTGGTGTGTGGCACTCAGGTCCTCTCCCTCCCAAAGCCTCAGGATATGCTGGTGTATGATATTATTGTCATATATTATTTAAAAAACAATTTGAAAAAGCCAGGCCAGCCTGTGTGCTTTGAGACAGAATTTGTTATTTTATCAATTTGAGCTTGGTGTGCTGTGGGAAGGTCTGCAAGTGGAGCACTATGGGATTTTCTTGGCGTGTTTTCCTAATGTTAGAGACTGTCTCAAAGAAGAATCACATTGTTTCATTTCCCCTCCACACTTGATTTTTTTTTTTTTTTAACCTAATGCAAACAACCCTACAATAACCAGTGAGGGAATATGCACATTCTGCACCCAGTTTGTCTGGGTTTTTGTGAAAAGCAAGATTTAGCTGGCAATCATGTTATGAGGTATGGATAAAAATATATGTTTTAAACCACCTCACTGATGGCTTTTGCTTTTTTAAAATGCAATTAATTGAGTTAGAGATTTGAAAAAAAAATCAAAGCAGAGACTGAGAAAAGTCATTTGAGGTGAGTAAACAAGTTGGCTTTTTTTGTTTAAGGAAAGCTCAGAAAATGGCCCACTGCCACTGTGGATGTTAAGGATACCTTAAACACAGAGTGTCCTTCAGTGCTGACAGGCATCCCAAACACCTTTTGTAATAAACCTCTAATTATAGCTTAGTGACTTTGTAGGTTCTCTGGATCAGCTTGGGAATATTGCACTGAAATCAGGGAGAATATTTCTATTTTCTGTGTCTTCTGTGTGAACCAGATTCAGAGCAGGACTTGGTGAGTGTGGTACAGAGTGATGTATTTATGGTGTGTTAGATAGTTGTGCTTGCTGCTTCATGATGCACTTTTGGGGTTAAACTCTGCATTTTGGGAACTGCTTCCTGCATGCAGCAGTGTGGATTCCCAAGTCCAGAGCCCAGCTGAGCTGGTTGGAAAGGGCTCGGCCGGTGGCCAGCGCCTGCAGCCCATTGCTGCCTCCTGATGTCTGCCTCTTGGGGCCCTTGGATTGCAGCCCAGCCCTCAGAACCAGAGACTTCAGTCAAAACCTCGCCTTCTTAAAGGGAAACAAAACCTCCAGAGCTTTGTGGTTGTGGAGAAAAGCTGGAAAATGGGAATTCTTGGGCAGAGAGTGGCAGGGAGATGCATTAGCCTGGTTGTTTCCCAGTATCCCAGACTGGGAACAATGCCATGGGGTCCCGGGCTTGACTTTTGGCTTTAGAAATTGGCATGGCAGACAGTGCTAGGTTGGTTCTTTTCTCCTCTTGTTTATTTGTTTCTTCTCCCCTTCATTTTCATACTGTCTCCTGGGAGATTCCAGCTGAAGTCTATTAATTGCTGAGATGTTTCTTTTCCCCCGTGCCGTGGATGCCGGGTCCAGTTTGGCCGCGCGTTGTTTCTGGCACAAAAGAGAGGAGCTGTGCTTGTGTTGGGTGTGTGTCTGTCTGTCTGTCCTGCACAGACAGGTGCCCTGGAGGTGTTACACACTCGTGTTTGGGCTCAGCACATTTCCACAGCAGCAGCAGCAGGGCCAATGCTCTGTGCCACCGAGGCTTGTCCCCCATGAGAAGCTCTGTGTATCCCCCAGGTTTTGATGGACCTTGCTGAGTCAATGTGGGGCTTTATTTATATTTCTCTTGCAAGCCTAAGCTGGAGGTTTGTGAGATGGCTGATCTGATGCTAAGGGATAACTTTGGACAGCTTTCTGTTGATCTAGAAACTCTTGGAGGGGTCTGGGAAGTTGCCCCCCAAAAAGCAGTCACCAGTGGGACACTGCAAAATCCTGAGGATGGATCAAATCTAGTGATAATTCATCAAAGGTTCCTTCTGCTTGACCATCAGTTCTTGAAAATCTGGATCACTTCGCCCTCCTATTTAAGAGATTTTCTCCAGAATTGTGCATTTTCCCCCATCCTTATCAATCTGAGGTCCTCATGACCCCAGAAGATGGAGTTTCTCTTATGCTGATGCTCCCTGCAAGGGCATCTTTTCTCTCTCCAAGTATTTTGGAGCTCGTGATAAAATTGCAAGGCTTTGGCAGTGCCCATTTGGGTGCTATTTGTGTGCCAAACCCTGCTGAATACATCTTTTATCACAGATTTGTAACAGTAGCTGTTGGAGGGGAGCTTCACGGGAGAAGTGCTTTCAGAAGAATGTTTTTGTAAGGGAACACTGTCCTGCAAAAAAAAAAAAAAAAAAAAAAAAAAAAAAAAAAGAAAAAAGAAGAAAAAAAAAAAAAGAAAAAAGGACCTTGCAGGCAAAAAAGAAAAAAAAAAAAAAAACCCCAACATTTTTAATGTTCTAAAATTTGCCCATTAATTTGGGTGAATCAGGTTTTGCTTCCATTTCTAGACAATATTGTCTGTCTTCTTTGTACAAACTGTTAAGCTCCGGGCATTTTTTGAGGGGGGAAAAAAAGAAAAAAAAGGCATTTAGGTTCAGCTAAGAAATGCCAGAATCCTTGTTTTGTGTGACTGTCCCCAGGCTGAGCCCCAGCCAGGTCCCTGCAGGAGCTGGGACTGGGACCCAGCTGGCACTCTGCTCAGGCTGGCCTCGTCCGTGGTGTGGATAAAGATGGATCTGCTCTTCTGGTCCATGTTAATAGCAGAATTTAAGGAGGAGAAGGGGCAGGAGGGTTTCTGAGCAGTGGTAATGGAGGATGTACAGCCTACAGGACAGGGCTCTGGTGTGCTCAGCTCTTGTCTCTGCTCAGGTCCCACTGACGGTCCCTTTGTGGCCACTGTTGAGTTGAGCTGTGTCTCTGCAAGAGCCTGGTTTTCCTCAATAAACACAAAGCTTGTCCTCCCACATTTCCCTCATAATTATCTGTGCTTTTTCCTTTAATAAAAGGATTTTTCATGGGAAATCTTGCCTTCAAATCACACTGGTGTCCAAAAGTGTTCTGGATGCTGAGCATCCCCTCTCCAAGGAGGAGGGGCACAGCACTGTGCTCCATTTCCAGTTTTGGTTTGGACCATCATGCACTGTTCTTAAGTAGCCATTTACTCTCCTTCCCATTTCTCTGGCACAGGAGCAAGAGAATAAAGCATTAAAAAAAGAATGTGATTATAATCCTGTAAAAACTGTCAGAGGAATTTGGCAGTGGTTGCAGCCTGTGAGTGTAATACATAATATTATATTCATTTTTTAAAAATGATTCGATTTCAAGCTGACAGTTTAAATGACTAGTCACCTTAAAAAGATATAGTGGACAGTGTAAAGACTGTCACTGTGGTTTTTTTCTTTGCTAACTGTGGAGTTTTCAAGGTCTGTGCACCCCCCAAAAAATAGGAACCTTTGTTTTTTGGCAAGCTGCATGTGGAAGCTGAGAGCAATGAGGTCCCTTGTATTAATAATTTGTATTATAATAGCATTGTCACTGCTGGCTCCCAGGCTTTTTTTATCCCTGAGTTAATGGCAGGGCTGCCTGTCAAAGGGAATTTTTTTTTGGAAAAAACTTGTTTTTGCTTTTGTTGTCTCTCTGCTCCCACAAAACTGTGAATGGCACCAGTAACTGCAGCTGGGAGGGGCTGGAGATAAGGGCAGAGGAACTGTTCAGCCATGTTATTGAGTGTATTGACAGTTTAAATGTGCTATTCAGCATGGGAAGCAGATCCCAGGGGACTGACAGAGCTCCCCATCCCAGAAAATCCCAGCAGGAGCTGAAGCTAAAAATGCCAAAACCTCCAGGCAGTACAGGAATGGAGCCACAGCTTCCCACATCCTGCTCTAGGCCTGGGAGTTTGGGATGAAAGGGAAACCAGTGCTCTTCTGCTTCCTCAGCTGGAAAATCACACAGATGATCACAGCCCCTTGAATAAAACATGGAACAAAGTGACGATTACTGCTCTCAAATAATAGATTAAATTATCATTTAATCTAATAATAGTTAAATTTATTAATAGTTAAGTTTAATGATATTTAAATTTATTAATAATAGGTAAATAATTAATAATAGTTAAATTTATTTAATAACAAATTTATCTCTTTGTGTGGTTCTGAGAGCATCCTTTGGGCAGTGAGCTGAAAATGAGAGGAGTGGGAGTCTGTTGTTTCCTTTTTTTAGATGAGAAGCTGACTGTCATTTACTGACTTTTAATGCTCCATGTTGTATACACCTGTTTGGTTGTTTTTAAACCCAACCTGAAGAGGATTTGAAATTTTTAAATAGGAATTTCCTGCAATAGGAATTTTAGCATCATGGGAATATTCCATAAATCCTTCTCTTTGCAATGGAAAAAATTATTCCAGTAGACTGGACCATGATCTGCTTGTAAATTCTTGGGGGCTGGGCATAAAACTCAGCTGAAAATAAACATCAGCATCAGGAGTAGTGTAGTGCAGAAGGATGGGGAAAAGTGTCCTTGTCTGGTTCTGTCAGGAGGGAGGAGAGTTTGGGTGGAGAAGATGCAGAGAGTTGTAAGGAGATTGACTGCAGGTCTAGGAAACCCTGGTCTGAACAAACCTGAGCTGTTTGGCTCTAGATGGGAGAAGAGCAAGGCAGGAAAAGCATCTTCAGGTCTGAAAGGGAAGGAGGTGGTTGCTCTCTGTGTACACAGTGGGAAGAGCAAGAGGTCACAGCCCTAAAACTGTAGAGAAAAAAGTTCAGATTGAATAACGGGCAAAATTAAGGCCAAAATAATTTGCTTGAAAGTAACAACAGGATTTGATGGTCTGAAGAGCTTGTGGAGCATCAGTTTTCAGAGGTTTAAACAACTTGGAAATATCTTTCTGATATTTCTTGATGGTCACTGATGCATGAGGCAGATGCAGTTGATTCCCCTGCAGTGGGAGTTGTCCTGTGCTCCCTTCCCTCCTGGCTGGAGAAGGTTGTTTTTGGTCTAAAATAAGCAAGAGATGGGAAATGATGTTCTGTGGCTTAAATTTTCAGGCACTTAAAAAAGATTGAACTGACTAAACATAATGTAAGTTTGCATGCCTCCCTACAAACGCAGATGTTGCCTAGAAATGTTTTATGCTCTTTGGTTCTGAAATGGAATGTTATGGACATTAAGTTGCACAACTTGCCTCTCTCAGTGGTGAAGCTTTTCTGGGATGCTGGTTCACTTGAGTAGGAAGAGACAGAGGGGAGTGAATGATGTTGCTTTTAGTACAGATATTTCTCTTTAAAGAAATATCAGTGGAGTTCCCAGCTCTGTAAATCCTGGAGAAATAGAAACAGCCACTCTAGAGATCCTGAATGGTAACTTGTCAGTCCTTTAATTGTGCCTTGGGAATGGTAACTTTTAAAAATCAGTGTTCCACGAGCAGCAGAGGCTGCAGGGCCAGACAGTCTCTGCTGGGCAGTGTCAGGAGGTCTCACATGTCTGAGAAGTTTCCTTCAGCTCCATGTGGACACCTCAGGAAGGTGCCCATCTCTGCTAAAGCTGGGATCCTGCAAAGTGCCTTCAGAGCTCAGCTATTTCCTAGTTCTGAGAACTGCAAGAAAAGGTGAGGCATCCCTCAAAGCATCCCCTTTGGAGACCGGTGGGCAGAATTGTTTTTGTGTTTTTCTGTATAATTTTGTTGTTCTTCAGCCCAAGCTCTGTGCGGACAGAGAGGTGGGCTTGGGGCTGCTGTGTCTGCTTGTGTGAGTCTCAGGGTGAACCAGGCTTTGCTCTGCAAGGAGGTTTTATTCTGGGACAGCCTAGTTCCCTTTTCAGTCATGTCAAAAAAAAATAAAATCCCAAAAGAGAGCAAGACGATCTGTTAAGATCCCAAAAGAGAGCTAGCAGCTGTTAAAAAAATAAATCTGAGGTGGGGTTGTCAGGTAAAAGGAAAACAGGATAATCTCTATTTTGAGCCTTTGCAGTGGATTTGATTTTGAAATGTTCAGTCACTTAGTGGTGCTGGAGTTTCTCTCTCCCCTTTCATGAGCCCACTGGTCCAGCTGGTTCAGACATTGCAGTGCTAAACCTCCAGGTGCAGTAAGATGGCTCACTGTGTGTGTTGAATTTGCTATTTGGGGAAGATATTCTCCATTCTGGAGCTGTGTGCAGGGTTTGAGCTGCTCAGTCAAGCCTTGGGAAGCTGTAAGGACAGCAGTGGGATGGTAATGATGGCTGTGGTTCTGGCAGACACTGCAAATAACTGAGACAGAAGGACCTCAGTGTATCTTGGCTGTTGGACACTGGGATTTTAATATCTGAAAGAAGTCAGGGGAAAAAAAGCATGCCTTGGTTGTCCTTGTTGCTGTTCCAGTTTCAGTGATAAGCAGCTGAGCTGTTTGCATGTTCTGCTCTGAGGAAAGCCCAGTCCCTGCCCTCTCGCCCCAGCCCCTCTGAGTTATTCTTCTTGAAGCAGCAATTCCAGGGAATTCAAGGAGGAGCTGCCAGGGTAATCATGGCTCATGGTGCCAAATTTGCAGGGGCTTTACTCCATATTTCAGAACGAGGTTTTGGAAGACTCAGATTTATCTCTGCCTCCAGCTTAAGTTTCTATTTAAGCCACCTTTAATTTCTTGAAGCGCGAAGCTGCTCTGACTGCTGTGATCGAGGTCACTCTTTAATTTAGGTACTCCAAGGAATGCAAAATCTTGTTTGCTGAAGTCTTAGGCATATGCTGAATCCCTAAAGGAGTGTGTGAAGGATATTAAATGTACCATGGCACAGGGAGAGGAGAAGCACTGTTGCAGGAGGAGGAATGGCAGATAAGCAGTGGGGCCATGCTGTTATCACTCGGTTTGGGAGTTGCTGGGGTTGTGCAAGTCAATATGGGACATTTACACAAATTTCTGGAATAAAAACCCACTCCATCAGCAGTCTAGTATTTGTTTCTTATTATATGTTAGATTTTTTCTGGCACAGCAAAGTTTGTCACCTGTTATGTCAAGGTCTCGGCATTCAACGCTGGGATCTTTCCAAGTGTGCTGAAACCTAATTGGTTAGGGGTGAGCCTTCCCTTCATTTTAGGGGAGGAAAAAAAAAGAAAAGCAAGGAAAAAAGAAAAAACTGTGGCATCTAAAGCATTTTTTCTTGTTCTCTCAAGTCTTGTGATTTGCCAGACTTAGGCCTCCTGATTTTTCTCCCCCCTGGTTCTGGGCTTGCTTTGCTTTTCCTGTGAATTAAATTGAGATAATAACATACAGCAAATAATTTATAACAAATAACATTGAGCAGCCAGCACTGCAGGGCCGGGGAAAGCTTTCTCCAAGCATAGCTCTGCAGCAGGGAACATTGGGACACCTGAATGCTTTGTGAGGGAAAACCTTTGTGTCCTTCCACCCCTGTCCAATTGCTTTGCTTTTGTTTTGTTTTTTTTTTTTTTTTAATCCTGCTGAGTTTGGTCTGTAAAATTACAGCCAGAGTGGAAATTTCTTGTCTGCAGGATGTTGGGTGGGTTTGGGGAGCCCTTTCCTGAGTTGTAATGCATCTGTGCCTGTTATTTGGTGAAATCTCTCTGTGCCACTTTCTTATTTAATCCAAGAAATGCAACAGTTGTGTGCAAAGCATGTGGTCAGCAGGATCCAACCTGAGCAGCACGTCAGTGGGGCCCTGGCAGGGAATTTAGGGACTGGAGCTGGCTGAACTGGGACACTTCACAGAATCATAGAATCACAGGATGGTTTGGGTTGGAAAGAACCTTAAAGATCACATAGTTCCAGCCCTTCTGCCCTTGGGCATGGGACACTTGGGACATGCTGCTGGGAGAGGAGGACCTGTCACTGCTCAGGCAGGAGCAACAAACAACTTTAAATTTTCCTTTACTTGGGCAGTCACAACCTAATTTTCCTGGTTTTCATCCTTGTTCCAAGCTCTGGCTCACCTTTCTCCAGGGTGACTCTTTGTTTTTCAATATGCTGTTTTCTCCCCTGCTCTGAACTTAATCCCAGAAATCCACTTGGCTGCTTATCTCTTTAGACAGTAAAGTTTAGAAATTAGGAAATACATGGAGCTGGCTCTGCTGCTTCCTCAGTGGTGAGGGAACAGGGATTGGATGGCAGTGGGGGGAAATGAGGGGAGAAAAGAAAGGCCACAGCTATGAGCAAAGCTGCATGTTATATTTAGCTGCTGCTGTGGCTGTGGCAGTCAGGGTGCTGTGGTTGCTGCTCTAAATATGTTCTGGCCAGTTGAGGTTTCCAGCCCTGGAATGGACCAGGCCCTCAGGGAGCTGGGCAGCAGTGTCACTGGTTTCCAGCACAGCCACTGGTTTCCAGCACAGCCACTGGTTTCCAGCACAGCCACTGGTTTCCAGCACTCTGCAGCTGGGGGATTGCTTTCACTGGATTCAGGGCTCGGTGATTAATTCAGCAAATTGGGGTAACCTCTGCTAAATAATGTCTTTACTAATTGAGAGGGAGAAAAAAACCCCAAAGATGGGTGTTTGGGGTGCTTTAGGGGGATGTACTGTGGGAGCATGGCAGGGTGACACCTCAAACTGATCAGTGTTTTATTTTTGCTTTTAGCCTTTGCTAACCGAAGGCTGCCTTCTCCTTTAGGGGTGCAGCAGTAATTTTTGGTGTCATGTCTTCTCTTCCAGCCCTGAATCCTGGTGCTACTGAGGCAACTGCAGGCACTTTAAAGATGTGGGTGAGCACAGAGGAGGGGCAGGAGAACGACAGGCTCAGGACGTGCTCCCTCGAGCAGGTAGGACACTGCTGTCACCTCAGTGCTGTGTGGGATGTGAAACCTTCTGTGCTGTGCAGCCTGGGCAGGGAATTGTGGTGTTTCCAGTGTGTCACAGAGATCCCTGATGGCTGAAGGAATGATCCAGCAGTGGTTGGCTCCACTGCCTTGAGAGCAGGGGCTGCTCTGTGGTCAGACCAAACATGGCTTATGCTTCCAGGTGTCCCTGAGAAAGGGGAAATTTTTATTTTCTTTGCTTTTGGATATCACTCTGTGAACAAAGCAGAGTTCAGATAGCCTGTGTTTGTACTTTTCTCCTGGCTGGCTCCTCTATCTGTGTGCTAGTTGCTGATTTACTTTATTTCCATATCACTTGATAAATATCCATCTGTCCCATGGTGTGGATGAAGGGTCAGGAGAGCAATGCTTTCTCCCTTTGGCTTCTGTGGATGGAAGAAGTGTGCTTGGAAATAACACTCCAGTTTTCCATCACACCGTTCCAGGCTTTTGAAGAAGAAATTGGGTCTCACAACGGAGCCAAGCCATTTTATTTGTACAAAAAGTAAGCTCCATGCTTGAACATCAGTGAGCAGACTGGCAGGGAATTTGTTCACCCAGTTCATGGCTGTGTGATAAATGACAGTGTCTCTGTGGAAATGGGGATTTTCAAACCCTGCAGTGGTTTCTACCCAGCTTGTGCCACATCTGGAGACTGCTTGTTTCTAGACTTTATTAAATAATCAGCATTGGGAGTACAGGAACTGGACTGATGCTGTTTGCTGCAGCTTTCCTGACACACTTCCAGTTCTGCAGCCTGTTAAACTGGTAGGAATAAACTAAAGCACCCTGCTGGAGCATGTGATGTGCTGGGATCCACGTGCACCCTCAGCCTCCTGAGAGCTGTCCTCCTTGGAGTTCCCTCCACTAATTGCATCTAGGTGGGCCCTCAAAACCTTATGGCAGTAATTGTGCAAATGCAGTGAACATTGTGGCTCTCTGGTGGTCTGGCTGTTATAAACAGAGAATTTTGCAGGAGGAAGAGGGTGAAGCTTTGGTAGCTTCTCTCTGCCTTTGTAACAGAGTTGGTCTCTTAGGAGGGAAAGTAGGGAGAAGGAGTATTACATTTTATATCTGCCGTGGAAAGACGGCAATGATGGATGTGGATGGTTCTTGTGGAAGGTGTCTGGGTAAATAAAAAGGATTCCTTTGTGTTCCATCTGCAGAAAAAGACATTGTTCATTACTGAAGGGCAGCACTCAGAGATGGCTTGTGGCCTTGTAGCAGTGTGCCATCCTCCCTGCAAGCTCGTGCTCCTGTGCTGGCCCACAAAGGCTTTTCAGTATCTTCTCAGGGAGCTTTAAGAACCAAGCTGGGGATCTTTGCTGCAGAAGTTGGCTCCTTTCTCTCTGCTCCTCCTTTCCCCCCACCCTCCTGTGGCGTCCTCTCCCTCCCAATTCATTTGTTTTTAAAACGATTGTGCCATTGTGTGCATCAATACGTGCATGGCCTGTCTTGTTTTGCTCTTGGCCTGAAAGTGCAAAGCAAATCTGTTTATGGTTTTGGTGAGCTAATTCTTCCCCACCCTAGATTTTTAAATAGACTCTTTCTTTACCAAGCTTGCAGAGCTTGCAGGATGTATTGAAGTAATGGGAAAAATATGTTGTGTGTTAACTTTCCTTTTTTGTAAAACTTTATTTACAAGACCCTATTCCTGGCAGTGCATCTGGGAAGTGAATATCTGGATGCTGGAGAAAGTAGAAGACTTTGAAATAGCAAAATGGGCATTTAATGCATTTGGGGAGGAAATGTTTTGAGGTTTCCACGTTCAGCGCTTGCATTGTGAAGCAAAGTCTAGTGAGCTGTGCTCAGTTGTCCCTTTAATTATTTATCTTTGCTTGCAAATCCCAGTTTCTGGCTTGGCTGTTCCCTGGGCTGTCTGTTACCTTCAAACAGGCTCCTCCAAGGCAGCTGCTGACCCAGACCCTGCAGCTGAAGGTAAAAGCAGCAAGGAATGCTCTTGGCCTGTAAATAGTGCCTTGGATTAAGGGCTTGGTATGTCACTGGTGTGTTGGAAATGTTATTTTTGCCTCTTGATTTCATCCTTCCTGCAAATCAATCTCAGACCTGTCTGTTTAGGTTAACAGCCATCTCTGCATCCTCGTGGGGGTTGCAGAGCTCTGAGTGCAGCATTTTCACCAGGGTGTTCTGGCTGCTGGAGACAGAGCTCAGCTCTGCTGTGGGAGCACTGGGGGAGCCCCAGGGACACTCCTGGCCATGGTGCCTGGCTGCTGCCTTCATTCCTAACCCTTTCCTGCCTCTTTCCTGTAGCCTGCCCTGTTCACCTCCAGCCTGGCTGTGAGTTATTTCTAGTGAAAACTCTGAGCTGCTTGTGGCTGGCCATGGGGCAGGAGCTCTCTGTGGGGCTTTGTGCAGCCTGGTGTAGGGTTGGTGTTCCTGCCCATAACAGCAGGGCTGGGCTGAGATGATCTTTAATGTCCCTTCCAATGCAAACCATTCAGTGATTCTATGGCCATGACATGTGCAAATGCACTTCTGCAGCCCCAGCTCTGCAGGGCTTGGCTGAGGCCTCTGGGTACTCCTGTAACATAAATAAGCAGGAGTAGGATTTCAAAGCAAGCAAATTTTTGCCATAGTTGATGTCACGCCTCTTCAGCCCCGTGTTCAGGGCCCAAGGATCTGCAGGCCCACAGCTGCTAGTTTGGTCTTGTTGCTAATAAGCCTGGGGAGGTGTTTGTGCTGAGCTGGTTCTTGCACAAGGCTGAGGGGCTCACCCTGATCTGATGGTGTCAGGATCCATGGTGGGACAACACGAGGTGCTGTCCCAGATCTGGTGCCCTGTGTGAAGCTGCAGCCCTGGGTGTGCTCCTCACTGGGGTTTGTGGTGTGCAGTGGCAGCAGGGACCTCTGGTGAGTGGCCTTAAAGGGCTGGGGCAGGGTTATCCCACTCATGCAGCCCTTCCACCCAGAGCCTCTGCTCTGCCAGTGAAGAACAGATGGGCAAAGGAGATTTCATTTCCTCACCCTGAGAGGTAAATTTTCCACAAGATTTCGTTCATCTGCAAATCTGCAGCAGAGCTCAAAGCAAAGAATTCCCCACACAAAGGCTTTGCAAAACAGGATTGTCCTCTGTCCTTGTAATTTGGTAGCATGTGGGGTTTCTTTCTGTAACAGAGTCTTGGAATAGGTGAAGCTCTCTCTCTTTTCTCCTTTTCTCTCTGTTAAGCTGGCAGTGTTGGTGCTCCCTGGGAAGGTGATGGCTGGGGCTGGCACTGCCCAGTGCCCCTCAGTCCCCAGGCAGGGCTGTAGCCCTGAGCATGGAGCTGTGAAGCCTCTCTTACCTCCTCTTTTCCTATCCCCCCAATCTGTATGTGTAACTGCAAAGTTCCCCAACTTGCAGATCAGATGGAGTTTTCCAAATGCCTTTGCATCCTTTCCCCTCATTCCTCCTTTCTACTCTTTCTTCTTACTGACCTATTTGCTCAGGACAAGTATACAGTATCAGTGTGACAAATTAAATTGCTAGTACTCAGAAAGATGAGGCCACAGGATGCACAAACTTCTTGGCTAGCCCCACACTAACAGTTTTGACTCCTGCCCCTCACATTGTATTTTGTGAAAGGCAAATTCCATCCTGCATGTCCCTTTCCAAGCCTATTGCCCAACACTTCCCCTGTTTGTCACCAGCTGAAAGGGATCTGAGCACTGCAGATATGCACAGATGTGGTTTGATGGTCTGTGCTGTTACAAACCACATCTGTGCATCAGGAGGGTTTGGCTTTGCTGTTCTTCCCCCTGTGCTGAGGTTGGGATGTGCAGTGGCTCTGCTGTTCTCTGGTGGGGTGGGCAGTGCCCCAGGAAGGCTCTGGGGGCTCCAAGAGCAGGAGAGCCCCAGGAGCTGCAGTTGGATGCTCCAGAGATGCCTTCAGCCAGCCCTGTGTGCCAGGGTGCCCTGAGGCTGTGCAAGGCTCCAGTCAAGGCTGTGTCCAGTCTCTGTGAAGGGACTGGGGTGTGCTTGGACAGGTTTTCTTTAGGAAGGGAAAGAGCTGTGCCTGTGGAAGTCTGGATAAAGTCCATTCTATTGTTTTGTACCAACACAAACCGGTGGCACGTCAGGTTCAAGGAGAGGCCTGCAAAGGGAGAGGCTTTGGGATGTCTGGCTCAGAGCTAAGGCTGCAATATTCTGTGTCCTCAGAGGTATTTGTGAAAGAGGACACAAATCCAAGGTGAAATGGTGAGCTCTTACTCACCACCCTGCAAACTGTGGACTGGAGGCCACCCTTCAAAACAAAGTGATTCACTGCAGAGGAAAAACAGCTTCTTATTTCCCAGCTTGATCTGGAGCCTTGTAATCACTTTGGTGGTTCAGCTCACTGCAGCACTGAGGAGTTGCCTGTTCCATGCTGCAAGTTTGCTTTAATTTCCAAAACAGCCCTTTAAGCATGTTGGGCTGTAAGGGAAACTTGTTATAATTCCCTCTGCCAGTATAATTCAGTGGCAGTGCAAAATAGGAGAGTATCTGCCTAAAGGTGACCCATTAAAGGGTGAATTCTGATAAATAACTAGACTGGGGACTCACAGGTCCTGAGTTTAATTACTGACTTTGCTATAAGCTTCCTGTGACCTTGGGCGAGTTATTTAAAATTGCTTTGTGCCTCATTTCCCTTTCTGTAACACACTGGTGACAGCATTTCCCTTCCAGCCAGGAGCTGTGGCAGTGGGAAGGTGTCTGTACCCTTTTCCAGAGCAGCTGTGTGAAGAACCTGGATGGACTAGGAAGCATGACCATCTCATGGGCCTCTTTTCTGTTTTCCTGGGGAAAACAGAACAGGATGATCCATTTAAAGGGTTTTACCCAGAGAATATGTTCCATTAGGTGCTGGCATAACTGCACTAGCAAGGTGG
Organism: Melospiza georgiana; assembly: GCF_028018845.1. Taxonomy (NCBI): domain Eukaryota; kingdom Metazoa; phylum Chordata; class Aves; order Passeriformes; family Passerellidae; genus Melospiza; species Melospiza georgiana. The sequence goes on from NC_080446.1 coordinate 9,385,869, forward strand.
TTGCTCATTGAGCTGTAAATCTCCCTTAGCACTGCTCTCAGCTCTTGAGCTTTAAATTGATGGCCAGTTTGGGCAGAGCAGGTTTCTGGTGCTGCCTTTCTGCTTTGAACCCAGGTGGTTGCTAAGGAGGGGTGATGGCTTTGGGGACAGAGATGATGGCACATGGTCCTGCTCCCCATGGCAGTGTGCAGACAGACCTTGGGCAGATCATTTCATCTTTCCCTGCTCCTTCCCAGTGCAGGGTAACAGCATGAAATGTGCTAAAACTTCATAGTTGGAACAGCAGCCATCTGGGGGGAACAAGGGGCTGGCTGTCTCCTGTGTGCTGCTCTGAAGGCTCCCTGCCATTCCCATGGGGTGAGCTGTGGGAAACCCTCAATCACAGCTGTCCTGGGGGGGATCTGCCTCTGTTTTAGGTACAGCAGAGTTGAGACAGAGTGATGCTGAGCCTCCTTTGTCCTGGGGACATGCAGCCCCTCTTCCCCGTGCCATATCTGGGGTGGGTCTGGGACAGCCACCAGCCTGAGACCCCCACCCCGTGGCAGTGAGTGAGCTCCACGGGTGTGGGATGCTGTGGGTGGATGGAAATGATCATCTGTGGGACGTGGCAGAAAATCAGACCTCGTGGTGGTTGTGGAGGGAAAATGTTCTTGAGGAGTATCTGACCATCCAGAAATATTAAAAGTGCTGCTATCTGTATTTCCCTCTGGTCACACAGTTGAGAACGAGCAGTGTGAATTGTGGCCACTCATTCACATCTTTGATGTGAATATATAACTTAATAATATAATAATATAATTTCTATCACCTGTGCAAGAGGCATGGCCCAGCAGCTGGAAAAATCCATCCATTTTGGACAGAAGCTTTGCTTTCATCTCCATCCTTCCCTTCCCAGGAGGCAAAACCCCAACCCCCTTCTCCTTCAAGGTATCCTGAGTTAGTGACTGTCCTGCTGGGATGCTGCAAGGCTGGGCAGCTGGCAGCATGTGGCCTAAGGGCACAGCAACAGGAGGGGACTGCTTCTAGACCAGGATTGTAAATCTCAGGCTAGAGCCAGGTCTGGCTGTTCCTCAGACTCTGCCTTGTAACTGGGAGTAAAACTGTCTTGAACAGCACCCCTGACACTAGTGAAAGGGAAGAAATTGAATTCAATGTACAGGATGTGGTATCATGAAGTACTTCTGCTGTCTAAGCCTGTTGTTTTTCCTTTTTGTGGTTTGTGTGATCTTCCTGCTGGGCCAGCACACATTTAAGGCTGTGGATTTTTCCCCAAGTTGTGAGACTTAGTTGTTCAAGCCACTTTGTGGGGGAGGGTGAGCTCCAGACTGATGTGTGGGGAAGATCACATGGATGTGTGACTTCTAAAAGTCTTCAGGGCTGTCTGTTGGAGGATCTTGGAGCCCTGGGGAGAGGCTTTGCACATGTCTCTTGGGAAATTCTAAAATGCCATGGAAATAACTACTGACCAAGGAAGGGAGCGATGTGGGGAAGATGCCAGGCAACAAGGAGGAGGCTGGCAGCAATTTCCTGATGGAGCTGAGCCCTGGTGAGTGATTTCAGAACACTGATGTAGTCTGGGGGATGGCAAGTGAGTGTACCCTGAATATCCCTCAGACAGGGAGCTGCCATCCCGTGGGACCTTGCCCAGGATGAGTCATTTAAACAGTGAGGGTTTAAATGCACTGGCAGCTTCTCTGCACTCACCAGCACTTGCAGGTGATGATGAGACTTGTGCCAAATGTGAGAAGGGTGAAGGGTGCAGATAGGAGCAGCTGGCCATGAATTTTCTGTGGTTGCTGCTTGTTTTTGATGTGCAAACAGATGGTCCAGAAGAGCCCCAAACACGGTGGCAGTGCTTTGGGCAGTGCTGCCAGCCCTCTCCCAGCCATCCCTGGCAGTGTCACGGCAGTGACCCATGGAGAGCTCCCTGGAGGAGCCCTGCTGCTCACTGCTCTGCCTGCTCTGGCCCCTGGGGAGGCAGCTCCGTGTGGAGTTATCACAGGGGTGTTGCTCTCGGGGGGTTCCTCTGCTCTGTCTGCTCCTGATGGGATCAGGGATGAGTCCTGCAGGCTGTGAGCACTGCCCTGCCATGGGAGGCTTCTATTCCCTCAATCCTGTGTGGTGGGTGATGTTGGGCTGGTGCATGGAGGCAGTTCCTGCTGTCCTGAGCCTGACCCAGTGTGACACTGTCATTTTGGAGCAGTATCATCAAGATGCTCCCAACTCTGTTCACTCCTAGCCCAGAGAAGAGGGCAGGTGCCGGGGGGACCGTGTTCTCCTAACCTGACTGTGATTTGGGCTGCTGGCCTACAAGTGAAATGCTCCATCATGGCATTACCAGTCAGCCATCCCCATTCCTGTGTGTGCAGGCTGCCTGCTGACACAGCGTGGATGTTTTTACCTTACTGTGCCCCGTGCTGACTCCTGCAGTTCACTTTATCCTGCTGTTTTCCTAGTGCTGTGAAACAGAGTTAATAATGTTGCTGTGCCCTTTACCCTAATGAGGATAATGAATGTTTTAGACTGGTGTAATGAGACAAGCCTTCATTTTTTTCTGAAAAGCCAGGAGGGGTTCTTGATTTCTGACTTGCTGAAGTTAAACATAGTCTGTGATGCCTTTGGTGTAAACCAGAAATATTTCTTTTATTCATGGGACACTTTGCAATGAGAACTTTTCCACGTTCATTTGAAGGGCTGGGAAATTTTAAATTTGTAACAGATGGATTTTCTCCAAAGGCTTCAGGTTAAGTCAGCTCTAAGGAAATTACAGTCTTTGTGTGGCAAACTGATTCTTTTTTAATTGACTCTTACTTCATTTTATTCCCATAAAGGATGTTGTTCCCCTCTGCTACTCCTGCATCCAGTCTAACCTGAGTTCATGCAATGTTTCTGAAGGGTGGGATGGTTTCAGGAGGGCAAAATGCAGCAGTCAGCTCTCCTGTGAGCACTGCAATGATAGAAAACAGGCACAAATCCTTTGTTTTCTCTCCTCACTCCCCTTTGTCACCTGTCTGCAGGCCTGATTTGGCAAATAGAGCAGCTATTAGTGACCCCCCACTGCAAACTGGGGTGGTGAAGTGGTAACAAAGTCTCTTTGCACTCCTATGAACATATAAAATACTTAGAAAAGTCATCTAATACAGCTATTGGAGGTGTATTAGTAGATTCACACCTGGCTGCATGCACAGAAAATGAGGATTTCCTTGGCCTATCATTTCTAGGGATGGATTTTTTATAGGACCTGAAGATAGGTTTGCTATCAGTTGGTGGTAATCGGGCTGTACTTGCATAATGATAGTAATTTCCTTCTTCTTATATCTTAAATTTGATTTATAAGACCATGCTGCAGTGTGACTTTAAGTGTTTGTCTCTGCTGGCAGTTGGCAATGTATTAGCTGTGATCCTTGACAGAAATAAGTGTTCAGTGTTGGAGCTAAATTGAATAATATGGTGGTGTTTGTGTCTTAATCTTCCAAATAGCTCCGTTAAGTTTGCTACATTGATGTCTGAAAGGCTTAAAAATAATAAACTCCGTTGTATAGAGCTTTGAATACAGAGTGGAAGCTTAGTAATTGCTGGCAGTTCATGGGCAGACTCACTAAAACATGGCAAGGAGGCAATTCTCCCAGCACGCCTGAATTTTTTAAAAGAATCTCCTTGTATCAAGGCCTTGTGATCCACAAGGTACAAAGTACATTAATATGAATTCAGGCTCGTGGCACTCAGTCCAAACCCCCAAACCCTTTAATTGGAGTGTCATATGAATTTAAAACACCTTTTGTCTTCCTCATCAATCTGCTGGGAGCTGTTTGCATCCCCAGCTTTTGGGCAGGGTAGGTGGAGTGGGCTCATTGTCAGCAGAGATTTGGAGTCCTGAGCCCCCATCCCAGTTCCCAGCCTTTTGCTCTTCATAGGAAGTGGTGAAAAAACCTAAATACATGGTGTTTTGTTTCTTTTTAATGAGGTTCTCAGGGAATCAAGTGTCAAAGGAAAAGCTGTGAAATCAGAGATCTGGCTTTGCTGTTTCTTCTCAGAAGATGTCTGTAGTTCCCCTGCATCCTTGTGAATGAGTTTTTAAATGAGGAGTTGCAAAGAGCAACTGAGGAAAAGGCTGCTTGGACTAGCAGGCATGATTTAGAAACAAACAAACAAAACCCAAAAAACTCCAAACAACCAATCCCCCTCCGCCCCGCAAAAAAAACCCAAACAAAAAAACCCCAAAACAAAACAGGAGAGGGAAAGGAGGAGAATATGATTTGTTTATCACAACTGAACTTGAAACTAATTTTAAATGCCTGTTTTTTGAGAGTAAGGAAATTCCTTTTGCTTCCAGCAGTAAATAACTGGGATGCTTTCAGCTCACAGCTGATCTAGAGGATGGTGAGTTCTCAACTGAAAAAATAATTGACTCTCCAGTAAGGCCACTCCATTCCAAGTGTCACTAAACAGCTGGAGGAAGGGGAGAGCCCTGACTGGTATGGTTCATATCACAAATAACCCTTGAACTTTGTTCTGTGTCTCTGAGTTCTGTCCAGAGTGTCTTGACAAATGGTTTTGAACAAATACAGTTTCTAACCAGGGAGCAAATGACCAGGATTGCATTTGGGCGGCAGGTGCACGTTCCAGATGCCCAGATTTTGCCCAGAGAGATCTCAAATCCATTTTTCTCTTGCTATCAATCCTAAAAGACATGGTGAGTATTGCAGAGAAAGGGAGAATGTTGTCCCATGGGAAGTCTTGAGGGTCAGTGAATGAGGGTGTGGTGGTTAGGATGGTTGTTCTCCATGCCAAGCTCTTCTTGGCCACTGAGTGGTGAAGGATTTAATGCTGGCTGTGGTGAGCAGGATTTCTGAAACTCAGCTTCTCCCCAGGCTCATCTCAGCAAAGGGTTTGGCTGTCAGAGATACTGAGCTCTTTTAATGCTCTGCCCTTCTCTATGCCAGCAGGGCCTGTCCTGTGCAGTCCAGTTGGGACTTCTGGAAGTCTGTCACTTATGTAGGTGCTAAAAAGGAACTGAACTTGTTTGGGAACTGGTGTTCCAGCTGAAGGAGCTGAGCACTTGCCAGTCTGACCATATGCTTCTGAAGTCCTTGTGGTTCAGTGCTTTAATCCAGGATATTGCCTATTTAAGGCAATGGAAGGAAGCCCTGTGCCACTCCTGCAGAGTAGGTATGTGAACTTCAAGCATCAGGACCAAATGGTAGTTCTAGAATTAGATGGTGTCCCTAATTTCCCTCTTCAGTTTTAAGTGGATGCAGCATTCTTCACTCACAGCCTCAACTGTTGTGTTGCATTGTTGTATGGGGTTGAACATCTGCCCCTTGCAGCCACAAAAGTGGCTGTGTTCCAGTGGTGGGTGGTTTCTTTCTATTCAGGGATCCTCTGAGGCCTGGAAAAGCTTGAGTATTAGGCATGACATACTGTCAACTGCTGCAGATCCCCTTGGCTCCCTCCTCCCAACATCTGCAAGGCCGGAGTTGTCCATCTTGCCTTGTCCATCCATGCACAGTGCACAGAGCAGAAAAACCCAATTCCTACAGCTGCTGCTGCTGAGCAGGGAATGGGCCCTCACCAGGAACCTGCCCATCCCATGCAGGAAACATTTGTGGTCCCAGCCTGTAGAAGAAGAGAGGGAAGAGCTATCACCAGGTCCCTCAGGAGGGCTGTGTTGCTGGGACCACAGTCCTGGCATCATCCCCACTTGCAGCACCCCGGTTTGGGATGCTCATCCTCCATCCAGCAGCTCTGCTGTCCTGTGGGGTGGCAGGGGATGGAGCAGGCAGAACAGCAGCACCGTGCACCACATGAAAGGCTTGGATGCTAAAGCAGAGCCGTGGTGATGGACAAGGTGCCTGTCTCACACAGGTCTCTCAGCCCAGTGTTTTTTTTCCCTGCAGCATTGTTTCCCTGATTGACTGGCGCTGGCTTGGCAAAAGCCTTTTGAATATTCATTTGGCTGACGGGAGATGAGAGTGCAGTAGCTCCTTGAAATCAGCTTGGGGAGGGGAAGCAAATAAGACTGCCTTTTTCTCACTCCTAGTGCTACTTGAACTCTCTCAAATGCATGCTTCACATGGATAAATGATTGCAGAAGCCTCAGCCTACATAACAAGCCTGCTGTTGTACAGCAAAAATTACAGTGCCTGCATACTTGCCATCCTCATTTAAATGCCCATTCCTCATTAATATCACTTTATACATATTATTGCAGCTCGAAGTGCCATTCCTCTTCTCCCCACCCATTTCCTTGTCTGGCTGTGACATACAGGAACTACACCCAGTGCTCGACTCGCCTCTCCTGACCTTTTGTAACTTGGCTCCAAACTCCTTTTTTTGGGTCTTTTGCAAAACACTGTCAGAAGGGAAAAATCCTTTGTTAAAACACAGCCAACTCCTGCCTCAACGTGGAACAGTTTGTTCTGCTGAAAGAATGAGCCAGTTCAGTGAGCAGAAAAACATTGCCATAAACCAGCGGGCTCAATAAGCTGCAAAAGCCATCGGCTGCGCGCAGCGTCTGAAAGGACGACTCTGAAGCAGAATGCATGGGGATGGAAAAAAATAATCCACAATCCCAACCTGGCAAACCCTGTTTCTTTGCTTTCAGATGAAGTATTTTGCAGTTTTCTTTTTGGTTATAGCAACTGTAAGTGGAGGAATGGGAGCTGAGGCTGAGCCAGGATGTAACACGGCTCTGGAAGCTGCATATTGCAAAAGGGCACGGGGGATGAAGTAATCCACAAATGCTCAGCTGGGAAGGGGCTGCAGCACTCGTAGTCATCAGGCTGTGCTGCAGATGATCAGCTCCAGCGCCTCTGGTACTGTTTAGTAGCTTGGTTTAGTCCTTCCCACCCACATCTTGTTTTAGAGCTCTGGGCACTCTTTACTTCCCTGGAATTGCTTTTGGTCTGTCCCTTTTGCGGCTGCTCGGTAACTGGTGATCAGGCTGGTGGTCAGCCTGGCTTCAGCAAGAGGCTCTTCATTCCACAGGGGACTTGGATGCTTGGTGAGAAACCTGTGACAGGCTTTTGGGTTTGTGTCTGCCGTGGGATTGTTTTGGTGCTGCTATAAAAGCTGACACTGGTTTTGTTTTAACAGTAAATGTTGTGCTGGCAGGAGAGCATTCCCAAATTTGGGGTGATAGCCCCTCAATTAAGGTTTGCCCATCTGGAGGTGATGTGCAGTGGGGCTGTGAGCAGGGGTACATCAGCAAGGTGGGCTCCAAGGCTTCCCCAAGATGATTCCTTAGGAAGAGGCAGGCTGGAGCAGCGCTGAGAGCACAGTGGGGCAGTGGCACTATGTGAGCACAGTGGGGCTGTGGCACTGTGTGTGCTCTGTTGCGTTGGGTGCTCTCACACCTGTGAGCTCCTCAGCAGCTCAGCCTAGTGTTCCCTGCCGATTTAAAAGTCTCAATATCCTTGTTGGAAAATTGATGTGGACAAAGATCTACCTCTGGTGCTTATTCATTGCTCTGAGCTCCTCAGTAGATTTTTGTCTTGGAGCCAGTTCAGCAATTTCAGATAATAAAAACACAAAGAAGTGTATTTTAGGTGTAACCTATTCATCTTCACATACATTCTGGAGGGCTGCATCTGCCAAAGCTGGGCTTGTCCTATGAAATGGTGATGCTTGGCAATGAGCTCCAAGGGTGGGATCACAAGGCATGTGTGTGGCACATCTGAAGGTGGTGTGGCAGGATATAATTGATGTGTGAGATGCCTGTGTTTCAGATGAAATCACAGACAAAACCCTGACAATGCAAGCAAAGAGAAAACATCCTAGAGAAAGCACAAGGGGCTAAAATGGGAACTCCAGTGTGTTTACAAGCATGGTCATACTGTCCTGTTCAGGCACAAACCAGCCTGCTGGCAGTCACCAGCTGAGTGTGAGGTGATGGGACACCCACATTCTGATGAGCTGAGGGACTTCCTGAAGCTCCATTAATGCTGTCTGGTGTCCTCTGCTGGTAGTGCTAACCCCAGAGCTGGCTCTGTTGAGATGTGATTATCTGTCTGCTGGGCCTTTTGCTTTGGGGGAATGCTGGGAATGTTGTGCAGCATGGACAAAATCTGAGGATTGAAGCTGTGTGGAGGTGGGTCCCTGGATTGCTGGAACTGTGAACCCTGCTAAGGTAGTGCAATGCGGAGCAAATCTGTAATGAAGCCTCTGTGCCAAAAGAGATTATTACTTTTTTGGAAGATGTTAATGGTATGATTACATAACATTTATTTTGTGCTCAATCAAATGGATGAAGGCAGAGGAAAAGGAGTGAATTAATGTTAGTGATGTTCAAACAGAAGCACGCAAAGCTCTGAGGGATGATCAGTGGTTTTGTTTTGATGTGTGTTGTGGTGGTTGTTTTTTATTCCTCACATTCTCCTGAAATATAGCACACAGGCTTGTCTCTAAGGGGGGCACATTGCCAATAGTCTAAAGGTTATATTATCCCAGTGACCTATTTTTATACTCTAATCGTGTTCTGTTTCAGCCAGCTCTTTCTAACCTTCCATCTTGCTCAGTTTTGTGCTTGTCTGGGGAAAAAAAAAACCAGAAAAGCAGAGATAATTGCCCTTAGTCCCTGAGTGCTGAGGCAGCCTCTGCCCAGATACCAACACACAGGAGAGGTGCTGCTGTTACAGCACAAGAGCAATCCAAACACACAGCTCAGAAATGGGCACCTACTTGAGACAGGGGGCTGAGGAGCACTGTGGGGCAGAGCAGAGAGGGCTTCTCTTAAAGGCAGATTTTCAATGGAGAAGTCCAGCAGTCTGGAGAAGGGTGAAATTTTAATGAATAGCTCTGTTTAACTGGTCTAAATGGAAAAGACTCTTTTCTGCTCTAGGCCTGCCAAGGAATGGAGAATGAATACGATTGTTCGGTCAACCGGCTCCCACTGCATTTAGACTGTACCCGTGGTTTCAAAGCCAGGCTTAAGCTACAAAGCACCCTGACCAGTTGGCATAAAGAGAAATTGTTCCTTAGTACAAACGCTGCCTGTGATGCTGCTTGAAGCTCAAAAACTGCTGAAGTTTGTGCGTGTGTTTGTACATTCGTGCAGTGTGAAATAATAAGATGTGAAGAGCCTTTCTTGCCTGTGTGGCCTCTCTGGGGCTGTGGTTATTGTATTGCTGGTGGCTCTGCTTGTTCATGTTAAGGTTTGAGTGCCTGCAGAGTTAGTGTGCTGCCAATCTGCTCTGGAGGGCAAAATCTCACTAACTGCTCATTGATGAGCTTGCAGTCCTGAATGGGGTTAAAGCCCCAAAGAATTAAGTGTGTCACGACCTCGGTGTGGGTTATGAACCTCCAGGTGCAAGGCATGGCATGGGGATGCGTGCCAGAAGCCAGGGTGATGCTCAGCAGCATTTTTAGGCTGCTGGAGATGTTCCCATGCTGTGACTTCCTCCCAGCTGCAGCCTTTGCAGAGTTACTCAGGAGGATGCTGGACTCTCCAGCTAGCTGGGATGCACAGCCACACAGCGGGAACAGAGGAGCTCAGCCCTGCCAAATCTTGCCCTTTCTTCTCCTTCACAGAGCCAGGCGGGCACAGCTGGCAGAGAGGTCCCTCCCACACCTTGGAAGTTTCTCTGGAGAGGTGATCTGTCCCTGCTGGCTGTGTCTGTCTGTATGGAATGACAGGGATGTGGCTTGGAGAGGTCTTTGCTGAGATGTCCATCCACACAGTGTGTCCCTGGGATGGATTAGCAGTAGCCCCCACTGGGCATCCTTCAGCAATAAATAATTCAGACTGGTGGAACTCCTATGTGACTTCTCATGAATGGACTGCAAAGGCAGAAGGAATGTTAGTGTCCAGCCAAAGAGGAAGAGTCCCAGGACAGCCCTGGCTGGCAGCAGGGCCTGTACCCCAAATCCATGAAGCTGTTTATCCTCCCTTCCCCATCACCAAGGTAAATGCACCCAGTCCCAGGCTGCTGAGCTGGCTCCCCAGGCAAGCTGGGTGCCTGTCATGCTGGGGGGATCTGCTCTCAAACACAGGGGGAGGTTTGTGGGAAGGGGGCTCAGCCCTCAGGTTTGGGTTGATGGTTCTGGCCACAGAGATCATTTATTTAATGGCCTGGCTAATTACAGTGTGATTGGGAAGTCATCTGGAACTCCCAGAGACAGCGCTGCATCTTCTGACCCTGGCTGGAGGTAGAGCCTGAAGGGAGAGACAAAAACTCAAAAACATCAACTTTTCTTCCTCCTTTGAATTCTTCCTCTTTCCCCCCCTCATATGATGCTATCAGCTGGGGCCTGCAGAGCTTCAACTTAAAAACAAACCGCTTTTATTTAAAGTGCCAATATTGTGCTTGGCTCCATATGAGACAGAAACATTAACTTTGTCTCTGACCTGGGGAGCGTGTCTGCCTGCCTAGCAGGCACTGAAAGTGTTGAGAAAACTGCTATTTTACTTCTATTTTAGTGCTGATTTTTAGAAACAGAATTTTTTATTAATTTCATTTTATTTTAACGGAGCACTCCCTCTTCAGCAGAGCCCACAGAACAGGCAGCCATCCTTTGTGTCCCCATGGAGCTTTGTCCCTGCTGGCAGGGCTGGGGGCAGGGGAGTGTGTCCCCGTGTTCCCATGCCTGGGCAGAGGGGCTGGAGCTGCTGTGTCCCTGTGCTGCTGCCTGGTGGGTTTTCTGCTTGCTGTTTCTAGGCGAGGTTTGCAAAAGGTCACAAAAAATTAATCTGCTAACTGGGGACCTTGGCTCTGCATGCAGTGAATGTTTTGCATTAACAACCTAACTCGTTAATTCAGTGAAACATTTAAACCCAAACCAGTTATATCCAGCCAAGCTGGAAAAAGCTGAAAGTTCATACTCAGCAGTGCAGATTTCGAAACCTCCCTTTGTTAATCTCTGTAGAAGTAAATTTTCTGCTATTGCAGAGCTCACTGTGACTGGTCTGGGCATTGTTTTCCTCAGCAGAGGCAAAGCTGCTCTGCAGAGCGTTGGTTTTGTACCTGGAACTGCCACCTTTCCCTCCAGCCTTCATTTCTGTGAGCATCACTGGGAAAAACATTGGTTTTACTCTGCTTTAAGTCAGTTTTCCATCAAATTTCCAGCAGCAGGGATGGTTTAGATGCACTGGACATTTGACCTGCTTACTCTGCTACCTTGTTTTGAAATTAGCAGGTATAAATTAAATTGGAACCATGAATTTAAGTACAATCATTTTGTCTTCCTGGCACCAGGTAACTCTTTCATTCAGTTTTGTCTCTTTGTTCCAGTTAATCATAAAATAATACATAGGAAATAGAATTCTTCACTCATGGCTGTGCCGATGGGTCTGACGTATCTGCAGTGGTGATATATACACTGAGATCAGTTGCAAGGATCTTTTTCAATTGATTATTTTTTCTGCCATTAATTTACCCTATCAATTAGAACGCCCTCACTTATTTTAATGAGGGAGAAATCAGAGAATTATCCATTCTGTTATCTATTAGTGGTGTATTAAAGTATTAAGTGCATTCCAGAAGGTGAGCAGTGAATAAAACATACTTCCAACATGTGGTTATGCAACTGTTCCGTGGAAATGAAATGGACAAACAGTACAGTTGATTAATTTTTTTCCCCCAGTAAATTGCCACTGTGATTCACTTCCAGCTAAAATTTGCAATCTGTGTTCTCAGGTGGCATTAATATTGGAGCCCCGCAGGAGAGCTGTGGTGGCTGGGGCTGCTTTGATTGCATTTTTAAGGAAAGTTGTTGGAAAGAGCACAGAGTTTGATGCAAATGTGCTGGTAAATGAAATGCAGAGCTTTTAGGTTCTCTGTAGGTGGGTCAGGGCATTCACACTTACCCAAAATAATAGCGCTGGAGTGCTCAGGAGAGGCACTTTGTTAATGTGGCACAATGGGGGTCTTTGTGTGTCGCTGTTGCTTTGTATCAAATTTACTCTGTGGACAGATAAAAATCATCTTTTTGATATCTGGAGACTCCATAAACACTGGGTCAGATCTGTCAGGGACTGGAGCTGTCTCAGTAATGGAGACAGGAGTTTGCTGGAAAGAAAAAAGGTTGCAGAGGGCCCAGCAGCTTCTCTCTGTGCTAAAGCTGCAGAATAAAATGAAATAAGTATTCCCTTTTACCAATGCTTCCCTGACATGAAACTCCTCTCAGCCTTTAAAGCTGTATTTTGTAGCCTTCAGGCTGATCTTACTGCTTTTTCCCTAATTGACTCGACTTGGAAAGGTCATTGCAGCCTGCTAGACTGTGTAATATTTAACTTAGCATCAAAAATGAGCATCTCGGGACTGGTGTCAAATGGATGCTGTTCCCCTCTGAATAGCACAGCCCATTCATAGCCATCCAAATATTCCACTTGCTAATGCTAATGAATAACTCTGGCCCTCTGCAGAGGGCAGGACCAACCAGGAGAAGGTGGGATGGATGAGAGTGGCACAAAGCAGGTATTGAGATGTGCAATCCACATGCTCTAAATCCAGCTCACGGCTTTCATACCTGTTTTATTTATAGAATTTTTTTTTTAAGTTATAACTTCTAGCTCTTCACCGTGCCTTAGCATAGCAAGCAGTCTTTTCTGATGCCAAGTTCAGTGATGACTAACACTGTTTACAGGACTGTTTTGTAATCTCAGATCAGCCCACATTAACGGGAAGTTACGTTTTCCCGTCAGTCTTTCAAACGGTGCCTGAGAGTTGCTGAGGCCAGAGCCAGCCATCCAGGCTCTCCCATTTGGAAAAAATGATGTCAGCTTTCAGAACCAGCTTTTTAAAAAAATCTAATAAAGTTAGGGAGGTCATTTGAAATGGAACTTCCTCCATTTGATTTTTTTTTTTTAATTTCTTTTGCATGAGGATCTTTCATTTCTCTGTTCTAAAAACTACCAACAAAACTAAGCACAGGAGGTATTGCATAAGCACCAACAAGGCATTTGCCTGATCTGCATTTCTCAGTGCATGAGATCAGCTCCAAATATCTGATCTGAGAAAGCTGCTGGTACACAACTGCTGTAACTGATAGGAATTACCTCTGTGAGTCATCTCATAGGATGGTAAGTCTTTTTTTTTTTTAAAGTTCAAGTTTTTTATGAGTGTTTTTATAAAGCTCAGTTGTTACTGTAAATCTCAGGGAAATCTGGCACGGAGTCTTTGTAATATGAATCAGTGTGTCCATATGCTTCCAAGTGACCTTGCAGTCTGGAAAAATACCATTTTATCCCTCTGTTGAAGAGAGAAGAAAAGCAGAGTTGCTGTAGAAAAGGTTGACAGAGAGGTGTCAGCAGGCAGATGACTCCTGGTGCCAGCTACAGCAGCTTTGCTGCCCTGGGGTCATGATCTCAGGCACAGAGCATTTGCTGTGCAAGTGGGAAAGCTCCATCAGGCCAGGAATAAGGTTGTGGCTAATGCCTCAGCCAGCCCTGACCTTCCATGGGCTGGAGCACTTCAGGGTCTGCTGGAGCTTCAGAGGAGGAAAAAAAAAAAGGAAAAAGTTTATTGCTGGTTGGTTGGGTTTTGCTTATTTTTGTTTGGTTTTGGTTTTAAATGTAACAAATCTCTGGTTAGCCCAAGGCCAGCAAAATGGGCTTGCACTGACGAGAAATTACCCTTTGTTAGGGAATATCCCAGTGCACAGGGTGGTGTGACTGCCAAAAGCTGCAGAGGTGGTGGGAGGGGAAGCCTAGGAAGCACAGGAACAGTGTGATGCTGCTCTTGAGCTGTGGGGCCTTTACCTTGCCTTGCAGCTCCAAGTGAGGACTCACAGATGGTGTTGGAACAGGAATGAAGTGTACCCAGGATGGGAAGGGCATCTCCCAAATGCTTTGCAGGCTTGCTGAGCAAGAAGGGCTAAAATACTGCAGCCTCCTCGCTCCCAGCAGCAGCTCTGGGTGTCTGCAGAGACTCTTGGCACAGGCACAGTGCTCTGAGCTGGCAAGAAACTTCCTGACAGGATGGATGGAAAATGCTGATTTTGAAAAAATTGAAATGTTCTGTGGGGAATATGTGGATTTTTCATCCTTTTTTTTGTGATGGAAAGCAGGCATCTTTCGCAGGTGACCCTGCCTGGTGTCACCTCCTTTGTGAGGCTGAGCTGGTACCTGGGTGCACAGGGAGCCCAGGCACTGCTCTCCCTGCTGAAACACCAAGGATGGGTCTTGACAGGGCAGAATGAGGGGGAAATTCAGTGGTTTTCCTCCTTAAATGAGAATTTGATGTGGGCTGTAAAAGTGACATGTTTGTGTGTTTGGTTTGAAACAGATAGTTTCACAGGTTTAGGTGTGAAAATACAGTAAATCCAAGGTCAAATTAGATTTTTCCAATGAAAGAAGAAAAATTATTTATTGAGTGAAGCAGTTAAATACCAGAGCAGTTGTACTTTGTCTAATACCAAGGGAACTAACCCCTCCTCCCTCTCCTTATCCTCAGGTTCAGCGGCAAATATGAACATTTGTCAACAACTCCTTGGGACACCATGAGTTTGCTGGAATCTGGACCACAGAACACTTGCAAGAGTGCTTTCTAAATTTGAATTTCATTTAAATGAAAGAATAATAGTCCTCTGGATCAACTGTAGCGATGGCTAGCAAAAGGAAATCCACAACTCCCTGCATGATACCAGTAAAAACACTGGTGCTTCAGGAGACCGAGCAGGATGCTGGAGAAGATGATCATGAAGGAACACAACCAGAGGCTCCTGCAGAAGGACCAGCAGCGAGTGATGCTGGGGCCAGCAGCAGCAACAACGGAGCTTTGTCCAATGGGCACCGCGGCATTGCCGACGGCGACACTTACATCTGCAAGCCTTGTGACTTTGGCTCTCAGGACCTTCACCAGTTCTTTGGGCACTTGGACTCTGAGCACCCAGACTTCAGCAAAGAGCCTGCATTTGCCTGTGCTAGGTGCAGCTTCCTGGCCAACAGCCACGAAGGGCTCTCGCACCACAACGCTGAGTCGCACGCCGGTGAGACCGGCTTTGTCTGGAGGGTGGTGAAGCAGGACACTCGTACCACCGTGGAGCAAAGTCCCTGCGAGGCCACCAGCAGCCATGACCTGCCAGGAGAGCTCCCTGAGGAAGGGGCAGACGGCCAGTCTGAAATTATCATTACCAAAACCCCTATCATGAAGATAATGAAGGGGAAACCCGAGGCCAAAAAAATCCACACGCTGAAGGAGAATGTGTCGAGTCAGTTGGGCGGTGAGTCAGAGGTGAAGGATGGAGAGCATTCATTCCCAAATGGGTCGGTGCCAGTCAGCCAGCCCACTGCAAGTTCATCAAAGTCATCCCACATAGTGAATGGCTCTATCATAGGAAACGTGCCTGTTCTGCAGGCGGGGGTTGCACAACTTGTGTCTCTGCAGCAGCAGCCCCCGTTGCATCAGCAGCTCCCTACATCCAAGTCCCTTCCCAAGGTGATGATCCCACTGAGCAGCATTCCCACATACAATGCTGCCATGGACTCCAACAGCTTCCTGAAAAACTCTTTCAACAAGTTCCCCTACCCCACCAAAGCTGAGCTCTGCTACTTGACCGTGGTGACCAAGTATCCAGAAGAGCAGCTGAAGATCTGGTTCACTGCCCAGAGGCTGAAGCAGGGCATTAGCTGGTCACCAGAGGAGATCGAAGATGCCAGGAAGAAGATGTTCAACACTGTTATCCAGTCTGTGCCACAACCCACCATTACAGTGCTGAACACGCCCCTGGTTGCAAATCCTGGGACCGTTCCCCATCTTATCCAGGCAACTTTACCAGGCCACGTGGTGGGGCAGCCAGAGGGGACAGGGGGGCTGCTGGTCACGCAGCCCATCATGGCAAACGGGTTGAAGGGCACCAGCTCCTCTTTCACCTTGGCAGTGAGTTCTGTCCCCAAGCCACAGCCGGCAGGGCAGCACAGCACCGTGAGCTCCAGCAACACCTCCGGGGTCAAGGTGGTCAACAGCGGCCAGTCCCTGCTCACCGCCTGCCCTGCCATCTCCTCGCAGACCTTCCTGGATCCCAATGTCTACAAAAACAAGAAGTCCCACGAGCAGCTCTCAGCCCTCAAAGGCAGCTTCTGCAGAAACCAGTTCCCTGGCCAGGCTGAGGTCGAGCGGCTGGCAAAGATCACAGGCTTGTCCACCAAGGAGATCCGAAAATGGTTCAGCGACAGGAGGTACCACTACAGGAACGTGAGAGGCGGCCGGGCCGTCTTCCCTGGAGACAGTGCTCTTGATTCCCTGCCTGAAATCACCTTGGATGTCCCACCCAGAGGAGCTGAGCTGAGTCCTGCGGCGATGGCGGCTACGCCGGCCCCTCACCACCCAACACGGCGGCAGTCATGGCACCAGGCACCTGACTTCACCCCGACCAAGTACAAGGAGCGAGCGCCGGAGCAGCTGAAGGCCCTGGAGAGCAGTTTTGCCCAAAATCCCCTTCCTGCCGAGGAAGAGGTGAACCGCCTGAGGGGGGAGACGAAGATGACACGGAGGGAGATCGACAGCTGGTTCTCGGAGAGGAGGAAGAAGAAGGTGGCGGAGGAGAATAAGAAAGTGGAGGAGGTGGCTCAACAGGAGGACGAGGAGGCAGAGAATGGCGGCGGGGAAGGGGAAGACTCCTCGGATGAGCAGAGGGCCACGAGTGAGAACGGCTCAGTCGACGCCTCCGGCAGCAACCCCAACTCGGCGGAGCGGAAGGTGAGTCCCATCAAAATCAACCTGAAAAACCTGCGAGTGACCGAGTCCGACGGCAAAACCGAGGTACCGGGGACCGGCGCAAATGAAAAGGGGGACGGCAGCTCCAGCCGGCCGCCCACCCCTCCCAAAACCAAACTGAACTTCAAAAAAACGGCCCAGCAGCGGCATCTGCTGAAGCAAATGTTCGTGCAGACCCAGCGCCCCACGAACCAGGAGTATGATGCCATCGTGTCCCAGACGGGCCTGCCGCGGGCCGAGGTCATTCGCTGGTTCGGGGACAGCCGCTATGGCTACAAGAACGGGCAGCTGAAGTGGTATGAGAACTACCGGCGGGGGCTCTTCCCCCCGGGGCTGGTGGAGGTCAGCCCCGCCGGCCGGGAGGTGCTCGAGGACTACTACGAGAAGCACAAGGGGCTGCGGGAGGAGGACGTGCCCGGCCTCTGCGAGCGCGCCCGCCTCGGCGCCCAGCAGCTCAAGGTGTGGTTTGCGGTGAAGGCGGAGGAGGAGGGCAGGGGCTGCGGCCCCGAGGCGGCCGGCAGCCGGAAAGGGCCGTGCGGAGCCGGCGCGGAGGCCTCGGAGAGCAGCGAGGCGTGGGAGCCGGGCGGCCAGGAGGGCAGCGCCGGGAGCCCCGACGCCCCCGGGCCGCCGCCCGCCACAGGGCTGGGTAAGGCCCCTGCCTCGGCGAGGGAGGGCTGCGGGGGGCACGGCGCTCTGCGCCTCGCGTGTTTACAAACAGGTTCGGTGAAGAGCGGAGCGTTTGAGGTTTAACCGAGGAAGTGGTGAGGAGCTGGCTCTGGAGGAGAGGCGTAAAGGAAGCGCGGTGAGGAGGGTCTGGCAGGACGGGCGCCGCTGCCTGCCTGCCCTTTCCTGCCTTGGTCTTTGGGTGCTGGCACCACTCAGAAAAAAAATCCTAGCTTTGTTTCAAGCTGGACTAAAACTTTAAGAGTGTCTGGTCATTTTAGAAGATGACCATGGATTTATTGATTTATTTGGGAAGAAAGGGGCCTGGCTGCTTGTCCTGTACTGCTGGTTCCTTCCATGTCCCTGCCTGCCTTTCTCTGTCCTGCTGCTGCTTTCCAGGTGTGAGCATCCTTGTTCGGTGTGGAGAAAGGTGAAGGTGGAGGCTGCAAAGGCAGGAGGGGACATGTATTCCCCAGAATTCACTTTTGGAAGTCGTGTGTCTGTGTGTGCATGTATGCTTGTGTGTTGGAGAGGAGAGGTGCTTTCCAAGTCCTTGGTGGGCTTTTCTGCAGTGCAGTTGGCGGCTGCTTCCCTCCTGGTAGGGTTGCCATCAGATGGGGATGGCAAAGTGCTGGTCCTGTCCCATGGTGGTACAGACACAGAGCTCCTTACTGGCCAGCTGGGATCTTCTCCAGTTCCACTGCCTTGCTTTGGAGCTTTCCACACAGCTCTGCCATGGTTGCAGACCTTAAAAAATAGTTATAAAAATCGAGTAAAATTCATTGCTTCCCATCCCATCTAATTTGGAGAAGGTGGAGCATGGGTGTGGTTGGGTCCTGCCTCTGCTGTACATTGTGTGTGCTTTGCAGAGCAAGGGTGAGTATGGGGACTGGTCAGGGGCCAGATTTTGTGCTTGGAAGGTGGCTGTGCCCCTGCTAGTGCCCTCTGAGCATGGCTTCTGCCAGCCAGAGCGAGGGTCCTGTCAACCCTCATGGCACAGAGGTGCTTAGCAAAGGTGCGTCCCTCCTTAGGGGTGCAAAGCCAGCTCCACCCCCTCAAGGATTTTGGGTTTCCTGGCCCCTTTGAATGTTGCTAGCCCTTCTTTGCAGCTGACTCTTATCAAGGCTCCTGATCTTGCCGATCCTGAGGCACTCCTGCATCCCCTCCTCCCCTCCCAGCACCCCACCTGGAGCAAGGCCAGGAGCATCTCTGACACCTGTGTTCTTTTTCAGAAACAGACTGAACTGAAGCCACCAGCCCCGGAGGACCCGCTCTTACCCTTGAGAAGAAATTAGTGACCTTTGAGAAACCCATGGGCCGGCCTGACCCAAGCCTGAGGAGCAGACGTGGTGATGAAGCACTGCCATCCATGAGACCTTTGGGCACAGCACATGCACAAACTGGGCACTCTGTGCTGAGCTCTTGGTGGCCCAGCCAAGGAGGTGGCTGGGAGCTGGCAGGGGCTCAGCTCACACCCAGGAAATAGGATGCTCCTGTTTGCTTTCCAGTGACAGACTTTCAGATTTCATATTCATATACCGATGCCTACAGCTGCCTATACAAGCATAACAAATCTCAGACATTGTGTAAACAAGGTCATTGCTTAGATATGGACTATCATGGCATAGTACTTGTTTCTTTTTTCTTTGTATTTTTTTTCATCTGTCCATTAAGGTGTTTGTTCTCTAAAGGTTGGCATGGCTGCATATATCCTCTCTGCCCTGGCAGTGAATGGCTTTGTGGGCACACAGATGTGAGTGTATTACGAAAGGGAAAGGATTTGAGAAGAAAACTGTCAATCTTGAATTTGGGCGAGATTCTCTTCCCTCCAGATGAGGTTAGAGTGAGCATTGCATACTCTCTGATAAGCAGCAGGTTCCCAGACTGAAGCAGCCCAGGAGATGGAGTTTGGTTTCATTTGTCCCTTGCTGGCTAGAACACATTCCCTGTGCTCCTGGAGCCTGACTGTAACAGGCTGTTAAATCTCCAAGTCTCTCTTTAATATCTGAGAGCTAGCACATAATAATTTTTGCATCCTGACCTGGAATCCTTTTCATTGTTTGGAGAGAACAGTCTGTTCTTCAGAGAACAAACGCAGAGAGTCACAGCGTGGCTGTGAGTGGTTCAAGTCATTGTTGTCACCAAGGCAGTGGCTCTGCTGCCACCAGGAAGTTTCCTTCTTGCAGCCCTATGTGGCTCCTCCTGCAGCACTGCTGGTGATTTCAAGTGTTTGTTCCAGTCCTTTTTGTTTTAATTTTCTTATTTTTTTCCCCTTTTTTTTTCCCCCAGGCCATGTGCAATAGTTGTGGAAAAAGAGCAAAATAAATTTCCCAGTTATCCTGCCTGCTGCATGGTACCTGTACATTTTTAATGTGTGTTGTCCTGTGTGGTTGCTGTGTGATGCAACTGCTTGAACATTTTTGCTTTAAATATTCTTTTCTAATGGAAAACAAAGTCTAGAAGGGAAACTCTTGAGCTGAATAGTCCAGCCAAATGCTGTGTCAGATCATTCTGTCACAAACTAATCAAATCCCAACTCCAAATTGGTTCCATGTTTTGCCTTCACTTTTGCTCTTGGAAGGCAAGTCCAGAAATTGGCTGCCTTTGAGTGGTTAGAAACTGTATTTAAATTTCTAGTTTGAATTAATTTGTGGCTGGTACATTCCTGGTTTGTTTTGGAGCCAACATTGTCCCTTAACTTAAATAGTTTTTGGTGTTTATCTGCTGATGTATTTATGGAGAGTAGTCATAGCTCCCTATTTTTTGCCAAGCCAACTCAGCCAAGCTTTTTCAGTAGAAGGTTTTTATTTAGTGAGAGCTTTTTAATGTGGGAGACTTTATTGTTGGTGGTAAATGATATTTATTAGGAGGGTGGGTAGCACACCCCAAAGGATTGGATCCAGAGATTTACAAAAAAATCTGTTTTAAAAACAAAAAAGCTCTTTCAGAACCTCTTCCAAAGGTGGTGTCTGATTTCTACCTTTAATTGCCCTTGCTTTTGCAACTCTTTCTTTGCCCCCTCTTCAAGAGGCCGCCCTGCTCAGCTGCAGGAAGGGGCTGTGGCTGCTCAGTGCTTTGGCAGAGGCTTCCCCTTGCCTGGTGGGATGTGCTGGGTGCTTGTGCCTGAGCTCTCAGGGCTTCCCTGGTGTGACACCATGGCCAAGTGTGACCATCTGCTCCAGGCAGAGGTGACCTGCACTTCGCTGTGGAATGCCACTGGCACTGTGCATCCCACAGCCAGAGCAGCCATCCCACCACGCTGTGAGCAGGGGTGGCACTGACCTGGAGCAGCCTGTGTGGCACCCTAAATTTGCCTTTGGGAGCACTGCTGATGGTCATGGCACAGTTGGAGGCATGACCAGCAGCCATCCCACCTTGGCTGGTGATGGCTCAGCTGGTGGCACCCCCTCTTCAGGGACCAGGGACAGCTGCCCTGTGGTGACAGCCCCAGGAGCTCACCCTCATGGGTGCAATCCTGTGCGCCCCAAAATATCAGAGAGGGTGGCAGAATCTGAGTGGTTCTAGAGCTGAAAGCAGATGTGGGAGTTGTGCAGCCTGAGGATATGGATGTATGTACAGTGTCACCTTCAGAGAACAAATACAGGTAGGTCAATTTACTCTGTAGTGTCTGTGTACATGCAGGTTTATTTAACTACACATATATACAGTTCAGATATGCCATTGATTCTTTATTGCATTATGATGTACATTAAAAATGTACACTTTTACTAACTACTTGCTATATAAATAAGTTGGAAGTGTAGTTTGCCCATTCAAGGTGATTTTCTGTGGGATTTTGGGTGTACACTTAAGGGCCTATGGCTGATTGGAAGAGTGATCCCCACTCCATCTACAGGAATGCTTAAGGACTATGGTATGAACTGGTCCCTTCAAACCATGTTTTGATGCACTAGCTGAAATATTTTGCACTTGGATTGTATTCAGCCAGTTTTCCAGAAAAATTGAAAAGAAGTCTTGTGAGCTAGAGGGAGAATTTCCCGGTGTACACAGAAAAACCAGCCTTGAGGGTTGGAAGCTGCTGAGGTTTTTGAGCTTTGTCTCCATGCATTCATACAAGCACAGCAGGAGTTTTCTTTCTTTTGGGTCGGAGGAATTTTTAAAAGTGGTTCCATGCAGGCTCCTCTCGGACATGGCAATGGGGCTGGCAAACGCCTGTGCGTGGGGAGGGTGAGGTTTAGAGACAAAAAAGAAATCAAAACATGATCAAATTCCCTCTCTAACTCCTACATTCCTTGTTATCTGCATTTTTTTAGTTGACTTGAAATCTCCATAAAAGTATAAGCTGAAGATTTTTGAGGGTTTAGCACTGTGGTCTTCTGTTTGTCTGCTGAGGAGAAACAGGTGCCACCTCCAAACAGGCCCGGTTTTGGTGCAGGACATTGGAAAAGTGTTTGCATCTGAAACTGAAGAGAAAAATTGAGAGGTGGCTTGACAGTCCCAACAGCAGCTCTTGTGGTGTTTAGAGGAAGTGTCACCACAATTCTTCACAGTGTGTGAATATTTATCATCATCTAATCAAAGATGACTATCTTGACTTTAAAGGGGTGTAAGATTGAGGTGATGTAGCCAGCATCAGTAAGGAAGGGAAATGAAATTCTCCACCTCCATCCTCTGTGCCTGAGCTTGGGCTTGGCAGGCACAGCAGAAACCATCAATTTTAATCCATGTGAATCTTGTTACTTATGTCTCTGAGGCTGCTTAGATTAAGGGCACAATCCAATTGCTTAATAACCCGAAACCCTGATTTGTGCTGGCCCTGCCTTGCTCATGGGAAGGGCTGCTGGTTCTCCTGGTGCAAGGAACTGAGTTTCTTTATTCATTGATGTCAGCAGCCCCTGCCTTGAGATTGCTAGACATTGTTCCATGTTTCATTTGGGTACCTTATTTTTCAGCTCTGTAATTAGCATCCTTGAATATATTTTTTTCTTTGTTTTTTAGCAGAACACTGAACAAACAGTGATCTACAGGTTCCTATCTCCACTTGCCTGAGAGCTGAGTGATGCTGCAGCGTGGTGGGAGGATGGGCACAGGTGCTTGCAGGTACTTACTGTGATTTCATGTCCCCTCCCTGAGTTGGTCACCAGGAGAAGCCACCAACAAGAGCAGTAGCTGCTGGCAGAGAAACACTGTAGTCCTTAACCTGGTTGGAGGATGCTCACCAGAGCTGGAAGATACCTGCTGGGTTATTTTTGTTATGTGTCCCCTGACAGCTGAAGAGAAGGAAGCTGTAGTAGGCTGGTTTTTCATTTAGGGTTTGGGTATTTAATTTTTTTTTAATTGGAAAGCAACAGATTTTGGTCACCTGCAGAAGTGTTATATTGATTTCCCTGCAGCCCCTCTCTTACAGATATAACAGAGGCAAACTGATCACAAGCTTGCTCACTGGGAATCAGAAGAAAAAGATGATTTTTGAGCACTTGGGCACAAATTACAAACAAAGTGAATCGAGTGCTGCACATTCCCATTAGGGTGACAGTATCCAAAATGCTTGTAAAGGTCTTCTCCCTATTGCCCAGATCATTTTGGCTTTGCTCTCTTCAAATCAGTCAAGGTCCTGATGTGATTCAGCTCACCTGTAAAGCTCTGGTGTCACTTCTCAGCTGATCCCAAAACCAGCAGGGTAAGTTTAGGCAACACAACACACAGAGGGGAATGAGGCACTTGCAGGCTATCCCTGTTCTTCTTTTTATTGAGAAATTTAGTTTCTGCTGTATGTTTTACTGGCAGTGGTCTGTGCCAGGAATGTTGGATTAGCATCAGAAAACTAAAGCAGAGCAAGGGAGCTCAGTTATGTAAGCAGTGATTTTTTTTTTTTTAATTTTGGGTGTTCTTGTTATGGCCCAAGTGCTCTGTTGGCTGACATTTGGCATATTCTGCTGGCACAATTAAAGCCCCTTTTTCCCTGTACTGATGGAAGGTGGTGTTAGGAGGATTCTTGCTTACTGGTGCTAGTGAAGGTTGGGCTAGGAATCCATGGCATAGAAAATTTCTAGCTAAAATTGCACTTTCTCTCTGCCCCATCTGGCTCGTGGTGGTGTTATGGGTACGTGGCTGTGATTCCCCTTGCACATACTAACATTGCACTAGAAGAGAGACTTTGGGAACAGCGTGTTGATCACTTTGTTTCTCAGCAGACCACAAAGTCAGCCTAACGGGGTCTCTTTTTATTTTTATTTTAATTATTGTTATTTAGAAATCATGCTGGTGCTGAATGACCTGGAATTTTTGCTTGGATTTATCCAAAGGAAAATGTAACTGTAGCTGCAACGGGACCTTTCATAAGGGTGGCCGGTGCAGTGAGGGAGCAGGGTGAGAGCTCTGCTGTGTAAAGCTGTCTTTGTACCAGGGAGCTGTGGGGGGTTCCAGGGGGGTTGTTACTTTGGATTTTTTTTTTTTTTTTTTCAAAGACCACAATTTTAAATGGTCACCTTGGCAATCGTGTGAAACAGGAAATAGTTTTTACTTTTGGTAAAGGTTTTAAAGAGGAAACAAAAAAAGAAGCTGCCTGTGATTGTGGGCTGTAGCTATTACTAGGGCTAGGGTAGCTTGTACGTGCTATGGACTTTACCTGCTCTTATTCTGAGGGCAAGAACTCCCTGTAGCAACAATGTCACTTCTGAGAAGTGAACGGCAAGTTTCCCTTCCTTTTGTATATGTGGATGTGAGGGTGGGCAAGGGGAAGAGCTTGCTTGTACAGTTTGTTGAAATGAAACCAGACATTTTTGGTTGTTCCTAAATAAAGAGCGTAAAAATCAAACGTGAGTTGAGTGGTGCTTGCACTGGGATTTGGGAGGGCCCAGCAATGGCTGCTGGGCTGGGAGTCCTCCATCACAACCTCCTCATTTATTTTAAAAGAATGCCAACTTTTCCATGGGGTAAGGTATGAGTGAGTGCCCCAGACACCTCTGCCCTAGAGGTGCTTCTTCATCCCAGAGTTCTGTCCCCAGCCTGCCTCAGAACGGGCAGCTGGAACACATGACTTTGTTTTTACCCTTTTGAGTGAACAGCATAAAACCTGAGGCTGTTCCTGGTTATTTTTCCTCTCCTAAAGCCAGGAGAAAGGAGGGAGCAGTGCAACCTCTCTTCAGGAGCGGCTGCAGGGCACAGAGCACCAGACACCTGAGCCAGCACACACGTAATACTGACACTTTTATTGTCATTTAAAGCTAGAGCGGCCCTGTAAATGTCGAGTTTCACTACTGGACCCTTCGGCAGTGGCTATACAGGTTCAGATGCGGTGGCACCAGGACAGACAGAGGTGCTGCTGTGCTCACTGCAGGCCCAGAGCTCTGGGCATGGACACAGCACAGGATGGCTGCAAACAGGCTCCAGCAGCTGCACACAATCTCTGGATTACAGGCAGAGCAGTGACACAGAGGCTGGATGGGGAATTTTTAGGTCTCTTCTTGTGATTATAGACAGTTTGGTCTGTGGCCTCTGGCAGCCTGGCCGCACCGACGCTTCTTAAGGGCTTCGTGGTGAAGGTTGCTGGGTGCTTGGGGCTGGTTCGGGGTGGGGTTTATTTCCAAAATTTTTTTTTTTTTTTTTTTTTTAGTTCTCCACTTGAACACACTTCAGCAGAGAAACTGGAGAAGCTGCCTGAAAGTAGGCCATAGCAGTGCCGTTTCCATAGAAACCAGTTCACAGCGTGCTGTGAGATTCACAAGCACTGGAGGTGCTTTCCCCGCCACCGTGGGCTACAGCCGGTTGTCCCCGTTGACCCGGGTCCTCCGCAGTACCCTGCAAAGGGGCACACACAGGGGACACAGCTCAGCCTCTCCATGGCACGGCCAAGGACAGCGCTCTGCTGGCCTCAAACTGCCCACTGGAGTAAAGTAGGGGCACAGCCACATCGTCCTTGACTGGGGATCGTGGCACCAGATGTGGCGTCCCACCCTTCTCCCATAGCAGGAATTCCCACAAGCACGGGCACAACTTGCGGCTCAAATTTAGGGTTTGCAAGCAGCAAACAAGGCTGCAGCTCCATTATCCCCCTTTGGGTTAGGGGGATAATGGCACCAGACGTGTCCCACCCTACTCCCATGGCAGAGACTACCACAACTTGCAGCTCAAATTTAGGGTTTGCAAGCAGCAGACAAGGATGCAGCTCCACTTTGGGCTAGGGGGATAATGGCACCAGCTGTGGTGTCCCACCCTTCTCCAATAGCAGAGACTCCCACAAGCACTGGCACAACTTGCAGCTCAAATTTAGGGTTTGCAAGCAGCAAACAAGGCTTGCAGCTCCACAAGGCTGCAGCTGCAGCAAACAAAGCTGCAGCTCCATTATCCCCCTTTGGGCTAGGGGGATAATGGCACCAGCTGTGGTGTCCCACCCTACTCCCATAGCAGTGACTGCCACAAGCACGCCACAAGGACTGGCACAACTTGCAGCTCAAATTCATCCACTTTGGGTTAGGGGGATAATGGCACCAGCTATGGTGGCCCACCCTTCTCCCACAGCAGAGACTCTCACAAGCACAATTTGCAGCTCAAATTTAGGGTTTGCAAGCAGCAAACAAGGCTGCAGCTCCACTTTGAGTTAGGGCAATAATAGTACCAGCTGTGGTGTCCCACCCTTCTCCCATAGCACAAACACCTGCATAACTTGCAGCTCAAATTTAGGGTTCGCTAGCAGCAACCAAAGGCTGCAGCTCCACTTTGGGTTAGGGGGAGGCTGCATTCATTGCCTCCACCCCAAATGCAGGGGGTGTGTTATGCTGCAGATCAAGAGCTGACTGAGCACCGGCCTCACCTCCGCTCCCGGCTCTCAAAGTGGTCAGCGAGCTGCTCTGGGGCCACACGGAAATCCTCGAAGGGCTGCTGGTACCTCAGCTCAAAGGAGCCCTCTCTGCCTCTGCTTGCCAGCAGCTGGCTGGAGCCATCCCCTGCTCGTTCCCGTAGGGATGAAGCATTGAAGAGGTTTATTTCGCCATTTTCCTGCTTGGATGAGGAAAAAAATGCTGTAGTCAAGGGTTTGTGATTTTAAAGCATATATCCTGTAGTAAGGGCAGTTGTGGTGCAGGGCCCTGGCTGCCCTGCAGGCTGTCCAGGGCTCATGGGGGCTTGGGGTTTGCAATGTGCAGCTGCTCTAACAGCCATCGCTGGCTCTCACCAGCACCATTTTAAATGAAGAAATAAAAGAACCATCTGTCTCAGAAGGAGCCTTGCCCTCTGTTTATGCCAACAGGGACAGCCCCAGGCCAGCCAGCTCTGTGATCCTGAGCTGCAATGTCCCTGGAGCACAGACAGGCACTGTGACAAACCCGCCTTCTCCAGCTTTTGCTGAAGGGATTTGCAGGCAAGTCAAACCCAGTGCAGGCAGGACCCTGCCCGAAACATCCTGAGACTGCTGCAGGAGGCAAACCCAGTGCTTGCTGTCCTGCTGGGCATCCCTAAGGAGCAGCACTGGGAATTCAGCCATCCACAGGCACTCAGGCCACTCACTGAGCCTCACTGCCCCAGGCTGGGCTCACTGGCTCTGCTCCTCAGCCCTACAGCACGGTCACCTTCTCGTGTGTGCAGCCAGTCTCACCTTGCAAGGGAAAATGTCTATCTTGACAAGCAGAGAAGCCAGCTCCAGGTTCTCACTGTAGTTGTTCTTGAGGGGAACAGCTCGGAAACCTACGGCAGAGACAGCCCTGGTGTCACTCCCTGCACAGGAGGGGAGGTGGCAGTGCCCTGGCACAGAACTCAAGGGGGTTTTCTCCCACAAGACCCTTTTTCTCTTCTGCCAAGAGAAGCTGTGGCTGCTCCATCCCTGGTAGTGCCCAAGGTCAGGCTGGAGGGGGCTCGGAGCAGCCTGGGGTAGTGGAAGGTGTCCCTGCCTGTGGCAGTGGGGCTGAAACAAGATGGTCTTTAGGGTCCCTTCTAATCCAAACCAGTCCACGATTCTGTGATTCTCCAAACCCTCAAGTTTCCCTCCAAGTGGCAGGTGGCCCCAAGGGCTGTTAGCAAATGGTTCTTCCTTCCTTTAACTGGTTGGGGATGGGGACAGGCTAAGCCAGCCTGGTGCCCAGCAACACCCTCCCATGAAACTCAGCATCCCCTTGGCTAACAGTGTGAACTGCTGAGGAGCACCATGACCCTCTCCCTGCTGTCCCAAGTGCCTCACCTGTCTTCAAGCCTTTCACCAGGAAGGTGGCCTGAGCCAGGAAGTTCTCGTCACTGAACATGTCCTCCTCGTACACCACGAAGCGCAGGAAGGCAAAGTCAGGGTTGCTGACCTGAAAGTGGAACTGCTTCGGGGTCCAGAGAGGGTTCAGGCCGTTGTCAGCTGCTCACAAAACACAGCTGTCAGTGGGCAGCCCCACTGAGCCCCTCCACTGCCCCATGGCTGATGCTGGGCTTGGGGGCAGCACGAGGGCAGCTCCCAGCTCGGTGCCAGGCTTTGCTGCAGAGCCCAGGCCTCACACCAGGGTCAGGGGTTCTCTGATCCTGGTGTGAGCCATGGATCATCTCCCTCCCTTCCCTTCCCCACCCCACTCACCCACAATCTCTGTTTTCTGCTTGGCATTGTCGTACTCAGCACCAGACACCTCCACCTCCACGAAAGGACAAACGATTCCCCTCCCGTTTTTGGGAAGGTGCCTGGCCCCCAGGACCTGAGCAGAGAGCAGGAGAGGCTTGGTAAGAGACAGGAACAAAGAGGAAAAAATGTGTTTGCATACCAGGACATTTTTTTCCCAAATAAATCACCCTGGCTCTGCTAATTGGAGAGGGAAGCAGCACTGACAGCCAGCCCAGCCAGCAGCTCGGAGAGAAATAGCTCCCACCCCTGGAAGCTGCTGTAGTGTTCTTGATCCACAGTTTGACTTGTAAGCCACAAAAAAACCCAGCTGAACAGCTCCAGGTTCTGCCTGCTGCCAGCACAGCCAGGCCGGGGCCACAGCATCCCTCCCTCAGCTGGCCAAGCTGGAGCTGGGCTCCCACCCAGCACTGTTCCCTGGACCCCTCATCTTTGCTGAAACTTCTCAGCCCTCCTGCCTTGGTGTGAGGAGGAGAAGGAGCTGCTCTCCAGCCTGCTCTGCCTCGTGCCTGCAGCACAGGCTGTGCTCCACTCATGCCAAGCTGCCTCCTTGCAGGAGAGAGCCACGGCAGCTCCCCCTTGCCCGTGGCCATATGTCGCTCCAGCACGCCGCTGCTGCAGGGGAAGGACCTGCTGCCAGCTCTGGATCATGTGCTTTGAGTCATGCTGGGCTCGAGATGGCTTCTCCATCCATGAGAGCTGGCTTTGGTGGGGACAGCAGGCAGCTCTGCCAGACAATGAGAGGCTGAGCCTGTCTCTTAAAGGCGACAGTGACTGGCTATGGCACAATGATTCCTGACACTTGGTGGGGGCAGTTGCACTTCCTGAGATGCAAGAAGAGCTTGGAAAACAGAATGGGGCAGGGATGTTGTCATCTTATTGCAGGGGTTCCATGCTGTTGTCTCCTTATCACAAAAGTTCCATACCTTCCTGATGTTTCTCATGGACAGCTCCTCAGAGCATTGACTCTTTCCTCTTCACAAAGCAGCCACTGACCCCAGTTCCCTTCTCACCCAGCCACCCCACTCTTTTATAGCATCTTCTTCTCATTGGGTACAGCTGTGGCCTGTTAAAGCCAGGCCTGTTCCTAATCTTTGATAATTGGCCCAGCTGCAACTCCTTAGGGGTGAGATTACTTTCTACACTAGCTTTATTTTCTTATATTCCATCCCTCTACACAGGGAATTTTTAGGGAGACAGTGGGCATGGGGTCAGTGGTGCAGAGGGTAAATGATAGGGTGTCCCCATGGAAAAGGGCTGTGGCTTTTTTAGGCGGGATGACTCTAAAACAGAGGTGGCCACAGAGGAAACCTGTGAGCACCTGAAGGCAGGATCTCCACTGCATCCTCCCCAAGGTCTACATAAGCAGAGGGGACTGGCAAAGCAGACTGCTGACCCATAGCTTGGTTCTGAGACCACAGGGAATGTCTGCACAGGCTGCTGGACCCTGCTGGTCCAAACATGGGACCCAGCTGGTTTGGCACAGCCCTCCAAAGCTTTGCCTGGCCAGCTCTCCCATGTCCCTGCAGAGCCACAGGAACAATCCAGCCTCAGCTGCACCATTAGGGAAGTAAAAAAACTCATCAAGCATCCACACCCCATCCTCTGGCACCCTCCTCCTATCATCACCAGCAGCACAACACAGAAATGGCCTGAGAAGTTTGCCCTGACCTCGAGCATCTTCCTAAGAGAGGCCATGAGCAAAAGGAAATGGAAACATCGAGCCTGGAGCAGTTCAGTGGCAAGGAGAGGACAAGGCACAGCTCTTGTGTTGTTGGCCTGTGGATGCAGGCTCTGGGGACAGGGATGTCACCTCTGCGGCTCGTGGATGCCATCTGCTGGCACGGGGACCTGCACAGGAGGAGTCCTGGGGGAGCACCCCGGGATGCTCCTGCTGCTCCTCTCCAGGCACCCTCGGCAGCACCCACGAGGGCCTTTAGGGCCCCTTCTAATCCAAACCAGTCCACGATTCCATGATGCTCCAAACCCCCAAATTTCTCTCCAAGTGGCAGCCCTTCCTTCACAGGGGACAGCGAGGGCTCTCCCAGGCTGTGCTGCAGGACAGGGCCTTGGTGAGGAGCAGCTGCAGGCAGAGCCAGGAGCCCAGAAAACCATTCTCTCACCCCAAACCTGGCACCCCACTGGGGTCTGAGCCTGCATTCCCCACACCAGGAGGAGGGACTGACCTCAATGGAGATGGACAGTGGCTCTGTGCCCCGCAGTGTGCTCTTGTCAAAGGGGTCAAAGATGTCGTCCCTCATGTTGGTCGGCTGCAGGACGTACCCACACTGGCCACTGGACATGAACAAGGCCTGGTTCATCTGCATGGGCTTGTCTAGAGCACAGGCAGGAGAGACAGGAGATGAAGGATACCCTGTGCACAAGCTGGATCATCACCCCCATCACTGATGCTTCCCAGGAAGCCCTTGGCAAGAGGAGCTGGCTCATTCCTAAGCAATGTGTCCCCACGTGTCAGGGCCATGAGGTGACTCTGCCATGCACGATCTGCCCAACTACCCAGAGCTCCATGGGTCACCTCCCCTCTTTTCCTCCTATTTTCAGCCTTCCATGTGCAGCCTGTAGCATTTGCCAAACCCCCTGTGAGATGCCTGAATTCACAGAAGGACTGAAAAAGCCAGCAGGAAAGAAGAGGCAGGTTGTTTGCTGGTGTGCTGGTGAGCTGAGCAGGCTCACAGCAGGGTTTGGCAAAGGCCAGGGAAGGGAAGGCTGGAGTGCATGGCAGGAGCAGGAATGGCAGCTGGGCAAAGGCAGGAAGAGCAGCCAGCTGGACTCAGACCATGCACCCAGCTGGTGTCACAGGGGCAGCACCATCCCCTTTGGCACCTGCCCTGCTTACCACCACGGACCCGGGAGAACCCAACCCCTGCCTCCTCTCCATTCCATCTTGTTCTCATGATGGCACAATCCCCAACCCCAGTGCAGCTCCTTGGCTCAACCCAGCCCTCCGGAGCTGGTCTCACTGCCTGCAGAGCCCCTCTAAGACCCCGAACCCCTTCCAGCCACCCATTTTCCTGGAGCAGAGCTCAGCAGGTGGCACAAGGTACCCCAGAGCCAGCCCACCCTGCCTGCTGCCCTCACCCGGGGTCTGGAAGTTGAGTGCCACCAGCTGGCTGCCACAGATCCACATGGGCAGGGGGTCGTAGTTGGAGGAGTCGAGGCGCTGGCCCTTGGGGTAGATGCGGGACAGCTGCAGGCGGTTGTACTGCAGGAACTTCTTGCCCTTGATCTTGTTCACGTACTTCTCTGCCTTGGTCTCGGGAAAGGAGGACATGTCCCGGTAACAGGCCCGCTCTGTGCCGATCTCTGCGAGGGGACAGTTCTGTGTGAGCCAGGGGCACGCTCCCTTTGCTGACACTCAGCTGTCACAGACATCTTTTATGGAAAATCCCTTCCTTAGGAGTTTTCCTCCTGAGAAGCTGAGAGGCCTCAGGAACAAAATGTAAGCAATGGTTATCTGCTGCTGTGGAATGCAACAGGTGGATCTGGGATTGGCCCATGTTGGATATTTCTAATTAATGGCCAATCACAGTGAGCTAGCTCAGACTCTCTGTCCGAGCCACAAACCTTTGTTATCATTCTTTTCTATTCTTAGACAGTCTTCTGATGAAACCTTTTCTTCTATTCTTTTAGTACAGTTTAAATGTAGTGTATATAATAAAATAATAAATCAGCCTTCTGAAACATGGAGTCAGATCCTCGTCTCTTCCCTCAACATAAGACCCCAGTGAACACAGCCATACTCAACCACCCCAGCTCCTTCCTGATGCCATCCTCTCACCCCTGGCGCAGCCACCAGGGCTGTGCAGACCCTGCTCTGCCCCACTGGGTGTTTGTCAGGTGCCCAACACCAATGAGAGCACCAACACAGCTCCCACTGACCACAGTGCTCCCAGCCCCACTCCCTCAGCAGCTGCTCTGTGTGCTGACAGACACCAGCTACACAGGGATAGGGAAGGGAATTTGTACCCTCTGGAGCTACCCAGAGCTCCAAGGTAAACTGGGGATTTGGACACCTAGCCCCAGCTGAGATCTAGCCAAAGCAGCCCCTTGGGGCATATCACAGGGTCTGTAATGCCACAGTGATGGCCACCAGCTCAGCAGATGCTCACTCTCTTCGTCAAAGGGCACAGGTCGGCAATAGACCACCAGTTCTGAAAGCTCCAGGGCAATCTTCTTTCTCCTCTCCATCATCTTCCCTTCAGAGAGCTGCCAAGAGAGGGTGAGAGAGATGTCAGGCCAGGTAGGAGCAGTGCTGATGGATGACCCAGCTCACAAGCTGACCCTCACTGCTTGGTGTGGCTCCTGCCCACCAGGGACCACCAGCAGATCTGCCAGGTCTGCATGGGGGACATCACACAGGTAGGGCCTGGCTAGGTCCTACATCCTGCCCAGAGCAGGGCTGGCAGAGGTCCCAGCACAGGGCATCTGTGGCCTTGCCACCCTTCAGTGATGGAGATCCCCCACTTCCTGAGGCTGTAGCAGCCACCCAGTTGTCCAATCTTCCCAAATATCCACCCTGAACCTCTCAAGCCGTGTGGCCACCACCACCTCTTGCCACATTGTCCAAGATTGCTCTGGCTTTAACATCTCTGCAACTGCTCTGCCAGCCCACACCTCACCAGCTCCTCCCTCCTGGAAAACCCATCAGCCGGAGACACAGGAGATGCCTCCTGCCCTGCCAGGGGCTCCCCAGGCTCACCCTGGCATCAGCAGTCTGAGCTGCCTCGCGGATCTTCTTCACCCAGTCGAGCAGGTCCTCGTGCGTGTCGGCCGCCACGTCCAGGGACAGCCGTGACA
Organism: Melospiza georgiana; assembly: GCF_028018845.1. Classification (NCBI taxonomy): domain Eukaryota; kingdom Metazoa; phylum Chordata; class Aves; order Passeriformes; family Passerellidae; genus Melospiza; species Melospiza georgiana. Next base: position 9,418,548 of record NC_080446.1, read on the forward strand.
CCGAGGCCATGCTGATGGAGAACACGAAGAGCCGGTTGTTCTTGCCCTCGGGGCGGATGGCTGCGAGGGACAGGGAGCAGGGACAGCGTCACTGCGGGTGACCACGGTCAGCAGACCTTGGCTGAGCCAAGCCCTGCACAGGCAGCAAGGGGGAACACAGGCACAGGGACTCATTGCTACCCTGGCACTCCACATCCACAGGAAACTCCCATTTCTGGAGGCAACAGATGGAGCCCAGGCAGCAGTAAGTGAAAGCTGAGCTCACTGAAAAGCCTCGAGGAGACTTTGCAATGCTCTCTACCAGGCACTCACCGATCTGGCAGGAGGGCACGTCCAGGACCCCTCCGAGCAGGTCTCCCAAGGGACTGTTCTCATCCAGCTGCTGCTGGGAAGGAAGCATAGCAGGATGATGCTGGGCACAGAGGGCAGAGCAGCCCAGCTCAGGGGGCACACAGACCCTCCTTGCTGCACTCATGGCCACACTCACCTCCCGCTCTGGCTCCAGGCTGGTGGGACTTGTAATTTCCTCTACGTAGTTGGAAGGGAACCACAGCTGCTTTTTGCCACCATAATCTCCTCTCCACCTGGAAGGGAGGGAAGGGGCAATGTCAGCACCTGCCATGGGACCCCAGAGTATTCTGAGTGGGGGTGAGGGGAACTGGCAGCTCTTCCATCATCTGCTTTTAGGGTTTGTGAGGCTTTGGAACCCCAGACAAACCCACTCCTAGAGTGGACACACCTTTGTGTGGATGGTGACAGCAAGGTTTGACCATATCCCCTAGGGAAAAGAGAGACTCACCAGCCTCCTTCCTGTTTCTCCACATTCTGGATGATGGCATTTTTGGTGAAGGTGAGCTCGTCCTCCCTCTGTGCCTTGTAGTCAAACAGGGCTTTGACTGCACACTGCAATGAGGAGGGGTCCCATGAGGCTGGCAGGGAAGGACAATGAGCCCACAGCATGAGAGACCACCTCCCACCACAGATGTGTTTGCTGGGGGGCTGTGAGGCACATCATGTGCAGGCAGGCACCATCCAGCCCTGCTGCCAGAGGCTGCCAGACCACAGTGACATCCTGCAGAGCAAATCAAGGCCCCCACTGATGCCAAAGCAGAGCTCACAAGTCTGGTATGGCCCCGCACAGGCACTCTCCTCTGTCCCAAGAGCCACTGAGGGACTTAGTTTGGAGAGCTCAGAACAGTTTGGAGAGCTCAGAAGGGGCAGCCCAGCCTGGGAACTGGAGGTTCAACCTCCGCTGTCTCTCTCTTCATGGTTTAGAAATGAGTGTGCAAACTAATACAGCTCCTAGAAAATAAAAATACCCCTGCTAAACCCTCCAGCCCTGCAGTTTGTTTTGTGCCAAACAGTGAGAGTGTACCTTGAAGGTGGGCATGGGGTTGGCCTCCACATAGAACCCAGGATGGCGTCCCTCGTACAGGGCTCCATAGTCCGGCTCCTGTGGAAGCAAAGGGACAGTGGTTACAGCAGTGACTGCAGGGGAAAAGGTTCCCTACCTTGGGGCAGGTGGGACAGTGCCCCAGGAAGGCACTCAAGCATCAGGAAGCCCCAAGAGGTGTGGGCTGCAAAGCACAGAGATGGCTCACACACCACTCTCGGGTATTTGGTTGTTAATTGCTGCCCCAATATGTGCAGGATGTCTCTGTTTCGGCCCATGTGTCGGAAGAACAAGTCAGAGCTCTTCGGTTTTTGGTCTTGGAAGTTGTTTATTAATTCTTATCTATAAAATTTTCTTCCTGCCCAGCCGAGGTCTGCTCAGCAGGGCAGCCACAGGCACTCTGACCGCCCCTGAGGCAGTGTTATCCTTTTATACTACAAACTACGTATAACATATTTACACTTAATTCCCAATACCTATCACCTATGTTAGATAGTGCACTTCTACTCTAAACCAATTCCAAAATGCCAGCATCACTGCAGAAAATGGGAGAACAAGAAGAAAGGCTAGACATGCCCAAGTTCCTCCATTTTGTCCCCATAACCCCCATACTAAAAATCCTAAAATCTACATTTTCACCCTGTGATAATTTTTATAACAACATTTTTTAAAATAATTATTAATATAATTATTATACTATTTAAACTTCTGTGACTTTCAGGTCCTCATACAAAGCTGGTTGATTGCTCCAGGGGTCACAATCAAATCCCCAGGTGCTCTGGGCTGTGTGCCAGGGTCTCCGAGCCCCCCGGTGGGGTCCTTGACAACTCTGGGCACCCGCAGGGATGTGCCGAGTTCTGACACACCACCACCTCACAAACAACCTGCCCTTGCTGGTCTGGCCCCTGCACTCACCGCTGTGCCGATCTTCTCCAGGGTCTCCTCGTTGATGGGGTAGCGCAGCTTCATCTTGCGGTACAGGGGGTGCTTCTCGTAGTAGCTGATCAGGTCCACCAGGCTGTCGAAGTCAGAGTTGCCCAGCAGCACAGTCTGCCCCTCCTGCTGCACCCTGCAGTGCTTGATCTTCCCTTCTGCCCTGCAGGGAGGAAACACAGCGAGAGGCCTCTTGGCACCTGGCAGGAGAAGGTCTCTGCCAAAACAGAGACACCAAGGGAAAGGTGTCTCTGCTGAGGTGGCTGAGCACAGACACCTCCCATTGCAAGACGGGAGGAAGAGCAGGATCTCAAGGACTTATTCAAGGGCCATCCCAGAGCAAGAGTTCTAGGAAGGCTCAAGGCTGGCTGATGGCAGCTGTCCTGCTCTCTCACACACTGCAGCATCCCAGAGCAACAGGAGTTCTGGGAGGGCTCAAGGCTGGCTGGCAGCACCTGTCCTGCTCTCTCACACACTGCAGGATTCCAGCTCCCCCTCCAGCACCCAGCACCCTTGCAGCAGGGACACACCTGAAGGAGATGGCGTAGGAGCTGGGCTCGCTCCTCTTGCGCACCAGGAAGGCTCCATCACGGGGCACCCTCATCAGCATGTGCTCAGCTTGGGCCCGTGTGAGGTTGGCATGGTACCACCTGGAAGGAGAGACATGGCTGTGCACAGGTCACACACACCCAGCCCATCCCACACCTCAGCCCCTAAAAGGCTCCTTGAATCCTCCGGAGGAAGACAGGGACTGCAATGGGGCAGGAAGGATCAGAGCCTTTGGTGAAGGTTCTGCACTGAGCCTCCATGACATTCAGCTCCATGAACAACAAAGCTGGCCAGCACGGCTGCTGTGACAGAGCTCCATGGGGACCAGAAAACTCCAGCAAGGGAGGAATGGCTGAGGAGAGACCTGGGAGAGCTTCCTACAGTATCCAGCTGCCCGATGGACACACGCATGACAGCACTCACTCTTTGCTCTCGTGGGCATTGGTCTGAGGCACTGGCTCTGTCAGCCTCATCTCAAACTCGTTGCACCTCAGAGGCACCTCCTGGTAGTGGGTGATGAGGTCGTAGAGGCTGTCAAACACCAGGTTGTCCGTCAGGAAGAACTTGGGGCTGCCGGCGTCCTGCCGCGAGTGGATGCGGCAGTGCTGCACCTTCCCATTGCGCCTGCGGGACAGGGAGGGAGGGACGGGGTGAGCCAGCCTGGATCCTGCACCTCAGCTCCAGCCTGACACGGCATTCCTGCCCCACAGGAGAGTGACTGCATATGAGACTTGACCCTTGTCCACTGGGACAGGGAGCTGGCATGATGCTGGGACACAGAAATGGGGAGAGGCTGCTCACAGGGGAGCCAGCAAAGGGACCCCACCACTGAAGAACACAGCAAGAGAAAACAACCCCAGAGCGACACAGAGCAGTGGGGCCCTCACCAGAAGGAGAGGGTGTAGTCCCCCACGAAGGTCTCGCTCTCCCTGACCAGGAACGAGCCGTCAGGGGCCCCTGTCTCGATGCAATATTCCGTCAGCAGCCGCTCCGCGATGTGCCGCCCGTCACGGCCCGCTCCCAGCTTCCCGTGGAACCACTTCTCCATGGAGTGCAGCTCCGTGCTGTTGCTCACCTGGCAGGGGGATAAAAGCCATCACCTTGGGTTACTGAGGGCAGGCTCATGGTGCTGGATTCTGCTCTGCTCAGGGGTCTTCCAGCTGGGAGTTCCTGAAGCAGCTCCCATCCTCCCCACCACGGGACCTCCCACTGGAGTCAGCTGGCAATGGCAATGCTCAGCCCCTTGAGAAGTCAACTCACAGCCCCACAGGAGAGCCCTCACCTCCTTCTGCTCTTCCTCATCCTCGTTTCCTTGGTCACTGGTTGTCTCCCCAGAGTAATAGATCTTGCTGCTGGTCAGCACAAAGTAATGTGGGTTCCACTCCTGCAAGGAGATGAACTCTGGCAAAGAGACCCCTGGGGAAGCACCAGACTGCCCACCACCCACCCATGGGATCATCTCCTGACCAGTACAGGGAGGGATGATCAGGTTTGTGAAGGAAAGCCACCAACACTGATTCCAGTGAGTCACATGAGCTTCCAAGACATCCCCCAGATCCCCCAGAGGCATGGATTTATCAGTAGCAAAAAACCCAGCATGTAACAAATCACACTGCAAACACTCCAATATTTAATAAAAGGAGATGACCAAATGAAGAACAAATCAATGTAAAAAACCCCAGTCTGCATGGACTCAGGACAGGGGCAATCTGAGGTGAAGATATCAGAGATGTTTATGTGGATTTACCATTGCATTTTTTACTGTTTTTTTTAAAAAACCCTGTTCCATTTGCATGTGGCTTTGCCAGACAGACCCTCAGCAGAGTAAAGCTGCTGAAGGTGGGCTGTGAGTGAACGCACACAGTGATGAACACTCAGTGCTGTACAAAGATAAACCCTTGCTTAGGTGTGTCAGGTGTGCAGGCCCTTGGCAAGAGCAGGGCTGGGAGCGCAGCCATCTCCAGAAACTCCTGCAGCACAAACCACAGGCTGCAGTGCCTTGGCCCAGAGCTCCCTCTAGCTCAGCCTCCTGCCTCTAGCAAGGGCCCACAGGAGATTCCTGGGGAAAAGCACTGAGAGAGCCAGCATGAAACACTCCCAGCCTTCAGGGACACCTGAGAAACCAGACAGACCGAGAGCCTCTCCAATCATCTGCACCACAGCCCTTCCTTCCAGCACACACAGCACCTGACAGAGCCCTCAGAGCAGGGACTGGGCCACCATGGCACACACATACGTGATTGATGGGGTCTTCCAGGTAGAGGATCCCATTCTTGATGGAGTTGCTGATGTCATTCTCTGAGTACATCACAGATGTGGGCAGCTCCTCGTAAGCGCTGCCCTCCGCCAGCTTCTTGTGCTGAGGGATGAGAGAGGGGGTCAGGCATCCAAAAACAGCACAGATTTCCTGGTGAACAGCCCTAAAAGCTCAGGTCTGCTGCAGTGGGGTCCTCCACATTAGAATAAACAAGACCCATGCAACAGGGATCATCAGACAGCACTGAAGTCCCAGCCCTTCTTCCCAAAGGTTCCTGAAGCAGAAATACCAACATCCCCCATGCCCTCAAAGAAAGGCAGCACCCAGCTGCTGAGCTCATGTCCCAGCAGATTCTTTGTAATTAGAGAGCTTTTTCGTTTCCAGCTGTTCTTAGCATCAGGTCTTCACTTCCACCCTTACACTGCCAACCACCCCTTTCCAAAGGCACTGCCTTCAGTCCCAAACCCTCACCCCTCTCCCTCACTTAGGAGCCCTGCTGGGCAAGGGAATTCACCTTGATGAGAATCTTCCTCTTGAGCTGGTTTGGAGATGGAAGGCCATCAGCAGAAATATCGACTGGTTTGGTCAAGAGCATGTCTCCAAAAACCTTCTTGAAATTCTGAGCCATGTTCCTCTGCTGAGCAATGCTGCAGTGGTCCTCAATGGACAGGATGACAGGGAAACTGGGAGAAGGAGCAGAGCCATCAAAACCAGCATGGGATGTGGATGGAACCAAGGGCTCCTGAGCTCTGCCTCAAAGCCTGGCCTCTGTGCCCTCCAGGGGCAGCTCACACCAGCAGCCATCTGTTGCACACTCTTCAGGAGGGCACAGGGTGGAGAAGGACTGCCAAACTACTGGGGTTTACCCAAAGCCCTCTCTCCCACAGCATTTTTCGGGGAAAATCTCCCTTTGTCTGGCAGACATGACACACCTTCTTCCCACCACATCCAGGCCTTGGGCTGCAGCTCTGGATAAAGTGAGCTTCACTTTGCTGCAGCCTGGGCTCCACCCTCTCCCTGCCCTGCTAGCTGAAGTCCTGCTGCACTCACTCAGAGGTGACAAAGGCGTGCTCCTTGATGGTGACCAAGACATCAGAGAACTTGATCTTGGTGGTTAAGGTGTGTCCATGGTAGATGACTGGCATGCCATCAGGACCATCCCAGCAATCCACTGAAAGAGACCCACAGGGGACACTTAGCCCAAAGGCTGGAACAGAGGCAAGACATGGACATGAGATGGGCTGAGCCAGGTGCTGCTGGGAAATGCTCTGGAAGGCAGTAAAGGAGTGAGGTGATCAGTGAAAGCCCTGACCTTTCTGTGGGACCAAAACCTTGGGCACAGATAACCCAGTCCCACAAAGCAAACAACCTCAGCTCTTTCTGCACATCATGGTGTTAATTGTTGGGGGAGATGAAACAGGAAAGCCTTATAAATACAATTGTCTGGCAAAAGATTTTGAGAATATAGAAACTATAATGGATTGAAATGAAAGCAAGCTTTGAGATACCTCAGTTACTGAACAACTGGAAAACAATGGCATGGCCAGCTGAAGGTGATCCCCTTTTGATGGAACAACACCCTCTGCTTGCAGACAGGCCCAAGGGTCAGAGTTTTGCAGAAGGGGCCCAAAGAGGAGCTTTTAGGGTTTAAAATGTAACACAGTATGGTGATGTAATGATTCTTATAGGCTGTATGTAAATGCTGTAGGATTTGTATATTGTACTAGATTGGTTAGTGAGAATCGGAATATTCAACACAGAAGAAGATTTATTGTATTGTAACGAGAACTTCACCCTCTTACCCTTTTACACTCTCTTACCCTCTCATCCTCTCTCCCCCTCTCCTCTCTCAGCCTGCTCTGAGCTGTGGCTGGCAGCTCCCAGCAGGGCCCTGCCCCCAGGCCCTTTGCAATGAACCCCAAGTTCCAGCCCTGGCTGCAGAGATCTCTGCTCTCTGTCCGTCCTCACTGTCCTACCCCCCAACGCTCCTACAATTAATGCTGCCACTGGCCTGATCCCCCTTCAGCTCTGCCCTCCTTGCACAGCCTCCCTGAGCAGCAGGAGCTGCTGTGCTGGCAGACAGAGGGGCCACTGCTGGTACTCACGTTCGATGCAGCGGCAGCCCATGCGCAGGCAGCGCGCGTACGCCTCCAGCGAGGACTCGCTCGAGAACTGATCCCCCGTCAGGTACCTTCCAGGGGAGACAACACATCAGCACACTGACAAGCCCACTGAGGCCACAGCTGGCTGCTGGGACACTGTGGAGCTGCCTCTGGCACATGGGAGTGGTGCTTCTCCACACCTGACACTTTCCCTGTGACAGTGGTCACAGGGGTTTTCAGGACGAGGGGAGAGATGAGAATGTTGACTCTATGTTCAGCAGGCTTGATTTATTATTTTATCATATATGTTACATTAAGACTACACTAAAGAATAGAAAGAAAGGTTTTTCTCTCAGAAAGCTCGCTAAAAATAGAATAAAATAAATAACAAAAGCAGCTGGCTCAGACAAAGAGCGAGAGCCAGCTCTGCCATGAGTGGTCACCAAATCCAAACATCTACAGGAGACCAATCATGGATCCACCTGTTGCATCCCACAGCAGCAGGTAACCATTGTTTACATTTTGTTTCTGAAGCCTCAGCTTCTCAGAAGAGAGAAAAATCCTAGAAAAGATTTTCACAAAAGATGTCTGCGACAGGGTTCAGCCCTGCCCCTGCTGCAAGGGCTGCCAGCACTGCTGTGAGGTCCAGCCCCAGCTCCTGAGACAAAGCTCCGACAGCAACATCAGCACTGGTGCCACAAAGAGCCCCCTGCAGCCTCAGAGCAAGGTTAGATGAGCTCTTGCAGGCAGACAGGATCTCACTGCCTGCCCTCAGGGCTGCTCAGCTGGCTCAGGCTCTCAGTCCTTTAAATTTGGGTTAGCATGAACACAGAGCACAGACAGAGCCTGTCTGCACAGAAAGCAGTTCCTGCAAAATTATTCTGGCAGCAGAGAGCGGAAAATGGCCAATTTCAGCCTGACAGGGTTTATCACATCTGTCCTGAGGGGCTCTGGAGAATGACATTGCTAATGGTGAGAAATTACCAGAGCAACAGCTCAGGACGTGAAGGCACCTGAAGGCCTGTGCAGATCTATGCTGCTGAGAGTGCCTGAGCAAAACATTTATGGCTAAATGACAGAAGGGAGGAGTGGGGCACCAAAAGGAAGGTCTCTGATGTACTGGCCTTGGTTTGGAAAAGCCTTTTTGACCCATCACTGGAATCAGGGAAAATACTCCCACCCTAGCATGAGAAAAGGATGCTGAGAGCAGCTGGGTGCAGAGAGCCCTCCCTTGTGCTTACGTGTTGTGTGAGGAGGAGATCCAGTAATGGGAGAGAGGGTTGTTCATGTTCTCCAGACACACCATGTCCAGCTGTGAGTTCCAGATGCTGTTCTCTTTGGAAAACAGGAAGGTGAGAAACTGCTCAGGAAGAAACAGAAACGTGTTAATGATGCAGAGGAGCCAGCTGCTGTGGTTTAGCTTCACACACACCTCCCACTCTGTGCCAGCACACACTGACCAGGGCTGCCCACAGCACACCAGCTACCTGAGTGACCACAGCTTGGGCACTGCCACCTACCCGCTGAGCTCTGTGTGCCACACATCTGTGTGCCAGACCCTTTGACCCAGCTGGAGACAGATTAATGGCTCTGCACTTTATTTTGCAGCTGACATGGCAGGCAATAGCTTACTAAGGCCATGTGGGTCAAGGGACCTTGGCTTAGTCCAGAGTGCCAGTGACATGGTCATCTCTGGTTGTTTTTCTTCTTTATTCAGCTCTTTTTGCTTTGAAGAGATCCTTACACACCCCAAGGCAGCCCCAGCCCCTCTCCTGCTCCAGATGAGCTGCCTGGAGAGTGCTCCCAGCTGCACACACCCAGCACTACAGGACAGCCCAGAATCCATTCCCTTTACAAACACATCCATATCCCAGGAGCTGTGACCCTCCCAGCACCCCCAGCCTGCAGCAAAGGCACACACAGCAGAGCTGTCACACCCCAGCACTCATCACACCAGGGGTGCCATCCCCTGTGCCACCCCACCCCACACACGCCACCCTCGAGGTGTCTTACTTCATCCAGGGAGAAATAAGGCTCATCAATCTCCCTCAGAGGGTCTCTCAGGAAGTTGAACATGAATTCCTGTACCTGGAGGGTATCTGCAGCCCAGAGCTCCTGCAAAGCCCAGGGGAGACATAAAAGGAGCCATTTCAGAATGGATTACTGCAAACCACATGCAGCTCATCCAGTTGGAAGCTTTAACCATTAAGGAGGTGGTTTTTGATGCAAGACCATCTCTGCCAGGAACTCAACTGTCAGCACAAGTGCTGGAGAGCACACAAGGAGGAAATCTGCCCTGCTTCTGAGTGGGCTCCATTTTCTCAATGCCGTGCATTTTTCTCTCCAACAGCTCCTTTGAACAACATCTGCCATCCCTCCTCCTCCAGCAGCAAAGCCAACCCAGCTTCCTCTGGCTCTCTCCCCCTGGGTTTCCTTCATTAGCCACCCAAACATTGCATGTCCCCCCTGGTTAACTCCCTGCTGGCTGCAGACACAGGCAGGGAGGTGGCAGTGGGGGACAGGAGCTCTGAGCCATGGCAGGGCTCTGCCAGCCAGCCCTGCCCTCCTGGAGGAGACCAGCAATGAGACAGGAACCTGGCAAGAGCCAAGGGCTCTGTGCTGCCCACAAACGCACAGCTGGTGCCTGTGTGTGTGTCTGCACATGCATGCTGTGCTTGCTGAGTGACCCAAGATTGCTTTTAAATTGAAGAATCAGCAGATGAATCCATCAGCTGCTCCCCAGAAACTGCTGACACCTCCTGAGCACCAGGATGGACACGACTTCTTGGCTGCAGCAAACCACTGGTGACCAGCTGAGGTCACAGGGACTGGGGCAACCTCCACTGATCATTCCTGCCTCCTGGGACCTCCACTCCCCCCACATCTCCTGTTCATTTTCTGGCAAGGGTGCCCAGCTGAGTTCAGGTCTGCCCTCCCCAGTGCTTCCCCTACAACACACTCTGCTCCAGAAGGAGCACTGCACCCCAAATGCCACCACTCCCAGCCCCACAGCAAGGAGCACTGCACCCCAAATGTCACCAGCGCCCACCCCATTGTCCCTCCCCACTGCCTGTGCTGAGCTCACCCTCTGGTACTCCAGCAAAAACTTCTGCAGCTCCAGCAGGGACACCCTGAAGTGCTCAGGCCTTTCTGCACCCCTGGCAAGCAGAGAGGGAGAGAAGCTTCAGTCACTGGTGCAGCACACCCTGTGAGACGCCATCTGCCCCCTCCCTGGCACGTGCAGCACTGAAGGAGCAGAGTGGGATGGGCAGAGCAAACACAAATCCACATCCCAGAACCAGGGACCTCTCCAGGAGCACTACAGGGTTCACACTGACAAGGGCAGGGTAACATGAAATTCTGGTGAAGGCCAGCAAAAACCATTAGAGGGATGGATTAGTGAAAAAAAAATAAATAAAAAAAATAGAGGGTTTGGTTTGAACCTGAGTGTAAAGTACTAAACAGGGGCAGGGCAGTTAAGGGGTGACTGCAGACAGGACAGACCTACAGGTATGCAGAGAACATGGGCTATTCACAGGGAATGAAGAAGGGAACTGTTTGAAGGTGATAATCTCAAAAGACTGGTCCATGACTGCTGTAAGTCACAATGGACAGCCAAGGGCCATGCCAATGCCAAGTCACAGCCAAGGGCCATGCTGGGCACTAACACCACAAAATTCAAAGGGGACTGGGCAGTGCTGGCTGCCCTGGGCAGAGGGCTGAGCCAGATGCTCTGCTGAGGGCCCTGACATCTCTTTTCTATGGTTATAGGAAAAAAAAGGAAGAAAACCACTGGGAATTACTGGACAAGTCAGTAAGTCTTTCACTCTTTAGCTCCTGTGTCTCAATTCAAGCTCTCTGTCACAGCCAAGGGGAGCAGAGGGCAGGGAAGGGCACAGCTGGCACTGCCTGGGTGGGGAGGGCTCTGCAGCCACCATGAGCATAATCCCTGGGAGATGGCTTGAGATCTGACCACATTAACCAATTAACCTGAGCTGGACCCCACTGGGATATCTGGGAGGGACAGAGCCCTCCCTGCCCCAAGCTCAAGTGTCTGCAGCAGTGATGCTTGCTCAGAGCACAGAACCACAGGAGCACGAGGAGTGCATAATGCCTCATCCCAGCATGCTGCTGCAGGCCTCAAAGATGTTATGGAGCAAAAGAAAACAGCCCCTTCCCCAGAAAACACAGAGAATGATCCACCTGTCCAAGAACGGGACATCCATCTGCAAAAGAAGAAGCACAAGCATTAGGTTTGCACTCAGTAACTCCTTCACTCCCAAGAGATGAGCTCACCCCGAGGGCAGCAGGGTTAAAAGGTCAATTAAGTGGGGATGCCCAGTAACAAATAAGGTTTCTCCCTTCCCTCTCCTCCCCCCCTGGGGAATCCAGCTCTTACTGTTTTCTGGGCACTGAACATGAGGCTGCGGTAGAGCTGTGCAAACTGGCCATAGGTGATATCCCCATTCCTCTGCTCCACATCCTGAAAAACAAATCAAACCCAGAGGTTTTACAGAGGCCACAGGTAACTCTGCATGGCTTAAGGAATGTCTCTTCCCACCAGTATCCCTGGGGAAAGAAAGAGGAGAAAAAAGCCAAAACTCATCCAGACTTTGCCTCCTGCATAACGGCCTCAAGTTGTGCCAGGGGAGGGATAGATTGGATATTCTGAAAAATTCATGAAAACAGTGGTCAGGCATTGGAACAGGCTGCCCAGGCAGTGGTGGAGCCACCATCCCTGCACCTGCTCAAAAAACTTGTGGATGTGGGACATGGGGACATGGTTTAGTAGGCATGGCAGTGCTGGGTAATGGCTGGACTCAATGATTTTTTAGAGGATTTTTCCAATCTTAACAAATCTGCCACAGTCTCTGCTGTGGCCAGCAGGACCTTGCAGTGCCCAGGGCACAGGCACATCCTAAAATGAGTTTCACAATTCCCCAAGCTCACCCACACAAAGGCACCCCACACACTGATGAAGTGCCACCACTTACTGAATACTTACAAAAGGACAATTTGATTTTTGTTGGCCCAGAGTGTCTGAAGTGCCTGGAAACTGCAGGGCCCCAAGTGTGTGCTCTCCTTTGGATGCACCACTCTTTGGCCTTGGAGCTCCGTGCTGCTGGGAGCAGCTGCTCACCACGAGATGACCCTTCACGGGTCAGTGGTGATGCTGGCAGAGCATCTCTCCCTGGCAGGGGGTGCAAGAGCCAGGATGCAGGACCTGGCAGCTGCTCTGCACTCTACCCCACCAGCACCAGCCCATGACTGGAGCCAGGAGCAACGAGGGGAGTGTGGGAGGCAGGGTGGGGTAAGGAGAGGGTGCTGGCCACAAATGGGCCAGGGCGCGGCACCCAGTGGGAGCTGGCACCTCTTCAGTCACCACCGTGGGTGGGGGCCCTCCCAGGAACGGCTGGGAGGCTCTGCAGTATGCAAACACTCCCTGGGAGCTGAACCAGCAGCAGCTTTTGCTCAGAGGCTGCTGAGGGGGAGAGCAGAGGGGTCCCACACTCACCGTGAGCCGCTCGCGCAGGAACCTCATGTTGGGCACACGGTAGTTGACCTGGGACAGCATGTTCTTCAGATCCTTGGCAGAGATCCTGGCCCGGCAGGGGAGAGAGGGGACACCTGGTCAGCAGCCTGGCATGGAGGGGGGCTCACCCTGTCACCCTGGGGCTGGAACAGGCACAGAGAGGCGGTGCCCAAAGGGACATCAGCTGTGGCACAAGGATGGATGCGCGACCCTGGGATGATGCTGAGGCTGGGAACAGTGGGAGGATGTGGGGAGCAGAGAGAGGTACCTGCACATCATGGGGACTGCAAACACTGCTCCTGCAACTGTGCTGGGTGAGCCCAGCAGCCTCTGGCTGATGCCACAGCTGACAGGCAGCACCCACTGCTTTAAAAGAACGAGCAACAGGAAGCATTTCCCAAGTATCTGTGCCCTAGTATTCATGCTGGGTGACCAACTCCATTCCAAAACCCATTCCCTGGCCTGCTGGAGGACAGGCTCTCTGAGTGGTTAGGATTCAGCTAATTTTATCTTAAGGAGAGGAAAAAAGCCATTTTAGGTCCCCAGCCACAGGCACAGCACTGCCACGTTTTGCCCAGCTGTGCTCCCCGGCCCCACAGGCAGGGAGCAGCCAGCATGGCTGTGCTTCCCCAAGCCCTCCTCCACACCACAGGTGCTGCTTCCACACCAGGGAAAGCTCCAGTGCCAGCCCTGAGCAGGATCCCACAGCCCAGCAAGCAGGAAGGAGCTCTGGGCTGCCCTTGTGTGTTCTGGAACTGTCCCCACATGGGGCACCAGCCCTGCAGCAAGGGGAAATGAGGATGCCTCCCATCTGCAGGGTTTAGGAGCTGAGGGGTCTGTGTCCAATCATCTCCTGGCAGCTCCTGCCTTAAAAGCAAGTCCTGGGAGTCCACCCCTGCAGTCACAGATGGTGCTCCTGTCCCCCACTGAGCACGTGGGAACACAGCATCCTACAGGATGCTCCCCCATCCCACAAAGCACAGGGCAAGTCTGGAAATCCTTATGGCTTCAGGGTGCAAATATAAAAATAGCAGGGAAGATGCCCTGCATGGGGGATTTAACCCAGGGGTGTGCTGGCATTCACATGTGACATCTATTTTACACTCTTCCCTGAGAGCAGGGTGATCTCAAACAGCACAGGAAGGAGGAGGGATGGAGAGGGAGAAACAGGCTGGTGTCAGGCGCTGCAGAGCCCAGGGCTGGGCAGCCAGCAGCACACAGAGAGCCCTTGTTCCTGGCCTCAGAGCCTGGGACCCACACACAGCCACAGCAGGACCTGGCCCAGCTCCTGGGCCCTGCCCAGGGCCAGCCAAGACTTTGCAGTGTCCTGCCACTCACTGGCAGAGCAGAAAAAGAATAAAAAACAAGCTGGGAAATGGCCCCAGCCTCCCCTTTTTTCATCCAGTCAGCAACACACACAGCACAAGTACCTCCCCTGCATCTCTATCTCCCTGGGCAGCTGAGGTTACCCTGGGGGCTCACAGTGAGTGTTCTGGGCAGGAGATCCTGCCTTTTCCCATTTCAAACACACCCAGCAGCCACAGCCATGGGCAGGTAATGTGTGTCCCCCCAGGCAGGGGGCCCTTGGCAACAGGGAAATGTGTGGGGTGAGCAGGAGTGCAAGGAGAGATGCCCTCACACGTGAGGAACCACAGCTGCCATGGGACCCCCACCAGCACCAATCCCTCCTTGCTGAGAGCACGAGGCTGCACAAAAGCTCATGGAGAAAGAGCAGGAGAGGCTGGAGGAGCAGCAGCAGCAGCAGCAGCCATCCCTGGGGCCTCTCTGGAGCTGCTGAGCTGCTTCACAGGAGGTGCTGGAGCGTCGCAGACATCTTTTATGAAAAATCCTTTCCTTAAGATTTTTCCTCTTGAGAAGCTGAGAGGCCTCAGGAACAAAATGTAAGCAATGGTTATCTGCTGCTGTGGAATGCAACAGGTGCATCTGGGATTGGTCTCATGTGGTTGCTTCTAATTAATGGCCAATCACAGTGAGCTGGCTTGGGCTCTGTCTGAGCCACAAACCTTTGTTATCATTCTTTACCATTCTATTCTTAGCTAGCCTCCTGATGAAACCTTTTCTCCTATTCCTTTAGTATAGTTTTAATGTAATATATATCATTAAAATAATAAATCAGCCTTCTGAAACATGGAGTCAGATCTACATCTCTTCCCTCATCCTAAGACCCCTGTGAACACTGTCACACTGGAGCACAGCCCTGCCACAGCTGTGACCAGCATTTCCCTCTCAGCCACAGGAAGAGGACAGGGTACAAAAAGATTTTTATTTATTGTGTGTTACTCATCATGTTAAACTTGCTGGGGACCTTGGATAAACAGCTTGGTAGTATTTTCAGACTAGAAAGTAAAAACAAAATAAACTCATTTTTTTCTACAGAGCAATTTTTAAGGTTTCGTGACAAACAGGCCAGAGGCCCAGGCTCTCACGGGGGATGGAAACACTCCCCTGCCAGCCCTCAGTGTGTGAATGCTGCTCCCAGAGCCACGGGCAGCGCTCCTGGCCAGAGGTGAAACCGTCTCCTCCAGAGCAATTAGGAAAAAAAACCCAGCATCCTGTTATCCTCCTCTTTCCACCTAACCTGCCCTGGAAAAACAAATATACCCAAAGGGCCAGCAGCCAGGGGAAACAGCCAGCATCTGCTGGGGCTGCAAGGGACAGCCCAGCCCCCAGACAGGCAAGGCACAGAGGAGAAAGGGCTCCAGCACGGGAGCCACGGGGCACACAAATCTTGGGAGTGATTTCTGCAGCTGCCAAAACCCTCTCTGTTCTGGAAAGGATCAAGGATGGTGTGCAAGGGGGGGTTTAAAAAAAAAAAATTTAAAAAAATCACAACCCACTGTCCCCTTGAAAAACCACTTTCAGGCTGAGAGGCAAAAGCAAAGAGCTCAGTGACATTAAATTTAATGCTGGAATGCCTCACAGGGGCCAAGATTTAACCCAGGAGATGTCACATAATTGTAGCCTCTACCTTGCAGAAAACACATGCATGCTTGTAAAATGTTTGTAAAATGGGAAAACTCCAAATCTTTCCACATCCCTTCTGATGTTCTGCTCCTCTCACTGCCTGGGCTCTCCTAATTCTGCACTGAAACCTCTCCCTGTGGGTGACAGGTAAGGAATGTATTGGATTTTGCTGCCTCAATTCTAAATGCTAATAGAAAGATGATATCAACAGAAACAACAGGGATGCAACAGGCTGGCTGTGAGCTCTGCTGCTCTGCCTTGGGCACAGATCTATACCTGCAATCTCCTTTTGTGCTGCTGGCATGCCATTTCACCAGTTTTATTGCATAACCAGGGGGAAAAAAGGACCAATTATTTCCACTTTTCCTGCACTCCTCCTCCAGAACTTCCACACAGCCACCCCTGCACCTGCCTCAGTGCTCTCCTTTGCAGAATTAGGAAATATTGTGCCCAGTCACCACTGTGTATATAGCCCAAGCCTGGATTTGAAAGGTGTCTGGCTTATGCAGAGCAGCTGCAACGGATTAAAGCTCCTCTTCTTCCCTTTCTGTGAGGATTTCTTCCTTTTCTGTGAGGATTTATCCCCCTCCACAAAATCCCCATGCACCTGTCACAGACATCTTTTTATGGAAAATCCTTTCTTTAGGATTTTTCCTCCTGAGAAGCTGAGAGGCCTCAGGAACAAAACATAAACAATGATTATCTGCTGCTGTGGAATGCAACAGGTGCATCTGTGATTGTTCTTGTGTGGTTGTTTCTAATTAATGGCCAATCACAGTCAGCTGGCTTGGACAGAGTGCAAGCCACAAGCCTTTGTTATCCTTCTTCCTTTTCTATTCTTAGCTAGCCTTCTGATGAAACCCTTTCTTCTATTCTTTTAGTATAGTTTTAATGTAATATACATCATAAAATAATAAATCAGCCTTCTGAAACATGGAGTCAGACCCTCATCTCTTCCCTCACCCTCAGACCCCTGTGAACACGGTCACATGCACCCAGCACTGCTCTCTCTCTGAATAAATCACTGCAAAGGCAAAAACATCCAGTGCAGCAGGATCTGCCCCATGCAACACCCTCCTGGCCAGGATCAATTTATCCCCTGGCTGTCCTGGGAGGGGGCACAACAAGGACAAAGCAGAGGATGCTCTGGAGCCCAGTGCTCTGCAGCCAGCCCTCTCTGGAGAGCAGAGCATGGAAAAGGGGCAGGTGGGACCCAGGTGCTGCACAGCAGGCAGGGCTGGTGCCCCCGGGGGAGGGAGCACATTAACACAGGCATCAGTGCTGAAAGGTTAATGGGCTCAGTTAACAGCACTGATAGGGGAGAGACATGTCCCACACAACAGCAGCCCAGTGAGAGCAGCACTGGGACTGGAAAACTGGAGGTGGCAGTGGGACAGAGAGCAGAGCATGGTGGAACTCTGTCGGAACCCAGCACATCCCTCTGTCTGTCCTGGACTGCCAGGACCCCTGCCAGGGGGCTCAGAGACCCTGGCACAGAGCCCAAAACACCTGTGGGTTTGATTATGACCCATGGAGCAAATTACCAACCTTGTATGAAGATCTGCAAACACAACAGTTTAAGTAGAATAATGGTGAAGTTATCATGGGGTGAAAAATAAATTTTAGGGGTTTCTAGAATGGGGGTTCAGAGGGCAGGATGGAGGAATCTGGGCGTGTCCAGCCTTTTTCCTTCTTCTTCTTGGCCTCCATCTTCTGCTGTGATGGAGGCACTTACAGATTGGTTTAGAGTAGAAGCTCACTGTCTAACACAGGTGATAGGCATTGGAAAATAATTGTAAATATTGTACAAGTAGTTTTTAGTATAAAGACATAACACTGCTCTGGGGGCAGGTAGAGTGCCTGGAACTGTCCTGCTGGATGGACCTCGGCAGGACAGGAGAAATACTTTTATAGATAAGACACAATAAACAACCTTGAGACCGAGAACTGAAGAGCTCCGACTCATTCTTCAAGCACTGGGCTGAGAAAAGAGACTTTTAACATTTCTTGGTTCACAGTGACCAGCTAAAGATCCTGAGAGAACTCACCTCCCCAGCAGGAAAATGTCCCCTCCCTTATCTAACAGTGACTCATGACCCAATTCCCTTCCCTAACCTCCTCATGACATTTTCCTTGCTAGCACAACGCTAAGCACTCACCCAAGCACCCCACAAGCCAAGCAGTGGGGTGATCCATGCCCTGATGGGCCTCAGGAAAGGAGAACAGAACAAACAGGGTGGGGAATAACAAACACAACCCAGTTCAGCCCTGATGGGGGGCCCTGAACTGCCTCTTGGCTCTTTGATGTCCGCTCCCTTGGGTGGTGCCAGCTGGGGGAAGGTGTCAAGGTGTTACTGGGTCTAAACAGCTCAGAAATAGGGCAGGAAAACAAGACAGCTTTTTAATGTTCATTTTTTAATTCAGTGAAAATCAGCCAGGGAAGTTTGGGACTTGGATTAAAGGTTCCCTGAAAATGAGCATTAAAAGCCTAACGAACCCAGAGGGTTTCAAGTACAAGGTGAACCCTCCCAGCCCAAGCCCCCCTCCTCACCTGTCCTCCCGGTTGCGATCCAGGGAGTAGAACTGCTTCCGGAGCCACCTGGGTGGGAAGGCACAAACAGGCACAACTCAGCCCCTCAACAACCAGCCCCTGCTCCAATCCCCCTCTGGAGGATGCTCAGTGCCACACCATCCTCTCCCACATCCCTCCTTCCCACCAGGGAACCCGGCTCTGTCCCTTTCACAGGCAGCCTACCCTACTTTCTTACAAGTTCTGCTTTAAAAGTGCCTCTGCACTGAAGTGCTACAGATAATACAGGCTGTGCACGCGCAGAAACATCAATTTGTGGTGAAGCTCCTTCTCCCTGATGCATGAGATCAGACTCTGGGGTCAGCAGGATGAAGCTGCTGGGGTGCAGAGGCAGAAGTGATGGGTCAGCACAGCTCAGAGAGGGAACGTCACTGTGCTCACTTTTTTTCTGTCAAAACAGACAGAAGGGAAAAGAGAAAACAAGTGCAGGAAAAGGCTTTCCTCACCTTTCAATCTGCAGGGGGGTGGGTGCCCTCAGAGTGTCTGCCACCAGCCAGTTCAGCCCCTTGATCCACATGTTGACCTCATCCTCAGAAGTGGCTGTGGAAAACGTACGGGAGAAGTGGGAAGAAGGGACACACAGCAGGCTTGATCACCAACCCAAACCTCCTGGGACTATCCCCAGCACCTTACATGCCCCATTCACCGCTTCACCCCCTTTCTGGTAACATTTCCCCCACACACAGATGCTCTGGCTGGTTCCTCTCCACGGATGGATGTGGCTGGCTGCACCCCGCATATCCCACTCCCGAGAGCTGGGAGTTATCCTTGTCCCCGAACTGTCTGGGCTCTCTGAGGATGAAGCTCCGGCTCAACCCTGCCTGGCACAGCCCCAGGAGAGCTCTACCTTGCAGGCTGAGGGTTTTCAGGCGGAATTCTGTGCCGTAGAGGACCACAAAGCAGTGCGAGTGCTCCGGTCGGAAACACGGATCCTCCTGGTAGCGGTCAAAGTCCCGCGAGTTCCTCCCCAGGCGGATCTCCTTGATCTCACGGATGTCCACTGCGAGAGAGGGAAAACATTCAGTGAACAGCTTGGAATGCCCACAGCACTGGAGAAGGAACAGCACAGATGTTATCTTATTGCAGGGGTTCCATACTGCTGTCTCCTTATCACAAAAGCTTCATGCCTCCTTGGGGTTTTTCGTGGGCAGCTCCTCAGAGCACTGACTCTTTCTTCTTCACAAAGCAGCCACTGACTCCAGTTCCCTTCTCACCCAGCCACCCCACTCTTTTATAGCATCTTCTTCTCAGGCCTGTTCCTAATCTTTGATAATTGCCCCACCTGCAACTCCTTAGGGTTAAGACTACTTTCTACACTGTCTTTATTTTCTTATATTCTATCCCCCTACACACAGATGAAGTGGATTTAGTCATCTGCAGAGCTGGGTTAGCACCTAGCACATGATGGCAGCCCCAGGCTGGCATCCTGTAAGCACAGTCTCCTCTTACTGCTTCCCAAGGAGGTTTCCCCAGCCAGATCCCCCCAGTTTCCTCTCTGTTCCCCAAAAACAGCTGAATGTCTCCCCCACAGGGATCTCCAGGAAGGGGCAGCTGTGTGCATGCTGGAACATTAGCACTAAGCAAGGAGGACACTGAAAAGGGAGCATCTCACAGAGGAAATTCTGGGAAAGGATTCCTATTGCCATAGAACAAAGAGAAAACAACAGCAGCAGCAAGGCAAAAAAAAACCAAAAAAAAAAACACAAACCAAAAAGCCAAAACAATGAAACCCAATCCAAACCCAAGAATTTTTGCTTCCTGGAAAAATAGTTTCTTAAATGCTCGTGGGAATCAAATAACAACATTTCTGAGTCACATTTCCAAAGCAGATGATGCTTCTGAGCAATGCAGGATGGAGATTACTGCAAACCTGGCATGTAATTCATCCCAATTAAACTCCACTTACTGCACTCACTGTGGATCATCTCCCCTTTCATTTCTATTTACTGCAGCTTAAAACCAGACAGAAACGTGACCTGCTCATCACCCACAGCACTGAACTGCAGCATGAGAGATGATGCTCTCTCCAAACCCCACAGCAAGGCAGACACAGGGACTGACTTTGGGAGGATTTGTGAAGCACAAAGGATGTTGGATCCTCTCTTGGATCCTGAGAGTGCACCTGGAGACAGTGGCAGCCTGCTCATGGGACACATCCAGACAATCTGTGAATTTTGGGGGTGTCCTGTGCAGAGCCAGGAACTGCATCTCATGATCCTTGTGGGTCCCTCCCAACTCAGGATATTCTGTGAATCTAATAACCCTCCAAAGCTCATCAGGCTGTGACAAGGGCATAGAAAGACCCAGCTCCTTGGGGCTGCAAAGCAAGGACAGACAAGCTTCCTAAAATAAGCAAGAATGTGACTTTTTGAGGCATCACCTACCCTTTGGAAAGGAGCTGTCTGGCAGCTCCAATGTTAGCATGCCCTGCCATAACCTTACCCATGTGCTCACATCCTTAGTGACACAGCAGGTTATTTTAGCCCATAAAAACCCATCCCACAGCTCAGGTCTGTGCACCCAGGACACACACAGTGGGGCTGAAGGCTAAACCTGCCCTTGGAGGATGCAGGGTTTGACCAACACAGTGGGGAAAACGTGTCGGATGAGTTTTCATGGTAATTTACCAGGCAATAACTACCAAAGGAAAGTGCTGGGGTATTCCTGCCCTGCCTTTGCAAGTGCTGTCTGCACTTTAGGATGTTACAGAGTTTGCTGTGCCCTGTGCTCACCCCTCCCTGCACAGAGCACCAGCAGGTTATTACCCAGTGAGGCTGCTACAGAGTGCACACCTAAAATCCACGCACTGGAGAGAGCCCTGGAGCAAGAGAGGTGCTTATCAAGGACAAAAGCACGCAGGGAATTCCTGGGGCAAAGGGCAGGAGCCGCGAGGATGGGGCAGGAACCTCCTGCCCACGCATACCTGCAGCTGCTTGCTGTTCTCTCTCACCTCCCAAACCTGCCTGAGTGCGCTGGGGAAGGCAGCTGGGGTTGGTTTGTGCTGCACAGGGCTGAGCCCAGGCTGCCCTGCCAGCCCTCCCTCTGGCAGTGCAGGACCTGGAGCCACCAGGGAAAGGAGGGCTGGAGGGATTTTCCTCTGTTGTCTTATATATCCAGATATATATATCTTATATATATATGTATGTATATTCTTTTATCATTATAGTGCAAGGATTCCCTATCCTCAGAGCTTCATGCCTCCTCAATGCTTCTTGCGGGCATCTCCTCCAAGCACTGACTGTTCCTGGTCCTTGCAGTAACCATTTGACACCAGTTCCCACCAATCCACTCTTTTATACCACTGTTCTTATTGGCTACAGGTCTGGCCTGTTGACATCAGACCTGCTCCTAATCTTTAGTAATTGGTTCAGCTGCAGCTCTTTGGGGATAAGATTACATTCTGTACCACCTTCATACTGTGTCCCCCTACATTCCTCGAGCCCAGGGGTCACAGGGACACGCTGCAGGCTCTGCAGCCCCAGTGTCACAGGGAAAGGAGGGCTGGAGGGATTTTGCTGGAGCCCAGGTGTCACAGGGACACTGCAGGCTCTGCCCTGCTCAGCACCAGGAGTTTCCCCATCTGTGGTGGCACAGGCTGTGTGACATGACCCAGTGTCCCACCATGGGGCTGCACCTCGTGTCCTTGCTGGGAAAGACTTGCCAAGGATGTGGGCAAAGTTTTGTGTTGGGGCTTTAGCTGCTCACAGTGACCCCGAGATGTGTTAGAAAGTCTCTTTTCCCAGCCTGGTGCTCGAAGGAGGAGTCAGAGCTCTTCAGTTCTCGTTCTTAAGGTTGTTTGTTCTTTCTTGTCAATAAAATTTTTTCTCCTGCTCTGCTGAGGTCCGTTCAGCAGGACAGACAGAGGCACACTGGTGTTATCTTTTTAGACTAAAAACTATGTGTACATGATTTACCATAACTTCCCAATGCCTATCACCTATGTTAGACAGTGAGCTTCTACTCTAAACCAATCCAAAAGTGCCAACATCCCAGCAGAAGATGGAGGCCAAGAAGAAGGAGGAGAAAGGCTGGACATACCCAGATTCCTCCAGCTTGCCCCCTGAACTTCCATTCTAAAAAACCCCAAAATCTATTTTTCACCCCATGATAAATTCACTGTCATTCTACTTAATTTTTCGTGGCTTGCAGATCTTCATCTAAGGTTGGTAACTTGCTCCATGGGTCACAATCAGAACCACAGGGGCATCTTGGTCTCTGTGCCAGGGTCTCTGAGCCCCCTGGCAGGGGTCTGGGCTGCTCAGGACAGCCAGAGGGATGTCCTGGGTCCTGACAGATGCAGGGTGAAGCACCTGGGGGGGTCCCAGCTCCACAGGCACACCTGGGCAGGTGAGCTGGGGCAGGCCCTCCAAAGACAAATCCTCTGTCACCAAGGTGAGCCACATCTCCCCCTCGTTGAGCTGCCCTCTCCCACCAGTGTACAAACTGGTCCTTATCCCACCTGAGATGTGGCAAGAGAGGAAGAACTTCGTTGTCGCAGACATCTTTCTATGAAAATCTTTTCTTTAGGATTTTAACTCCTGAGAAGCTGAGAGGCCTCAGGAACAAAATGTAAACAATGGTTATCTGCTGCTGTGGAATGCAACAGGTGCATCTGGGATTGGTCTCATGTGGTTGTTTCTAATTAATGGCCAATCAAGTCAGCTGGCTCAGACTCTCTGTCTGAGACACACACCTTTGTTATTCATTCCATTCCATTCTATTCTTAGCTAGCCTTCTCAGATGAAACCTTTTCTTTTATTCTTTTAGTACAGTTTTAATGTAATATATATCATAAAATAATAAATCAGCCTTCTGAAATATGGAGTCAGGTCCTTGTCTCTTCCTTCAACATAAGACCCCTGTGAACACGGTCACACTTGGTCCTGCAGCTGTGGCACAGGAAGCTCTGTGATGGAACAGGAACCCAGCTGCAGCATCCCACACCCCCATGAACTAAAAAGGCAACTCACCCCTTTCAGTGAAGCACTCAAATCCACATAAAACATCCTCTCCCTTCCCTTGCTGCCCCAGGGAGGAGCATCCTGGTGCCCAGGGATCAGCGGGCAGAGCTGGGTGCCCCAGAGCAGAGCCAGCAGCACGCAGGGCAGGGTGGATGAGCAGTGCTGGGACTGCAGGCTGGCTCCTCCCCAGCCCTCCTGGGTCTGTGTGCAGCCAGCAGAGGCTCTGGGAAGGAGGCAGCACAGCCCATCCAGCCCAGGGATGCTCTGAGCTCCCCACACGGCTCCACAGCGCACTCTGAGCCATCCCACGGCTCCACAAACTGCTGTGCCCTTCACAACCTCCCAAACTTCCCCGCTGCCAGGAGAAACAGCCTGCCCCCCCCTTTCTCTCCAGGGCTGAAAAAAAAAAAAAAAAAAAAAGAAGAAAAAAAAAAGTTCCATTTCTGGGCAAAGAGCCCTCTTTCAGCAGGAGGGGGTTGCATCAGAAAGAAAAAGCTGACCCCAGATCCACCTCCCTCACCATGTAAGAAAAAAACCCCCACCAAATTACCCTCTGGTTACATGAAAACCAAAACCAGATCCACCCTTGAAGTCATTTAAAACTGAAACTCCATCCAAGCCTCATTTCCCCGCTGATGGATGGGGTGTTGTAACGTGCAAGGGTAAGCACAGCCTGGAACAGGCTCTGAGGGTTGCAAAACAGCCACCTCCAGAGGATTTCTGCAAAGATGGAAAACTGATTAAATTTAACAAAAAAATAAAAAAAAATAAATAAAAGAGCTGACCAAAAAGAGCATTTAGCCAGATGACTTTCCCGGATGGGTTTATCAGGGACAGCCTCCAAGCAAACACCCACCCCACCAACAGGCACTGCTGGGTGTCCCTGGGGAGAAATGCAGTGAGAGGCAGGGGTCAGGGCCAGCCCAGCTGGCTGACATGGGCTGATCCTGCCTGGGGGCAGTGGAAAAGCCTCCAGCCTGCTCACTCTGGCACAGAAAAAGAGGTTAAACAAAGAGCCTTCCTGCTATTTAGCATTGCGGACCCCACTGAGCACAGCCATGTGGTCATCCCCAGGCTTCCCATCCCTGCAAGGGGCACCAGAGGGTCAGGTGGCCCCCAGGGAGAAAGAGGAAAAAGAAATGTGAGTAAAATACAAGAAAAATCTATTGTGCAGCAGCATGGAGAGTAAAGCAGTGCCACCCCCTTTTGATATTTCAGTGGGAGCCCCCTGGAGTGGCTTTAGGAGCTGCAGGAGCATCCTGGCTCACCTGCCCCTGCTGCACCCACCAGCCTGGTGCTCCCCCCACCAGCAGCCCTGCCCTGGCTCTGCTGCTGCTGCTGCAACCCAACACCGGCTGCAAGAACAACAAAACCTCAGCACAGCTCCCCTGTGAGCTCAGGAATGGCTGGGCAAGCTCTAAGTGCTTGGCTGGCCGGGGGCCAGAGCCCTCAGCACCTCTCTGTCTGCCTGGAGCTGTCTCTGCCCTTTGCTGCTCATGGAGCTCCTTCCTCTGCCCTGCAGAGCCCCAAACTCCTGGCAGGCTGCAGGGAATCAGGCAGAGCCAGCTGAGCTGGGGTTTGGCACAGGGCAGGGATCAGGGTGGCTCTATGGACATGTGTGTGACACCCATAATGGGCACACTCAGTGTAGGGACACGTGTGACACCCATAATGGGCACACTCAGTGTAGGGGCATGTGTGACACCCATAATGAGCACACAGTGTAGGGACACGTGTGTGACACCCATCATGAGCACACTGAGTGTAGGGACATGTGTGTGACACCCATCATGGGCACACTCAGTGTAGGGACACGTGTGACACCCATAATGGGCACACTGAGTGTAGGGACATGTGTGACACCCATAATGAGCACACAGTGTAGGGACATGTGTGACACCCATAATGGGCACACTGA
The DNA here is from genome assembly GCF_028018845.1 of Melospiza georgiana. Taxonomy (NCBI): domain Eukaryota; kingdom Metazoa; phylum Chordata; class Aves; order Passeriformes; family Passerellidae; genus Melospiza; species Melospiza georgiana. The sequence continues at coordinate 9,443,769 of NC_080446.1, forward strand.
GTGTAGGGACGTGTGTGACACTCATAATGAGCAAATGAGTGTAGGGACACGTGTGTGACACCCATAATGAGCATACTGAGTGTAGGGACACGTGTGACACCCATAATGGGCACACCGAGTGTAGGGACATGTGTGACACCCATCATGGGCACACTGAGTGTAGGGACACATGTGTGACACCCATAATGAGCACATTGAGTGTAGGGACACGTGTGTGACACCCATCATGGGCACACTCAGTGTAGGGACACGTGTGTGACACCCATAATGAGCACAGAGTGTAGGGACACGTGTGTGACACCCATCATGGGCACCCTGAGTGTGGTCCTGCCCTCTGCATCCCCTTCTGAGAGCCAAGCACTCAGCACAACAATCAGGAGTGCATGTCACATTGGGACTGGTGTTCAGAGTGACAATAGCTCACCCTCTCAAGGCCACAAGCTCCCTTCATGCACAGGCTAAAGCAGGCACAGCAACAGTGACATTTAACATCCTTAATTGAACATCCCTGAACTGAAACATCCCTGAACTGAAACATCCCCACTCAGATGAGGTTACCGCATCCCCCTCGCTGCTCAGCATCCCCGATCAGGTTTCCAGAGCAAGAGCCAGTGCCATTAGCAGATGGCTTATCCAGTCAGGACAACAAGAAAGCAGCTGAGGCCTCTCATTTGACCTTAAGTGGTTTTTCAGAGGGCAGGGAGCACGGCTGAGGCATCCTGGAGGCCAGCAAGCACCAAAGCAGCAGCCCCCTGTGCCCCAGAGCATCCCTCACCCCCATGAACTAAAAAGGCAACTCAGCCCTTTCAGTTAAGGATCCAAATCCACATAAAACATCCTCTCACTTCCCTTGCTGTCCCAGGGAGGTGCCCAGGGGATCAGTGGGTCCCCCCTGCTCTTGCTGCTCCCACATGCAGGTGGTACCTGTGCCTCAGGAAAAGGAGCAGGCAAAGCCATTTTCCCCTCCAGACTGAACTCAGGTTGCTCTAACGAGGTGCTTCATCTCACCTGCATCACAAACTGGATTTTTTTTTTGCTCCAAGCCACTGGATTTTGCTATGAAGTCTCAATATCACTACCCCAGTGCCAGCAACATCCATGGGGATGGGATGGGAGGAAGAACAGCTCAGTGGGCTGGAGAGGGGACAACAGGGAGCTCCTGACCAGCCAGGGCGATGGGGCTGGCCTGGATGCCAGCTCAGACCCTGGCTCAGCTCTCAGCACTCCTGTCACTCAGAGTGGAGTGAGAGGATGTGGCAGGGAGCTCGAGCACCACCTGGGAATGGCAGGGGCAGCAGGGCCAGCAGCAGGGCCAGCAGCAGGGCCAGCAGCAGGGCCAGCAGCAGGGCCAGCAGCAGGGCCAGCAGCGTGCCTCGGCAGCCCACGCAGGACACACAGGGAGGGGCTGGCTGCTCTGTGGGCACCAGGGCTTCCTGCCCAGCCTCTGCTGTGCCCCCCAGTCACACGGCCTGTGGCTTCCGAGCTCCTGTTCCTCCCCCCCAAAATCCTTATCACCTGCAGAGGAAGCTGCAGGAGATGTGCAGGGAGATAGGAGATGCTGCTGAGAGGATGTGAGGACCTGACCTCCCCACACAAACCCCACATTAGGGGCTGGAGCAGGGAGGCAGAGGATCCTGCCCAGACACTGCTCCTACAGGGCACAGTGGCCTCTTCCCAGGCTGCCTTGCCAGCAACAGCCTCACCCAGGTGGCCTTCAAGAGCTCTTGAACATCCTCTTGCTGTGAGAAGCAGAGGCAGCTGTGGGCTGCCTGACCTGTTATCATCAGCACATCTCTCCTGCTCGCCCTCAGCTGCAACAAAATACGTGTAAAAAACCAAAGCTGATCCTCCCAGCGAGCAAAGCAGGATGCTGCCACCTCCCAGCCAGGGCTGGGGAGCTCAAGGAGATGGGCAGCAGGTGGCAAATGCCAGTCAAGGGCTCCAGCAACCCTCCTCCTGCAGTGCTGGGGCTCCCTCCTGTCCTCCATGAAAATTCTGAATTTGTGGAGCTGTGGCGTTTGGTACCAAATCCTAGGCTGGGCATCCAGGGCCAGCCCAGTCCCACATGCAAGGCTGGCACCTCTGAGAGCCATGGCCTTGTAGCACTGTCACCCCACAGGACATGGGAGCACATTTCCATCCCACAGAGGGGCACAGCTGCTCCAGCTGAGGCAGAGCAGTCCCACATGGCTGTACCCAGGGCCACATGGCTGAGCCCAGTCCCACATGGCTGTACCCAGTGCCACATGGCTGAGCCCAGTCCCACATGGCTGTACCCAGTGCCACATGGCTGTACCCAGTCCCACATGGCTGTACCCAGTCCCACATGGCTGTACCCAGTCCCACATGGCTGAACCCAGGGCCACATGGCTGAGCCCAGTGCCACATGGCTGTACCCAGGGCCACATGGCTGTACCCAGTGCCACATGGCTGAGCCCAGGGCCACATGGCTGAGCCCAGGGCCACATGGCTGTACCCAGTCCCACATGGCTGTACCCAGTCCCACATGGCTGTACCCAGTCCCACATGGCTGAACCCAGGGCCACATGGCTGAGCCCAGTGCCACATGGCTGTACCCAGGGCCACATGCAAGGCTGGCACCACTGAGAGCCATGGCCTTGTTGCACCGTCACCCCACAGGACATGGGAGCACATTCCCACCCCAGAGAGAAGCACAGCCCCAGGTTTTGCTGACACAGAGGCTGCTCTGAGGACCCTGGTGTCCCTGTGCCAGATGAAATCAGGCCGGTGGCAGCCTGAGAGCCCCTCCAGTCACCCCCCTGTCTGAGAGGCACAAATTCCACTGACTCACATGGAAAGGGGAAGCTCAGCTCTGCTGCTCTGGCCTGCCTAGGGAAGCTCCACAGCCCACCCCAGGGTGACCCTGTTCTGCAAGGCATGGCAGGCTCCATCCCCCAGCCCTGCCATGGCCTGTCAGGAGCAGAATAAACCACAGGGAGGGTGGGATGGAGATGGGTGAGCACAGCTCCTGCCTCTGCCCCTCTGCCTCCCTTCCCTGCAGGGAAGATCCCACACAGAGGTGGGCAATGATGAGGCACCAACACGTGCTGGGAAGAGGGTGAGAGGCTGAAGGGAGCTGCTCCATGGGCAGGTGTCCTACATGGAAGGGCTGAACAGGGAACCCTCCTGTGCAATGTCCCTGCATCCCTCTCCTGGACCTTACAGGGTCACTGATGGCCCTCCCCAGGCTCTCAGCCAGCCAGGGGAAGGGGATGGGACCAGGCAGACTTGGCAAAACCAAGGACAGAGGGGCAGAGCTGCCAATCCAGCAGCTCTGAAAGCACAGCTCACAGGTGGGAGCCTGGCAGAGCCAGTGAGGAACCCCTGGCAGAGGTGGATTTAGGGACCTGAGTGTCCAACAGCAGCAAACTCTCCTTGGGGCGTTTTGGAGATTCCTGCACTCAATAAGGTGCCTTCCCTTCCCAACTTTCATGCCCTGTCACAAAGCAATTGTAGACAAGAGTTGGACATTGTCCCCAGGACAGGGCACAAAGGCACGGAGTGAAAAGCAAAGCACAGAAAAGATTTGTCACAGTGGCAGCAAATGTCAGCGATGCTCAGATGCTGTGACTCAGGTTTCACCCACCCCTCCAGATGACACAATCAAGTTTCCATGACAGATTTACAGCAGAGGTGGCCAGGACCAGGATTTACAGCTGGCCAGGACCCTCATGGCAGCAGGGAGTGGCTTGTCCCTGTCCCCACCAGGGCTTGGACTCTGCAGGTGAGGGAAGAGGAGGGTGGGATGAAGATCCCACGTGCTGCTGAGCTGCTCCAGGTCACCACAACAGCCTGGCCCCTTCCTGTCCCATGCTCAGCTGCTCTGAGGCTGGCAGGGCCGAGGATTTGCCAGGGCACAGATGTGACTTCCAGATGTGTATTGTTGTTATCTTATTGTATTTCATATTTCTAGAGTCCCATACTCTTGTTATGATATTCTTAAAGTCCATACCTTCATGGCTGGTTTTCTACCATGTAGCTCTTCCCTGCTGTGCAGTTCCTCATGGCTTCACAGGGGCTCTTCCTGGGCTCTCGACCCACCCCCTTTTATCCCAGTGGCCTTCATGAGCTACAGCTGCTGCCCAACCAAGGACCCCACAGCTGTAGCTCATCCAGAGCAACAGGACCCACCTATCCAATACATAGGACTCTCACTACAGATGTGTGCCCTCCCCTCCATGTCCCTCTGTGCCACTGAATGCAGAGAGGCCCAGGGGCTGGAGCACCTCCTCCTGTTACCTCCTCCTTGGATTCTCCACCTGAGTCACTTTTCCACCTCAACACAAAGAGCAGAGCAGCTGCAGGTGCAATCAAACCTGTCCCAAGGTGGTTGGAAATGGAAGCACTGGCTCTCCTCTTCCCTTTCCCCCAGATTTGCTCTCTCTGCTCTAACCACCATGGGACCCCCTGGGCTGGTTTCACCTTCCAAGGCCAAGGCAGGATTCTGGGGGATACCCAGCCACAGGCATTCCTTACAGCACCATCCAAGTGGAGATGTCCAGGCACTGAGCAGACACTGCCCTGGCACATGACAGCATTTCCAGTTTATGGGGGAGAAGCAGAAACCCATGGTGATGGTGTCAAACCACTTGGGACTGTTTTTTTTTTTAATGACCTCACCTGGGATTTATTTGGTCCCCAAAACTGGAGACCTCTTCCTGTTTGTACCCCAACCTGCTCCACGGTTCCTATTAAGCCTGATGCATCAAAGCTCCAGAAATTTCATTCCCTCACCTCCAGAACTCTTCACAAAGTGCCCCAGAGCTGCTGGAGGTTACAGGGACAATAATCCAGCTAGCAGCAAGACCTTGAAAACAGGCTGACACCAGGCACTACAGGACATGTGAGACACAGAAGAGGGGGGAAAAAAAACCCAATAAAAATCAATTTCTGCAGCTTTGCTGGGACACAGAGACAAGCAGAGCCAACTCCCCACTGCCCTGGCAGTGGAATCTGGAATCAGGGACACAGCTCTTTGCTCTTCTGAAGCTCAGGAGGGCTGAGAGCTGCAGGGATTAACAGGGCAAGGACTGCAGCTCAGGAGAGAGGGAGGTTATCCAGAGTGCCCTGAGAGAAGGAGGGAATGCAGAACGCCCTGGGACCCTGGCAGGAGGAGCCAGAGGTGGGTGAGTGATGTCTGAAGGCAGGAATCCCAGCACAGGAGGGACGAGGCAGCAGGCTCTGGGTTCTGCTCTGATGAGCCAGGGGCACCAAGAAGGACATGGACAGACAGGCAGTGTCCAAATGCTCAGCAAACAAAGCCAGGCAGCCCCTGCCCCACCTCCTGCCAGCTGGGAAGCACCTTTATGGGGTGCAGGTCCCCAGGGCAGGCGGCCAAGGGGGTGAAAGTCCTCTGGGACATTCCCTGCTCCCAGCACCACAGCCTGCCTGCCTGCCTGGGCTTACACCACCACAGGCGAGGAGGAGGAGGAGCAGGAGGGATGAAGGATGCGCTGGCACGTGCAGGGGGGTGTCCTTTAATCACCACAGCATCAGCACTGCTGGGAGCAAGGAAACAGGAAAAGGACTCTGAGGCAGCTGCTGTGCCCAGGCCTGCAGTGACAGCTGTCCCCATTCCCAGCCCTGCCTGGCGTGGCCCTGCCATGGGGTGATGCTCCAAGGGCTCTGCACGAGATCCCAGCAGGAGAGGAGCACAGGACAGCCCAGCGGGAATCAGGGGAGCTCCACAGCAGAGGTGCAGAGCAGGACAGCTGGAGCAGCAGAGCAGCCCCAGCAGGGCTGTGTGTGTCACCCAGAGCACCCCTCCAGGCCCTGGGGACACAGCACACTGCCAGCTCCTGGGGAGGGAGCCTGGAGCCAGCAGAAAAGGCAACCCTGTTGTCATTACATTGCAAGGGTTCCATATTGCCAGTTTCACACTTTCTTGATGTTCCTTGCAGGCAGCTCCTCTAGCACTGACTCTTCCTCATCCTCACAGCAGCCAACTGACTCCCATTCCTCAACCAACCAATCCACTCTTTTATAACACTCTCCTTATTATTGGCTACAGCTGTGGCCTGTTAAGATCAGGCCTGCTCCTCATCTTTAATAATTAACCCAGCCCCAACTCTTTAGGGGGTAAGATTACTTTCCATACTACCTTTATTTACTTATGCTCTATCCCCCTACACAACCCTTGTCCCCAAGATGCTTCAGCCACTTCCCAAAGGAGCAGGACTGGGAAGGCAGGAGCCCTGCACACCCCCCAACATGGGTAAAGGCTGGGGGTGAGCTGCAAACCCAAGGCAGCACAGCACTGGGATTCCATATGTCCAGGCAGGAAAACGAGTTCTATTCCAAGAAAAGGAAAATAAATGTGTTTGTAATGGGTTGGGGAGAAAACACAACCTGTAAGTCACAGTCCTGCCCTTTCTGCTGTGGCTTTTGGCCACTGCATCCTTAAGGGCAAACAGCTCAGCACAGCATCCCACAGCATCCCACAGCACAGAGATCATGTGCTGGACCATGACCTTCCCTGGGAGGATTTCAAACCAGCACCATGGGATTCCCTGGGACAGCCAGGGATGCTCTGGGGCACCCTGACAGCACAGGAAGGCACTGACCAAAACCTCAGAGCCACAAATGTTTACAAACACAAGGGAGGACCTGCAGAGGAAAACAAGGGAGAGATCCATCCCCAGATTCTGGAAGGCTTCCCATGGCTCCCCACCCAGCCAGCCAAGCTCAGGAGCCCAGATAAGGCTAAAGAGCCACCAGAGCACAGGGACAGCAGAGATGGAGCTAAAATGCAGTCTGAAAATCACAGAGACTTTCAGAGTATGAGCTGGCAGCATCCTGAGGCTCTGCTGACCTGTACAGCCATAGTGTGCCAGCTTCTGCTAGAGACATCAGCCCAGGGCTGTTTGGGTGCTCAGAGTGCTCCCCAATCCCGAATCCTCCTGCCATCCCCTGTATCAAGGTGTTCAATACATGACAAGGACAGATCAACAGGCAGCAGAGTGCTCAGAGATAAGGACACTGGGACAGGAGGGATGAGCCTGGCAGATCAGAAGCAGACAGCCCTGGCCGAGAGTTCCAAGTGCTGGGGGATCTCCAGAAAGGCTGAAAATTCTCAGAAATGAGGAAGTTTCTCATTGGAATCAATGTGAAAAAGCTTTTTCCATGCACAACAGCACTTTGCTCAAAGTAAGAACACTCAAAACTTAAAGATTAAAACCATTTGGAAGGACAGCTTTTTCCAGCACTTCAGAGTGCCTTTGGGAATGGCTGCTGCCACCATGTCCCTTCCTAGGGTCTGGAAGACACCCTCCCCACCAGGGCATGATGTAACAGCTCCAGCAGCAAAACCACACTGCTGGAACAGCCAGGGATGGGCTGGATGCTGAACTGATCCCTCAGGGCACACCAGCAGCACCAACCACCCAAACCAAGTGAGCTGAGGAGCCTCCCAGGTTCCTGTGAGCATCCCCAGGTGTCAGGCACCACACAGCCCTCTCCATCCAGCTGCTGCACACCTGGGCAACATCCAGAGCTCCTTCCATCCCTCTCTAGACCAGGTATCGCTCTGATGGAAAAGATTTTAAAATCACAGAAAATTCAGGGAGTTAGGAAGAAAAAGTTAGGTTTAGTAGGCCCTGGGGAAATGTTAAAGGTTGGCACTGGGGAATGTCACCCCTTGTGTTTGCTGAGCATGTTAAACTGTGCCTGTGTAGTCAGTATATGATAAATGATATAACTGTTAGATGTGATTAGATATTGCTTAAAAAATAATGAGAAATTATGTTAGGAGTTTGAGGAGGATCACAAGAATTCCGTGCTTGGATGAAATCAATGTATACAACAGACCAATGTAAGTTAATTATTAAATATGTAAGTGATGTAATGATAGAATATAAAACACGTTCGGCTCAAAACCATGCCGAGTCAGATTTGGGTCTGTGCACCCCTGCCACCCAAAGCTCTTCATTAAAAGCACCTGCACAGAATCATTCTGTGATGATGTGTCCTGAACACCAACACCTCCAGTTGCTCCAGTCCAGCATCATCTCCCACCATCCCCTCACCAATCCTGTTTGGCCAAGGGGAAACAGGGAGGATGTGGGGGGGGACCTTTCAAAAGCATTGTAAGAGCTTCAAAATGTTCTGATTTCTACTGCTCTTAAACCTCAGAGAACATCAGAAAAGCAATAACTCTTCTCCACTGTCTTCACCCATTTCCTTCTAACGCATGGCAAGGCGCAGCCAATGGTTTTTCAGCTCAGAGCTGCTGGGGTTTCTGTGCTCAAAGGCCCACACCTCCTCCCCACACACTGCAAGCTCTTCCTGGGCTCCCCACACCCTCCTTCAGTGTGAGCTTCACCCTGGCTCCCACAGAGCCTGCAGCAGCTCAGGGGAGGGACACAGCACGGGGGCTGCCAGGTCACACAGCCCCTGGAGCCACTGTCACACAGCCCGAGCCTGCACTGAGCACAGCCTGTCCCTGCTGCCCCTCACCTGCCACACACAGCCCAGTGTGGGGCTGGGGTGTTCCTACAGCCCTGCAGGGCACAAACCACGGGCTGATCCCCATGGGCAGCACCCACAGGCTGATCCCCATGGGCAGCAATCACAGGCTGATCCCCATGGGCAGCAATCACAGGCTGATCCCCATGGGCAGCACCCACAGGCTGATCCCCAGGGACAGCACCCACAGGCTGATCCCCAAGGACAGCACCCACGGGCTGATCCCCAAGGACAGCACCCACAGGCTGATCCCCAAGGACAGCACCCACAGGCTGATCCCCAAGGACAGCACCCACAGGCTGATCCCCCAGGACAGCACCCACAGGCTGATCCCCAAGGACAGCACCCACAGGCTGATCCCCAAGGGCAGCACCCACAGGCTGATCCCCAAGGGCAGCACCCACAGGCTGATCCCCAAGGGCAGCACCCACAGGCTGATCCCCATGGGCAGCAATCACAGGCTGATCCCCAAGGACAGCACCCACAGGCTGATCCCCAGGGACAGCACCCACAGGCTGATCCCCAAGGGCAGCACCCACAGGCTGATCCCCAGGGACAGCACCCACAGGCTGATCCCCAAGGGCAGCACCCACAGGCTGATCCCCATGGGCAGCACCCACAGGCTGATCCCCCAGGACAGCACCCACAGGCTGATCCCCAAGGGCAGCACCCACAGGCTGATCCACATGGGCAGCACCCACAGGCTGATCCCCATGGGCAGCACCCACAGGCTGATCCCCATGGACAGCAATCACAGGCTGATCCCCCAGGACAGCACCCACAGGCTGATCCCCAAGGGCAGCACCCACAGGCTGATCCCCAAGGGCAGCACCCACAGGCTGATCCCCCAGGACAGCAATCACAGACTGATGCCCCAGGACAGCACCCACAGGCTGATCCCCCAGGACAGCACCCACAGGCTGATCCACATGGGCAGCACCCACAGGCTGATCCCCCAGGACAGCACCCACAGGCTGATCCCCAAGGACAGCAATCACAGGCTGATCCCCCAGGACAGCACCCACAGGCTGATCCCCCAGGACAGCACCCACAGGCTGATCCACATGGGCAGCACCCACAGGCTGATCCCCATGGGCAGCAATCACAGGCTGATCCCCATGGACAGCACCCACAGGCTGATCCCCATGGGCAGCACCCACGGGCTGATCCCCAAGGACAGCACCCACAGGCTGATCCCCCAGGACAGCACCCACAGACTGATCCCCAAGGACAGCACCCACAGGCTGATCCCCATGGGCAGCAATCACAGGCTGATCCCCATGGGCAGCACCCACAGGCTGATCCCCAAGAGACCCCACAGCTCCTGTCCCATGGCCTGGAGGGTGTCAGCACCCAGCACATCCCTCTGGCTGTCCTGAGCAGCCCAGACCCCTGCCAAGGGGCTCAGAGACCCTGGCACAGAGCCCAAGATGCCCCTGTGGTTTTGATTATGACCTGTGGAGCAATCTACCAACTTTATATGAGGATGTGCAAGCCATGACAAATTAAGTAGAATGACAGTGAATTTATCCCAGGGTGAAAAGTAGATTTTGGGGGTTTTAGAATGGGGGTTCAAGATGGAGGGATCTGGGCATGTCCAGCCTTTCTCTTTCTTCTTCTTGGCCTCCATCTTCTGCTGTGATGGTGGCACTTTTGGATTGGTTTAGAGTAGAAGCTCACTGTCTAACACAGGTGATAGGTATTGGAAAGTAATTGTAAATATTGTATATGTAGTTTTTAGTATAAAGACATAACACTGCTCTGGGGGCAGGGGGAATGCCTCTGTCTGACCTGCTGAGTGGACCTCAGCAGGCCAGGAGAAAGAATTTTATAGATAAGAAACAATAAACAACCTTGAGACTGAGAACTGAAGAGCTCTGACTCCTTCTTCAAGTGCCAGGCTGGGAAAAGAGACTTTCTAGCACATCTTGGGGTCATCTGAGCAGCAGAAGCCCTGGCAGGAGGGGATGCTCAGCACAAACTCTGTCAAGCCCAGGATCCCACTTTGGCAGAGACAAGTTAAACACACAATCAAATGTCCCACCTCCAGCAGCTCCTGAGGTTGCCATGCACAGGCTGAGCTGCTGCAGCTCATCAATGAGCCTGCAGCTCCAGCAGAAGGGTGTGTGATCAGCCAAAACTGGAAGGCAGTCACAGGAGAGGGTCTGTTCTAGAGCCCTGCTCCATTCCCAGTGTTCCCCAGCTTTACATCCTGGCCAGGCTGCCCATCACAGCTCACTGATGTGGGTCAGCTCCAAAAGGACACAACAACCCCAGTGCTCTAAGGAGGGGAAGGTCCCAGCCCAAGAGCAGCGCCCAGGCTCCCAGAACACAGAGTTTACACCAAACCTGCTCTCCTGGGCACCTCCTGGCCAAGCCACACACAGACAGCACTGGGGCACTGGGAGCTCAGGGCTGCTCAGGGCTGCAGAGCCTCCCCTCCCGTGCCTGCAATCTGTGAGATATGCAGGAGGCCACACGCCTGCTCACAGGGGACAGCCAGCATGTCCTGGGGGTGCTCACAGGGCAGCCATCAGATAAGGAGCCGGCAAACACTCTGAGATAAGGATGAAGGATAAGGATGACCATCCCCACCATCCCCACTGTGCAGGCAGGGCAGCTCAAAGAGGGAGCAGAGATCCCAGGCTGGCTTGGGCAGCTGCTGGCTCAGCTCCTCAGCGTGGAGATGGGGCACACTAAAGTTCTGTATAAAACCCCACAACAGAACATCCCCCAGTGACAGGAGGGGACAGGGCTGAGCTGAGCATGGCACCCCATGGCACACAACCTGCAAGGGCAGATGTTCACACCCAGCTCACTGAGGGGCTCCTGCTGCCACACGTGGTGTCCAGCCGTGGCAAGGAGGAAGCCAAGCTCTGAAAAACTCAGCCCCTTGATGTTGGTGAGAAATAATCAGTCCAACACTTTGAAAAACATCTCCAGCACATTCCCATTAGTGGGCTTGGACCCCACAAGGCAATTCCTGCCATGTGGCTGATGGCAGGGGAAGGAACCAGATGGATGGGGGACGTGGTGCAGGTTCTAGGGGAAAAACACCATAGCCAACTCCCAGCTGCTCTCCAGGTTCAGAGCAGCTTTTGAGATGCCAAGGGAGGAGGTAACACATCTTACTGCATGGGGAGGGGTTTTCTAACCTGCCCCTCCTGGAGGATGCTACCAAGAGTAAAGCTGGGATGACAAAGGGGAGAGAGAGGCTGATTCAGCCTGGAGGTGAAGGCAGAGCAGAGCTCACTCGCTTTGTGTGCAGCACAGATGCCCTCACAGGCAGGAAGGGGGACACAAAACCCTGCCCTCAGAAGCTCCCACAGCAGAGCATCAGCGGGGGAAGCTTCAAGCATCCTGAGAGCCACAAGCTCTGCTCTCCGTGCCCACCGCAGCCCTTGCACAGCCCCTGCTCCAGGCAGCTCCCTCCTCCCCTCCCTGCCCACTGCACCCCTGGCTGCAGCAGCAGGAGGGACCCTCCAGTGCAGCAGCTGCCCTGCACCCCACGAGGAACTCACTCTGAAGTCATTTTATCCTCCAGAACCATTTCTGGCTCACTCGCTTCTTAAGAGCTCCAAGCTCCTCAAGTTCAAGCAAATGGCCCCCCAAAAAACACAATTAAAGCAGCTGTGTCCCAGTGGGCTAATGAAAGAGGCTGGTGCTTGAAACGGCTGGGGCGAGTACGAGCCACACTTCAGAGCCACTTTGCATTAATATTTTACAGCTCATTTCTTTTCTTTTACACAGGCAATGGCTTTTCTCCACCTCCAAGGGACTGAGCTCATTTCACTGAAAGCAAGAATGCAACCAGGGTTTTTGTGAGGTAGGTTTTTTTTTTCTCCTCTCTCTCCCCTATAAAACAAACATCTGCTCCAAATTTTCAGCTCACTCTCTGAGCAAACTCTCTCAATTTTCTGACGTGTTTCAAGGCAAACAGTTCAATTTGAAACTGGCCTATAACCACCCCCCCAGCATGAGAAGGTAAAAATGCAAGACCCTTTTTTATTAAAAATAAAGAATCAGTTAACACAGGAAGTTTAAAAGAAAATAAATGCATAAAAGAAAACTGACTTGAGGGATTAGCTCTACTCTGCTCTGGGTGCTTGACAAAAAGAACAGAAAATTTTTAGCACTCTTCCTATTGTAGCAGCCAGGCCCTCTGCAGAGTTACTAGCAAGAAAGCAATGCGTTGGTAATTAAACCTGGCTGGAACTCTATGAACAAAAACAACTATTAATTGAAAAAAATGCCTTTTTTTTTTTTTATTTTTTGGCACAAACCAGGGTTGCATTTTGCACAGTTTTGAAGAAGCACAGGAGAAGGGAAAGGGGAGCCCAGGGGAGCTCACCCTCCCTCCCCAGCCCTCAGCTCATGGAGATTCTCCTCACTCTGGAGTGGAGAGCTCAAGGAGAGCAACTCCTGTCCAAGAGGAGAGGCTCCAATGGGGCAGCCCAGCTGGCTGGGCCCTGCTGAGCCCCAGCTGCCCACGGAGGGCACACAGGGGACACACACAGGGTCTTTATGCACTGGCACAAAGCGCTACACAAGGGGCACAGAGCAGGGGCTGGCACACCAGCGAGGGCTCTCTGCTCTCCATCCCCCAGCACCTCCTGGCTCGTGGGCAGTTCACGGTGGCCAGAGAGGCCAGCTGCTTATCTGTCCATCTACAGCACAGGTGGTGGTGCCACCCAACCCTTCAGGGAATCACTAGGAAAAAGTCCTCTAAGACCGTCCAGTCCAATCATTAACCCAGCACTGCCAGGTCCACCACTGAGCCATGGCCCCAGGTGCCACATCTGGCACAGCTGGTTACCCGTCCATCCACAGCATGTGTGGTGATGCCACCCAACCATTCACAGAATCATGACGGCAGGAAAAGCTCTCTAAGAGCATCCAGCCCAACCACCAACCCAGCAGTGCCAGCTCCACCACTGAGCCATGGCCCCAGGTGCCACATCTGGCACAGGCTCCTCCTCATCCAGCATCCCCCTGGTCCAACCTCACTGCTGCCAGGAGATGCTGAAGCACACAGAGACCTTCATCCCTGGTCCAACCTCACTGCTGCCAGGAGATGCTGAAGCACACAGAGACCTTCATCCCTGGTCCAACCTCACTGCTGCCAGGAGATGCTGAAGCACAGAGACCTTCATCCCTGGTCCAACCTCACTGCTCTCAGGAGATGCTGAAGCACACAGAGACCTTCATCCCTGGTCCAACCTGAGTGCTCTTAGGAGATGCTGAAGCACAGAGACCCTCATCCTTAAGTGCAAGAAGTTCCTTGCAGAGGCCAGTCAGACCCTGCTGGCTTCAGTAATTTGAATAAAGGTGGCACAGCAGCATGGCAGAGAGAGGCAACTCACAGAATCACAGAATTTCTAGGCTGGAAGAGACCTTTAAGATCATCAAGTACAACCCATGTTCTAACACCTCAACTAGATCATGGCACCAAGGGCCACATCCAGTCTTTTTTCAACTCAGACCCACAGCACGAGGCTGCTGAGGCACCAAAGGCACAGAGCACAGGGGTTCCCTGGACCTCTCCCCAGCAGTGGGGTGCCCATCAGCCTGCTCAGGCTCTGCTCCCCTCTAAGCTCCACATCAGAGTGCACAGAAGGCCAAGCACCACCCAAACATTGTTTTTAAGGCAAAGAACTGGCTGCCTGTTGCAGAGTTCAGCAGAGATCAGAAGTACTGACAGATCCTGGGGCAGCAGCTTCTCCACAACACCTCTGACAGTGCTGGCAAAGCTCCAAAATGAGCACCAGCACACTGAGGGATGATGGCAGGGGCTGTGCCCAGAGCCCTCTCCTCCTGGCACGCTGCAGCTTCAGCCCACCTGCAGGTGAGCCAGCACACCTCTGTCCCTCCCTGCACTGCCCACCAGGCACCTGGAGCTTCCCAAGCTGCAGACACAGGGCTGTGCTCTTCCCAACACATCCTCACCCACCCCTCCCTGGACAAACACACATCTCCTTTCTGCACACCCACCAGGAGCAGAGAAAGGAGCACAGATGCTCCACAGCTGGTGCCCATGGAGACAGACCTCTCCAAGACATGGCCATCCACACAGACATGCCCCGAGCCCAAAACCTCCATATGTGATATACTGTGGATGCTCACCTGTTCTGAAATGGGTAACAACCCAGAATCACTCCTACTTAGACAATTAACGTGTATCCAGGGTGGTCTAGAGCTCCCCGGTGGCCTCCATCTCTCAAGAAACACAAGAACATCCATTACAGACCCATGAACACAGCAATCTTTGACCTGTAAGTCCCCAAACACCGTTTGGTGCAGATGCTGTTGCATGGGAAGGAACATCTCACCTCCTGAGAGCTGGCCGCCCCCTCAGCGAGCAAGCTGGGGCCAAACCAGAACCAGCACCAAAAGCAAAACCCAACTTAGTGCTCCCTGTGCTGGCATGGCTTGTCTTCATGGGGAGAACTGGGTCCATGGCTGACACTATCCTGCCCTGAAAGTGACCAGCTCAGCTCCTGAAAGTGACCAGCTACTTCACCCCTGGTTCCCACCATGGCCATGCTGACCTCAAGGGGATCAGCCAGGAAGGGAATTCCTTGGTGTATTTGCCACATGAAGTGGAGCTGTCACGCACCTGGCATCCTCTTTCTGCCCACAAAGCACATCCAGATAAAAGCAGGGAAGCTGGCCAAGAACCCAGCACTGCTGGCCATTGATCCCATGCTTTGCCTTGCCTGCCTAGAAACCCAGGCACTATTTGTGTACACAGGCTGGCATTTCCAGCTGGAGCCCCACAGCTCTGTCCAGGAAGTGTTAAAGCAAAGCTCTGCTCCCAGCCCTGCCAGCTCAGGGTGCTGGGTGACACCAGAGCAGGGGACTGAGCACAGGATGAGAGAGGATGCCATGGGGAAAGCATCTGCATCAGAGAGATGGAGCTGAAGATACAGCAGCTCTTCAGCCTGATGTCCTCTGTGTCCAGCAAGGCCCACCTGGCCCCCTGGGAGGGTCACACATAGTGTGGGGACACCATCAGCATTGGGGGGCACACATAAGGAACCCAGAGTCCAAAGCCACCAGCCAGACACCTTGGAGAGAAGCCCCAAGGAATTTTCCTCTGTGACATTAAAAGAAACACAATCATCTCGGTCGCTGGGACACTCTGCTCTTGGACGTCTGCACAGCACAAGAATTCCTTGCAGCCACTGCTTTATCATTGTCAGGCCCACAGCTCTGGTATAAAGCTGAAGTTCTCTAGATTTACCCCACAGGTTACAGGGACACACCTAGGTCTGTCCCCAGGAACAACCAGCCCTGCAGACACCAGCGGGGACCTCTGTCCCTCGTGGGCACACGTGGGCTGTGGGCTCTGTCTCAGACCCAGCAAAACCAACGTTTGCTCAGCCTGAGTTTAAGAACAACTTAAGCCCAGGGTCAACAGAATGCTGCTCTCTCCTCCCTCTCACACTGCCTCATCACTCCCAGAGGCCTTTCTGGGAAAGAGATGGGGGAGCTCCACATCCTCACGATGCCAAAGGCTCCCCCCAGACCTGCCTCCACACACCACAGGGCAGAACATAGAGGACTCGACGGGTCTCAGGGCAAACCAAAGCCCCAGACTGGCATTTTGTGGACCTGCCACAGAGATGTGCCACCGTCTCCATGCCCTTTCCTCATCTAAGCCCCTGGTACTAACAGCATCCCAGCTTTCCATCCTGGACCAGCAGCACTTGCCAGGAGAGATGACAACCCCTCCCTGGCCTTGCTGGGCCTCAGTCACATCCCCCAGCATGGGCAAGGCCAGTGCCACGGCCAGCACCACCTCTCCACCCCTTGGCCTTCATGCACATCCCCTCTTCCTCATGTCCCACAGGGAACAGAGACCCTGTCCTTGTGCTGGAGCACACGGGGGAAGGAAGGATAATTTAACAAAAATTATCTGGGAAATAAACAGCAAGTTTAAGAGTGCAGAGCATGCCAGATCTCACCCCCTTCCCACCTTATGCCCATGCATAAGAAACCTGGTTTTACACTCAGGTTTCTTACGCATCCTTTCCTCTGTCCTCCTCGTCCCCATCCAGCACAGGAAGCCGGGGCTCACCTGACCCTGTGCCATCACCCTCACAGGGCAACGGGGAAGGGAACGGAACCACAGCACAATATTTTGGGCTGGTTTTCCTCTGTTTAACCTTTTCCGTTTGCTCTCATCTGTTGCTCCGAGGTGCAACCGCAAAAGGGCTCACACTAACCCTGCCTCCTCTGAGGCTCCCTTAGGCGCCGCTCGCCAAGGCACCACCCGGGAAAACACCCCGTTTATCCCGGGGGAAGTTTGGTGCCGAGCAGGGATGCGGAAAGTTGGGAGGCGGCGCTGGGCGGGGGAAGCGGCGGTACCGGCCCGCGCATCCCCCGCGCACGGAGCGGCCCCGCGCCGGGACCGGACCCTCTCCGCGGGGAGACGCCGGGCACGGCGAGCCGGGGGTCCATTATTTCTCATTTTCTTCCTCCTCTCCCCGCCAGCGAGCCCCGGCGCTCCCCGAACGGCGGCTCCGGGAGGGCTCCGGCCCCGCCGCCCCGCCCGGGCAGCGCAGCCCCTTCCCCCGCACTCACCGGCGCCCTCGACCTTGTCGGAGCCGCGGCTCCAGGTGACCTGCCGCGTCTCCAGCTTCACCTGGAAAGTTTTCCTCTCGGGTCGCTGCGACTTTTTGGAGTAGAAGAGGGTCATGACGGTGCCCACCTCCAGGCTGCGGCACAGCTGCGCCGCCTCCGCCTCGCTGGGCGCCCCGGGGCCGGCGCCCGGCCCGGCCGCCATCGGCGCGGCGAACAAAGGGGAGCGGGAGCGCCCGAGCCCCGCCGCGCCCCGCGCCGCCGCCGCGGGAGGGGAGCGAGCCGGAGGAGGAGGAGGAGGAGGAGGAGAGGGAGGAGGAGGAGGAGCGAGGAAGGAGGAGGGAGGAGGGAGGGGAAGGGGCGGAGCGCTGCCGGCGCGGGGGGCGGGCGCGCAGCGAAGCGCGGGGGGTCCGCGGGGGGGACCCGCACCCGGGGCTGGGGCTCGGGGGGACACGGACCCGGTGCTGGGGCTCGGTGTCGGCGGGGGGGGACACGGACATGGGGCTCGTGGGCTCGGGAGGGACCTGCACCCGGGGCTGGGGCTCGGGGGGAACCCGCACCCGGGGCTGGGGCTCGGGGGGAACCCGCACCCGGGGCTGGGGCTCGGGGGGGACACGGACCCGGTGCTGGGGCTCGGGGGGGACACAGACCTGGAGCTGGGGCTCGGGGGGACACGGACCTGGTGCTGGGGCTCGGGGGGACCCGCACCCGGGACTGGGGCTCGGGGGACCTGGTGCTGGAGCTCGGTGTCCGCGGGGGGCACACGGACACGGACACGGACATGGGGCTCGGGAGGGACCCGCACCCGGTGCTGGTGCTGGGGCACACACGGACCCGGTGCTGGGGATCGGGGGCTCGGGGGGGAACCCGCACCCGGTGCTGCCCGCCCAGGGGCTCGGGGGTCGGAGCATCCCCGCCCAGCGGGGCAGGAGGGCAGCGGGACCCCATGGATGGTGCGGGATGGCAGTGCCACAGACCCCCCAGCGCGCCTGGGAACCGCGCCACCCTCCGCATCATGACACGCCCGGGGGACCGGGGACTCTGCACCCCACGGCACTCCTGGGGGACCGGGGACCCTGCACCCCACGCCACTCCTGGGGGACCACCCTGCACCTCACATGGGTCACACAGCCCACAGGATACCTTAGGGCTCCAGCACCCACAGCAGGGTTTGCGTGGGATCCTGACGTGGCACACGTGGGGTCCCCACATTGCATCCCGCAGTGGCTTTTCCTGGGGACAGACCCCTCGGTATGCCCGGCACCCGGTCTGCGTTTGCTGCAGTTTCCTGCACACAGATCCCAGCCGGATCCATGGCATGGAGAGCAGCACGGGTTTGCAGGGTGGCCTGTGGCATCCCACCCCTGGGTGACCTGTAGGGAGCCGGGGGTCACTGGGCACTCTCCAGCTGCTCTCCGGCCCCACAAAAAACCAGGGTTAGAGACCACACAAAGGCAGGGTTAGCGAGGGGATAAGTGGCTGAATTGGGAAGCGTTTCAATGCAGTTTGCTCCATTCATGTGGTTAAAGCCTGTGATTTCCCTTTCTGTGTGCCACTGACCTTCTTCCCCACACCCTCCTTTCCATCAGGGCACCCCATGGCGCACACATTTATATGTATGAATGTATAAATATGGGTTAATGCTTGGGCCTGATGATCTTAGAGGACTTTTCCAACTTTAATGATCCTATGATTTTTTTTCTTTTTTCCAAACTTCATGATTCTGTGAATACACCCATGTACACACGTACACACACGTGTCCACAGGCCCATGGCAAGGCAGCCTGTGCTCAGCAGCCCTTATCTCACCCCCTCCAGCTCACAGCTGGGACTGGGAGGGGCTTCAACTTCTAAGTGAGGGGCCCATCCCTGAGTGCATCCCACATGTGAGCAGCTCTCTCTGTCCTACTCCTCCACCTGCCTCCACAGGGACATTCCCCAGCCCACATGTAGGAACCCTATAAGGTGGTTTAGGATTCTACCTGGTGTAAAAAACAGGCAAGGTGAGAGCCTAAACCTGCCCTGATAGGAATAGTAAGGATGCTGGGGATGTGCTCAGCCGAGCCAGAGTCACTGGGGGCTGTGCTTGGTGCTGGCACAGCACTCTGGGCCTCATTCTCTCCGGGGTGAGCGCCGTGGCCGCCGGGGAGGTGGCTCCTGCCTTGTGTAATGGCCTCGCTTGGGACCGGCAGGAAGCAGCCGGCTCCCAGTGGTCTTAAAATAGCTGAGCATTATGGGCACACCCTTGTTTTTGAGGGCAAAACCTGAGAAGGGAGTGTGGCCATGGAAGAAGCAGAAAAGGTAACTCCCTTGTTCCCAAACACTGCCTGTTCCTGCTGATGGAGAGCACCCGGCAAGGTGTGTCCTCAGCTCGGAGCGCAGGGTGGCTGAGGCCAACAAGTGGAGGATGTGGTTTACAATGAGCTCTTTGCGATGGATATTTTTTATTTTCTAAGTTTGAGTGATCATTTTTTAGCCTTGCATTAGCTCTCTGTGTGTAAGATGCTGTGTGCCAAGGAATTCTGCTGTTTAATTGGACAGCACAGGCAATTTGACAGCCTTTGTGCGCTGCTGCCTGACAGCCCCATTTGGTGGTCCCAGCTCCTGTACCAGCCAGGCTGTGAACAATCACCCCCACCCCTTAGGGCAGCAAAAACTTCCATTATGTTCCTGTTTTGCTTTTGAAGAAATTCCCTGGACTGTGTTCATCATGTGGCTGTGGAAGCCTGCGGGTTCTGGAATCTCCCCTTGCAAACAACTCAGGGAAAAGGGGGATTATCCCCTCGGAGTGGCCCCAGCACTTCCCCCTTCAGAGCTCCGAAGCACGGGATGCCATCCCCCATATCCTGCAGGATTCGTGGAGCAGCTGCATCCTCCCACCAGGAACAGGCCAATGGCCAGGTGACCTCTGGCTTTAGGCGTGCTCAAGGCCTGGGGAACAAAATCCAGGGACACCGCTCTGAGCCCACTGCTACAGCCCAGCATCTCTCTGAGCAGTGTCTGGGAAGGGATGCATCCCTCTCCTGCACTGAGAGGAGGTGCTGGACACTCAGCCAAAGTGCTGCAGTCCCTGGGAGCGATGCTCCTCTCGGGGTTATTTATTCATTCCTGCCTGCTCTGCGCTGGGTAAAGACAACACCAGCTGAGAAAATCCCCGCGGGGGAAGCGCTTCCGTGGTGCTGCGGGGAGCAGGATGCGGAGGGCGCAGGGGGCAGGCGGTGCCGGCAGCCCCGGCGCGGTGCTGCTGTGCCGGGATGGGGAGCAGAGCCGCCCGGGGCCGTGCAGCGCTGCGGGGGCTGGCGGGGTGCCGCTCGCTCCCCGCGGGGCTGGGCACGGCCCCTGCCCCTTCCCGGCACTGCATTGTGCCCTCTGGGTGAGAAACCCGCTGCAGCTCCGGGCTCCCTGTCCCCGCTCCTCAGCCTTGCGCAGGGAGCACACACTTTTTTAATATCGCGTTCACCTGGTTTCAATTTTCAACCCTGGAATCCTTAAGGCTTCAAGGGGGATGGGGCTGCATCCTGCAGGGTTTTGCACCTCCCCTTGGCCGCCGGGCCCGTGCTGCACAAGACGCAGTTCAAAGCTACGTTTGTGCACTCTCAACACTGCTGCCTCAGTTTCCCCGGCCGTGCTGCGGGGGTGGTGGCACCGGGGCAGGCGGGCACAGGCGCTGCAGCAGCCGAGGGATGCAAGACAGGATGTGGCACGTTTGCGGCCATTTCTCTGTTTGCACAGTGACTCAGTGGGCTCTGGGAATTCTCCATGGAAAGCGTGGGGTGTGTGGTCCTCACCCTGCTGTGCCACAGGCAAAAGCACCGATTGAACCCTCCTCAGCCCCCTGGCCAGGACACAGCCCGTGCTCCCCAGTGCTGGAAGGGAGCTGGGTGGGTTCTGCATGAAACATCCTTCTCCTCGCTGACAGAGAGGCACAACACACTGCAGCCTTGGACACCAGCCTGGCCTTGCACTTCCAGGCAGACACAGCTCTCCCAGAGCACCCCACCATGCCCAGGGAGGAGGTGGATCTGCCAGCAGCAGTGCTGGGGTGCGGGAACCCCTCTGTGACAGAACATCCCTTCCCACTGCATTCCACAATTCCCTGCTCAGTGGTGTAAGATACTGGAGTTTGTAGGATATGGGATAATTGGGCCAGGTCTGCAGGCGGGAAGGAGGGCTGTATAAATAGAAATGATATTTTTACAGGCTGCATTGTTCAGGCACGGGCAGGCTGGGAGCACAATGAGCCCCTTTCCCTCTCCTCTGGCATTTTCACCGCTGCACCTTGGAAAGGCCCCAGAGAGCAAACGGCAGCTCCTGCCAAACTCCAGCTTTGTGCAGCCACAACAAAGTGCCTGAAGATCGCAGTGAGCAGCAGGAAGCCCTGCTCAGGGCTGGCTGCCCTGCTCAGCTGGCCGAGCCTGACCCCACAGCCACCCTCAGGGGTTTGGGAGCCCTCCCCAGCTCTGGGGTCACGGGGAGGTGCCTGCAGAGGAGCCAGGGCTGTGTCTGCTCCACAATGCACAAGGAACCAGGCCAGGGCTGCTTCCAACGCCAGGGAGGAGAATGCATCCATCAGCTCATCACCTGTCCTTGCCTTCACCTTTGGCATCATCACCCTTGCCCTTGGCATCACCTGCCCTTGCCAGCCATGAAGGGGAAGGAGCTGCTCTCCCTCCATCCTGCTCTGTGCAGAGGGCTGGGCCTGAGTGAAAGGCACAGAGAAACCAGGACCAGCAGCTTTGGGGTCACTGCATCCATCCCCTGCTCCTGCTCTCTGGGCAGGGCTGCTCCCAGGACAAGGCAAACTGGGAGCTGTGCCTGCATGGAAAGGCACACTGGGCACCACAGAGGGTGCAGCACAACCACAGCAAGGCAGGGATGGGCACGTCCTTCAGGAATTCCTGCTGGCAACAGGAATTGCACCCACCAATCCAATGACCACGGGGGCCTCACATCCAGGACCACAGGTGAAAGAACACAGAGACACCAACACTCAGTTAAGTTGTAGGAATTTATTTTAAATAACCTACAGTTGATTAAAAGGGAATTCATGATAAAAATAGAAGATACTTGTTGAGGAAAGGCTGCAGGAAATGGTCTTGCACACACACTACGCTAACAATGCCTCTAAGACTAATGATTATAGCAAAAAAAGGTTTCACATTAAAATTCTGCTTTTTAATTTTTAAAATTTTTTTACACAATTACAAAAGAAAAAAATAAAAGCCCTAAAATCTTGATTATTTTCCTTTTTTGGACCAATGCTCATTTCCCTCGAAATTTATTGACCTGTGAAACTTCTTTTTACACAATAAAATCTTTCAAGTAAAAGAGAGGAGTGGGGCTTAGAAAAAAAGGAGGGGGGGAAAGGTAAAACAGTCTGACAAACCTAAAAAGTAGATAATTCTTGGAAGTATACAGAGCGTGTTCAGAACAAAGGGTGATGGGAATGTCATTTGTTTCCAATTTCACTTGTCCTCAAATTCCACACACATCTTTCCATCACACGGCCCCCTCCCCCCACCCGCTCCCCAAACCTACACGATCTTTAAGATCATAAAGAAAGAAAACTGTTTAAATATTTTAAAATAATTAAAAAGAAATAAAAATTCACATTTAAAATAGGAACACTCAAGTCAGGAGGCCGATTTCCCATCATGATTTGCTCTGAACAAATGTGGTGGATTTTTGTAAATTCATGTTCCAATGCCACGACTGTTTCAAGTGACAAATTGAAAAAGATTTGGGTATTTCCATGACTATAGTGACAGCTGTAACAGGTGCGTTGGGTTCCTTAAATTTTGTTTATTTGTTAAATTCTGAAATGGGGCGGGAGGGGGAGGGGAAGGGCAGGGGTTAAGGAGTCCATTTTCTATTAAAATATAGAAGTTATTGCAAAACCCTAACTGTAAAAACGCACCAATATAATTGGATTTTGTATACAGTAGCTAAAGATTCCCACGCTCTCAGTGTGATGGTGAATTTGCCTGGCGGAAGGTTGACAAATCCCCCATCCACTTGCCCTGCCTCAAGAGAAAAACCACACAAACCAGACAGCTAGAATTTGGATCTCTGAAACATTTTTAAATAAGTTGTCCATAGGACAACTGGCTCAGCTCCTTTAAGATATTTCCAGGTTATTCTTTCTGCAAGATGTTGGCTGTTTTATCTGATGCTCACTTGCCCCTTTCCTCCCCCTTCCCCAGCATCCAAGGACAAGTAAGGCTCACAGTTTATCAATCTCCCTAAAAACCAGGCTACTCCCTTTTCCCATAAAATTCATCTCAATAAAAACAGGTTAAAACTCATAGTCTTCCTCTGCCATGTCGATAGCCCAGGCAAATTTCTCTCGTTGGGTTTTGTTATAAATCTTCTCTATAGGAATTCCCCACTTCTTACACCTGCAGGAGAGGAGATGCTGTTAGAGTTAGCAATAAAGGAAAGGCCAGAGACCCTGTCCTTGTTGCAGGTGAAAGAGTGGGGTGGGTGACCCCAGCACACCCCAGGCAGGGCTTACCAAGCAACAGAGATCCTGGGATCCAGATAGTTGAGTTTGGAGGTGCCCAAAGCAATCTGCTTGTTCTCCTCCCTATCTGTAGCCTGGACCTCCAGCTTCATCAGCTGCTCCTCGATCCTCTGCACTGCTTTCTTCTTGCTCTCCACAGTCCTGGGGTGGCAAAGAACAAAGCACTGAACTCCTAATGCCCTGTCAGCACTGTGGGAACCTAGAGGGACTCTGCTCAAGGTAAGCAATGCCACCAGCCACACAGGGCAGCTGTGTCAGCACAGATGGTGACTACAACACACTCAGCACATGCAATTAAGAACTGACATTTTCCAAGAGGCAGAGCAGGAATCTTAAGCAGCAGTTTTGTTTTAAAGGGTTGGAAGCAACAGCCTGAACTGTTCTGATGCTACACCCACTGCCACACCAGCCCATCTATCCCTCAGTAAGTCATGCTGTGATCCTGCTTCCAGAGCTCCTGTATCTCAGCTCCCCCGTGGCTGCTCTGCAGAGCCCACACGGAGCCCCAGCACATGGTCTGTGCCATGGGCTTCCAATGGGGACTGGGGAGCTCAGGGAGATGCCTGTGCAATTAATTAATTATTTAACTGTGCAACCCCAGGCTCCCCAGGAAGGCAGCACTGCTGCACATTGGTCCTGGGCAGCAGCAGGGTGGGTGAACACTGGCAGGGGCTCAGCTCTGAGGGCTGGGCACGAGTGACCACGACAGGAACTGCAGGGCAGACCACCCCAAAGGTGGCCATTTCTTCATGCACAGAATGAAAAGGGCAAAAGAAAGCCTTCCCAAATCACAGGCCAGGAAAGGACCCCTTCTGGGAGCATTGCTCAGCCCAGTAACACCAGCCTTACTTTTTAGACTTCTCATCCCTCCGGACCTTGGCATCAGCTTTGGCGCTTTTCAGTTCCCTCCTGGCATCAGCTAATTGCTCCTTCTTGGCATCAATCTAGGAGAGGCAAAATCAGATGGCAGCACTGAGAACGAGCTGCTGACAGCTGTGTCAGTCACCCCTGGGCAGCACGACCCAGAGAGCCACTTTGTGACCACATTCAGAATCTACCAGCAGTCAGATCCACTCCTACAGAGCAGTCAGGTCACTGGGCACTGCACAGCCACGTGTGGTGAGATATCCCCCTCAGAAAACAGGGCCTCACTCATTTCCAAAGACAAGCTGGTGCTGGGAGCTTTCTCACACAGCTACAACCATGCAGGCTGAGGAAACTGGCTTGGTCTGGCCAACAAACCCGTCCTGGCAGCTTGTTTGCCTTCACTGCATCCCATCACCACTACCAGCTCTCTGATGGCTACATGGAAGAATGATCCCTGATCCCTCAAGTAGGAATCAGCCCCAAATCCTATACACTGCAAGGTGTTAATGCTTCAGGCAGTTCTACTTCAGTAAGTTTGGGATTCAGGGAAATTCAGCATTTTGCAGCCCCCGTTCAACCACTCCCCTTAAACATCCCCAAGCTCTAGGATCTAGGGTGATGGCAGCCATGTTAGGTGTTATGGAAGCAGGGGACACTGCAGTGCCAAACCAGAACTCCTTATTGTGAAGGTTATTCTAAAACCAGACCAGGAACAGACCTAACCCCTTTGGACCTCATGGCCTTCACCAGAAACAATCTGCAAAGGAAGAGGTCAAGTCAGAGGGGCATAATGTACTAAATACCACTGACAATGGCCTGGGATTCACACAACAGGGGTGGCTGTCCACTCCAGGTTCCTTAGGGGACACAGAGACTGCTGCTCTCAAATTTCAAAGGCAGCAGAACACACAGCTATAGGATGAAGGGCAGAAAAAGGGCCTGACCTTGTTCTTTACAGGTAAAAGACAACTCAGAGAAGCCCCTTCCAGCTCACTGGAAGGCCCATATCTGATGCACACCAACTCCTGACCCTAACCCTAACCCTGCTTCCACCCCAAGGGAAAAGAATGCTGACTCCTGAGATGCAGGAGCCCTCAGAGCTGGGCAGAGGGAGGTACCTTGCTCTGCAGGTTCATCATGGACTTCTCGAAGGTTTTGGGCGGAGCTCTCTGGTGGTTACACAGAATGGCCACCGCTCTGTTGGCACGGTTGTAGGAGAGGATCTTTGCTGGGATGTTGTCATCCGCTGTGAAGGACAGGAGAGTGGTGAACACCTGAGTTCTCTGGGGTGTGGTGCCACAGCCAGTGTCCCACAGCCACTGCAGAACCAACCTTCCCCTCCTCTGTCCAGTCTCAACACTGCACTCCAATTACAGTCCCAAGCTGGCCACTTCCATCCCAGCCCCAAACTCCCTCTGGACGTTCCTCATCACCACTGACACCACCTCAACTCAACACAGGGGAAGCACAGCCAGAGCAGGGGACAGCAGGACCACCCTGCCCAGGACACCACTGGGCTTCACAGGTGCAATGTGCCCACTTGGTAAAGCTGCAAAGGGCAAGGCAGCACTGCTCACAGGGGTTGTGCATGAGCAGCATCAAAGATGGGGCTGTTACACATGTACCTGCCTTGCCTGTCATCTACAGCACCTGACAGCTAACAGAAAGCAAACAGATCTGGTTAAGGATAGGCATAACCTGGAAAGCACACCCTGGTGTGCTCACAAGTCAGTTGTGTTCTGCTCAACTACCTTAAAATACTGTCTTACAGCAGATTTTTGGTCAGAGACCTCAGCTGCCTGACATTTGCACTGGGAGAACTGTTACAAGGAAGTGGTGAACAGATACAGGCTTGTGGCTCAGCCAAGGAAGCCAGATCTGTTTTGCAGGGTAAGATCTGTTCCCCTCACAGCTTCAGGGACAAGACTTACGATTCGTGAGCTCCTTGAGCTGCTGCTGTAGCGTGATGGAGGCATTGTAAGTACGGAATACCTTGGCTGTCAGCCCCTCCATAAGGTCTTGAAGGTGTTTATTTAAGATACTGGTCTAAAGAAGCAGAAAGGAGACGACAGTGAGCACTAGCAATGACCACAGTGTTTGTGAAACCTCAGGATCCATGGCTGAGACCTGGTGCACTCAGAGCTGACCACAACAGAATAGCCACAGCATGACTGAAACCACAGCAAAAGTGAACAAAGAACCAACGAGTATTACATTGGAAACAAGTACCACAAGTGGCCAAAAAAGATTTTTTTTGGTGTGGAGGTTTTGGTTTCCAACAACAATAAATGTGCCTGAACCACCACAGTGCTCCCACAGAGCCGAGTGTGCAGACAGGGATGTGAAAATCTGTCACCTCACACATTATTCATCATCTCTGAACTCTGAAAAAACCTCCCCAGGTCAGAGCCAGGCAGGCTCAGTAGGACCAAGGCCCATTGCTTTGGGAACCTGTGGGCACAGCGGACAATTCAGACACCAGGCTGAGACAGACTCTCACTGCTCTGAGGTGCTCTGGAACAAAACTTCCATGAAACCATTTCTGGAACAGAGCAGCTGTTACTGCCTGGTGCAGAGCAAGCCTGCCCAGGATGCTCCACCACCCTCACCATGAACTCTGTGCTTACATTGAGGCGGTCAAAGAGGTCATCCTCAGGCTGCTTGTTCTCCATGAACAGCTGAAGATTCTTAAACACCTGCAGGAAAACAAAACCAGGAATGTCAGGCACACAGACCAGACAGCACTGGGCAGTACTATGTTGTATTTTCATACAGGACTGCCAGGGAACCATTAAACTGCTTTCAGGAACAGTGATGATGCTGGGTGTTACTTCTCAGCAGGCAAAGACCCATCTCTCAATGCAATGCCTGTGCTGCAGGTTCCTCCTCAGCAACAAGATGCCCTCATCATCCTTTGGATCAAAATTACAGTCAGGAGACTTAACTGCTCTGGTGTAGCTGCCTAACAGAGAAAGAGACCCCCAAGCTGCTGCCTTTTCCTTACTCTCCATTATTACTTGTGCCCAAGAGACCCCTGAGCCATTTCCCATGGATTGAAGCTCCAAGAAACCAACCCTGCTGCATTGTTTCATACACTTTCATCCCAAACATGTCTCACTGGGGTAGGGAGAATAATCAAAGCATCTTTGATTATAACAGAGACCACAAATCCCAGCTCTGCATGCTCCAATTCTCCAGCTTCTCAACAACGCACATTCTTCTATGGACAGCCAATATACAAAGATTTCTAGTTCCACAATACTCAACTGCCCATTTTAAGAACTGAAAAAATACCAAGAGATACCAATAAATTTAAATAGAAAAATATGTTTTCTTCTTTACAAGGGAACCAAGAATTCTAGCACACATTAATTTCTAGAGCAGCAGTAGTTTCATTTTTTTTTCCAGTTGTTTTGCTCCTCAAGGCACCAACATCTACTGCTGGCTGTCATGAAATTACACAGTATTATACACAGGGTATCTCAGACCACAGAGTTGTGGGCCAGATGCAAAGTTGTTACACCCACAAAAATTTTTTTGCATAGTGCCCTCCAGGTTCATGCTGCTGGATAGGGATTGATTCTGAAATGAGGCCAAAATCACAGGAGATTTGAAAATGGTGGATAGCAGAAGTAAAAGAATTGACATGGCATAAGAAGTCTTGGCTGGCAGACACCCAAGTTCACAGGCCAGAGGTATCAGTGCACCTTCTCCACAGGCTCTGGAGCAGCCAAGATCAAGATCTATCTGTGAGGGCTCAGCTCCAACGTGACCCAAACCACTGTGAGAGAGGTGTCTATTATCAAAGCCCCAATCAAACTGCTGCTCTGCCAGTGCCAGCAGCATCACAACCCTTTATGCTGTAACTTATCACACGGGCAACTCCAGCATCTACAGGTGACAAAACCAACTCTGATGATGAGAATGAGACCCAGGAAGCTTGTCTAGCACAGCTGTTACACTTCTGTACATCAACTCCTCACACTGAGACCACAGGGAAGAGCTGCAAGATGTCTGAACATCTCATCTGCTGGGCTGTGCCACACCACAAGGATGTCACACTGACTGACTTATTTTCTGGCTTGGTATCTGAGCAGTGGTAAAGCAACCTGTTAATGGCATGCAGACTGTGCTGACCACACCTCTGTGCTATTCAGTGTATGTATGTGCTTGTGCAGTGCCTTACCCTCTTCTCCACAGGGACCTTGTTGTAGTATCGGATGGAATCCTTGCCGAGGAAGTCGAACTCAACCACGTATTCCTGCCCATCCAGCTCAGGATGCAGCTTGATGTGCTCTACTCTCAGAGAGCAGCAGCCCACCGTGTCAGCTGTCTCTCCTTCTTCTTTTTCATTGCCAGCTCTCAGGGCAAGCTACATTTGTATCAAGACAAGAGAGGTTATGAATTCAAACTATCCCCAGAATAAAGAGATGCTGCAAACCTTCAGATACTGGCCTAAAACAGCAGGGTCCAGAGGAGAGTATCTCCTTTTTTTTTTTTTTTAAAGAGTTTAAGCCAGGATGCTTTACTAACTTTTGCTCATTAAGTAGCTCAAACTGTGAGACAGGTCTGAGTAATGGAAATTAATTTCAAAAAGTGTGACAGTTTTTAAAAATCAAATTGACTTCCATGTGACTTCAACTTGAAACAATTCATACAGTTCAGTTGTTCATCTTCTATGATCCAACCTATTCACTGCACACTAAATACATTTCAAATAGCATACAGGTTATATAAATATTGGCTTGTATAAATTATCTAAATGCTACACTTGGCTGCATAAAACCACAGTGCTGGCTAAAACAATTTCTAACTTTTGAAATCTTCAGTGGTCATATGAAACCAGAATTATTCACATCCAAGGTCCCTAGTTTACATCAAACCATTTTGAAGAAAACCTGTTAATTTAGTTAGTCAAGACACCATATGCTACTAGGGAGCAGCTCTCTGGGAACTGGTTTTATGTTGCTTTAAATGCATCAACACAACTGCAGTTTTCTTTATGCTGTGGTGAAGAAATTAGCATAATTACAAAACCTCACAACTGTGACCTCATGCTGAAGAGGTGACAAACCAGCAGAAATTCCCAACAGGAAAACTGAAGCAGCTGGAGACAAAAGGCCCACACAAACTTCCCACTAATCCAACTGGGTGATTCTGGAACCAGGCTGTGAGTTTTGCCTGAACTAAACAATGCTGCCTGAAATAGCTGTGTTTAGTACAATAGTGCATTGCTCTGGATTCCAGGTAATGGGAAGGAAAAGGAGCCTGCCCACCAGGAAGCCTCAGGATACCTCAGTAACTGGGCTCAATTCTGCCTTCAAGACAAACACACAGCATTCCCAAGTATTCCCAGCAGGAGAGGGAGGGTGAGAGGAGCCAAGGAAGGAGCCTCACCTTATCAATGAAGTACAGTGCCACAGCCCTCTGCCGAACCTTCATCTCTTTGGATTTCCAGTCTTCTCGGTATTGATTCCGGATTTTATCTACACATTTCTTCAACCTCCGAGCTGTCTCGTACTTCTGCCAGTCCTTCTCACCCTGCAGGGAAGTTGGAACAGAGTCAGCACTACAGAGCAGGCAGAGGATGAGCTCCAATCTGCATCTCAAGGCTTTGCAAGCCCATGTGTGGCAAACAGTCCTGCTGTACAAAAGCACTGAGATGCTGCTGCTGCACAGCTCAGCCTCACACTGTGCTGCCACACAGCTGCAGGTCATTCAGATTTCCATGATATTAAATACTTCCATGGAAGCAACTAGAGAGAGACACAAAAGAACACATCTTCCCTGCTTCTCGAAATACAAATGGTTTCCTTTGCTTTATTCAGATGGCACTTATGTTCTTTCAGCTGTGTAATTAAATACCCATAAAAGGCAAAAGCAACATCAACAGTTCATCATCATTATTATACATTCAAGACACAGCAAAAAGAGGGCAGGAATTCACAAGGAATAGAGATATTTTTCCTCCTGTATTTGTAGGACAAACTCCTTGTTTCCAGTCCAGGAAAAAATCTCTCAGAAAAAGACTGCATGAAAGGAGCTTAAATTCTTGCTTTTATGGACTTGATCCACAGACTGGGTATTTGCTCCCACAGCAGGAGTTTATTTTCCTTCAGTCATGAGCTCCTCACCAGCCTTCTCAGCCAGGAGCCTGGCTGGGTTTTTAATTTTACAAACAACTAATTAACAACCCATGGTTAGAACTTCACTGCAACACCACACAGGGGAAGTTAAGGCCAAATGTATGTGAAATATCCACCAGAGCAAGACTGCTCTTGGATAAATTGCTTCCTTTTAGGTTTACACAGGTTAAAGCATTCCTACTAGAAATGACACGATGCTTTTCAGGAGACTTTTTCCAGATTTCACCTGCTCTCCTGGGCAGTAACTGTATCCTCTCTTTTCAAGGGGGAACAGAAGCACAGAAGCATCCCTATGTTTTTCAACCACTGTAGGATGAAACAGCCAGATACAGCTTTACCCCTTATCTCTCTCCTAACCATGAGCTACATTTGCTTCTTGGAAATATGACCAGCAAAATTGCTTCAGTTTTGCTTTTTTAACTGGATCTTTACCTTAATTCTTGAGCTAGGGTTCAACATGATGTATTTGATAGAGCCTTGGATGTTCTCAGTCCACGACACCAGCCAGGTCACCTTGTTATCATGCCTAACCTCCTTCCATTTGTGTCCTGGTGGAGGGGCAGGGATTTTGGAATCCCTACAGAGAGTCACAAAACAGATGATAAAAGTTAGTTAAAGAAAATCCCACCAGCATCAAAACAGAGAAGGTAATAAACTTATGCAAAGAAAGTGCAGGGAAAGGAACTGAGGCAACAGAAGTGCATTATCTCCACAAGCAGGAAACCAAGTAAATAAAACTGAACAAAGATCAGGAATGTAATTGCTACTAACATGTACCTGCTGAAGAATTATACTGTAATTGCTAGGACCAGTTTTGATATGTGAACACTAATAGTATGGACACTTATAAGGACTAGAGAGAGTGAGAAAAGGTCACCAAACCTTAGCCTTCAACATCATGGAAGACAAGGTAGGGCAACCTATGTATAAGAAAATTATTTTCTGGAAAGAGTAGCAGGAAAGGCACTTTAGGCAGATGCAGGCTGTAGGCGTGAGGAAGAAAATATGTTGAAAAAGTTCTACAAGAAACCCATGATTGCCTTGCTCAGTCTTTGCTTGCATGACTCAGTTTCTTATCCATATGAGAACAAGATAAGCTGCATCCCTAATCCTACATGTTTGAGTATCAGTTCAGAGAGGGTTTTAAAAACGAGCTCTAGAAAGCAAAGGCAGGGTGTGAAGCATGCAGGGCTCACTTGCTGCAGTTGATGATGATGTCCTCGGGCATGATGCGCCTCTTCAGCATCCCCATCTTGGGATGGTTCCCACGGCCTCGGAACAGACCTGGCGGCTCAATCTTAAAGTTGGCAATCCTCTCCTTGTGGTTGTCCATCACACAGTACCCATACTCCTTCAATAGCCGCTCGTTCTCCTCTTTGATTTTCTGGGAAAAGCCAAAAGCGAAGATGATACGGCACAAGCAGCACCCCCGCATCTTTATATGGCAAGATTTGAAACATTTTTGTATTTGCACCACACTAATGCTGAAGACCCAACCAAAAACCAGATCCCCATCATGTCAAGTACATTAGACTGGCCAGAAAAGCAAAAATGCACAAAGCACAAACTGGAAAAGGGGAAAGAATGTGTGAAAACTCTGAAAAGGTGTATTTGAGGGAAACAGATCAGTGCTGGTGAAGGCAGCTACAATTTTGTCACAATAGAGGGGTGTATCTCTATCCATATCTCTCAGCTTCAAGGGTACCCCCAGCACAGTACTGCTATTTTACATTTTATACTGAGCATTTGACATCCACTGGACTTCCTGTCTTGTTGTTTATGTATAAAAATTCTGTGTATAAAAGACTTCAGTGTTTGAACTCAGCATCAGAAAGCAGGCAAAGGAATGTCTCCAGGCTGCTGCATGTCAAGCCTGTGTCAGCAAATGGTTTCACAAGCAGAACACAGCCTTCTAAGAAAGAATGTGCTGAGATTTCACTGCATATTTCTGTGCCTGAACTCTAATTATATAGCAGGAAAAATAAAAACACTGCAGCTCAAAATAAAACATCTGACCCACAGACAGCACTGCTGCACCAGCTAAGAAACAGAAAAAGCCACTTCTGCTCCCTTTTAAGAGCCACCATGGACAAGAACTGAAGGGCTTGCTCACATTTATCAAACAGAAACAGCAGGAAAACAAGGGCTCTCCATTCTGATGGGATCCCTCTGATCCCAAAGGCTGTAATTCCAAGCTGCCAGGCCCTTCATTCAAAGAACAATTACTAGAGCATTGCAGAAGATCAAGCTGAGAACTTGGGGAAAGTTTCCACCTTCCAACATTCACTGCAGTTAATTTAATTCTTAACCTACGAGACATGTAGCCATGCTGATGGATAATAAAATTCATTTTTTATTCAAAAAACAGTATTACTTGATGTTTAAGATTTCTTCTCTCATTTTATTGCCTAATGGCATTGCTGCATCCTTTCCACCATCCTGATCTAAGCCATCTTTAACTGACTATCCACTGCTCATTATTTCCCAGGGACCAGTGAGCCCAGAGGCAGCATCTCTGATTCTCTTTATTGACTTAAGCAGTTACTTAACTTAAGCAGTTACTGACTTAACTTTCCCTAAGCAGGATCAGCCCTATCAATATCACTTCAGGTCAGGATGAAGATTCAGCTGTAAACACAGTGCTCTGCCCTACCTGAGCTGCACAGCTCACATGAAAGCAATAATCTGAAAGCTGGTGAAAAACACTGATATATGCACAGCAAGGGGAATGACTGCACAAAGATGTTTACAACCATGAAGCCTCCTAGAATTCCCACTGGTACCTGTTTTTCCTCCTTGGACATCTGTTTCCTAGCTTCTGACTGAGCTTTGAAATACTGGCTCATGTGGGTGAAGTCACACTTGCTGAGGTTGGTGATAGTGCTCTTCTCTTCAGAGGTCATTTCCTTGCAGAAGGAAAGCAGTGCTTTAAGTTTACACACACACACAAAATTTTCATGCATAGCAGAGCTTACCCTACTCCAGGCAGCCTAAACAGGAACCACAGGCAGGTTCTCACAATAACCCCCCCCAGGAATCCCCAAATTCTTGCACAGGCTCACTCCAGCTGAGGTAAAAGAGGGAAGGACAAGCAGCAGATCCCATGGAGCACTGGCCTTGCAGGGTTCTGATGTGCCCAGGCACTGGGCAATGCTGCACCACTTTCCAAAGAACTCCCACACCCTGACTGGGACTGCTGAGGGATGGGGAGAAAAACCCAGAAATATATCCAGGAAAACTGCACCAAACTTATCTGAGGCTTGCTGTTATGGCTGATGACTGAAGTGAACGTCTCTGTTTGGAAGGGGTTTCCTTGCAGCAAATCTGATTTTTACACAAGGCATTAACAGGCAAGCCAGTACACCCCATGGTGCTGCAACACAGGAACCTGACTTTGTTGGTTGAGAAAGGCATTTATGGTAGGGCCCTTCCTGGTGAAACTACAGGATAAATGGGAAAATTCACAGCTACAGTCTGAGGCAGCATTTAGTTGCCTCAAGCCAACTTTCATGTGCATGGAAGAGCACCCCTTTTCTCTGGTCAGTGCTGAGGAGACTGGCCATGTTCACAGCCATATCCTGCAGCCCAGGACCATGTGCATACCTTTCTCCAGTCCTTGAAGAAGTTTTTCCTGAAGATCTCCTTTGTAGTGTACTCATGATCAAGCATTTTTGCAAAGAATGTGGCAACTTCTTCTGCTTTGGTACTCAGCTTCATGACTTTACCTACAAAGAAAGGTTTTCTTCTTAAAGAAAATGGTAAACAGGAATCAAAGTCATAAAGAGAACACAGTAACTAACCTAAAGTATTATATTTTTACTACAGAGAAGTTTGTCTTGAGATGTTACATAATACAGCAACTTGAATGGACAAAGGAAGCAGAGGAGCACAATTGCTTGACTTCCACCACAAACATTTTGAAAAAAATTTCCTCTGGAATCTAAACATTAAAAAAAGCAACAGCAACTTGATGTGAGGCAGGCCTGGGCTGCAGGGCAGGAAGGGGAAAAGGCCTGCTGCAGGAAGCCCTCTGCTGAGCCACCCCCGTGCTGGGCGTGCTCCTGGGGAGGCACTGCTGTTTGATGTCCAAAAGGCAGGGATTTTATTAAATTTCATATTCCAGCACTCAGACATGTGGGAAAAACAGTCTCTGTATTCCTTTTCAATGCACAGACAGACTCCACCTTGGAACAGCCCTTCCAGCCTTTAGCTACTTGTAGGCAGGAAGAGCCCTTCCTCTGGATACTCTACAAATAGGCTGGAGAGAGATGCCAAATATTGAACTCTCCCTCATTGCAAGGAAACGTGTCAGGGTTCTGCTAATTGTTCCCTCTGCTGTGGGAATGCACTCCTGCCTCTCCAAAGCAGGCTCACAAGGCAGTCATTTTTAAGAAAGACTGAGCTGTCAGTGAATGGAGGGGTCACATTCCAGCTTCTCTGCATGACTGCAGCACAAAGTGGAATTGCTGCAAGGGGAGAATGAAGCACAAGGGAAAGAGGCTGCTGCTGCACTGAGGCTGTGCATTCAACATCTAACATTCCTATTGAGCATTTTTTGGTCCTGACTGCATTCCTGATGAAATGTGGGGTGCCAGTGATCCCTCTGAAGAATTCTGCATGCAGCTCACGTCTCCAGCTAGTTTAGTTGCAAGAAATATTTAAAGTTCCAATGCCTGGATGTCAATACCTGGGGATTTTTAACAACCATTTTACTGCACACAAGTGAACACAGGAAACTCTTCAATCTGTGCTCTTGGAAAAAAAAAATTACCATGCTTTGGGTTTACTACATATTTTCAAAAGTTGCATCATCTCTAAAATTAAAGCATGAGAGTCAGCTAAAAAGCCTTAAGATCTATAAAGCCTAGTAAAACAGGACTTAGCAAAACATCCTCCCAATGATCTGAGAATATTCCACAATCAAATTACACCAACAGTAACTCTGCCAATTTTTAAGCTGTAACCTAAAATACAGCATTTGTTTGCTTATAACAGGAAATGGGGGAAGGGAGAGACAGCAAGGGAAACTGTTTTTCCAGGCTGCAATTTCAGCTTAACAGAGGCTATCGAGTTAGTAACATGTTATGGGGCTAAAATGTCTGATATTTTTCCCAGCTAGCTGAAGGCTCAGTCACCTTTATCTAATCACTTTAGAATATATTTCATTGGAAACAATTTCCTTTTATTTTTCACAAAGGTTTGAAAAGGCTTTTAGTGACAGAGCTGGTAAAGAAAGGATTTATTGCAGAGGCATGAATATTAGTTACCTGATTTAAAACTGAAAACCAGAGGGCAATCAGGGGACAAAACAAGCAGAAAAACCCCCATGGCCATGACTGCAAGTGCCACACTCTTACCTTGCCCCATCTACAGAAAAATGTGCAAGTCAGAGCCACCTATGAGCAGTGACTGGTTAACCCATAGGCACTGAAAAAGGATGGCTCTGGCATTTCAAGCTCCTTCCCTGAGTCAGTACTGCAGGCACTTCCAAGAGCCCCAGCAGTTTTTATGTGAGACGAAAGCAGGCAGTGAATCCCTAAGCCAGGGACAGATTCCTCCAGTGTGAGCCGGCTGCTGGCCAGCCACAGCCTCATTACTGGGCTCTACAAATCACCCTGGGATAATCTTGCAATGAGACAATGCCTTGTGAGCACAGACAGAGGCTCTCAGCAGCTGCTGAGTAAATCAGACATCTGATTTTTTGCCTAGTTTCTCAAGGAAGACTTATGGGATGTCTTTATTTGCCAGACCCCCTCCCTGCCCAGCCCATGACTGTTGAGCTTATTGATGAATTTCTGTGATGACAGAGGCAGAGGTTGCAGAAATCCCTGCAGAGGCTCTGAGAAATAGATGGCTGGAGAGATGAGGAGCTTATTGCTGTCTGCACCAAGGGATAGCACAGTGCAGGCTGCCCCTCCCCTTCTCTAGACAACAGGAGAGATCATGCATTTTTCAGTATAGGAAAACAATTTCCAACTTTGCATCAGTTCTTATCAAACCCTAAGAAAGCAGGCTGCAGACATCCTTGATCACTGTGCTACTTGCTTGGAGATGGCCTTTAATAGGCTCCAGCATATTTATTTCACTACTTTGCTGCTGTAAATGTAATGCCACCTATTCCTCAGTATTTCAAAACACTGTGTCATGTCACATGAAAACAGCACGTTGCTCCTGGAAGAGTTCCATGTGCAGATGTCCCCATCACCAAAAATTACATTTTCATCCATTCAAATACCTCCCACTTAATTCAATCCTGGGTTAATTTGATCCTTCATTTAACATGATCACAGAAAGGAAACACACAGGTCATCAAGTCCAGGCTCCAACAGGCATCACATCATATAATCCCTTCCACATGAGCCTCTAGCAGCCAGGCAGCTCAGGATACTTAAATCCCACGCCAATTAGTTCTACCACAGGCAGTGGTCAGGGAATGGGACCATAACTTACATGAGAGGGCTGTGTCCTTGAGACCAGGGTCATCCCATTCATTCCTACAAGACCCTAATCATCTGTACCCAAATTCAATTGTCTTTTATTTCACTCATGCCACCAAATGATGATGAATTTCACCATGGATGATGGAAGTTGCAGTTCTTGAGGTTAAAGAAAACAAGAGCAAGCCTAAAGGTGACCAGTGATGAGGCAGCTACAATTACATACTCCACTGGTCACTGCTAGTCTGAGGCATCAGACACCCTCATTCTGCTAAGGAACCTGAGAGATTCACCCCATAAGGGACTGAGAGCAGGTTCAATCCCTGTGTCACTTCAGTGAGCAGAATTCAGCAAGCTCAGGTAAATTTCTTTCCATCCACAGACCTCACTTTGCTGCTGAGGAGATGATTTAAGTGAACCACTAAAACACAACCACCTCCTCAGCTCTTCAGTCCCCAGAAGAACACTGCAATACCCTGAGATGTTTATTTCTCTTCCTAGCAAGTAGGAACACAGATTAACTCACCATCATAATAAAACTTGACATTTTCAGGCAGAGGTTCATATGGTGGAGCAAATACAGGACCTTTGTGCTCTAGGAACTTCCATTTGATGCCTTCAGGGTAGCGCTCTTCTTCCCACCTTCAAGAGAGAAATATGAACCAATACAATTTTAAGCTCCCGATCTTCATTTTATTACTGTGTGGGTAGGAGAGTATGCTAAACCAGCAAGAAATCACTGCTTTGTCAGGTACACACCACCAACAAATACTCAATGTACTATCACTATTTAATTTCTTTTTTTCCTTCTTTTCCTTTTTCCAAAAGCACAGTCATAACCATGAGCAGAACAACTGGGCTGCAGATTATCTGATGCCATCCTATTCCTCACCTCTCATGTGCTCCTCTTTTCACAAAATCACACAGCTGAAATTGCTTAGATCTTAAGAAAATAAGACTTGGGCCCTGTAAACCAGCTAGGATCATGCCAAATTAGTTTCAGCTGTGATCCAACATCAGGTCCAGGATGCCTGCTCAGCAAAGTCAAACAATTGTGGTATATTATGCAGCTGCTTTCAGATGTGGACAATATGCCATTAAGGGCAGAGATAAAGAAACAGATGTTCATTTATGACCTAAATGAGAACAAACCTGCTTGGACAAGAAAGACTAAAACCTGCTCTGTTATTTTAAATTCATTCCAATTCTCTGAGTAAGAAAAGCATAGCTGAATAAAAACAGAGCAGCCCAGAAAACTGCATGTTTGCCTTAAAAATGCTCTATAAAAATGCTTTTCAAGTGATGCATTTGGTATCACAACACAGCAAGGCAGGCGCCACCAATCCCACATTCCAAGGGAACAGGGTCAGCAATTCATCTGCAGAGAAAGGGGTCCTGCCAGGCCAGGATCCTCCCCACAGTTCCCAGTGCCAGGCCACTGATTCCACACTGCTCCCCTCCAAGCTCCTTTCATGATTACCACATTACTGCTACATGCTGCTGGCACAGGATTCCCTGCTGGGAAAGGCTATTTCACCTTAGTGATCAATCAGCTGCAAGGCCATTAACCTGTCACAGCACTCAGTCTCTGAATTGCCCAGACAACTTTGTTGAGCAGCCATGACAATAAAAAAAAAAGGGGTTTAAGCTTCTGTCTGGTGTCAGCCCTAAGGAGCAGCATTCCCATTCCAGGTGCCACAGCAGCTGAGGAAGGATGTGCATGGATTGCCTGAATCTCAGGAGCTGTGATGCACTGACTGATTGCTTCATCTCTACTGAGATAGAAGTCACAGCATGGAAGATAAACACTGTACAGAGACAAGAGTTTCTGCTAGAACACACTCAAAATGCTTCACTTGTGTCTGTATACCAACAATTTAGGAGCAGCAGCAACACAGCAGCTGGCTGGAGTTTGAAAGGCACCATCTTTAACCACACCACTGGATTTGACTTCTGATGAGATTCAACAGCTTTAACAGCAAAGCACCCAAACCCAGCTATCAATACAGAACTGCATGTCAGACTTCAGTCCCTGGCTGAAAAGAGGGCTTGAGTAAACCATGTTGATAGAAGAAACCAATATTGACACAGATTCCAAATATTTACATTCCTAATGATTGTTATGCTTTGTTTTGTTTTTCTTTTATTAATTAGAAGCTAGAAATATAAATATTTTGTCAAACATAGGCTTAGGTTCTTCTACCCAGAAGCTCCTTTCAGCAAAATAAATCTAAAGCACTCTCAGCCAGAATAAACTTCTTCCTCACAATGAGCAATTTTATTCCAGTAAGAATAAAATAAGGGCATCATTCACAGTAGTTACTGCTTTTCAGGACAGGTTTGTCATTCTTGTTTTTTAAAATTTATTCCTCTGGTATTTACTTGGTGAGAAATTCAGTACCTCTATCCCTTTCTGTTCTTTTACAAAGGATGCATGTAAAAGCAGTATTAGAAAGGCAGCAGTTTAAATAGACAGCAGAAGGACATTGTGCCTTCTGGGAAGGCTACATGGGATTCATGGGGTAGTTTCTAAGCTCAAAAGTACCAGAAAGTGTGCCCCCAAAAGACCACAAACCATCCCCAATCCCACCTCCACCTTCCTACACATCACACATAAGCATTAAGACAAAAGATAAAAGTGAGTCTCCTGAGTGTAGCTCATTTTTCATCCTCATTTAGTTTCAAACAGGAAAAGCATTACAGCACCACTGCCCTTGGCAGTTTCTGGTTCTAAAGCAATGTTGTACACAGGATTTTGTGGGAGAATGCTGCTTACTGATTCCAGCAACAACTCATCAGTCATAAAGGCTTCTTAATTAAATCCCACATCAACCCTGTCTAAATATGCCAGGGTGGCTCAGGAAGGAAAAGTTGGAGAAGATCTTTCAAGTGGAATGAAAAGAGAGAACATTCTTGGGGGACAAAAAAAGCCCAGAACAAACCTCAGGGATATGTTATCTCAAGGAAATGAACTTGCTGTAACACAAGGGGGGAGAAGTGCTCCTAAGGTGCACTTCTGGATCACATTTTTCACACACTGATGGGGCATGAAAATGACCTCAGCAAGAGCTGCACACAGTGATGAATGAGGCCAGTGCCTTGGGGATGTCTGCATCAAGCATTCACACAAGTGAGGATCAAAATGCTCAAGGCAGCAAGCACTTGAGGAAGCAGCCAAAAAAAGGTATCAGATGCTCAGAAAATTGACTCAGATGGAACATAAAATGCCCTTAAGAGAAACAAGTGAAGTGCAGATGAAACCTTGTCCAGCAGAGACAGGCTATACAGAGCTGCAGATGGATGACAGGAACATCAGCAGAAGGAATCAGCTACCTTGTGCCAAATTCTGCAAAACATGCTTTCCAAGGCACTTTTCCTCAGCAGTAAGCACAAACTGCAGGGCTTAACACCACTACAGGGGCCTGAGCTGCCCAGGTAAGGGAGGGGAGAACAGCACAGCTTTCCAGTAAAGCTCTGCTCTTCAAGGATACAGCCCACAACAGAAGGGAGCTGGGATAACAGAATATTGTTAGACAGAACCAGAAAGGGGAGCTGAGACAAAGCCAAAAAGACAACAGGCTTAAAAAGACCTTCTGTAGC
Source organism: Melospiza georgiana (assembly GCF_028018845.1). NCBI lineage: Eukaryota > Metazoa > Chordata > Aves > Passeriformes > Passerellidae > Melospiza > Melospiza georgiana. The sequence continues at coordinate 9,484,409 of NC_080446.1, forward strand.
TTCCTGTTGCTTTGTGTCCCTGTAGTTTAGTAATGTTACAGCACATTAAATATGCTGTCAAAGGATTTGAGAAAAAAGTGGATTGCTCAGGAAAAAGGGGAAGTTTTGGGGAGAGGCTGGAAACCCAAGTTTCTAAGGGAGTATTCAAGTATGGAAAAGATTTGCAAGTGCTGATGTTCTGAGGAAGCTGTGACAGTTAAAGAGAAATATGAAAAGACTATAAACACTACAAAAGATTTTTTTCTTTTTAAGAATGAATCAGTAATAGTGTCAATAAAGGAGTAAAGGATTGAACCTGAAAGGAATGAAGAAGATTGCAAAGACTCTCCCCATCTCTACAGATCTATTAAAAACAGCCAAATGATCTGAGAAAAGATCAAGGAAACATCCCTGAAAGTTCATAAAAATACATTACAAGTGGGCAGAAAACACACATGCTTTCAAGAAGTACATATGCACTAAAATGAGGGAAGTACTAAGGCCAAAACTTCAAAACACACAAAATGGTAGCTCCCTCAAATCTAGAAATAACAGCTTCAATTACTATGGAGGGTTAAAAAAAAATCCAGCAGGTTTCTTACACAGAGCAGTACTGATGCATCACAGGTCTGTCTTCCAAATGAACCACAAAGGTCAGACTCACTTAAAAAAGCTTCTAAAAATATTTAAGAGTGGGTGAAAGTACAACTTCAGTGATGTTACTTAAGGATCCTGGGCAAGACAGAAAGTGTTTTTCATTTAAAACTCATTTTCAGAAATCATTTGTCAAACAGGCTGAGCTAACTGGACACTTGATCAAGTCTCATTTTTGTGCCAGAAGAAGGAGCAGTTTTGAGAGGCACAGCTGACACCCACTCATGCTGCATCTCTATGGAACTCTACTAGAATACTGCTTAACACATCTGCACACATTAATATATTCCTTAATCCACCTGCACCTATCAATATATTCCTGCTGACACCCCCAAGCCTCCAAGCTTTTGTACTGCTCTGAAGAGTTTCAGCACAGAGCAGCTTCGGGGCACAGGAATATTGGTATCTGATCATTATAGCAGCCTCTACATGACACAGACAGGAAAAAAAAAAACCAACCACCCAGACAACCCCACAAAACACTTATTTCCTGTTTTAGGGATATCATTTCTACTTCAGAGGATGAACACAGTGAATGAGATATTTATTTAGAGCTTACCAGAAAGTAAGCCAATTATTCAGAACAAATCCTCATGAATCAACAGAAGAGAAAGCCAGATGTGCTTATTCAGCCAGCATGGGAGGTACAAGCAAGCCCAGGTGCAGATGGGAGCCTACAGCACTGACTATATATAGTTACCATTTCCATTTTTGCTCCTCTTCTTTTTTCGGCTTCTTTCTTTTGTCTGCTTCAGGGACTTTCTTATCTTTGCTCTTGACTTTCTTTGCTTTGCTGTCCTGCAAAATGAGTAAGATCCTGTTAGAACAAGCTAGTGTATTTCCCCCCCTCCCCTGAAAAGATGTGTTAAAACTACAAGACTCTCTCTTGGGGTATATAAGAGCTGAATTCCTGTGCCTTCACCACATAAATGTGCTCTTAGATCATCCCATTAAGTCAAAGTCTGCTGATGGTCCCACTCAAGTTTTCAGGCAAATTCTTTTACTTTACACTAGGGAAACGCTGAATGCACACAGCCAGTTATCACCTGATAGGGGGCAAGTCTGGGCCATGGGAAGGGAACTGTTGTGTTACAGAACCTCCTCCCTGGCCTGCACTGGTGTGTCTGGTCTGGCAAATGCTGCAGAGCACAACCACCATGGTCAGGCAGCTTCTGGGATTATCCTGGTGCAGGCTCAGTGTAGGGACACTTCCTTTGAAGGGAAGAATTAACCCCACTGCCCAGAGGTGCTGCAACATGTGTCTCACAAGGGTGCCTTTGCTAGATGTGTAGTTTGTCAGTCTCAAATTATGGCTAACCTTTTCCAAGTCCCTCTCCAAAGAAATTTCCACCTAGGCTCCATCTAAATGCTTTTTGCTTCCTTCTAGCATGTAATCTCTTTTCCATCTCCCCTGCCTCTGAACCCTGCCACATCATCTGTGCAATTACCACATGTGGTGAGCAAGGCTCCCCTGCCAGCTCCTTAACAGAAGGACTGTGAATTGCCTGGAACAGCCTGGAAGTTCATGTCCTGGAGGCATCTTCTCCACCCATTGTTTTAAGGGTTGGAAAGAAAGTTTCCCTGAATTTTTATAAATTACAGTTCAGATAAGTTAATATGTGCACCCTAAGTGGGGATCTGCCACACACAGCTCTGTTCCAGACAAAATCAGATTCCCCCTGCTCTGCATAATCCCACACCAAATAGCCTGGCTCTTCTTTATGATAAAAATAAACTCATCTGTCACATTACCTCTTCTTCCTCTTGTTTCCTTTTCTTTGCTTTCTTGATGTCTTCTGTTTTGATTTTCTTGGGTTTGTAGTCAGCACTAAGAACAAAAAGATTTGCTGATGAAATTGATCCATTTTCCATTAAAAATAAAGAGAAGCCATAGACAAAGTTTACGTGCACAAGCTTGCAGCATAGCTGGCATTTTTAACTTCTAAAGAATATAATTTATACTCTGCTCTTTCAGAAGACTCAATAATCCCAATCCAGCACATCAACCTAGAAAACCTACAAGATGTTATTATCAATACCTCTCCACAAGTTTCACTGCTGAAACAAACATCTTCCTCAATGAAGAATCAATTCAAAAGCATTAGCAGCCACTCAGTGATTCCATGGGATGGGATAAATGGGTATAACCTTATTGGCATGCTCTATCCCAGCTCTCTTTCCAGTCATCAGTCTGGGATCTTGCCCACAAGACTCACTCTTTGCACCCCCCACTAGTTCAAACAATAGTGAAATTGAGTACTGGCAAGTTACATAAACACAACCTCATTTCCAGTGAGGCTGGAAAAGACCTCTGAGATTATCCAGTCCAACCTATGACTCAACACCACCTTGTGAACCAGAGCAGGACACGGAGCACCACGTCCAGTCTTTCCTTAAACACCTCCAGGAACAGTGACTCCACCACCTCCCTGGGCAGCCCATTCCATGTCTAATCACCCTTTCTGTGAATAAACTCCTTGTAATGTCCAACCTAAAATTACCCTGGTGCAGCTCAAGACATTGTATTATCCCTTGTTCCAGGGGAGCAGAGCCTGACCCCCACCTGGCTGCACCCTCCTGTCAGGGAGTTGTGGAGAGTGATAAGGTCACCCCTGAGCTTTCTCTTCTCCAGGCTGAGCCCCCACAGCTGCTCCTCATTGGACTGGTGCTCCGGACCCTTCCTGAGCTCACCGCCTTCTTCTGCACTTCCTCCCACACCTCCATGTCCTTCCTGAACTGAGGGGCCCAGAACTTGAGGTGCCCTCACCAGTGCCCAGTAAAGGGGCAGAATCACCTCTCTGGTCCTGCTGGCCACACTATTCCTGATACAGGCCACGTGCCATTGGCCTTCTTCACCACCTGAGCTCCTGTTCAGCTGCTGCTGAGCACCATCCCCAGAGCCTTTTCTGCTGGGCACTTTCCAGCAACTCTGCCCCCAGCCTGGAGCACTGCAGAGGGTTGTGGTCAAAGTGTCAGAAGTGGCACTTGGTCTTGTAGAACATCATGCTGGTGGTCTCAGCCCACTGATGCCCACAACAGTCTCCAACCACCACATCTCCCACCTGCACTTCTGTTTGTAATCAGCAGGTCCAGCAGGGTGCTACCCCTGTAAGGCCACAGCTGTCCTTACCAGCTGAGACAGAAAGTTCTTTTCCACACACTCCAGGAACCTCCCATCCTGCCTCCTCTCTGCTGTGCTGAGTTTCCAGTAGGTATCCAGCAGGTTAAAGTCTCCCACAAGAACAAGAGCTGGCAGTGGTGAAATGTCAGCCAGCCACTCACAGCACAGTTCATCCACCTCTTCATCCTGGTTGGGTGGGCTGGAACAAGGCTCCCAGCAGGATTATCTGCATTACCAGCCTTCCCCTTCATGCAAGGGGCACTCAACCTTACTGTCACTGTTCTTGAGCTCTATGCAGACAGAACACTCCCTAACGTACAGCAACACCCCAACTCTTAATCTTTCCATGGCAGATGTGAGAGGGGAAGTCACACAAAGCTAGCAGAAGGCAGCAAGTGATTACACAAAAGATGTCCCACCCATGTCTCTTGGAAATGAGAGCTGTAGGGATGGAATGCCACCATGGTGAAACCCTTCCTGGCCTTTAACTCCTGCCTGCTAATAAGGACAAACTACCCCGAAGAGCTGGATGGGCACAGCAGCAGATCCCCAGTGAGATGGAGCTGAACTTGTATTTCAGGGGGTTCCTGTGTCAGGAAAACGTCATGGGTGTTTCTCTGGGAGACAACAAGCCTCAGCATAACTTGTGACACATTGAGACTCCAGGCAAACCACACCAGGCAGTGCAGGCAAACCTCTCCCTGCCTCCAAACAGGCTGACAGTGCATTTTCTACCTCTTGAGCAGTCATTTCCTTGCCCAACAGAAACCACTGCAGCCACTTAGCTACGTTAATACCTCACATGCTCACATTTCTGTTTTACAGTCCTCATCAGTCTTTACCTGCCTTCTGGGGTTTTCCTTTTTTATTTACTAGTTCTGCAACATTTCACAGCAGCATCTGCAGAAGCAGGTAGTGGCATTTTGCTTTGCACAGCACAAATACTATCCCTGCCCTGCTCAGAGAACTTGTAACAGCATGGGGAGTCTGGTCTCAGACCTCCAGTACCCATCTCAAAAAGTCAGTGATGATCACTTGAAATTCCACCTGCTCCCTCAATGTTCTCCTTTTAAAACCAAAGGCAAACATCCAAGTCACCAGCACCCACGCTACTTACTCATCATCCTCCCGAGGTCTCTTCAGGGGTTTGGAGTCCTCTTTAGGAGATGCATAAAACCCATCATCATCTGGTTCATCTTTAATACGTGGTGGACTACAAAAAGAAGCAAAGAAACACAGTTCTACTATCAAAGATGAAGTTTCTTGGAAACCAGCAACAGCTAAGTTTTAAGAAATAATCATCTGCAAAATGGGCACGTCTTCCATGGAATGTGCTGCCATCACAAGACAGCAAAGGCTTGAGATGTGTCATTTTCTGAATACCCCCAGACAGTGTGAGGAGAGTAATTCAATGTCTACACATTCGCCATTTCTCAAGAAACATCAAGTTCAATTTCAACGGCTCAAAGTTCATTTTGTTTCTCTGAGGTTTTGAGTAAAAACAACTCTAGCTTCCAGCACTTTCAAATAGACTTAAAAACTGAAATGCCTGTGTGGACTCAAATGCAGGATGTTATTCAGTCTCAACTCAATATCCTTATTGAGCCTTCTAGAAAAAGATTATCAACTAAACAAAGATTTGAAAGCTATTCCCTGGAACATTTTGCCAACTAAATATTGAGGCATGTGAAAACCAGAAAAGGAAACAAAGATTTGGCAAAGTTAAACAGATCAGTCTCTTTTCTTTGTCCAAACTGGAGGAAGCAAACAATCCTGTCCCTTTCCAACAGACCACAAAGTTAGGCTCAATGTTTTCAGCCATAATGTCCCAAGATATTAGCAATAAGAAAAAACATAGAGTATGAGTGCAAGAGACATTATTCTGTTAGACAAACTCATTATTTCTAGATTTCAGAGAGGCATTTCACTGATCTTCATAAAGAAAAAGATGTCTCAAAGAGTCCAAAATTACATTTTGAAGCACTTAGTGCCATCTTGGGCTTCCTTATTCATGTCCCACCAACAATTTCCATATCAAATTGACTCAGTTTCCGAGCCAAGATGGGGATTTTGCAACCAGATGAAGTAGGAATTAAAATAAGCAGCATTCAGCTTTGTAGACCACAGTCAGCAGGAGACATTAGGGAGTCTCATGTTAGCTGGCAGCGTGTCCATGAAGCAGAACAAGCAGTTTGCTCCTTCACAGCTATAAAGCCACTGCAGTGCTGGAAGATGCAGCTCAGGGGAGACACAAACAAGCTGCTCTACCAAGGCATTTCTGTTGCATCACCTGGAATTGACTGAGACACAAGACTGCAGCACAGAGACACTTCTCTGCAAAACATCTATGGAAAAAAAGGTAATTGTCCCACTTAATATATTCTCCCTTTCAGGCAGAAATGCAGAACTACAGTGTGTAAAGTCACTAGGAATTTTAACTGTTTGAACACTGAAACACTGCACAAGGTTTTTAATGGAAGAAATAAAGTGTGAGTCTGGGAAAAGAAAGGAGCTGTATGATCAAGTTGAACCTTGACTTGCATTGTTTGCAAGACTGTAATGCTGCTCATGGTACCAAGCCTTAAAGAAGAAAATCAAAACCATCTGAGTGAGGACATTTTTCTCTGCAGAACTCGTAAAAGAATAATTCAGCAGGAAAAAAAAATGACAATAATTACTTTACTCTTAGCCAACACTTGACCCTAAAGAAGGCACAAATGCAATGGCTCCTCCAGCCTTTTCTCAAACACATGAAAAGATGCTCTTGGAGCTAAGGAGGATTCAGTTATATTGATATGAGAGCATCCATCAGCCCTGGTGAGATTAGCACATCATGCCATTCTGCTGAACAGCAGAGGCCAGAGAGAGTTAAGTTAGGAGCTGTCTGCTCCACCATGGAACACCTGAATGTCACTGCTTCCACTGCCAGAGTATTCCCCAAAGGGCCTGGAGATGGCGCCTCTGCCCTGCGCCAAGCCTCACTCCTTCCTCTGCATTTTAAATAAGGGCAGGGAAATGAAACAGAGGGAATAACTCATGTCAAAAGGGCAAACTCAAAACAAACAAACAATACCTAAAAGGCATGGGACAGGTAGGTGCCTTCTCCCATCTTCTCTGTATCCACAGAATGTGGTGAGACTGGAAAGATTTTGTTTCTTTTGATTTTTAAGTGGGCTCACAAACTGAAAGAATTCATGAACCAAGTGCTGTTCTTGACTAACAGATATGGACGCATGCATCCACCATACCACACACCTTCAGTGAATCAGTGGACTCGATTTATCACATTAAAAATAACCAATGGCTGGACTGTAAACAAGTCACAAGAGATCTTGATTAACTATTAGGAAAAAGCACTCTTCTATCAATTGCTCACTTCAGGTTTTTAATAAGACTACTTAGCAATGACTGATACAACACTCAAGTCCAGGAGGTTCTATTATAAGCAGGCATTTAGTTCTAGAGTAGGACCTCTATGCATTTCCTAAGGTACTTTAATTTTACATGTCACTTGTCACTCCTGTGCAAAGGCTTCTCTGCAGTCACAGCACAGGAGAGACACACAGAGAGAATCTGGACTGGCTTTGCTGGGTCCTGTCTCCAGCAGACTGCAGGGTTCAAGTTCCAGTTTTACAACAGAGGCTCTTTCAAATCCAGCTACCAGTGTTCCCACAGTTCAGTCTGTCCTCAGCAGAATCCAGCTTCTGAATACTCAGACAAACCCAGCATGAGCAGGCAGACACCAGGTATTCCAGCTCCCATCTCCAGTTACTGGGTAAGCACATCTGCCCATTCTCATAATTGAGAAGAACATCTCTTCTGAAGGGCTTAAGAGTGCCCCAATTTTTTCTCAAGACCAAGTGAGAGGATTCAAACACTGAGCACCTATGAAAAGTCAAACTCCAGTTTTTTCCACATTGTAGACCTGATTTCTTACCTGGAGAAACCATTTTCCTTTTCCTTCTTTATTTTTATGTCACCAGAAGATGACTTCATCTGAAAAACATAAAAAGTAGGAGCTGATTAGCATTTTCCAACATAAAACCCAGAGTATTAATTTGCAGAAGGAACTGTGACTATCTCTGTCCCCCGTAGTCTTTAGTGACCTACATGACAGAGAGGCAATATTTTCTGCAAGTCTTAGTCAATTCAGTACTTTTTGGCATTCAATTTCCTCAGCAAATTGGAATTAAGTATATAGTTTGTTGTTGCATGGACTGAATGTGAGATCACTGATTTTTCTCCCTTGTCTCTGAACCCAAGCTTGGTAAAGTGAAATGTAATGGGAGAAAATGTGAAGCCAGTGGACATAGCTCCACAGTGGAACTGTTTCTATTCACATACCTGCAGATAAAGCCCTCATGAGTTCATAACTACCACTCCAGAAAAATAGTGTCTGGGTTAGCATTGGGATAATTCTCTCCAAGTTGATAAAAACTCAGATGTACAAGCTACATCTAACCCACTGAGTTTGTTCTATTCAGTATTATAAGCCAGAACCATCCTCTTGTCTCTCCCACAGGAGACACCCACCTTCTCTTCCTTTCTCTTCTCCTTGTCTTTATCTTTGTGTTTGTCTTTGTGTTTCTCTGAGCTGCCATCTTTGTGTTTGGTTTTCTCCTTGTCTTTGTGTTTCTTTTCCGAGGAATCTTTGTGCTCACTGCAAGACAAGAGAGTGTGTTTGCAGAGGAGAACACAAGGAGATTTGACTAATACAATTTCCAGTGGTAAAGAATCACAGGTTTTGATGATTACAAACCCTAAAAAACAAGGGATCACCTTAACAGGAAGATCCACCACAGTCTCCTGTCAGGCATGACCCGTTCTCCTAGGGAGGAAGAAGAACAGGAGGGATACCACAAAATCCCACTTGCCAAGCCTCCACCTCAGGAAACCCATCAGCCTGGACTGCTGAGGAAATCCACAGCTGCTACACTTAAAGCTCAACACTTTAGGATGAATTCCTACTGTCTCTGCTTTTCCTCTTTTTCCTAGCCCACATAAAAGGTCACTGGAACAGAGCTGCCAGCCCCGTCAATGCCCGTGTCAGCTTTTGCTCAGACAACAGTTTGTCATTGTAGCAGCTCTCATCTCTGGAACTTAAAGAGAAAAGCGCTGATCTCTATTATTCCCAAACAGATGGGAAAACCAGAGCAAACAGGATATGTGATGTCCTTGTGTTTATGCAAAGTCAAACAGAAAAGGCAGGAATAATGCTGCAGTCCTCAGCTGGAGCTGGTGATGCTGCCACAGCCAGCCCAGCTCTGCTGGAACAGCCCCATCGTGTGGGGCAAGAACCCAACAAAGGTGTTTCCAAGTGAGACTCTGGTCTGTAACTACTCTGGTGTTATGAATAGCAGTATTGAGAGTTTAAATACATAGAATCTTTATCCAGAACACAGGAGAAAATGCATACAAGGAGAAGAAAATCAACCTTTATTCTTTTCTTTCTACCGACTTCTGATTTTTGAAACATCAGGATAAATCTGTATCACATTTTCAAGTTTTTCTTATCAGCTAGAAAGACACATAGCTGTTTTCAAATGAAAATGAGGTTTCTCCTGGAATGACAAACCTTGAAGCCAAAAGTGAGGCAATACTCTCAGGAGACTCAGAATAGAAACATCAAGAACTGGCCACAAGGATTAGCAGCAGTGGTGTGGAAGCCAAGCAACAAGCCTGGCAATTCTACAGGCCTTCAATACACACTTATAAGGTTGTGTGGACTCCCTGAGGTCACCCAGGGCTTTAGCAAGTCAAAGGCATGGTGTAAATCAGCATGGACAGGCACGAACCAAGCTGCCTTTCTCATCCTGGCTGCTCACACCCTCCCTCCTCAGCACTTGACTCCCATCACTGCTGTTCTCTGGGACACACTGTGCTTCTCCTCAGGATTACAAAATGCACTACAAAGCTTTACTAGAAAAAGGCACTTCCCTTACTTCAGTTATTTCAACACTCAGGTGCAAGCCCAAACCAATCTGGGTGAACACAGCCCTGAAAAACAAGCTGGGAATGCTGGGCAAGAGCATGATTTTTAAAAATTGCAGCTTGAGATTTCTTTCTATCACAGAAACAGACTGCAAAAAGGTTGATGTCTACAGAGAGCAAGCAGCACATTAACCAGCTCCCACAGTCAGTGTGTGATTAGGAGCAAGGCAATCACAGTCACAAATACACCAACCCACACCCAGCTTACAACTGCAGACACCAGCACGGACAAATGCATGTTAACCAGCCAAAGGTCTAAATAATTCAAGCCCAGAGTAGCTTGAATAATAACACTCCAATAAATATACATTGAATAAACTGAATAAACACACACCAGCCATCCAAGCTCAAGCAGCTGAAGCATGAAAATCCATCTCTGAAGGAAATCACTATATTCACATGCTGTGTGACACCAAGAGATCAGCAGCAAGAGACACCAGTTTCATTTTAACTCTCTAAGCAACCTCTTCACACAAAGCAGTGAAGGCCTATCTGAACATCAAAAGGCAACAGGCACTCTAGAAATGCTTGCAGTTAGACACACAGCACCACATGTTGCCTGTGAGCAGACTCAACAACTGCAGACTATTCTTACCCAGAGCAGATCATGTTATGTACAGTGTGCTCAGGCCATGAGGGTACAGACACGGAACATCCTGACACTGGATCCTGGAAATCCACAACATGCCTGCTGCTGCTGCTCTGATCTCTCATCCCAGCTTCTGTACCCTGTTTATTCATCAGCATTCCAAGCTCAAGACACCTATTTAATTTTCCTTTGCTCCCCACACATTACTAATAATTTTTAAATTCAAGAAGATCTGGAAATTCTGACCTGGTACTTTGCACTGGTATCTGTATACCAGGTACCACATTTGCTGCAGATTTAAGGTTGATAATTTAAGAGGTATCTCAACCTGCATATATTTAAACCAATACTCATAATAACAACAACAACAACATTCATTATCAGTAAGCAATATTCAACCTTCCTATATCAATCCAAGTTGTGGATGACCCACCCTGTATTCAAGGCCAGGTTGGACAGGGCTTGGACCTTCCACCTCATCTGGTGGAAGGTGTCCCTGCTTATGGCAGAGCATGGAATGAGATGAGTCTTAACCCAAACCATTTTGTGATTCTACAATTCAAACGTACAAAAAAAAAATCATAATGAACACACACAAGGCTCAGACCCCTCTTGTTCTTTTCAAGTCTACTTGTGTCTATTTTCTGACTCTTTCTTGTTCTTATTTGATATTTAAGTCCTACCTGAAATAGCATGTTTTACTCAGACATTAATTTGGATTGTTAATCGTGGTACACACTGCAGCCACTGGAGTTAGTGCACCAACTAAAGTTCATGTCAGTGGCTGTTGCTTGGGAGTTTGGAATAGCAAAAAAAAAACCCACAAAAGACCAAAAAAGAGAAACAATTTGGTTTTCCAAAGCACCATACTCAATCTCACTACCAGCCAAAAGCACTTGCTTTCAGTACATGACTGGAAGAGCCCTGGGATGTACACAAAGCATGACTAAAAGCAAACTAATGGATGACAAACTAGACCAGAAAAGCTAAGACTGAAACAGAAACAAAATCCCATTGGTCTAGAGAGGCAGAGACAATATTTGTGTGTGCTGAATGCTTACACACTACAGCTGGAATTAAAAAAAAGTGCTAAAACCTCTAAAAACTTAGGTCTGTTCAAGTAGAAGCTCAAATGACATCCCTCTTGAAAGACACTAAGTGGCCAGCATTGAAAAGCTGTCATGCAATCTAATCTCAATTTTTCAGTGTAGTTTCTCAGATTTTTCAGCATTAGAGCCAGAATCAAGAAGTCTGGCTTCCTGACTCAGTCTTAGTTGCTGTCTTAATTTAATTTTTTTATCATAAGACTATCCTTCCCCTTTGCTCTGCAATGAGCAGTAAATTTCTCAGCCAAGCAATGTGGGCTCAGATAACCTAAGGAAACTCTGTCTCCAGTTTCACTCTGCAGCTTCATTTTCCAAAGATCAGCACTGGTGGCACAGCCCCGAGGTCCTGCTTGCTGCTGCTCCTGGTGACTGGGAGGAATTCCCTAGATAAAAATCTGATATCCTGCACTTTTCACTCCAATGTTAAAAGCATACATTTCTTTCCATTATTTGTAGTAGCCTGCTTGCCAGCCCTATTTCCAGACACTGGGCCACAGCTCTTCTACAGCTCAGCACAGAACTTCTGACATGTGCATCAAGGAAGGCTTGTGCCCTTCTTCTCTTGGAGAAATCGAAATCTCCATCTCCCAGAAAACCTCCCTTGGAAATGAGTTGATAACAAAGGCCTCAAGCAACAATCCTTAGAAAAGGAACTTCTTTTTTCTCCCAAAGCAAAGCAAGTTGCTCGCATATTAACTGCAGTCAAGCTGAGCTGCTTTGGTCTCTCACTTGGCTCAGATACACATGTGAGCCTACAGGGGACACAATTTAACCACCACACTAATCTCAAAAGAAAAGAGAAGGCAACAGGATGCCATCCTTACCCTGAAGATGGAGTTTCAGCCTTCTATCAGAAAGCTATTTCAGACAATCCTAAAGCTATTATTAGGAGGGACTGGGAACAATTTAAAGATCAGAAGCCTATCTTCCTGGTCAATTCAAAACTGAAGAAAAAAAATCACTTTTCTTTAAAGAAACCAAGCAAAATGGTCTCAAGATCACATGCACACTGCTAATTTTATCTTGAATTCATTGTTCAGAGCTCTGTGAATCCTTTGTTACCTTTCCTGCACATACATCTCTGCCAACAAGCCAGCTTGGAGTCATGGAAGTAGGACAGCAAAACCCCCCTAAGATAGAGGGAAGCTCCAGGGGAAGCTAGCCTGAAAACAGGACAAGTGGATCACAACAATTGCTCATACCCAGCCCTGCTGACAAAGTAAGGGCTTCCTTCTCACCAAAACCACTGCAGTTGCATCACTGCACCAGAACTCAGAGTTATACCTCCTGAAGGTGTTTAATGCTGACAAACCTGCAGTGTTAGTGTTTTTTTAAGGTAACCAAGTGCAGCAGGAGATTACATTAACACAAGGGATTACATCATCTACAGGTGTATCATGATACTACCGGCTTAGCTCAGACAAAGGCCAGGTGAGCACACATGTCTCCTGCAGCACTCCATCCTTTGTGCCAGCTTGCTTACTGTCTTCCATTTACAGTTTTAGTGTAAACAAGGACAGCCAAAGCCTGTGAGAAGCTCAGGCTGAAGCACATGAAGCAGAACATGCATCAGAAGAAGCCATTTCCCTTGTAAGCATGGATCTATTTCCCAATGAGCATGCCTGCAGGAGAGAGGAGAGGGAGAGGAAGGGAGCCCAGGCACCTGGCAGCAGCTGCTCAGGCTGAGATCACATGGGAAAGTCACAAGTGGAAAGTGTTTCCAAAGAACAGCAGATGTGCAGATCACAGCTTCCTCCTTCAAACTGCAACAGCTTTGCAGTAATTTAACACTGCGTTCTTCAGGTGCCATTTATGTACGTTAATAATCCCTTCCCAGGCCCTTTCCATTCCAGCTTCAAAACCACAAGCTGGGAAGGATGCTTTATCTAAAGTGTCTCTTATTTCCTCTCTCTGCTGTAATTAGCTCGTGACAGGGAATCTGCTAGCAGCGAGTGCCAGCGCCGCTTGCCATCGGAGCTGTGCCTGCTCGGGAGCTGCTGCAGCACAACTGAAGTGTAAAATACCAGGGAGTTGTGATTTCAGTGCAGCCCAAAACCTCGGTGGGGACAGGGCACAGGTGACACAGCCCGTGCCTCGTTTGACGCAATTCAGTATTAATGGAAAGCTGTGATCACAGCCAGGCTAATGCACACCGAGGGAGAGCTGCCGGTGCAGGGAGCACTTCCAAAGCAACAGCACCCCAGGGAAGGACAGGATTTCAGCTGGCTTGCAGGATATTATGCTGTTAGAGGGTTATCATATGGAATTACAGGGAATAAACACGTGAGCCCCAAAGGTTTTGCTGGGTTTCTGGCAATGAAATAAAATAACCTGAAACCATTCCTCCCAGCGGTCTTTTCACAGATAACAGATCAAGCCTTCAGCAAGAGGAACAAGATAAAAAGCTGGACTAATCAACAGCTGATAAAAAATTTAGGAATGAGAATGATATTCACACGTTGAAATGAGGATCATGCTTAGCACATGCTTTCCATAGACATGTGAGAATTAAGTAGACTACTAAATAAAAAGCAAAAAATTTTCACTACTGGAAGGCAGTGTCACATTAGAAAACTGCTCAAGGTGAACTGTGCACTAAAATGGAGTACAAAAAACAAACCAACCCATGCTAGTAAACAGCACGTGTGAAGTCTTTTTTTTCAAATTGCCTTTACCCCTACATCAGATATCCCTGCCTCTTCCTGCCCCCAACACACACCACCAAAGCAGATCAGGATCTCATAATAAACCAGAGGAGGTGTGCAAGGAATCGGAACTGAAATTTATCTTCATCCATGGCTAGCAAATGCCCAGAATCTGTGTTTTTCCTAGCAAAAGCACAAAATTAGAAGATTCCAGTGAAGATCAGGTCTGTGAATCCCTTCTGTGTTCCAAGCTTTGGTTCATCCCAAGCTGTGATCACAAGAGATTTAGTAAATGGAGGAAATATGCAATGTGACAGAAGATTTTCTTCCTGCGGCTGCGGTGCTTGTCAGGCTGACAGCAGGGCTCAGCGCTGCAGAGCAGCCTCTCTGCTCCCCTCCCCTGTCACAGCCCTGCCCTCCTCAGGCTCCTGGCAGCCCACTCGCCCTGCAGAGAGCCCAGGACAGCTGGCACAGGCACACCTGTTACTGCCAACACTTCCAACCCGCTCTCTAACAAGGCTTGGCTTCAAAGGACCTGTTATTCCATTATTTTATGTGGTCTACTTGTCTGAAACACTCAACTCCCACAGATCAGAAACCTAGTGCCACATGGGATTTGTTTCATTTTATTTTTATAACCACTGACATTTATATTTAATGGATGTGTATTAGATTTTTGTTTGGAGACCAGGAAGTACGGGGCTGAGAAAATGAGCAAAAAACCACATTTTGTTGGATAGTGATGTGGATTTATTTCTTGATACAGACTGTTCTTCAGTGGGCTTTGCATTTTGTTTCTTTGAGGGGTGGTGGGGAAGTCTGAGGCACACAAATGTTCTCTCTCAGTTTACTACAGCTGTAAATGAGTGGTTAAGACACAGCAGTGTCATCTTGTGAGTGGGAGAGGAAGAAAGCAAGAACCAAAATTAAGAAGTTCTACATACCATTCCACACACTTCTGTCATATGAAATCAAAATTGTCTATTTTAGGTATTTCAGAGACTTATCTTGGCAGTTTAGATCCTTCAAAGTCTGGATACAGGAAACATTTATTCTCCTGCATTGGAGTTGTTCTGTCTTCTTGATGCAGGTTTTATTTTAAAAACCTTTTTTAAGTACAGGACAGGAAATGAAACTGTCAAACTATTACAGACAGACACAAAAATGATCTGCTTCAAGCACAACCACACACTGCTCTTCACTGTGCCCAGTGTGCACTGTGCTTCTCAGAATGCAGTCAGGGGCTCTTCACACACACAGATAAAATGTCACTGAGGTACCAATCCAAGTCTCCCAGAAAACAATGGCTTCCATTTCTGCTAAAGCCTCTTTTGAGAGCTACCAAAGATACAGCACAGCTTTTGCACTAACACAGCAGCTTTTCTGAAATACAGAATGGATTTTGTGAAGATTTACATGCAATTTGATAAATCTAAGATAAACTTTTCCAAAGGATTAATTTACAGCCTTTTATCAAGTGCTTTAAAAATTCTTCATACAGGTAAAAACCATTGAAATCCACTCACCCTGTTCTTGTGTCCTGGAGAATTTTTCTCTAATTTCTACTAGATTCATGGCTCTTTTTCTCTTGTTTCTCATTATCAAAGGAGAAACTTCAGTACAAACAGGCAGGTTTTTTATCCTTCAAACAATGGTCACCTAAAATCTTATTCTCACAGCAACTTACATTTACAGAATTGCACGGGTGACAGCTGAATCAAAGCATTTAGGGAAGAAATATTTAAATTCCAATTATTTCTATGAAGTTCTGTTACAAGTCTGCTGTTTTAACACAGCAAGCAGCCTGTACATGACTGAGTATGAATGGAATAATGAAGATTCTGGAGCACTCCTAGAGGAGTGATCTCAACAGGATCACAGGTATGTTAACTTCCCAGAGAACCACCTCCAAAACCAAATCTCAAGACTCAGCACTATAATACATTGATTTTTAAGGTGGCAGCTTAGAAAGGCAGTGTGCACTCAGTCTGGGAGAGTGAAGGAACCTGAGGGGGCAAAGCATTATTGTAAAATCTCTCCCCAAAAATGCCTTGTGCAAACCCCCTGCACATGCATCCACTCAGCCATGCCACCCACAGGAGGGACCTTGTTTTGTGACCCCAGGATGCAGCAGATATTGTGCTCACAGGACACACAAACACTTAGCAGAGACATGAAAACAACTGGGAGCATTAGGCACAGTGCCTAGAAAACATGATACCTTTCCCAGAGGGATTTCAAGACAACATGGTGGGGAGGAAGGAAGTACTTCAAGATAAGGCATGATTACATGTCACCTCCTGAGCTACACCTCAAAACATCACAGCCATTCTACCTTCTTTCCACTGTTTTGGTATTTATTGTTTGCAAAGTCAGTTACAAGTTATGAGCCATAATTAGTTTTTCCAGTTAAAAACATGCTGACCATTTCCAACTCCTACACAAACGAAGTCAAAGCATTAATGAATTTGGGAATTTAAAGACAGTGCTTACATTACTCCTCACAAAAGAATGTGCTCTGCTAGGATTTCAGGAGAATGGTTTTTCAAGCAAAGCAATGAACATTTGGACATGTGAGGCAGTCAGTTTTAGGGTGCATGATAATCAGGAAAATGAAAACTAGAAATCAAGGCAATATAGATGTGTGAACAAAGGCAAAGAACATGTCCAAAGCATTTCATCCTTGTTGTGAGAGCCAGCAAATGCAAGTTATTTGGCCTAGGGGTTTTTCCCCATCAAAGACACATTATGGAACAGTAGGCTTGTGTAGCTTTTCATAAGATCACAGAAAATTCAAATCAAGTGTGTGCCCAATAAAACAAACCCACTTCTCTGCACAGACTCCCTCCTTTTCATGCTTCTTTTTAATAGAGATCATTGTTAACACAAACTTTTTTGTTCCTTTTCAGACAGTGCTATCACAGTTGCACAGCAATTACTTAGTACACTCACTTGCCCACAGCATAAACACTATCTGTCATTCATCAAGTGTCACACCAGACACTTTCCTTCCAGGGACTCATTTTTCCAAGTTTTAGTGGCAATTTAGGCTCCGTGACACTTGTGTGTCAGGACTTACAACAAGGAAAATTTCCCTGAGTAACATCCTAGCTGTGACCACCTACTTGCCCTGTGCTCCACCACACCAAAACATCACACAGACCTCCACATCCTGGCTCCTGCAGCTCACAGCCCAGGGAGCAAGTGGACCCTAAGGAATTCAGCAGCTCAAGAGCTACAGGCCATGACATCAGTGTGGGTAACCTGGCACACGACTGGCATCAAACACCTTCCCCATCCAGTGGCAGTGTAGTGCATAAATCACATTGGACAAAACAGCACACAATCCTTTGGGATCCAACTAACCCAGCAGTTTCCCAGTGCTGCCTCAACCAGCTGGGACATTCAGCCACTGTGGTGGTAGGTAAGGACACCACCATCATTCTGGGGAACCATCTTTCCAGACACTTCTAATTAGGAGAAGGCTTAGCAGCCACATGGGGGTCTCACTATGCTAAAGCAGTAGGGGTTTATACCAGCATGAAGAGAACTCCACATTTCTGACAAACAACTGGAACCACACACAAAAGATTATGAACAAAACCCACCAATCTGCATGAAGGGGAGGCTGAGGTAGTGTTCTACACCTTCAACAACTCTAACCTACAATAATCTTTTATACATTAGTATCAGCTCACATTTGCAAGATACACAGCTTCAGCCACCCACATGGAAATGCAGGCAATGACAAGAATCAGGCTTAAAGCACCTACACTTGTAAAACCACACTCAAAATGTAGCAATTCCATATTCATTTATTATCAGAGTAGTTCTTGTAAGACTGCACATTCAATGGTGTTTTAGCCTACGAAAACTTCATCCACTTTTTCCTCACCTATTACTGTGCTTGGACTTTTCCCGGTCTTTTTCCTTGTCCTTCTTGTGCTCTTTGTGCCGGTGTTCTCGGTCTTTGTGTTTGTCTTTGTGTTTGTGAGAATCTGTAAGCAGAGAGGCAAAACAAAAGAAATTAAATTGGGAGAAAACTCCACACCTCCCTCGTGAACATCTGTATTTTTCCCCACCGCATTCTACTATTTCTGTGATTCAAAATTTGTAACAAAAATCTTGGTTTCAATGAATCCTCAATGGATTCATTGTTCCTGCAGCACAAGTTAATTCATCTTGGCAACAGCTGCATTTACATGGTCTTTAGTTCAAAGACCTTTAAATGCTTTATAGACCCTGAAGAAATGCAACCCTTCCATTAACTAGGTACTTCTTGATATAGCAAGTTCAACCTTATTTGGCAGATGGGCAGCCTGGCTTCCTATGCCTCCAAGTATTCATGCTCAATACACAGAAAGGATATAGGAACAAAGCACAAAGCTGAGGTGTCAGGCCTGTTGAATCCCAAAATTTAATACTTCTACTTCCACAAGTATTGAATCTTGACAAAGCATCCTTCCCTTCTCCCTGCTGTGAATGAAAACCATTTTATTCTTATCCCCAACAGTATAGAACATGACAGGCAGAAAGCAAGGAAAATGGGGAGTAATGGCAGAAAATGAAAAGAAAGGGTGAAAAGGAGCAAGAATTCTCTCCTCCTGCTTCTCTACTGCAGGACACATTTACCTCCCTCCAGTAACAGCCCCACCAAGAAAATGCAACCTGACAGCTGTAACAACCTGTGTTGGTGGTCACCCACCTACACGGGTCAGGGCAGGTCCCAATTATGTGACAGGTCAGAAATGGGAGTTGGCACTCAAGTGAATCTACAGGAACACAGTAATTTTATTGCTATCAGCTTCTACTCTGAGTGACACTTCCCATCCTCAGTGACAACTGTGCTGTACAATGAAGTCCTTTAAAGCACCAAGGAAATGAATTCAGCAGAGAGAAAGAGCAACACAGTTGAATTGCAAATAAATTCATTTACAAGCATTTTTTACAAGTAAATTAAAAAGGAGATGAGACTGAAGTAGCACCTCAAAACCACCTCAAAAGGTCATTTGCAGTGAAGATCAGTATAATGGGAGGAATATATGCAATATCCAAAGACTCCCTCCCAGGTTTTGTTTTGAACATGCTACTCAAAGTAACCAAAATTAAACAGGCTTTTCAAAAAACCTAAAATCTGTGCTGACTTTGGCAATTGTTTTTCAGATACCAGAGAATACTAGAATTTCCAGAGATCTTGGATATAGGTATTAATGCCTTATTAATTGTAAAGATGCTACCATGCCTCTAAAAAGCCTCCTATCCCTGCACTAAGAATAGGAAACTGCAACAAAAGGATTTTGTGACTTTCAGAGTCACATGGGAAATGCACTGCAGAGCCAGGAACAAGCCTCATCCTCCTGACTCCAATTCTTTTGCCACAAATTCATTTTTTCTCCTTAACTGACACCAGCTCTTAAAACCTCAAAACATTCAAATGGATTTAGAAGAAATATACCCACAGAACATGATTTTAACCTATTGTTTTCTGTAACTTCAGTGTTTGCTTTCAGACACCTGCAGAAAGTCAACATAAACCAACACAGGAATACTGACATTCAAGAGCCTCCAGCTTGCCCTCAGCACCTTTCCTCCATCCCCCTGAACTCAGCAATGTTTCCCAGTGCTCTGGTGTACACAGTGCACATGTTTAAATTGCAGGGATTAAGTTTTCCATATTTTGATATACACATGGCAGGTTATGTGGAACATTTGGTGTTACAGCATAAAACACCCAAGAGTTTTCGAGTACCTAAAGAGCAAAATCTCTTTCTCAGCAGGCAGAGTCTGCAGGCATCTCTAGCAAACTGTGTGGGGACCAGACACCCACACACTCTGAACTGCAGAGAAGCAATTTCTCTGAGCCCTTCTTCCCACCAGGACAACACACATTTCCCTGGCAAAAATGTTTTCGCAGTGCGTTTCACACTTGCGGTTCCTCAGTTCAGCCAGGAGCTGGAAGCTCTGGCTGTTTGCAAACTGCCTGGGGTTTATTCCACAGAGGGTTTACTCACTGATTCCCACAGCCCAGGCTGCAGCAAACAGCAGCTATTTACACTTGATGAATAGGTAAATTGCGAGAGAAAGCAGCGTGCTGCTGTACACAGAGCTATGTACAGTCACAGTATAGCACACACACAATCAATTTTTCCTATCAGCCAATCAATGGAAAACGTGTGTGACTGTGCTCAGTGCTATTCTCTTCAGAACTCACAGCCACACAATGACTTGTCACCAAGAAAAGCAGATAACAGAACAGTTTGTCTTGATCACCAGATTTCCTTGCAGCTGACTTGGGCTTTACAGCTGAAATTATTATTTACCTTTAGAAAGCAGTTCCAGGGATATACCCTAGAACTGCTGGAGCTGGGTATCTGTTTCCTCAACCCTTGGCTCTGCTTACAATGATTTGGTATTTTCAGACAATTAAAGCCTGGTACTGCAGGGGAAAAAAAAAAGCTTGACCAGTTAAACTAGCTCTGCTTGCTAGGATTTGTTGCCAGACAGCTTTTCTTTGCTGTCTACCAAAGGACTGCCAACATGAAGGTCTTCCATGGAGCTATTCTGGCCCAAAGGCCACAGTGGCTGGGGAACAGTGGGTCCAGTGCATGGTCTCAAACCAAAAGCACAAAGCTGTCAAGGCAGAACTGCCTGGTGTCTCTCACAATGAACAACTTTAGATGTGGTACTCCCATGGAGGCCTACCTCCCAGGCATATCACCTAAGGATTAAATTATTCTGGAATATTTGCCTAGTATTCAAACTCCATGGTACTGCTTTCTGACACGATGCCATGAGGTAGGTTAAGAATGAAGACTTCAAAGAGTTTATTCAATTGTCTTGAACTGACGTATGTGTGTCCTCAGAAGGCATTAAAGCTCTTGGTCTTTTTTTTGTTGAGGGTGGAGCTGGATGAAGTTCAGGAGACTGGGTCATTAAAAAAGCACAGGATTCCTTTTTTTTTTTTGGCGTTCTACACAAAAATGCTTTGTTCCAGACTGGCTTTATCTAGGGGTCCATGCCAATGGTTATTTGATGGCTGACATGAAACAAATTTAAGCCATTTCCCTCTCATTTGTGTACCCACTTGCCAGGAGCCAGGGCAGCATCACCTCTGCCTGAACTACACAGGCAACAGATGACTGAGCTGGGAACGGGGCCACCTCACTCCAAGGCTCATCAGCACACAGGCAATCAACGGGAAGTGTTCCTGTCTGTAATGCATCTTCCTTGATATATTTAGCATATTGATTCCTAGAAGAATCTTCCAGCCTCCAGTAACTCTCTCCCAGCTTGCAGCTGATTAGTAGTTGACTAAGTCCAGCCTCACATCAGCTACGGAAAGAGCTCTGACATTATCACACATTCAGACTTGCTTCCTGCCTTATATGTCTTCCAGTAAGTATGTCTGATCCCTCTAACACTAAACAAGGAGATAAATACTATTCCTTCTCCAAGACCATTAGCAAAATCCACCATCTACTGTGAGCAAAGTTTAAACCTCCAAAAGCTTATGTGGCATTTAACTATTTCTGAAAATGCAAAGTCTCTCTTCAGCACAAGGTTACAGCGGGGACAGGGGTTATGCTCACTGGGCAAGCATCCATTACCCCTGAGGCTTTCCCTTCAGTATCCTCTAACCCAAACAGAGCTTTTGGCATCTCTTCTGTTCTAGAAAGCTTGATGTCTCTGGCACTGGATCTCTGTCTGTTAATGCTGAGCCTGGTATGTCTCCAAAAGATTACCGCAGTCCCTGTACTATTCCTGCCATTCCCCTGCACCTCCAACAAATCACGAGCAGCTCTGCATTTTTGCAGGGTTGATTCATCTTTTAACTCTGTTAGATTACAAGGACGTTGGTTTAAGGATGGCAAAGTCTAAGCACTTTTGGTCTGTGGCTCCGTGTTGTTCCCTGCTCCGCCTTCGCTCCAGCGCTGAGTCCCCGGGGAAAGGCTGAGTCATAACCCTATTTGCAATACTTGTATATGTGTCTGCCTGCAACAGGGAAGTTTTACTCTTTATCCAGGAACACAGCTCTAAAAGGTCAGGCATCTCCAACTGCAGCAAGGCAAGAACAGGGATGAAGGCAAAGAAAGGCTCTTCCAGCAGGCAGTTGTCACCTGGAGAGGAAGAGTCCCAACAGATGGCAGAGGTGAGCGGTCCCCTTTCACAACAAGCACAACCCTTGGCTTAATTAGTCTGGTGACAAAACAATTATGTGGGACTGTGATGTTTTAATTTACAAGCCAAATTCATTTGCCACAAAACTACTTCTGAACACCTGTCTCTGCACACCTTCCAAAATACTTACATGCCACAATCAAGGGAAGTCGGGCTAATTCCTACATTAATATTGCAATTTTGACAGCAACTTTACTAATAAAATACTGAAATCAGAGAAGGGTGTAAGCTCCTGTATGCCCAATCTGTACAGCTGTCAAGAGAATAGTGTTGGCACATGATACAGGATGCTACAGATGCTATTTTATCCCACTCCCACCCCCCACTTTAATTTCCCTTCCATCATTTTGCACTAGAATTTTTTTTTAAAGAACTGAAAAAAAGATCTGAGCACAATCTGGTTCCTTCTAATTTTTCCCCAATTAAGTGAGGTAGCCAGCAAATTAACACCTGGTAACCTCAATTTCTGGTCAACAGTAGCTTTTCCAGATAAATATTAGCCTTTCAGATTTGCTGTCTTTCCCTTCACCTTCTTCTAAGTTTTTGTGAGCACAATTTGAATAGCTCATTAATGTGCTTACAGAGAGGTTTCTTTGTTCTTTAAAATGTCTTACTAGATTCTGTGGACAAGGACTTTTTGTATTTTCCTGCTGTTTCCAGAAACATCCCAGTTTCTTTTCCTCTTACTAGAAATACTTCTAATGTTGAGTATGCTTGAGTTTATGTATCATCTCAATACTTCTCTACGCTGATGTCCAGAAAAGTGATTTAAGCTGTCTGGATTCTTGGAATTGCAATCTGTGCTCAAAATCTGAGGACACAGCATGAAAAATCCATCTTGTTACCAACATTTTTAACTTCTTGTCATTCCAGTAACACTTCTGCTTCAGATGAGTGGCTGAAATTTCTGCCCTGAGTTAAATCCAATTCCTCAGTGCTAGTTGTGTGTAACAGGAGAAGCAAATGAGCTCTCAAGGCTTTCAGGATCACTGCTGTGTATGAGAACAGGGCTCTCTCTTGTGCTCAACTTGAAGCATGAGCAAGAAACCCTCTGGTTTGGCAGAGATGAAACCAGCAGGGTCTTTTCAGCCTCTCTGGAAAGGAGAAGAGAGCCTTAAAAAAGACTTCTCCAGTTCCACTGCTAAATTATGCAGCAGAAAGTGAGGTAACTCTAACACTGGATTAGGTTCAAAAGCTGGTCAAGTTCAAAAACTTCCTGTCACTGGAGAAATGGTCAGTCCCTTCTCAGCTGAAACACCACCCTCATGTAAGGCCATGTACTCCACTGCAGCCTCTTTACAGGTTAGCCTGAATTCCTCTCACTGCTTGTGATGCAATAGTAAGCAAAGCTTAAAGTCTCTTTATTATTGCCTAAATGAAAGAATTTTACTGCTTTTCTCCCTCCCCCACAGGCTCTCCTTTTAAGCATTCATACTGAAATGCAGATTAGCAGAAAAAGACTTCTTTCTTTCAAGGGATTTTTTTCCCATTTATTTTGTCAATTCATATTACTTTTAAAGTTTTAATCTCTTGCATTTTGTATATAAGGACTACTATTAAAATTATTGCAGTTAAATTTATGAAATGATGCCAGGGAGGGTTATGAGTGCCCAAACGTATGAATGTAGTCCAAGGTGTCTAAAATATTATTCATATTCCTGGCACAGAACACATACTTTTGCCCTTGGCATCTGACCAGAATGGTCTAGTGTTGCACTAACTTTTACAATACACAGATACCAGGCAGCAGAGAGTGTAACATTCAGTCATTATCCAAGATCTTTAACACAGATAGTGACAGGGTTATAGTACATTACCTAAACAGGCAATGCAATCCCACGTGTAAAGGTCACTCTCTGAGGTGCTGGTCAATTTATAAATCTTGCCTGAGAAAGCAAAGATGGGGCAGAATTAAAAAATCCTATTTGCAAGCCTTGTGTGGCTCAGAAAAACCACCATAAGGCAAACATGGCATGGTCTGAGGCACAGGGACCATCACTCTTGAACAGGTTTTAACTCTGGACAAGTAATCTCTGACTTTATGTGTTTGGATTTAAAAATTTAAAACTCACATACAATAATCCCACCCGAATAATCTGGAAGAGGTCTAAACTTTTCTAAAATATTTGTGTTACAGTTAGAGGAAGTCACATTATGGTCATGGTGTTCCAGTAATCAATTAAATAGCACTTCTGGAATTTATTTAAATGGATTGACACTGCTGTAGCCCAGGAAAGAGAGAAGAGAGAAAACAGAACTGCAGCTAGGTATGGGTGACAACACCTTTGCCAATAAAGCAAGGCAGACAAAGGAAACCAAAGTGCACATATGAAAGATACAGAAACTGGAAAACCTCTCTACACAGCTACACGTGTCAAGAGCAGAAAATCATACCCAGAAGGCATTGTTCAGAGAGATGATGGTATTATGGATGATACCTGGAGTAGAAAACTATAATCTAAAATAAACTTCCCAAGT
Organism: Melospiza georgiana; assembly: GCF_028018845.1. Taxonomy (NCBI): domain Eukaryota; kingdom Metazoa; phylum Chordata; class Aves; order Passeriformes; family Passerellidae; genus Melospiza; species Melospiza georgiana. Next base: position 9,509,150 of record NC_080446.1, read on the forward strand.
GAAACTGGATATGTCACTTACTGGCCCTATTTACACAACTGCAGAATCCACATAAAACATTTACCCTGAGAAAGTATTGCAGGTCTGTTTGCTGTGCTGCTTTATTTCTGCAATAACTCACTGCAAAACATTTGGAATACTGAAATGAGAGTGACTGAAACAGTGAAACCACCACTTGAGTCTCCCATAACCTAAGCCTGAAATTCAATAGCAGAAGTAGGATCTGGGTTTTCAGTCAAAAAAGGAAAGAAACTACAATGATAATGAAGCAAGACTGACTGGCTTCTGCTTCCTCATTTCGTAACACCATACTTAATGGCAAAGACACCCATTCCAAAAGCAACTTGACATAAAATCTTTTACCAGTGTTTATAAAGATACCTCCACAATCTACACTGCTACAGAAATATAAATCCTTAAAACCCTCATTGAAATCAAATTTAAATGAAATAAGTTACTGTGCTATCACAAGCTTATTTCACTTCAGGTGCCTCACTGGGTCAGGTGCAGCAGTTGAGGGATGCTGGCAATTTAACACTGCACTGTTTCTCTCCATAAACCAGACAAAATCTGAGTTTTATAGTATAGTGTATTTACTGCAAAATAGCTAAACTAACTGTGACTAAGCACAAGTGGAATACACAATGCAGCTCTTTACTGCAGTCATTCATTTTCCAATCTTAGAAAAAATGTGAGAATGAAGTTATGAAAACTCAAAAAGGGAGCCTGGAGAAGTACAGCAGAACAACCCAACAGTTTTTCCTTTCTAGGGCAGGAACTTTATTACAAAAAGTAAAACTCCTCCAGAGAGCATTCTTCCTTTTTCTAAGGCCTCACATGAAGGAATATAGCACAACTGAATAGATTTGAGTCTATTCATTTCCCAGACTATATTTACTCTGAGACAAAACCTGTTTTGAGCTAAGCCAGAACTGACCACACCACATTGTACCCAATTCTGCCAAAGCTTGAAAGCTGAATACTTTTGATAGAAACACAGTAAAACCAATGATCTCACAACCCCTCTCCACACTTCAGCAGTTACTTGAGGCAAAAGATACTCCAGGGCCAGACAGATATTATGTCTTTTTCCTTAAAAGGACTGGTCTGGGAAACTTGGCTTGAGAACAAGACAGACCCCTTAGACACTGCATTCTTCATTAACCTTGTCATTTGAAGGCAGTACTCCTTGCTTCTGAATAGAGGGAAAAGAAGAACCCAACTGAATGACTTGGTGATGACTCTTCACAGGAGAATACAGAGAATTGTGTCCAGCCAATCTCAGTCCTTTAGAACAGCTCCACCAACTTCTCAAGATGTTCCCCTAAGCTCCAGTTTTAGTATGCAAGCAAGATTATCACAAGATTATCACATAGTTTGTTTCAAACATGAAGTTTGCAAAACGAAATCAATGCACCTTTTGCTCCCCTGAAAGCTCAGGACAACTTTAATCCAAGGAAGAGAGGTAAAACAACATGCCAGCCTTGCTGACAGGGACAGCACGTGGTGGCCACAGGACAGGACAGGCTGGTGTGTAACTTGTCCATACCCCAAACATTAAAAGCTGATCAGGGAGATGTTAAGGATGCCAGAAAAAAACCTGACTGATCACTCCTACCTTGTGTGACTGAAGCCTCTGGAAGATGAAGTTAACCTGAAGCAAATGTCACTGCTGGCATTTCATCAATCTCACCCAGACTGCAGAGGCTCAGGAGGCAAAGCAAGATGTGTTTTAAGAGCCTCTTCAGAAAGAGGACAGACACTCTTAGTGCACATGTTTTGATCCCTTCTTGAAATTATTTTTCAGCCACACTGGATTAATTGCTTATTTTTTGTGCACCTCACTTTTTCACCTGCTGGGGAAATAGCTAATACTCTGTGGGTAATTAATGCTTAAGTAATTGAGATAGCTGTGTGGCATACAGGGATGCTGACCTTAAGAAACTGCTACACTACAGGCATCCTGCAACAAAACAACTACTGGTGTAGGCAGAAGCAGCAAGTTTAATGACTTGTCAGCACCTTTTACATGGCCTCTTCCCAAAGAGGTGGCACGTTCAGATGTGCCTGTTCCACAGCAGATCTTAGTTGTAGTAACAAATGCATAAAATCACTGCAGTAAAATTGCAGTAGACAACAGTACACAAAGAACAAGTCCAAGGAAGCCTTATAAAGCATGAAAATACATGTTTGATCAGTACAGAAAGGCTAAATTAATAGCTGCTTCTTACACATGCCAAAGGGCTCCCGACCGAGAGGCAACAATGAAGTTTCAATCCATTATTTGCATTCAAAACCAAAAAAGTTCCATGTGAACAGAAACATGTGTTTCCAGGGATTCCCAAGATGTAAAACATTCTCCTGTAATTGTATATATAAGAGTCAGAGACTGAAACCCATTAGTATGTTTCCACTAACAAAGCAGAATAAAACAGAACAGCAAATTAAAACTTCAGGGAATGACCAGTGCCAGTGAGCAGCTTAAAATGCTGCTGTGCTGGCATGAAGAGAGTTGAGTCCAGAGTAGTCTCCTAAGGAACCAAAAGCAAACCCATTCTTGTCCCTAGTGATATTTATTCTTATAAGGCTACACTCTTATGAGTGCAAATACTTATTTTCCATTGCCTCCTCCATTCAGAACTGGAGTGCCTTCCCTTACTGGGGTAGAAATGGTTTCAGCAATTTTTTCCTACTGCTTTATGAGTCTACAACCACATGAATAAACAAAGTTCTGCACTGCATGTCCATTTTTTAAAAAGAAGCAAAAGTAAGACACACTTAACAGCCATAGCCCACACTCCTGCACATCAGGAGGCTGGGATGAGGCAGAGAGTGGGATCTAAAGAGCACAAGCAGATCTGGGGGAAACAAGTTTAATCATAGTTACCTCTGAGGTTTCAAAAGCCTTACACATATTGTAACTCCATCTGCATCCCCATTTGCTAATACACAAATATACAAGACTGGAATCCTGAAGGACTTACAGGTACATAAAGTGACTGTGGCTGAGCACAAGCAGCTGTTACAAATCGACAGGAGGAGGAAAAAGCAGTTGATAAAAGCAGGTTCCTGGTGGATTTCAGGTCTACTAATACTGAAAACTTTTACTACACCATCTAATCTCAGGCTTTTCCAAATTCTCCCCCACTTCTTCCCTATTGCGCAAAACACAGCCAACATAACCGGCACGGCAGGACAGACAGACTCGCCAGGAAAGCCTGGACAACTGTTCACAAACCAGTCTGGCACCCAGGGCTGTAAAACTAGCTTAAAATTATGAAAGAAGGTAAAATTTCAGGGCATTCAAATAGATAATGCAAGGGGGACTAATCCTATTTTCAGTCAGAAAGAAACCAACCTTTAGCACAGATCCACAGCTCAGCGCACAAACTGTCACGCGGTGTTGTCACACAAAATCTTTTCTCAGGAAGAGACAAAGGGAGGATGTACCCACCACACCGAGGGATGTGCGTGCAGAGACAGAGACAAAGGGAACTGCCAGGGTCACCCAGAGTGGCTGAGGAGGAAGAAGCAGGGGCACACACCTCTGGAGAGCCAGGGCAGAAGGTGAGCAAACAGGGCAATCCCAACATTTACAGCCCTGTTTAGACTTCGGAGCTATCAGGGACTGCAGGAGATAACCTATTCCTTACTTCATTATCTAAAGCAAACCCCTTTTTTCATTAACCCTTATTTTTCTGGTTTGCAGGAATTTTTTCTTTTAAGAGCTCTTGGCAAACCGTTTTGGCTGCAGAATTTTGGGGACAACATCAGTCCCTTCTCAGGAGGGATGCGCTAAGCCAGGTGGACTGAAACACCGAGTGCACATACACCAGAGGAACTTCAACTTTTTGGCTGCTTCCAAGCTGAAGAACCTGAGCCAGGGCTCAGCTGCAGCACAAGCACCATGCCCAGACCACCAGCACAGCATGCAGTGACATTGCTGCTGCCTCACTGCAGACACAGGTAGGTGAGAGCTGGATCACCTTTGGAAGAATTTTGGCAAAGAATTGCCCCAGGAACAGCTCTGAGAGCTACTTCAACAGACTGGGTCAAGAGCAAAGAGAATCTTTTGGTGCAATCTGTCACAACTTCGCACTGCAGACAAGAGAACTTCGTGTTCTGAACAGCATCCGCACACTGAGTCAGTGCCCCCAGCACCAGCTCCTTCCGCCTCCAAATGCTCTTTACACCCCTCCAAATGCTCTTTACACCGTCATTAGCCTGGAAAGGTGCAAACAGCACAATTTGTGATGCAAAGGGAAAGGCTGATTACTGCATGCAAACTTAAAAGGTGAGCCAGGAGAAAACAGGGGAGAACAACGACAAATCCTAGTCCTTCCACATGACAATAGAGACTTCAGCCTATGTATCAACCTGCATTTTAAAAACAGGTTGATATTATTTTGGGGTGAAGTTTAGAAACTGTAGTAGATTACAAGAAACCTGCTGTGTTGTCAGGAGTAATCACCCTGCAATGATGTCAACTAGAAAAACATCTCCTCTTGCCAGCTGTGTAAATCACTGCTGTAGTTGGATTCATGGAAAATAAGTTTTTAGTAAAGACTACCTGAAATCCTGCCACCTCCTTAGCACAAGAGTGATGAGCTCACACAGAGTCTGTGTTCACACCAACACCACACAAGGACAGGGCTGTGGTCTGTTTGACTGTCCTGGGTTTAATCCAGAACAAGGGCTCCCCCCAAGGAAAAATTCAACAGATCAGGGGGAAAAAAACAAGCAAGTTGCATTGAACTGCCTCTCCTGCAGCAGTGGATGGCCAGGCTGTGTGAGCAGCCAGGATCACACAGTTTATACTCATGGGAGTGGTACATGCTCAGCGTCCTCAGGGAGAGGCTCTAATGGCATTTGCTCAAAGCCTTTTATTAACCATGCCTTGACAGCTCGGCGTGGCTTTGGCCAGTGCTGGGCTCCTGCTTGCTGTAGGGAGGCAGCACCCTTGGGAACAAGCCTCTGCAATGCTTGGTTTGACAGTGCAAACTGAATGCACAAGACAAAAAAAAAGTGGCTGGTAGAAGCTTTAAATCTACCAAGCAATACCACTGCTTTATGCACCAGAGACAGATTATTCTCCTATTTGTTTAATATCATTCCCATTAAGCTGAACTGATGGGGGGTAGCACGGCCAAAGTCTTAGAATTAAGTTTGTTTCAGAAGACTGAGAACTTATTTTTATTACACTTGAGCTGGTTCCTCACTGTAGGAGCAACTCCCACAATGATCCCAGACAGGATTTTTTTGGTCGGGTCTTTTTTTCCCCTTGTATTTACAGTGATTCCTTTAAAGTGTAGGGCTGCACTGGATGGATACTGCCCGATTTCACCTCTGTCCCCATTGTGGTGAGTTAATTGATCACTCACCCACAAGAGGCCAATTCCAGCAGTGTCTAGAAGCATTTTATCAGAATCAGCCTTGCCACAAGTCCCATTCTCAAGTCAAGGGAGGGAATGCAATTCCCCTGCCTTAAGGGGATCTTACCACAATTAGCATACAAGAAGAAATCTGATTCCAGCTAAAACACACAAGAAAGTAAACACAACGTAAATGTTTAATGACACTTGAGATTTCTACGCTTCTGTACTCTGGAGTCTTCTGAAGGAAGGGAAAGAGGGGCAGAAGGAAGGATCAGCAGAGCAGTGTAGGACATGGTAGTTTTAAAGTAAGACTATGACTGCAATATTTTAATAAGTAGCTGCACTGAATTCCACTGGAAGTCTTCAATTTACAAAATGTTACTTTAAGCCACTGATTTTAATCTCTTCATGCAGCTGTAATCTGTTTATTATGTTAAATCCAGGCCAAATCTCACTAGTTGACAACTGTTACATCACACCATTACAAATACCTGAATATAAAGCATAACCTATGGACACAGGATAAAAGGCTGTGGCTACATTATTATGCATGGTACACTCCTAGCTTCTTCAATTAAAAAACTCCATGCAATGTATTATCAGTTTGATGAGGGTTCTTTTGTTTTGGTTGTGTTTTGTTTGCTAGGTTTTTTTTCCTTTTCATTTTTAAAAAACTAATAGCTGGCATCTCTTCATGGAATACACAGTCTACATTTTCAGATTCCACCCCATGAAAAACTCAAATCTGCTTTGAATAAGACATGAAGGGGAGGAAATATTTATGTAATTTGTTTCCCATCTAAAAGAAAGGAAGCATAGTCCTCAAAAACTGAGTTGAATCAATTCTGGTTACCTTGTGCCTCAATTTTAAGAGTAGTCCTTTCTTTACCTAGACAGAAATAACAAGTTGTGGAAACAGCTTTTTCTTTTGAGCTTTCAAATGCCCTCCACTACCACAGTCACTAAATGAGCTGTTTAAACCAAAGGAAATAGGTTGCAGGTGCAGAGTGTCATCAAAAGTTCATTTATCACTACACTTCAAACCCCAAGTGCTCCCATCATATCAGAGCTTCTGCAACATAATCACATTCTCTGCTTTCCAGTATTCTGAACATGGAACCTGATATTTTTAAAATGTTCACTGGTGAGAGGGGTAGAAACATGCTTGAAAAGCTCTGAGCAGTACAGAAGCGACCATAAAGATTCAAGGCTCTGTTATTTCTCTTTAATATAACCTAAAGTGAGAAACCCAAGTTATAAATCTTATTTTCAGGGGTATTCCAATCCATTAGGAAATATTTATTTCCACTTGATTATTTTACAGCAGAAATAGGCAAAGGAAACAAGATGAACATCTAAGACTATTTACAATCTCATAATTTATTCCTGAATGATTCAGCTCTAATGCTAAGAAATATTTTGAAATTTCTTGGCTGCCAGTTTTATATACATTGAGACAATTTTTTTTGAAGTTATGATAATTTTTACTAGAGTCAAAATGGAATCAATACATCTATTAAAATTTATTATCAATTTTACATGAATTACTAATACCAGCATGGAAGCTGCAGCCACTCCAGCTGATTTAGCAGTTTGCTCTCACACAAAGAGCTCAGAGCAGCAGCTGCACCATTTCCTCCTGTCCTGATCTCCCAAATATTTCAAGCCTGTGCTAGACAAAACCACATGTGGGAGTGAGAGCACTATGCAGGTATGCAGCAGAGCCAGGCTCACTCTCCTCTGAGCAGGTTCAGCTTTACCCAGGAGTGCATAGCAGCCCCAGCAGCCTCTGAAACTGCAATACCCAAATACATTTAATCTGTTTGAGTTTCCAAGCATTTCAGTGACATTATTCTGCAAGTTTAAAAGTGTACTACATTATTTTTGAACTAGCAATTATCTTATTTCCTGAACTCCAGTCTCCAGCAGACCAGGGAAAATTTGCTCATTTTCCTGTGGTCACAACTGCGACCTGTGATCACCTTTTACTTGATCCTCTCAGATGTAAAAAGGCTCCAGCAGTGAAAGCCTGGAGCCTTCTGCTTTCATTAATGGGCTGTGTAATACTAAACAGGGCCCATAAGTGGGGAAAGCTGCGTGACAAGTAGCCCTAATACCAGAAGAAAGAATAATTGTGACCAACCTATTCTGAAAATTAGCAAACAACATGAGATACTTAATTTCACAGGCCACTCTCAAAACTAAGCAGCTGCTCCAACAGATCAACATACTCCTGAAGAAAAGTGTTCAATAAAACTGAGAATTAAGTAACAGCTTGTAACAGGAATACTTTTCTTCTCCTGATGTTGTACTAAATACCCCAAATTTGTTGGATACAATGTAAGTTCAACCTGGTTCCTAAGCAGGAGGTAAAGCAGTGCAGCAGTCTGTGCTCAAGAAAGGATCTACAACCAGAGAAACAGTTCAGCACTAGCTAGGTTTTCACAACAAGACTTTGGAGTATGAGTTACTTGAGATCAAAATATAAACCAAGCCACTTTCTGTCACTGCAGTCACTGTGACAAGTAGTGGAATCCTGTTGCACTTCACAGCAAGACAGCTACCCTGATAGAGAAACTGCAATTTTCCTTTTTAAGTGAAAGCCATAAGCACAGGCAAGTAAAACAAGGAGGTAATTTGCTAATACCAAACATGATATGCTAAAAAAACAAACAAACAAAAAAAAAAATCTAACTTTGCTACTATGAAAAGTACAGTTAAGGTCATGCCCAGCATTTGTTCCATAACAAAGTGTTTCATGAACTACGTGCACATCTGATGTACAAGGGTAATTCTGGGTGGATTAAGAGCAAGGGAAAACTGCAGTGACCTACAGGGAAGGAACATCTTCTGACTCTTGGTGTTCAAAGATGCCTGACAACATAAGCCTGTGCCTTTTTGGAGTACCACTCTCCCCAGGTAATTTGATCTGAATGTAACTAAACTCATTCAGATGACAGGATCTGGGAAATCACATACCTGTAGCTAGCAAAGTGCTGAACACACCACCACTGGTACTATATACACACTGTAAGAATACCTGCAGTGATGGGGAAGAGACGGAAAGATTTAAAAAAGAGCCTGAGCTTACAGAATGAGGAACTGAACAAGTGACACCACCTTCAGACCTGGATATAACAGACCTGTCACAGACCTGGAAATGACAAATCTGCATTAATTCTTGAACCTTCAAACACTCCATGGATGCTTAGAAGAAAGCCCTTCTGAACACTTTATCTTTCCTGAACTGAAAATCACTTGAAAACTTACTTGTCTGGCCTCTGGAGCTACTATGATAAAAATTACCATTATACTTGTTTGTAGTTCATGTACTACAATAACTTTTGAATACTTTTCTTAGTACTGAGGAAAAACAAAGTCAGGCCATGTTTGATTCTGGTTACCTATGGAGGTAATTGCCAAAGGCTAATTCCAAAACCCTGCTGAAATTAAAATGTTAATAAACACAAAAAGACAATATAAAAATTTATCTTAGAAAAAAAAAATCACACTAACAAATTTTATTTGGAATTCAAATCTTCTTACTCTGAATTAGAATCTGACCATGAGGCTCCTGTTCCAGGGTGAATGGATGGGGTATTTAAAAAAAGGGAGAAAAACCACAAAAACTTAAATTAAAACCAAACTAATTCTGCCCTTAATAAACGAAGCTCACATCTGTTTTGAACACTGTTTCATGCTATTGTGAAATACAGCTACAGGGGCCTTCTTTCACAAAACAATGCTCCACAGCTCATTCCCTACAAAGGAAACCACTTAAAAATACACCCTAACTTCAGCACACAAAGACTTAGCAAAGCTCTGATCCCTCAGAAACGTGGCCGTGGTGTCAGCATCGTGTCACATTCTCACCAAGCACACTGAGCAGCATGGGCACAGCCCAGGCACAGCCTGGCTCCTGGGACATGCAGTGCCCCTGCTGAACTCACCATCCCTGCTGTCAGCAGCCATGTACCCAGCTTGCTGAAGTGCACCCAGACCAGATTCAGCTGGTGTGCAAAGACAACACTGGCAGCTTTGAAGGAAAATCGATCAGATTCTTGAAAGAGGCAAATATTGCCCAGGATGAGTGCTGCAGGAGAGGCCCATTCAAACACAGGGAAGGAGAGTTTTAACTCGGGCTATGGTTCAAATGTAAATTCATGTTTTGCTGTGCACAGACAAGCTCATGTTTTGACAGTGATGTGGAACAAAACCATAAACTGACAATTCTGCATCAGTGGACAGAAGTCACAACAACAGGGCAGGACAGGAAGGAAGGGGAAAATGTGTTAGACAGAAAGCAGTGCTTCCAGAACAACAGCTTTACACCTTCACTTCTGAAACAAGAAAATGATGCACTTGCCAGTTCAACTGCTTCTGCCTTTTGCCCAGGATTCAATTTAAGAATTAAATTACTGGGATAGCCTTCACCTTATTGCCAGCTGCAGCCTCCATCTACTGCAAGACAAGCTATAGACTGGGGAAAATAAAACTACACCGTGCTGGGCTCTCCCAAGACCTCATGCTGACAACTAAAGCTGCCAATCTGTACTTTTTATATCTGTATGATTACAACAGCCTAAAACCCAGGAAGCAGCTTCCTTTAGACACAGGTGATGCTGAATAAGCCCACTGGATGATAAAAGAAAGACGCTGTTTATGACAGCTACCAAAATCCAGAGAGCAGCATATTTTAAATTAGAAGACTCTATTTACTCATAAAAACAGGTATTTCAAGGACAGCCTGCTTATGCTCCCTAATGAAGGGCAGGTGACATACACAGCTATGATAACATGACTCAGACAAGATGATGGCTCCTCTGACAGTCTTCCAGGTTTTGGAGTAGGAAGAGGGCAGGAGGAGAGGAGATTGCAAAAGTGTAAAAGGCTCTTGAAAAATGCAAATGTTTTCCACATTCATGTCCAAAGGTATCCTGGGCAGCTGGAGAGATGTCCCATCTGATGGAGCAAGACAAAGTAACCCAAACACCTACACACGTCTAGGATGACAACTTGTGAGCATCAGAGTTAACAGCACTGACATTCAGACTCTGATTTGTGCCAGTGCTTGCCTACTGCAAAGATGGATGGAGATGACACCTACAGAGGGATTGGGCAACGCTGCAGAAGTGAATCAAGGTCACTGTTGTTATGAGTTCATCTCACACCACATTTCTGTCCACATGAACCAGCTGCCCCTGGGTGTCTGGCTGCTTATGCTGTGCACAGGAACACAACTTGCACCTCACTTTTTCTACTGCAGAAAGCACTCAAAGACTTTTGCTCTGTATCCCTGAGGTGCTCTGTAAACCACACTGCAAGAATCTCATCTTCAGCCAAAACCCAAGTGTTGAGGGGAAACACCAGCTAGGAAAGATAACTCTGATCCACACATCAAAGGGTTTGCTGTGCACAAGCAGCATTACCACAGATACAGCACATTTAAACAGCCTCAATGACATTCCCGGCCCTCAAAAGAAAAGCAGGCTGCCTTTTATTCCCCATCTGGTGGTCATTAACTCTGGAGAACAAACCTCAGAGTACGTCACTAGCTCTCCTCCATCCCTCCATTTTGTACATGCTGCTTGTGTTGCAATGAATCATCCCCTTCTCATGGATCTCCAAAGAGCTCCAGCTTCCCTTTTCCCAAAAGGCTGGATTAAACTGGAGAGTGCTCGTCTGACTTGTAAGGTGCCTTCCTAAGGCAAGTTTAAACCAGTACCTGCCCAGCCCAGCTGTTTTATCTTTCCAAAAACTGATCTTACTCACACACTCACCAGCATTCACAAACTGGGAGAAGACATAATTTGCTCTTCCTATTGCTCCAGGCCCAGTTGGGAGACACTCATAGCAAGGTGGCTGTATGGTGCAAGAGACTGACATACCTGATATCAGAACCCTGCACACAAACCAGGAACACAGTGTCTCCTTATTGCAAATCCGGTGATTTCATTAATTGCAGAACCTTCCACACAACATTTCTAATTTGTTCTGTATCATAAGTGTTTGTAAAACAACATAGCACCACAGAAAAAAATGCCCACCTTAGCCCCTGCATATAACAATATGCTAAAACTAGAATCTCCATCCTAGCCAGACAGCTTTACATCTATTTCTGTGCTGGAAAAAAGCACTCCACTATGTTCTGGTTTCTCCAGCTCTGAGAAGAGCATAGAGCTCCCTCTTTCCCCATTGTGTTGCCTATTTAAACAATATGGCCTGAGGACAAGATAACAATGTACAGCACAAATGACCTTAAACCCAGACACAGCATCCATGAGTAACAAAATGTCCCTCCCTGGTGCTTCCTGCCTTCAGCTTCAAAAGAGTCTCTCTCCACATTCAACCCTTCACCCTCATGTCCTGAGCACAGCACCAAGCACTCCAGACAAGCTGACAGCTGGCAAGGCAGCACTGCACCGAACCAGGAGCTGGAATAAGAATTGCCAACTTATCAGCTACTAATCTCCCAAAGGACTGCACAAACTCCATCCACCTGCATCTGCTGCAGAGCAGATGAAGGAAGACAGCCTCCCACCTGGTTATCAGGCCTCCAAAGAGACTGTATGTAACAGGGGGTCTGTCTCCTGTTACTACCTGTGCTTTTCTCCTCCTAAAACTCTGCTTACAAGTTGTGCTTAAATCCTAACTCCAGAAATCTCTGCCTTTTACTTAGAAGATCACCATGTTTCTCAGCTCTGCCTCCAGCTAGTGAAAAATCTGCAACAGACACTATAGTTTAATGGGGGAAAAACACTGAAGTGTCTTCTCTCCTAAAAGGTCTTTATAAGCCACTTCTGCAAAACAAGAAAGTACAACCTCAGAGGAAGAGGAGCAGCTGTTTTGACAATTCTAGCTCTTGTTCAAATACCAGGATAAGCCTTGAGTAGTGAAATATTGCCATCAATAAAAAGTTCAACTAAAGTACATTGCCCTGGCCCTAAAGTACAGGTCAGCTATTCCATGTTACATGCACAGGAAAAGCTGCTGCAATGCTGTTCAATTGGAAATGAGTACAGAAGTGACAAATGAAAGAAAAAATATTCTGGATAACACTCTACAAGTTCATGCTCTCATGTGTCAGAAGCTGTGTTAGGCAACAGAGCAGAGTATGTGACAAATGCCAGGAAAAAATTAAAAAGCTATCTGCACTTGGGGATTGCTCCATCCCTAGGAAATATTTTCTTGACTTTTTAACTATGAAGCCACATCTCTGGCCAATGTCTAAAAAACTGTTCTTAAAAATTCTTAAAATTATTCCCTTTAGACACTGCCACACATCTAGCTGCACCAAACTGACCAGACATTTGGATGGAAACAAAACAACTTCCAATTTCCTGCTGCATACACTCAGTAGTAGAGTGAGCCCAACATTTCAGAAATTCCAAAGCATTTGGTAAAACTTATTTCAGGGCAGTCAAACAGTGGGTTTTAGACAGAAAAGCTGTATGCAGTTTATGCATGTTCAACACCAGATCTCATATTTAATTTCTTGTTATCATTTATTCTTAAGCAAAATATTCAACTACTGAGGTCCTGGATGCTTGCTGCAAAAATTAGTAACACTATGCAAATCAATGACTGGGATTACAAAATGAGCAATAAGGAATAAAAGCCACCAGGGTCTTATTTTTAGAAAATCACTGAAAAATATCATTATGGAATAAAATGGACATCTTGAAGAAGCAGAACTATGCCTTCATTGAGAATGCAAGAGTATTTCTCCCCCAAATAAAGCTGCACTATGTACTGAATGCTGTGTGTGTGAAAGAGACTGTCAGCTGTACCCTGCAGCTGATGAGACCTAGCAGGCACTTAGCTAGTTGTCCAAACAACTAAAACATCAGTGTGTTATCAACACTATTCTCATACCAAACCCAAAAGCACAGCACTGCACCAGCTACTAGGAAGAAACTTAACTCCAGCCTGCCCAAAACCAGGACACAAGGACATCCTCACTATGGAACATGAGTTTAATGGACATGGCCAAAGATGAGTTACACAGACTGATAAAAATATTTTAGTGAGGCTACAAGTACACTCCAAGCTTTCCTGAGGCAGAAATCAATCTCTCTCCAGTGATGGAAAGATACAGGCAGCTGCAGAATCACTCTGCTGCAAAGCTGAATTCCATGAATGTTCATCTGTCTGTAACATGTCTATGCTGGGCAGAATTATGAAGGAAAATCTTCATCTTTTGATGGACACCATGAGGTTCAGCATTCTGCAATACTAACAGAGAAGAAAGCCATTGTCTTGCTAACACTCCTTAAAAAGCTGCTTCTCTGACGAAGGTATAAGATAAAAATACATACAGGGACACCCACACAGCTCACAACTGCACAAAGCATATGGCAAGCTTGTGAACATGAACAAATACACTCACGTCAAAAATATCAATAAGGAATAAAACCCTCTACTGATCGGAAGCTCTGTGGGAAGCAACTTTTGTCTCTTTGAGACTGACAGGAGCCTCCAATTAAAACCATTTCCCAACACTCTGATGCTGTCCCTCTTTACCTTGCCATCATCTCAGTTTCAGAAGTCAACATCTTCAAACTTAGGAAGGGGTTTAAGTACTCCAGGTGAGGAAGGGGTTTAAATATCCAGGCGGAGATGCAGGGTGTGAGGAGACACTGCTGAGGCTGAACGACAAGCACCTACACTGACTTTCCTGCTGTGCCTCCAGTGAGCCTGCACTGCCCCCATCCCATCAAGATAAGCACTTCAGACATTTCCCAGCCCCTGCCTCCAAAGCCTCCCAAGACAGGAGTAAGGCATGCTCACTGCTGCCCGTCCTTGGGACTCCTTCATGTTGGGAACAGGCAGATCCCAAGCCCAGAGCAGCTGTCAGTGCAAGTCATTCTTCTGAACTGAACTACTGCTGCAACCACCTCTGAGAGAAACTGCTCAGACTCAAGCAACAGCCATGAAACAAGGTGAACTTCCCCAGTAGAGTATTTTATTCTAGCAGAGAAACAGGCCTTGAGATGATGGGAAACATCACCAGAACTCTGTGACAACACTAGAAAATTTGTGAGGCAATTCTTACTTGAACTGCTGTCCTTCTCCTACTCATCTTCCCTCATTACAGAACTCCATCTCTATCATTGGTATTAATAGAGAACTAATTGCCAAGGTCTCCTACGTATCCAAAAGCATCAAGTCTGATCTCCACCAGTTGGAGGATCTCCCAGATTATTGTTTGTTGCAAGGACTGGCACAAAAATGTATTTCCTGCCACTGCTCCTGCTGACACAGACAATGATTTTTTAAAAATCCTGATTTTTTTCTCAAAGAAGTTGGAAAGTCATTGATACTAAGTACATGTTACAAAAGAATAAATTCCAGGAAGATTGACTACTGCTTCACATTCTCCACTTTCATTCTCAGCTCTGGAGCTCTCAGTTGTTCATCGGCTGAGCAGCTACAGAAGTCAAATTTAGAAACCAAATTTCCACTTGAAAACATGCAGGTATGTTCATATTCCTGAAGCCAAAACCAAAATTTTAATCCTCCTTACACCATACAGGTCACAAGAATCCAAATTTAACTTCACCCTTTCTTTTCCCATCACCTTCCCAAAGTCCTAACTCTCGCTCTGACACCACAAGACATTATAGCAGTTGACTAAGATCAGTAGTTTAAAAAGCAAGCATTCAAGATGAAAATATTTCCAACTATAAACCTCATTAAATCCACTGGAACTATTTAGCATTTATGTCAGCCAGGACATTTTGAACAAACGCTATGCTAAAAATACTGGAGTCTCATACACACCGGGAAACCACTACTACAACGTGCTCAGCTGAGCAGGGAACAGCAGGAGCCTGCAGCAGAAAGGCTCTGTCTGCTCTGCTCTGCCTGGAACAGCACTTCCACACTGTAGTAACTCCAGTGCTCAAGCTCTGATGGACAGTGGAGCCACCAGAGCACACACAGAGGACCTGCAGGAGCAGGCAGCTACTGGCAGAGTAAGGACAACACTAACTGGGAACACTTTAAAAGGAGCTCTCCTTTTAAATCCTACTGCAGCTATGAAATGGGTTTTACATTTATTTTCTACTGTTTTTTTCAGAAGAGCAGAGCAGCAGCAAACTCACTGCTGAAACCACAGCAAGCTCATATCCTTCTCTCATTCCCTGACCAGGAGGAACCTGAAATTCTGAAATCTAAAGATGATCCACTTTTGAATGCTGACAGTGCTGAAGAGCTCGGAACAGAGAGTCCTGCAGGGAGAATGTGTCATATGCTCTGTCAAAAGGGACAGTCCCAGGACAGCAATGTAATAAACACTGATTTCAACATCTATCTTCTCTCAGATTTGGAAAGCTAAGACACAGACCTTCAAAAACCCAGGCAGAAGCAGCATATATAACACTAAATAGATTTTGCTTCCATGTGTTGAAGTGTGAGGTTTTCTACAAAATGGGGAGCAGTATCTATAAAACTGGAAGCCACAAAATCAATTAAATTTAATAAGCCAATAAATATTTGTGAATGTTCTTCAAGGATATGAGAAACTGTATCAGCACAACCAGCTCAAGAGGACTTGAAAGAGAAACTGTCCCGTCTTGAAAAGCCACAGGAAAAAGAAATCTGCAATGACTTCCTAGGTTAAACTGTATTTCTCTTAAATAGTC
Organism: Melospiza georgiana; assembly: GCF_028018845.1. Taxonomy (NCBI): domain Eukaryota; kingdom Metazoa; phylum Chordata; class Aves; order Passeriformes; family Passerellidae; genus Melospiza; species Melospiza georgiana. The sequence continues at coordinate 9,525,171 of NC_080446.1, forward strand.
ACTGTGTCATTAAAGCCCATCCCTGCAGCCGAGTAACAAAAAAGCAGATACACTGTCCATGCTTCACTGATTTAGCAGAACTACAGCAATTTACAACACCAGGAAGAATCTGACCTGGAGCCTCCCTCTAACAGGGCAGTGGCTTGTGCTATTTCAGCAGGTATGACTTTAACAGGAATCCGGTGAAATCATTAACAGAGGAATTTGAGTCAATGAGATGTTAAGTACTTGCTATAATTACATATTATTGCAGTTTCTGCTGACAGTGCAACTCAGGAGGTTGGAATTCAATGAACTATCTAACGAATATCTGAAGTCACAGTTGTAAATGAAATTAAATCTGATTTGTGCTTGATCACATTTATGAGCTGTGTGTCTAATTTACATGAAGCCATGTAAAAAAAGCACACTTTTACACCGGCCCCCTGGTTCAAAATGTTTCATGTTTTACAAAGTAAACAACGAAGCCCTGATAGCACATTAATAACAGAGAGTGCTTAACACTGGAGTGAAAGAAGAAACATCTGAAGAAAACCTGCTAGGAGGAAGAAACACACGGGCCATTAACCCCTGAAACACATCTTCCAGCACATTTAAGTAATTCTGCTGAGTTTTAAAACACAAGTTGGCTGCAGCTTCCAGAAACACACTCAACTCCCCACTCCCACCAGACACCCATTAAGTTTTAACCTAAATGCTGAATGTGTCAGAACAATTAACACAACAGACCCCAAGGTCTTTAGCAAAGCCCTTCTGAGGCTTCTGCTGGGGAAAATAAACGCAACCAACTTATGTGGCACATGATAGTGAAGAACAGCTTACCAACAATATGTTTATTTACATTTCTGAGAAGCGTCATGAATGATAAATTTACTTCAGAGTACTCTCACCTTCACAATCTGAAAATTCCCAGAGTGAAGCTACACTGTCATATCCTAACAAGCCCTGAGAGAGATTGCTGTGAACATATTGAAAATCAATGCAAAAACAAAATTAAGACATTTTGCAGAGATTGGTGTCTTATGTAAAATACTTCTGAAATTTGAAAAAAACAAAAAACAAAAAAAAACACGAAAAAAAAAATCTAAGTGGTTGCAGACTTAAAACTACCCCAGTATTGTTCTGAGGCTGTGGGCAGCACTTCCCACAATGCAGGCTCACCACCAGCACTGCAGTCTGGAGCGAAGGCAAGGAGCCATGCAAGGAAGGAACAAGCTACATTCTTCTGGGTTCTCATCTCCATGTATCACAGAAAAAAAGCAAAGGAAATTTTCAGCAGAGATATCAATCTGCACCTAAATACTATTAATTACCTTTTGTACTTTGGATCCCTTGCCAAACGTTTGACATTTAAAGCATTCCTGAGACGTGTTCCCAGGGAACTTAAAAGACAGTTTCTCCCTGCCATGTCACACACACAGAGAGCACAGGCAGTGCCTTCACACTTCCTAAATCCGTGCAGTTTGTTTAGCACAGTGGCTCTAACAGCAGTGCTAAGGTACACACAGCCCTGTGCCAGAAGTGGCCCTGCTCTCCTTCAAAAAACTCTCACCCATCCAGAAGGCGCCGGCAAAGGCAGCAGCAAGGAAGCACAAATCTGGTCTCTAACAGACTGTTTCACAACCACTGAGAAATCCTAAAGATCTCTGCTATGTTGCTCTACAGTTTGTTAGCATTTAAATCACCCACACCTCTTATTGCACAGCTCTGTCATCCATGAAACATGAATTTAATGCAAAACACAAAACGTGCTGAAATTCCTTAACTTGTAAGGCATTTGGTTCAGCACTCATGTTATTTAATTTGAATTTCCCTCTTGCTCATTCCTTCGTGTTGCCAGCCTGATAAATACACAGATGCCCCATGAGCATTTGGGCCAACAAAGAAACCCTGCCAGTTCCTGATAAGATGCTGCAGCAGTAAGGGCTTCAGTTTTTTTCTCCAAAAAAATACTCACTGTTAAAGCAAGCCCCTCCTTCTAACATGTTTGAAATGCAGAAGCCACCTCTGTGAGGCTGGACAAATTCACACTTGACTCCTGTTAATACACTGTAATGGTTACTCCAGTGATACTTGACCTCAAATTGCATCTTAACATTACTGGCCAAATCAACTGGAAGCAAAAAGCACTGCTTGGGGTGATGTCCCCAATTTCCACACTGAGCACTTCTGGATTTTACACAAGTTCTGATCACAGGCTGCTGAGCAGCCAAGGCACTAATAGCAGTTAGTAGAATTTAGTAGTTTTGCAATGCAATTTGATTATTTTGCAAACAAAAGTAATTTTTATCTAGTGCACTCTGCAAACACAATGGGAGAGCTCAAAGTCAAGATAAATTGCTTTCAGTCTCGTTACCCTCAGTAGTAAGAGGTTGTTACATCCAACCTGAGTAACAAAGCTCTTAAGGCAAAACTCAATAGAATCCAAATCTGTGGAGGTGGGGACATTTTCAGCATCCAAGCTGTAGCTGGAAACAACAATTTTGGACTCCATTTCCCTTCTGAATGCTGAGGACTGCAAGGATGTTACTTGCAGCAAAGGCTGGCTGCTTCAGCACAATACTGCTCTCAGCATGGTCTGCAAACAGGCACTGCTAGGACTGAACATGGAAAATTCTTTGCAATGCGTATGGATACTAAAAATACAGCTAAGGTGAAAAAAAATACCCACCACAGCCAAACAGGAGGGAGAACCTGCATATTGAAATGGAATGCAATTACTCAAGTTGGAATTTGCCCAGGACACTCTTGCTTAGAGTGATCTGGCAATTTAATGACAAGAAATAGCCAGGAACATGTATTTACAGCTGGCACCCCCTCTCATACCCAGCACTAGCCTGCTATCAATGAAATGGGTGTGTAACCAGACCCAGCTACAAGCAGCTGCACCGTGCTGACCTGCAATGGGCAGATCCACCCCACCTACTGCAGCTGCAACAACTTGTGTGACCACAACTCAAGGCAGTGTGTCCACTGACCCAGATAGGAACATTAATAACAACAGGAAGCTTCTAAGTGCTTCAGCTGCCCTATTACTGATACACTAGCCAAAAGTCACCCAAAACACTCTCTACTAACAAAAATGTTTACTGCTGCTACACTCAACACTTAGAATGAGTCAGTACCAGCCCCCAGAAAAACTTCCCTTCCCCCAAATGTGAAGTACAGGAGGCCTTCAAGGAGAGTTTGGCTCTACTGTTTAGTGCTGCCTGACAATAATCAAAGTACAAACCAATTCTAAACATCTGGGGGGAAAAAAAAACTGGCACTTGGGATTCCTAATCTTTGCCACTAAATAGGATCAAAAATCAAGAAAATAAGAGTGAGAGGCTCAGTGCTCTGCCTGAAGGAGAACTGCTGTTCTCATATCCGTGTGTGACAATTCCCAACACACCAGTGCAAAGAGCTCCTGAGCAGGGGAAACCAGGCTGAGAGCAAGAGAGGTGACAGATTTTCAGGGAGATCAGGGGTGCTCACAAGGTCAGAGAATCCACTGTCTATTCAGCATTATTCCCTTAGCAAGACTAACATACCTTCCAGTGCTGAAAAGGGTTTTGGGGGTTAGGGGCCTCTGATCAATGACAGTGATGTTACATGACTGTCACAAATAATTACAGTAAGAGAAAAAGGGTGCTGATGCCTGCACTGGTATGGATTTGTTGGGTGTGCTTGATTTACCAGGAATTCAGTTTTTCCATCAAGGTGTCTGACTTTGAATTTCTGTATTGAATTCCTTCAACACATGGTAGAAATAAAAACCACAGGAGTTTTAAGAGCTGTATGACTAAAGCTCTTAGAAGAATAAAACAGCACATGGTCACAATAGAGGAGAAAAATCCCTCTGAAAGGTTCACTGGAAGATGGAGTCAAAAGGTCAAATATACATCACTTCCTCTAAGTACAACAGTACTAAATAACTAAAGCTTACCAGGGAGTATTTTTCCCTAAATAAAGATGATCCTTAGATGAAGCAAGTATATTTAAAATGCTTCAAGAGTTACACCCGTTCTTCTTGGGAAATCCACTGCACCCTTTTTTCCTGATAACAATTATTCATAGAGCCCCACTATAAATTCAGAATAGAAATGAAGAGTTCAAAATGTGCATATTTGATACTGTCTGCTCCTGCTGCACACACACAATCACATTCCAATGAACTGACAGAACGAAAGGTGCTCGCAAGCGTAGATCTGTAAATATTTACATGCAGTAGCCTACAAAGCAACCAGGCACGTGGACATCATCCAGAGAAGCATTCTAAAAATTAGTGTAACTATAAGTCAAGCAGATATTTTCAACCACCTTTTTTGTCCTCTAACAACTCAGCAGTCAGGGGACAGCTCAGAGCTCCTCACACATCCCAAACAGTGACAGTAATACACACACACAAAGGTTGGTTGTATACCCTCAACTCCCTTTCACCTTATTTAAGCCCTGCAATTTGACACCTATCAAATGAGACAGGCTTGCAATCAGCTTGCTTCCTATAAAAATTAATAAATTATCAGAAAAAGTTAGCAGTCAACAGGCTGATTAGAAAAGATAAAATTGTATGTCTGTATATATATACATGAATATAAATATACATACAGATATGCATATATATTCATATATAAATATATACATATACAAAAAATTATATATCAGTGTATTTTTTTTTAATTACAGGACTCCTGTAAATGTTTCTGAACAAAATGAAGTTAGGTTGCAAAGTCCCTAAAGTGATGCTGTCTACCTTTCTGGAATTGTCTACACTATGGTCTGTTGGGTTTTTTAAAGTAGGTTTTTATTTTCATTTAAAAAAACCCCATCTAACAAGGTAAAGTCACATAATTTAAATGGCCAGTAAGAAAATAAGACTGATCTTAAAATGGATGCAGCAGCTTCTTTTAAAGAGCAACATGTTGCAATCACCTTTCATTTTAGGGGAAGGGAGGGATTCCCTCAAAGGAACAGAGACGGGGAGCAGTGGGGGGAGGGAGCCTGCGATTAAAAAAAAAAAAAAAAAAAAAAAAAAAAGGCGACTTGGGATTTTAAATTTTTTTTTAAGCTAAAAACTTTGCTTTCCCCTCGGTTACAAGGGGCTGGTGCCGGGGATGGCGGCCCGGTGCCTCTGCAGAGGCGGCTCGGCGGCAGCTCGGGGAGGAGGAGAAGGAGAGAAAAGCCACAGAGAGAGAGAGAGAAAAAGAAAATGGCGCAGAGACTAAGTCCCGACCGTCGACAAGGCGACTTTCCAGGGAGGAATCGGGGCCCAAAGGCGATCCCGGCAGAGCCGCTGGGCTCGGATCGGGGGCCTGCGGTGCCCCCACTCGGGGCGGCGGGGGTCGGGGGGCCCCGATCCCGGCGGGAAAGGGGCGCTTTTGGCAGCTCGATGGGAACAATGGGGCCGGTGAGCGCGGAGCCGGGACTTAGTCTCTGGGACGCCATGTCTGTGCGAGGGGCGCGCCGGGGCCGCACTCACCGTTCGCTCGGAAATCCGCCTCGATCTGCGGGGAGAGCACACAGGGACACACCGTCAGCACGCCCGGCTCCGCGGCGCTCCGGGGGACCCCCACCCCCGCCCTCACCCTCATTTTTAGGAGAATTAAATACTAAATGGGAAAAGCCCGGCGCGATGCGGAAGGTGATGGGGGAACCGGTGAAGCGCCCCCCCGGCCCCCGCACGGCTCATGAGGGGACCCCTCCCGAGCCCCCCAAAGGGGAGCGAGCCGGGGGAGCGCGGCAGGCGCCCCCTCCCCTTGTCCGCCCAGCCGGGGGGTCACACGCGGGTCCCCGCTCCCACCGCTCCCCATCCCACCGCGGGGGGACACCGGGGCTGACAGGGCTCTGCCCAGACTTATGGGGGCGGCCATAAGGGGGCACGGTCCCCCCGCTGGGGTTACGGGGGGTGGCGAGGCGGCCAGCCCAGGGCCGGCACGGCGAGATGGGAGCACCGCGGCGGGGGTCCCCCGGGAGCGCGCCCCGCGGGCGGGCACGGGGCGCTCACCTGGGAATCGTTGTGCAGCTGGTCCCCGCTCATGCCGGAGGCGCGGGCGGCCGGGCGGAGCGGGAGGAGCGGCGGGCAGAGGAGCGCCGGGCGGAACGGGACGCGGGGAGCGCAGCGCGGTTGTGTAACAGACTAAGTCCCGGTTTCGGCGCTCTGCGCAGGCGCGGCGCCTTTTAAAGCGACGGGGAGAGGCCTGACTGGCAGGGGGCGGGAAGCGGCCGCGCGCGTATTTGCATCCTAGCCACGCCTCCAGAGCCGGCATGATTTGCATGCGGGCCACGCCCCGTCGACTCGACCGCTCCGACCCGCTGCCCCCCCACCGTGCGCTAAGCCGGCTCGCTGCTTTACATATCCGGTCCCGCCCCTTCCTCTCCCTCATCCAATAGCGCGGCAAAACCCGGCACTCATTTACATGCGAGACCCCGCCCCCTCCCCGCGGCTGCCCGGCCCGGTGTATTGTGTAAGAACCCGTGCTGCTCCATGCGCCCAGCGCGCATGCGCCACCTCCCCGCCCCGCCGGCTATATTTGCATACAAGTCCCGCCCCCGTCTGCTGGCTCCGCCCCTAGCGCCGCATGGCGGGCGGGCTGCTCTGAGGGGAGGCGTTTCGCTGCTCCCCACGATAACCCCACAGCGACGGCCCAGCACCCCGCCGGGTCCCGCAGCCCTCGGGTTCCGCTGGCTATGGGGTCCTCGGGGCTTCCCCTGAAGTCCCGCAGCGCCAGACCCCCCCCACAGGCACCACCGCATGGGCAATTAGAGCATTTCCTAGTGAGAGGAGGCGAGCGGGTGCGCGCCCCTGTCCCGCAGACCCCTCGTTATCAGTGTCTGTTATCGGTATTGCTGACCCCTCACTGTCCGCCTCTGCACGCCACTGCACTGGGCTGGAGTGCGGGGGCCGCAGGAATCACGGGGACATGCTGGGGGGGATGCAGATCAGGCAGGTTTGGGCTCACTTGACTCGTTTAAGTCAAGGACAGCACTGGTGCATTGCATACAAGAGCATTAAAAAGGGATCAGCCCGCAAGGTTTTTCTTCTGGCATCAGCAGGCTCTTAAAATTTCTTTCTCCTGCAACGAAATGGAGGGTAAAAGGGGGCCAAAGCTTTATTTTCTTTTAGGTAATGTGATAATGAAACACGTGCCTGCCTAGAAAAACACCCCTCCTTCCTCAAGCCAAACCTGAAGACATTTATTTCAGTTCCGCAGCAGCTCTTATAAACGGGTTTTCTTGTCGGTGTACTAAATGGCAGGTTTAGTATGCATGGCTGGTACGTGTCTCACAGGACTGCCTCCAGTCTTCTTGGAGCTTCCATCCTCTGCTGCAACACAGACTGTACCTTTCCTCAGCTTCTTTACACAACCAGAGCTTTGATTTGACACTAAAATAACCTGGCGCTGCCAGGCTATCTGAAGAGATACATCAAAATGTAAGCAGTGACAGCAGCCACCTATTTGCACTGCATATTTATATCCTGCAAAGGGAAAACTCTGTCACTTTCTTACCGTCTTCAGAAGAGGATCTGAGGACTTCCTTTTTTTACCCAGAGCAGGCAAATATTTCTGGCTCTGGAGCTGTTTATTATGCAAACTGCTTTAGTCACTGATAGATTTTTAAATATAAACATAATGAAAGGGCTGTTTCAGACACCGGGAACGGGTGTGTGCCCCTGGCTCACAAGAATGAGGTGAAAGCAGGCTTTGCCCTGGGTTTGAGCCCCTCCTTTGCTGCCATCCAGGGCTGCGTCTTTTGAGACAGCCTGCGAGCGGGCTGGCACCTCCTGCTTCCAACACTGGAAATTCCTCAAAGCTCTTCCTTTGAGGCAGCAATTTCACTTTAAACCCCGCATCTTTGTCCCCCCAAGCAGCCGCGCTCAGGTGGCTGTGCCTGCCACAAGAAAGGGACCCGGCGCGCTGCAGCTGCAGCCAGCCCTGCGCAGGGGAAGGCAGCACGGCCCCTTCCAGCAGCTGCCACCTTCACTGCCTGTCTGCCTGCAAAGCAGAGCCCCCGAAACCGGCACACGGGAGGTGCAGCGCTGTGCTGCCGGCAGGAGCCTGCTGACAGCCGGGTGGGAGAGCTCCGGAGGAACGGGGAGCTCCCCAGTTTGGTATCTCGGGTCCTGACAAGGATCGCTGCCGCGGCAGCAGCGCCAGAGCCTTTAGGGACGAGCACAACCTTGTGCTCGAATGTCAAACACCTCTCACAGCCTGCAGCTGAGACAGCCCGAGCTGCCTCCCAGGAATCGCTTCCCATCTGCCGCACGGAGCCTCCTCCTCTGGAGCTGCTGGAATCCCAGCGGGACACAAACCTGTGCAACCTGCTGCGGGTGAGCCTGCAGAGGCACCTCCCAAATCCAGCCATGCCCTGGGATCCGTTTTGTCCCCAGTGTTCCACGGGGTTATCCTGGAGCCTGCAGGGAGCCCCTGCTCTGCTGTTAGAACCCAAGAGGCAGAGTTATATATATATATATTTATAGCTTGTTCAAAACACATTAAACCGGAACACCTGTGTGCCCCCATCTGTTGCAAGGAGCTGTATGATTAAAAACCTTCTGATCTCCAAACCTAAAACCTGCAGCACCACCGTCCAGGAGGCTGAACCTCCTTCACTCCCTTCCATGCTGGCATCCCTTGGGACACGGGAGGCGCTGCCAAAGGAGAGGAAGGCTCGTACAGGACACACCACTGCGAAGTGGCCGTGGCCTCAAGACTGCCAGACTCAGAGAAGCATTTGGACAATGCTCTCAAGCACTGGGGATTCTTGGGGTTGTCCTAGGTGGGAGTTGGACTCGGTGATCCTTGTGCGTCCCTTCCAGCTCGGGGGATTCTGAGTCCAGGCAGCCTTTCCACGATGGAGGCTGGCAGTGAAGGGGTTAACGCGCTTGGACCCGCTTCCCTGGCGAGGCTGTGCACACCCCATCGAGATAAATGGGGGAAGTTCACACCTCGGAGTGCTGTGGTCTCTCTCCAGGGCTCCCCGGGACCAGTACATCACCGTCGGGTTAATGTAGCCTAGGTGATTGCCTGCGAAAAGAAACAGCTGGAAACTATGTGTTTAAATTAAATCATAAATCACCCAGGATACAAAACCAGTAGAAAAGCCTCCAGTTCTTGATCCTGGTGAATTGTGAGATTGGATTTATCTGTTGCACTGGGGGCCTCACGCTGTGCTCAGGGTGCATGTTTTGGGAGAGGGAGGTGGGTGCTGTTTGCCTGGGCAGCTTTGCAGTCCTGTATCAGGATGCTCCAGCCTGAGTCCCCACTCTCCTGCAAGGAACAACACAAGACAAGAAACCTCGACATCCAAACCCCTAAACCCACCACAGCCCTCTTTCCAAGCCTTGCTCTTAGCCTCAGGTGAAGCCATCCACATTGCGTTCCTTCAGTTAATTCTCCTTTATTTTTAACTTGATTATATGATGCATTTCAAGTTTGAAAGCAAAACAACACTGGTCATTAAATATGCTCATATCTTGGTGTTTTTGATTACAATATCAAAAGTTCAGGCCTTAGAGCTTATTTTGGAGTGCAGAAGGAAGAGCACAACGCTGCCAACTCATTCAATTTTATTAGCAGTTCCACAGATCCAAGTTCACTTGTTTAGTTTATATAATTTTGTATATATAATTTTGTAAAAAATTTTGTCAGAGGCAGCAGCCAGTTTCTAGTATTTGTGTTTTAGGAGGAAAAAAAAAAAAGACACAAAACCCCTCCATCTGAATATAAAACAAATGCATTTTGCTTATGAAGAGGTTAACAAATAACCAGTTACAAAACACATTTAAACCCCAAATTCTAATTTTTAAAAGCCTGTAATGATTTTTTTAGTCTCAGGTCATTAGTAAGAGCTATGGTTTGGATATTTCTATCACTACTGTACATTTTTTCCACAGCCAGAGGCCTGCCTGATGTGCAGGATTCCCAGCTGGCGTCATCCTGCAAACCTGCTGTCTCTAGAACCAAGTGACACTGGTACAAAATAGGAACAGTCAGATACACGACTCCCCACTCATTTTTCATTAGCATGACCTGCTCAGAAACACTCATACTTATTATGTACTGTCGGATGCATTGAAACGAAATGATCTCAGTGCTCTGAAAGGAATGCACTTTAATAAACTGCAGCAATTATTCACAGTTTTATATGTAAGGCAAGGGAGCAAATTAAGCAGAACCAGCAGATACAATTGTAAGTGGGAGCTTTCAAAGGTCAGTCTTAATTGCTGAGTTTCACCTGGGATGGGAGAAGCTTGCAAAAGTCTGGGGAAATGACCAGTTAGAAAACAATAGCTGATATCACTTGAACTTCATTATGTCCTCATTTGCCTTGGTTAAGAGAGACAGCAGTGCTAGAGAGGTTGGTGTAAGGGGAAGGAGAACACTTGAATCACAATCCAAGGAGCACGTACCTGGATTTCCAGGTAACATTCCCACAGACATCTGCTGTGATGGTTTGTGCCTGCTGCATGGCCAATGTGTAACACCAAATGCTGTCGGGCGCATCTCTCCATCCCTCTGCGCCTCATTGCCTTCCTGATCCTAGCAAATAAAAGCGACGCTCCTGCTTGAGAAAACAATGAGAAAAAACCAACGAGAAGCCCACAAACACCACCTTACTTCAGCCTGGCCTCCTCATGCTGCCGTGCAGAGCAGTCAGTGCCCGGTGTTTGGAGATTACCCCACTCGGGGCTCCCTGCAGCAGAGCGTGGGTGCTTTGGGAGCCCCAGAGCACGTGAGAAAAGCCACCCTTGCATAACGTGGCAGGCGTGGGAGGCAATGGGATGGCTCTTTTAGAGCGTTCACATGTTGCAAATATAGCTGAGATAAGGAGCCATTTCGTATAATCTGTGCCCCCCCCGGAATGAATTTCTCATGAATTTAGGCTAGCTGGTTTCACTTTTATCTCCTGTAGTTGATTTCAGCGGCTGTTTCTCACAATGTGACATAATTCTGTGATGCAGATTCCTGACATTGCAAGGAAAAGCATCCAAGCAGTTCTATTCACATCGCAACTGGTATTAAAAAATACCGAGTTAAATTTGGTACCCACAGTTAATAAATGGCTCTCCTTCACAGTACAATGAGATAATATTTCTCCTGTGTCTACTGTTTTCCATCCAAAGGAGAGAAGAATCCCCATTTTGGGAAAGAAACTGCTCACTTGGAGTGTTTCCATTTCTGGAGTTGCGCCATGTGGAGAATGCTGGGCCCAACTCCAGGAGATCCAAGCAGCCTGAACGCATCCAAAATCCACGGGAGCTCTGATACTCGTCACTCCAAGTGCCAGTCCAGACGTATCCCAGAGACTGGCCCTGCTGAACTCGGGAACACTTCAGAAAAGGAGCCTTTAAAGACTTTGCTGGAGTCAGTGACAAGCACTGAAAATTCAGCAGAGACTCTTGGCACAGCTTCCCTGTGACGTGCCAGTTGCCATCGCCCTCCTGTCCCGTGCCAAAAATCTGCTTTTAGCTGGAGGGCTCTGAGACAGCCTAAATTCAGCCTAGCCTGGAAAACTCAGTGAAGAGAGCCCCGCAAAATGTGGGGAACTAACCTTAAGCTGGCTTGTCCTCCAGGCTGGAGAGGAGTCAAACGTGGGTGCATTCCTGCTTGAAAGCTCGAAGGAGGTGTGAATTGCTCACGCCTTAGTCAGGAGGTGACATGTGGCCCCATTAATGGCTTTATTAGCTTTGGTGGCCCCACGCAATTGGGCAGCACTTCCCAGTGAGAAGGAGCTGCAAGAGCTGCTTGATTCTTGCTCTGGCACAGCTTTCTCTTGGTGTCTGTGCTTACTGAACCGCTGCTTTCTCACGGCAGGGATGGCCCCAGGACTGCTTGGTGCACCCAGCTGTCTGGGGGATCCCACCCTGCACCCCTTCAGCACACTCCTTGCACAGCCAGAAAGGCACTGGCAGCTCTTCCCGAGTGCCTCAGCTCTATTCTGCCCCTCTTCCCGAGCTCTGGATAGACCTGATACCCTTTAGTTAGAAAATAAACCAGGATATTTATACCCTGATACCCTTTAGTTAGAAAATAAACCTGAAGGTCTTTTGTGAGTTGACCCTTGGTAAAGGTGAGATAGACACCAGCCCTGCTTTTGAGGCTGCAAACACCCTACTTTAAGGAGGGTCTTTTGTAGGCTACCCTTGTTTTGGGCTCTCTATGTTCCAACTCATCATGTGGCAGATGAGGCTGTGGTTCCTCCCTGCCAGGAGATGATGGGGTGAGAAATGCAGGTGTGGGGTGCTCTGCTGATCAGCTGAGAGTGACCCAAAGGAGCGGGGGCATTTTCAGGTCTGAGCTAATCAGCCTGATCAATGCTTCCATTACTGAGCAGCTGCTGCTCAAAGTGGGATTTGTTGAGGTCTCTCGTGTCCCTGGAGCTGGGTTAGCTCTTAGCATCCCCTCCCAGCCCATCAAACCGTGCCTGGGTCCAGCCTGGGTGCAAATCCTTGCATTAATATCAGGGTGTGGTGAACCATCGGCAGGAGCCGGAGCAGATGTCAGGGTTGTTCATTCAGGGCTGGCAGCCCTCACCCCAGAGAGCAAAGCCAGCAGCACCTCACCCTGGGTGCTAACCATGAATTCCATGTCCCTGCTGGATGCAGTGTCCACAGGCAGCATCACAAACAGCCTGGAGAGGTTTTGGAGGGATGTGTCTAAGCCTTGGGCTGTCCTGCTCTCAGGCTAAGGCTGCTGGCTCTGAAAATGCAATCTGTACATTAGATAGCCTTGCTTAAAAACGTCCATATCACTGGCTTTAAATATATTTATCATGGTTTTTGCTGGAACATTAATCTTTCCTAAAATAACTTGCAATGTTAGTATTGTAACAGAGCTATGAAAGCCAAAGCATGAACCCTTGATCAGGAAATCCACCAAAACCTCAAGTGGAAATAACTACTTTAATGTAATTTTGTCAAGGAGGAAGTAATGAAGATACTTCATAAGGAAACAATAATCAATCTCAAATAATGAATGAAAATAATGATGAAACTGATTTTTAAAATAATGAGGGTTTTGGCATGCCTTTTTATTTTAAAAGATGGTTGTTATCTTCATTGGAATTTAGATTTTTAAACTCTCTAAACCCTTCTGGAACATTAAGAAATATTTCCATGTCCTGTAGAGCTCTTGATAATATGTGAAATGAATATTGTCAAGGCCAAGGATTTCATACCTCCTTTCAAAAATCCCTTGCCTGGAAATAATGAGACTAGATTTAAAATAATAAATGTAACTTTCTGTTTAAATTCTTCACACTGATGTCTTGAAGGTGCTTTTTATTATCATTTATCAAGATGAGGTGGAATAGAAACATAGACCTGATCTGCTCAATATAGCTGCACTGATTTAACACAGCAGCAAATCAGTTTAATTAGATCAGTGATTAGACCTTATGTGAGCACTCCTCCATGCTAAGGGAAATTTACACTGCAGGTGAATTTCATCTTTGGGGCAGAGAAACAAACTGCTGGCTTAATACTAATAATAACAATAACAACAACAATAATAATGACAATAATAATGACAACAACAATGTTTTAACTTTAATACAGATTTTTTTCTGGATGAAGCCAGAAAATGGGCAGGTTAGTGGTGAGAAGTTGCAATCACCGCCTGTGTCAAGGTGGTGGGATAAATTTCTTATGGTGGTAACCTCTAAACCCCGTTCAACAACATGTCCTTGTCTGGTTGGGCAAGATGGAGGAAGGCAAAACTCACAAACCATAACCAGAAAAAGGATTGTCCAGCAGATAGAGTCCTTGGTCTGTACCATCCATGTCTGACTCAACATTTGTGTCAAAGGAGACAGAGATATCGAGGCAAAAATCATTACTGCTTTAGAGAGCCCAGATGCTGTGGAAACAGCTCAGAGATGTGATAACCAGCTGAATACCATCTAAAATAATGTTTAACCTAATCTAAGGTCTCTGTCCAATGCTGAGGAGGATGCTTATCTTTGCTGCTGTTCCCAGAGCAACAGGAGCTCTGTGCAAGCAGCCCCTGGTGCTTGGAGAAGGGGCTGGAGCTGGCCTGGGCACATACACAGGCATCTGGCAGCAGGATCAGCCCTTCTCAAGACAGGGAGCTTTTCTTAGTGTGTCTGAGGGTTTCTTGCATGCAGCCCCAAGACACCCTGGCAGCAGGCTGTGACACAGACAGCAGATGACTTCCTAAGGCTTTTATCAGGGTAGTGCACCTCTGAATTCATCATGGAGATATGTGAGTATTAACTCTACGTAATAAAGCAAGGGTGTGCAGAAGCAATTATAAGGAGAGGCTTAGCCAGCTCTGTGTGGTTTGAAATATGGGCTTAAATATCTAGGGTTGGTATAAACAGTGTGTTTGGAGGAAAGCAGCCTGGTGGCAAAGCAAAGCATAGCTTGTATCACGGCCCAGCCACGTGGATGTGAAGAAGCCTTAAAAAATAAATAAAAATAACAAGGATCCCATGGGAAAGTGTCACTTCAGAGCCTGGAGCTGGAGTGGGAAGACAGCAATAGTGGTTTTGTCTAGCTCTTGGTCTCCCTTAGTTGCTGCTGCTGTGGACAGGGGCACACATTTCCCTGCAGGCACTCAGCAGAGGCTCCAGGAGCCCATTGCAGCCAGGCTCTGTGGCTCCAAGGGGAGCAGGGACATGGTGGGGGAGACAGGAGAAGGAAGAAAGGTTCTGCAGAGGGTGGAGATGCAGCTGTTGCCTGCTTCCAGGCACCAAGTGAGAACCCACCTGCTCCTTTCTCACCTACAAGCTGGGCCTCAGCTCTGGTTGCTGCTGCTCCCCTTTCCCTTTCTAAGATCCTCCAGATGCAGCAGAAGGAAGAGAGTTGGAGATGGGGCTGTACAGCCATGTAATGCCACAGAGCAGCAATTTCCATTCATTCTGCCCGCGAAGACCACAGCCCCTGCAGTGCTGGGAACTGTTTTTTGATGATCATACTTAGAGCAATCAAGATGCAGAAGAAATAAACGCAAATACACTGGGCCAGCTGCTGGCACAACACTGAGCCAAAGCCACTCTAAAAGCAGCAAGAAAGGTTTGTTATGGTTCACTGAGCTCCAAGAAGGGTCCCAAGACATGCAGAGGGGAGGGGACACATGACACCAAAGCAGCTACTCACTTCCAGTGTGGTCTGGAAGCACAGGGTGAAATCCTGGCTCCTGGGAAGCTGTGGGTGCTGAGCATCAACACCAGCAGAAAACATTTGAGGTGTAAGAGAGCTCAGAGTGACAGCATCCTGATGAGTCCTGACCTGGCTCAGAGAGGAGCTGGAAGGGTTTTCCCAGGAGCATGGGCAGAGCTCTTGGGCACACAAGGTGTTGGGCAGGTGACCAAGCTGTCACTGTCAGGTTTACACGGTGTGCCTCCAGCGTGTGGAGCTGCTGAGCGCTTTGCATGGAGCGTGTTGAAACCAGCCATCCCTCATCTGTGCTGGGTTAGCTGCCGGTAAAAACACAAAGTGTGAGTGTGGCAGTGCACAGGGCCTGCAGGCCAACCTGCCTGCCCAAGGTGCCAGTGTGATCCCAGTGGGGATGCCTCTCTCCCAGGAAAGCCCTTGGATGGTTGGAGTTTGCAGCCCAGAGTAGCAGAGGGAAGCAGCACCAGCACAGCCCGTGCTGCTGTGCCAGGGAGTGAGGGCTCAGGAGCTGTTTCCCATGCAGTGGTGCCAGCTGGCAACCTGGCACAGGCAGCTCACGAGTTGTAATCCGAAATAGTCCCCAACGAGTGGGCATGGGGCCAGGCCGGGGCTGGGAGGGGAGCGTGGCACTGTGCCCTCTGTGGGGTGCAGGCTGTGCACCCCAAAGCTCTGCCATCCCCATCCTGTGCTGCTCCTGATGGCAGAAATCCCTCTGTGCCTCCTCCCTGCAGTGAGACACCCCCGCTGTCACCAGAGCAGGGCACTCATTCATAAATCCAGCCCTGCCTGGGATGGAGCAGGGAACAGGGAGTGCTTTGTTGGGATGGAGCTGGCATGGAGAGCGTGTGTGCACGGATGGAGCTGGGGGAACAGGATGGGTGGCTTTGCGGTGGAAAGCTCATGGGCACTGCTGCTTGCACTGCTCGTGCCATGGCTCAGCCCACCCAGCAGCACCCTGAGCCCCTGCTGGGGTCAGCACATCCCAAACCTGCTCTGTTCATCCCAGAACAGGACTGGGAAGGGCTCACAGCATGGAAAACCCCCTTGTGCCAGCACACAGGACAAGCCCCAGAGACTGCAGGCTCTTCTGCCTGCTTGAGGGTGCTCCTCAGGGCCTCGGTTTCCCCAGATGTAAAATGGAAAGGGTGATGCTGTCTCCTTGAAGGGCTTCAGAGGGAAAATCCTGCAGGAAAAGCTGGCAAGGACAGGAGCTGCTATCAGCATCCTGAGGGAGGATGGGGATGAGTGCTGAGCAAGGTGAGGGGTCCCAGCTGGCAGAGAGTGGCAGCCCTGAGCTTGGCAGCAACTCATGGGTGCTAGGCAGACAGTGGGGTGAGTGCTGCCAGTGCCCACAGCCATCAGCAGTGCCCATAATGCCTGCCAGGATCTAATCCCCATCACACACAGTGCTGTGACACCTGCAAGGTGTGAGTGGAGTCCCTGGGGCCCGTACAGCTCCTGAGTGCAGCACTTAACCCAGGCATCATCCCCTTCCTCTCTGAGATGGACCAGGTAATTTCATCAAGGATGGACTCTGGGATCTTCCCAAGCCCCACATCACCATTGTACTCTGCCTCTCTGCCTCACCCTGCTCTGCTCACACCTCTCCAGCAGCCCTGGACTTACTCCTGATTTACACCTCACCTGGCCTCATTTTTTTTTTTCTCCTTCATACCAAATTGCTGGCGTGTGTCTGAGATCCAATTATTTTCATGACCATTATAAAAACTAATAAACTTCAGCAAAGCCTCTGGAAGCCCCATTGCTGTGTGCTGTGTTTGTGCATCTGTATGGTCACCAGGGCAGGGAGCATTAGGGCTGTCAGCACATCCAGACCCATACAGGCACCCCTGGGGCACTCAGATGTGGTCACGGTGCTTAGGGCTGTGTGCTGCAACTGCCTGGTAGGTAACTTAATATAATGAACTTGATCAGCACCAACCCAAATTGCTGTGAGCAAGGGAACAGCGGGAAAAGGCTCTGGGAAGCGTTTTCTGCTTCAGCCAGAGAAGAATTACTGCTGGCCCCTGAGCATAAACCCACATCTGTGGGTGAGAAGGTGCTTTTGCCCTTTCTGTTCAGTCTACCCTGTCTCATGTACCAGTGTCAGTGTCACTCTGTCCCATCACACCCCTGTCCTGAGGCAGGGATGGGGACGTGGCCCTGCGAGCAGCTGATGGTCACAGCCACTGACAAAGGCAGGAGATGCCCCAAATACAAATGCAGTGGGTTGGAAATCTCCTCAGCCCTCAGCTCCATGACCTTTGGGGCCTGCAGTCTCTGATTAGCATGGGCTTTGTGCTGCAAGGGGCCTTGCTGGGTCCTAGTGCTGCTGCCCAGAGGAGGCCCCCAAGCCTGGCTGTGTCCCCTGCCATGGGGTAAGTGCTGCCCCCAAGCCTGGCTGTGTCCCATGCCATGGGATAAGTGCTGCCCCCAAGCCTGGCTGTGTCCCCTGCCATGGGGTAAGTGCTGTCCTTCCATCCCTGCTGGAGCAGCTCCTTCTTGCCATGGTGGCACCCCGAGCTGGCTCAGCCACCAGTGATGTGCACTCACAGGTCCTGCCCTCCATCCTCCACCCACCCATGCATATCCCATGGTGGCACTGCACACTAGAAAGGGAATTTTCAGAGCCACGTCTCGGAGTGGGCAGCTCAGATTTGTTTCTGAATTACTGTGCACGGCTTCCTCTGCTGAATTGGGGTGGGGGGCTGTGGGAGGGGTGGTGGCTCTGGAAAGTAGAAATCTAAGGGTTTTATTACACTGGTGAGGCTGTCTGTCCTCTAATTGCCCTGATCATCCCTTCCTGCCTCATGTCGAGGTAAATGAGAGGAAAAGTCCCAGGACAAGGCTGGAAGACTTCATGGATGGGCTGTGGGTGGGGGCACAAGGCTGAGCTGCACCGCCGTCTCTCCCTTGATGCATTAACTCCTTTTGTGCTGCTCTCTGCTGCACCCTTCTGTGGCAGGGTTGCAGGTCTGATCTGCCCTGTTGGCAGCTCCATCAGCAGCCTTGAGAAGCAGGAATGAGGAGCAAGAGCAAAGCATTAATGTGTCTCTGGTCTCTCCTGATAATTAGAGCCCTGCAGATGAGCAGGTTTGAGTCGTCCCATGTGTGCCTGCTGAAATCTTCCACCACTTGCCAGCAGAGGAGAGGAGCCTGCCTTGTCAGTGCTTGCAGCTGACAGCACCTGCTTGGATTTTCACGTTTTCAGACTGGTCATTTTTAGAATTCAAAAGTTGCAGCCTATTTAATTTTTTTACGTTTCATTCATCTTGGCAACTGAAAATAGCCCGGGCAGTTTCAGATCCTTTTTTTGTTCTTCTTTGTTTTTGAAAATCATCAGTTTCATTCTCAGACGATCTCTTTGTTGCAAAAAAAAAAAAAAAAAAAAAGAATGTGTCTTCAGATAAAGAGATTAAGAGATTTATTGTGGGTGTTGGTTTAAAAGCTACTAGTAGAATGGCCCAAATAAGTGCCACCTCCATGTGCTCTGTGACCATAAATCCTGACCATAAATTCTTGCCAGATTCTCCCACTGGTAGCCAAACTGATTCTGAGTGATCAATGTCAAAGGCTTTATTTTTACAATTCAGAAATGGATTAGATGTTGTGCTTCTGAATTTCCAGAACACAGGACCAGGGTGTGGGGCTGTGCATGTTTGGGGTTACCTTGTGCATGGGATGAAGGCAGCCCTGTGGCTCTGGGCTCACACAGACCCAAACCTCTGCACCCCAGTCCCCCTCCTCTGCCCAAGACACACAAAGTATCTAACTAAAAATGAAAACTGAGTGATTAAAATGTGTTGTCCATGTGCATTTGTGCAAAGGCCACAAAACACAGCAGGAAATGCTCAGCATTGTGATATCTGGGAAGGGAAGGGAAGGGAAGGGAAGGGAAGGGAAGGGAAGGGAAGGGAAGGGAAGGGAAGGGAAGGGAAGGGAAGGGAAGGGAAGGGAAGGGAAGGGAAGGGAAGGGAAGGGAAGGAAGCTGTGTCATTGCAGGAAGAGTGAAGGGATGCCATTGGATATTGGAGGTGAACATCCAAACTGCAAGAAATCTTTCTTGCTGGCCCCACTCCACGAAGCATTTCCCATCCCAGGGCTGGAGTGCATCAGGCCTGGAAAGCCAAAGCCCCCAGTGCCCAGCCAGGGCTCAGGGCCTCACTGCAGGGCTCTGCTGAGCTCTCAGGCTGCTGGGTTAGTTATCAGTCACACCACACAGAGCTGCTGTCACCCTTCACTTTGCATGCCTGAGATGGGATCAACACCTGGCAAGTGCCACAATGAGACTGGTCAGCCCCAGCTCCTCACCCCATTCCTCAGCTCGTGGCTGAGTCCTTGTCCACTTGGGCTGGGGGAATGAAAATGAACAGAGTCACAGCTCTGCTGCCAGCCAGGCAGAGGGGATGGCTTCAAGCCTTCCTTTGGATTGGTTACAGCAGCCACAAAGTTATAACAGGAACTGATATTTTTATTCTTTTCATTTGCATTTGAAATGTCACTCTGGGGACTTCACTATTATTGTTACTGCAAATGCTGCCTTGATTTTTCCAGTCCTGACCGTGCTGCACACACAGACACTGGGACTGATGTCCTGCCCTGCAGAGACCAGCCATCCAAATTTCACTGCCAGGCAGAAATTAATTGGAGTAGGAGGTGAGCAGAAATTAAATGGGGTGGGAGAGAAGCATACACTCTTCACCTGAGGAGCATGTTACAGATCTGCTTCTGCAATCATGTCCACTTTGGCTAACTGATAAAATCAGCTTGGCAACAATAAAGTTCCTCCTGAGCGTTGTGAGTTCTTTGTGATTAATTCCTTCATAGCCCAGAGCAGAAGTTTTTATTTTAAAGATACCCTTGTTGCTCGTGATTTTGGAGTGACACCCATGGGAGGGCTGCCATGGCTGGGACTCTCTTTAGGTGCTCTACAAACTCAGGAGCTGTATTGCAGCTGTACCCCAGAGGAGCTGAATGAGAAGCTAAATCCTGTTTTTTTTTCTAGGAAACCTCACCAGACCCCTTCACCCAAACCCCTTATTGCAGCAGCAAGAGGGTCCTGTGAGCAATGTGTGTGGCCAGGGTAGGTGCAGTTGTTGCACATGAAAGGAGCCTGGGTCCTGGAAATGAACCCTTGGATTTTTTCCCAGCCCAATGTGCTCGTAGGAGAATAACAAACAGAAGATCACAGGGGGCTTTCCCAGGTCATGCACCATCTGGTCTCTCGTTCTTGGCTCCAGCAGGGCTGAAGGGCTCGTCCCAGCCCACCACCACTCCTGGAAATGGTTAGCATGTGTGAGGGCTCCTGGCAGCCCCCAGTGCTGGCCAGGGAGAGCAGGGCTCTGGGAGGAGACTGAGGTGAGCTGGCCTCCTCTGACCCTCCTGGGCGTACCAGCAATACTGGGTGCTCAGATCTGTGCTCAGCTCACCAAACTGAGCTGGAGCCCATCTCCCTGTCCCAGGTGATGCTGTGATGTGGAGCACTTGTGGTGGTGAGGCAGTGAGAAGAAAAGAACCTGCTGCTCTCCATGGCTGTGCCCAGGAGCTGCCCTCCTCGCCCCCCTTTCCAAGTGCCATCTCCAGGTGCTCTGCATCCCCCTGGTGATGGCTGGTGCCATCTGTGTCACCCTGCCAGCAGGGTTGTCCTCTCCTGGGCAAATCCTCTTGGCTCCCTCAGGCTCTGGTGAGGCTGGAACTCTCTCAGCTGTGCTGTGACAATCAACAGAGACCTGCTGCCAAAAGGGGCTGGGATCTGCACTGGTGCTTTTGTTTCAGACGTTCACATTCTTTTCTCCTAGAAAACACTCCAGTTCTTCCTCCTCAGTAGGGGAAAAAAAAGAGAAAAAGGCTGCAGGGAAGGATGTGGAACATGCTAATAACTGCAGCCGCCTCTCGGGGCACATATCAGTGTTCCCACGATGTTCCCATGGAGATGACCCAATCCTCCTTCTCTTCCAGAGCTCTTGAACCTGCTGCACAGGCAGGCAAAGTTTGTTAAAACCAAATCTCTGAACATGCAGCTTGCAAAAATCCTTTTGGGAAGGGAGACGTAGGGACTGGAGTGCAGCAGGGCCACCCTCTGCTTCAGCCCAGGGAGGAAAGCAGTGAAAGGAGTTCAGCCCCTTGGAAGGAAGGGGAAGATCAAAGGGAACACCTGTCTGCTGCCTGAGGTGACCCAGGGCAGTCACAGGGTGACCAGCCCATGTTTACCCATGGGATGTTCTGCCTGCCCACCTGCTTCCCTGCAGGCTCTGGAGGGACAGGGAATGATGCTGGAGGGCTGCTACTCCAGCCTGGGGGAAAACAGCCCGCAAAAGCCATGGCTGCATCTGCTGAGGGGCTGATAACTGGGACCAGCTCTGCTTGTGGCTAGGATGGGCCTTGTTTTAGCTGATAAGGACAGAACATGGGAGGGATGACAGAAGAATATAGCTGTTGGACATTTACTCAATGAATTCTTCACTTTTCAAGTTACTTTGGGAAACTTTGGGGCCAAAAAAGGCTTGGAATACACCAGCACAGATTCCCAGTGATTGCAATGTGCAGCTGGAATTGCAGTGTAAGAAGACTCTCTTTTTTAAACATGACCAGCTGGCCTATTTCTTCCCAATTTCTGCTGGATACTCCCTATCACTGATAGAAGTTTTAGAACCCCATAACCCACATAAGCTGCAGCTCTTACACAACCCAGGGACCCTGAGAGTCACTGCAGAAATGGACCAAATTCCTGGATGAGCCAGGTCAGATCTGACCAATTCACAGTGACAAATTCAATGATCATATCCTGCATCAAGGCAGAACCTGTCGGTGCCAATGTGACAATCCCATGGAGATAATACAGCCATGGGCACCCAAATGAGCTCTGGAGCACTTTCAAGCACAGCTGGGTGAGGGGCTGGGCAGGGAACAGAGTGTGGACACCATGGCAAGGGCTCTTTGGGTCTATCTGTGGGACCTGACATCTCCAAGGGACAGATCTGCCATGGCTTTCCCATGGCAGCCTCTTCTCACATTTTTTGCACTGTGCCCCCTGCTTTGATCTTTGCCTTCTCCCCTAAATCTGCCAGCTGCTGACCCTGCCATAACTCCCCAGGCTGAAACCTTCCTGGGCTTTAGGAAAAAAAAAAAAAATATATATACATACATATATATATATATATATATATATATATATATATATACACCCTCTTTGTCACCCCAGACCCCTGACAACACCATCATTCTCCTTAAGTGTGTGCTAAATATGCTATATAAAAATAAAATGTATCTTTTCTGATGACACAGAATCCTAGTCTTAAAATGTAATTTATGAGGAAAGCAGAAATCACCAACAGCCAGCATTGCTTCTGCTAACTCATGAGAAAAGGGCTTTTTGTTCTGAAGTCTTGCCTGTGGTGTTATTGGCAGTGATTATTCTTATGAAAACCTCACCAAGTTTACCCAAAGTCCCTTGCAGACATCCCTGGAGTCGCTGTATCACAGAGGGCACTGCCAGCTTCCCCACAGAGTGTTTGGTAAATTGGGGATTGGGCCACAAGTGGGCTGAGTTTGGCTGTTTCCCCTTTTCTCCCACAGTTTTACTCCAAACCCACCCGAAGTTCAGGTGTTGGAATCCAAAGTCAGCATGGACAAGGCACATTTAGCAGGATATTTTCACGTGCTTCTCCCCCCACCCCAGCAAAGAGCCCAGTGATGAGTGTTAAGAGAGGGTGAGATTTAGCTTTAAAAATAAAGAATTTTTATCATGTAAGAGGATATTTGCAGAGTTTAATGACTTAGGTATTGAAATCTGATAGGAGGGGCTCTGAACACCTGATACTTGTTTTTTCCTTTGAAAACCATCACCCTGCTGAAGCCATCTGTTCCAGCATTAACAAAACCCCCAGCCCCATGCCATGGGCACCATAATTCTGTGTATGTTTGTCCAAAATCCCCTGCTGGGGTGTCCTGGATGGGGTCAGGATGTGGTGGGGTGCAGCAGAGGCCATGTGTGGGAATTTGCAGGCAGCCCTGACATTGGAAGAGACGAGAATCTTAACTCCATGTTTCAAAAGGCTGATTTATTATTGTATGATATATATTATATTAAAACTATACTGAAAGAATAGAAGAAAGGATTTATTCTAGCAATGAATAGAATAGAATGGAATGATGATGAAATCTTGTGACTGACCAGAGAGTCTGAGCCAGCTGACTGTGATTGGCCATTAATTAGAAACAACCACATGATACCAACCAAAGATGCACCTGTTGCATTCCACAGCAGCAGATAATCATTGTTTTTCCTTTCCTCTGAGGCCTCTCAGCTTCTCAGGAGAAAAAATCCTAGCAGAGGGATTTTTCAGAAAATATCATGGCTACAGCCGTGCCAGGATGCTGCCGTGCCACCGGCATTGCCACACGGCTGGTGCCACCCTTCCCTGGGCCAGGCTGAGTGCCAGCCACAGCAGGACCGGGCTGGGAGCAGGAGGGGAGCCGTGCCAGGCCAGGGCTCTGCCTGAGCTCTCTGTGCTGGCCTGGGAGATGTCCCTGAGCAGCCCCGGCAGCGCTGGCTTGTGGGGAAAGCAGGAGCGAGAGCTCCGAGCACCATCGTGTGGCACGGGCTGTGCTGGCATGTGCTGCACACACAGCTCTGCTGTGCTTCCCACTGCTGAACATCCCATCCTTCACATCCCACACTGCACATCCCGCCCTGAACACTCCACACTGCTGAACATCACACACTGCACATCACACACTGCACATCACACACTGCACGTCTGTCACTGCTGCTCATCCCACCCTGCTGCACCTCTCTCACTGCACATCCCACCCTGAACATTCCACACTGCTGAACATCACACACTGCATATCACACACTGCACATCACACCCTGAACATCCCATACTGCTGAACATCCCATCCTACACATCCCACACTGCACATCCCACCCTGAACACTCCACACTGCTGAACATCCCGCCCTGCTGAACATCACACACTGCACATCACACCCTGAACATCCCATACTGCTAAACATCCCATCCTACACATCCCACCCTACACATCCCACACTGCACATCCCACCCTGAACATTCCACACTGCTGAACATCACACACTGCAAATCACACACTGCACATCACACACTGCACATCACACACTGCACGTCTGTCACTGCTGCTCATCCCACCCTGCTGCACATCTCTCACTGCACATCCCACCCTGAACATCCCATACTGCTGCACATCCCACACTGCACATCCCACCCTGAGCATTCCACCCTGCTGCTCATCCCACCCTGCTGAACATCACACACTGCACATCACACACTGCACATCTCACCCTGATGCATATCTCTCACTGCACATCACACATTGCTGCTCATCCCACCCTGCTGAACATCCCACCCTGAACATCCCACCCTGCTCAACATCCCAGTTTGCACATCACACGCTGCTGAACCTCACACACTGCACATCTGTCATTGCTGCCCATCCCACCCTGCTGTACATTCACCTGCTGAGGGGCTGCACCCTCAGAGCTGCTGTATGGGCTGCAGGCTGCCATGCATGCAGGCTGTGCCCTGCTGCAGGGGCTGCAATATCCCGCAGCAGTGCCTTTGACATCCTACCCCCTGCACACACCCACACCAGTGCCAGGCACCAGGGCAGTGCTTGCTGCACCTGTAACCATGGGATCACTGTACAGAGTCAAACAGACCCACACTCCCTGGAAAGGCCAGTTCTTTGGCTTCTCATGGGCATGGCTGCCCTGGGCCTGGCTGGCAGCCCCCTCTGTGCCACCACCACTGCTGGCTTGTGTGCCTGGTCACTTCCACTGCCATAAATCACACCTGAGCAAAATGATCTGGTGAACTTTACAGAAATAGAAGTGAAAGCTGTGTAAACCTCTGCAAGAGGGTCACTGTCCCCACATCACAGCCTCTCTCTCCTTTCCTGGGGTTCTCTGACCACCCCCTCTCTGCAGCCTCACTGCCTTGTGCTCAAGCTGAGGCAATTCCTTCATTTTAAGCAAAAAGTTTCAGTCCAATGCTGCCATTCACTGGGATTTGGTTAGGTGCAGGTGACATGCTGAGAATATCTTACAGTGCGCAACTCTGGAGTTAAATCCCGGTGCACAAAGAAAATGATCTCTCCTTAACAGAATATTATCAGAGAAAAGAGAAAGGAGGTCTCAGTTTGTTATTTGATGCTAGAGAAGAGCCCAAATTGAGAGTGAACCTGGGGCACAACAGCCCCTTCTGATCCTGAGCCTCTTGGGTGTGTCAGAGACCACAGAACACCCCAGACCCCTCTGCGCAGCTGAATTCTTTCACAGCCACTGTGTCTGTGCCTCAGTTTCCCCACAGGAGCCCTGTGCTGCCCTGCCTTGGTACCCAGCGGTGGAAAACCCAAGGGTGAGCCTCAGTGCAGGGAAACCTCTTCCTCTGCAATCGAGATTTGTGGCACAGCTCGGGGGTGCTGCGGGGCAGGAGAAGGGGCTGCAGGCTCCCAGAAGATGGCACTCGTGGTCTGCAGATGGAGCCGCACTCCCTGACGATGGCCCCGGCAAGGGAGCCCATAAATAGCCCCGGACAGGCTGTCAGGCGGCCTGATTTAAGCACCAGAAATAGTGAAACTGTGGAGGTTTCTCAAAAATTAATTTTTCTAAAATGGGAGAAAGATGAAGCCAAGCCATTTTTTACCTGCTTCCCTTGCAAGCCTCTTCCCCATGAGGAAATCAAATTTAACTCTTTTGTGGCTGCCCCAGCAGCAAGCATGGCCTTTGGTGGGGCTGGGTCCCACCTGTTCTGTCACACTTTGGGGTACTCACACCTTTCCTCTCCCCATTGCTGTCCACAGGGCAGAGCTGGCTGATGGGGCAGGCAGCAAAGTTTCCATCCCTTGTCATCATTTACATGGGATATTTGGGGAAAATTCTACACTGCAAGGGTGGTCAACATCAGAACAGCGTGCCCAGAGAAGTGTGGAATTGCTGTCCCTGCTATGTCCCAAAGGGTGTGGATGGGTGCCTGAGGACCTGGGTTACTGATGGCCTTGGCAGTGCTGGGTTAATGCCTCGACTCCATGATCTGAGAGGTATTTTCCAACCTTAATGATTCAGTGATCAGGGCAGGGCTAATTTAGGAAGGGTGATTGCCATCGCCCTCCCTCTCAGCTGTAGATCTGCAGGTCCTCAGTCTCGTTTACACATCAGCTCTAGGGACACACTTCAGCTTTAAGTTTAAGCATAAATACTGAGCTCCTGTTACTCCTCACATTGACAGCTTGGGCACAGATTCACTGACAAGTCTAGAGGGTGATCTCCCTCCTCACACACACCAGCAAGCACCCACCCCAAAACTCCCAGGACTTCTTCAGCTTCTGCTGTGTTACTTAATTAAGACTTCTTCTTCCTGAGATCTCCCTTGAGTCTGGGAGATTCCTGAGATCTCCCAGAGCCAAGTCCCTCAGTGGGAGAGGATTAGCTTGGCTCTAAACAGGCATGTCCTGGCAGGGAAAGTGTCCCTGAGTGTCACAGACATCTTTTTATGAAAATCCTTTCCTTAGGATTTTTTGCTCCTGAGAAGCTGAGAGACCTCAGGAACAAAATGTAAACAATGGTTATCTGCTGCTGTGGAATGCAACAGGTGCATCTGTGATTGGTCTCATGTGGTTGTTTCTAATTAATGGCCAATCACAGTCAGCTGGCTCAGACTCTCTGTCCAAGCCACAAACCTTTGTTATTCATTCTATTCTATTCTATTCTATTCTATTCTATTCTATTCTATTCTATTCTATTCTATTCTATTCTATTCTATTCTATTCTATTCTATTCTATTCTATTCCGTTCTTAGCCAGCCTTCTGAGATGAAACCTTTTCTTCTATTCTTTTAGTATAGTTTTAATATAATGTATATCATCAAATAATAAATCAGCCTTCTGAAACATGGAGTCAGACCCTCATCTCTTCGCTCATCCTAAGGCCCCTGTGAACATGGTCACACCTGAGGACCAGATGTACCTGTAAGCAGCACAGGTGCTCATCCTCGTCCCTGCACAGCCTGACAGGACAGGGCAGGTAGGCAGCCATGAGGACAGCTCACCTGCAGCCTGGCTGCAAGGCAGCTCATGGGCAAAAGGCAGAACAAGCCCTGCATTGCATTTCCCCCTGCTCCGGCCTTGAGGATGGGGATGGGTTGGAGGCACCAAGCCCCTGAGAGGGCACAGGTGTGCTCAGCCACTGGGACAGGCTGTTACCATGCATGGGTTGAGGTGCAGGCTTGGGGGATGCCTGGACACTCTGGTGTAGGAGGGATGGTGGGGATTAAACACCAAGAAGGGAAGAGCTGTGCCAAGGATCAGAGCAGAAAAAGGTGACCTCTCCATGTGAAAAAACCAACAAAATGGTCATGGTGAGCTCACAGCCCTGCTGGAGAGATGGGAGGGATGTACCCAGCTCTGCCTGCAGGAGCATCCTCCCTGCAGCCCTGGGACAGACACCCAGGAAAGGAGCAGGAGAACAAACAAAACTGCCTCTCTCCTCCCTCACCAAAGCCACTCAGTGTAAATTATGCCCTAATTATTGAGCACTGACTGCCCCCTATAAATTATGGACCTGTCACTGTGTGTTGTTCCCCCACGAGGTGCTGGGTGATTTTTGCAGTCCCTCTGCAGCTGCAAACTTGTCTGGGCCCATCAGCCCTGTAAAGGAATTCTCAATAAAAAAGGGATTTTTTTTTTGTTTTGCATATTTTCCAGCTTTTCTTTAAACAGCTATTAATTGTGCAATAATTTAACAATTATTTGCTGCTGATTTGAGTGTTCCTCTTGGTTATGAATCCTAATGTACCAATCACACCTACATCCCCTCAGTTCTCTCCACTCCTGTAATCTGGGGTTGTTTGGCCTCCTGTTCTCCAGGATGGTGTTCAGGCACTGCTGCTCTGTGCCAGAAGTGCAAGCTGTGGTCAAAAAGCAGAGACGTGTTATTGGAGTGGAAAAAGAGAAGTTTAATTTGAGATTTTACTGACCATGCCCAAACGGAGAATAAGATGCTCTCCCAAAGAACATTTCTGCTCCACACAATATTTTCAGAGTGGTAGAGCAATGAGATCTGGACAAGTCAGCAGAGTCAATAACAGGGCTGGGAGCAAAGGACCAGCATGATGGGAAAATAGCCATTATATACTGCATTTACATGGGGTTCTTAATTACAGATATGAATCAATAAAAAAATAAAATTCATATGATCTATAACCATGTAAAACCAAGAGACAAGGGAGCCCAGACCCAGGATATTCACTATGGACTTAGGCCAGTGATGAATAAAGAAGATCAAAAAAGCTTCTTTAAGGTAATGGAACATTGTTCTTGCTAAGATAAATAATATTTTTGGCAAAAGATCATGAGCAAGAATGGACTTTAAATGCATTTGTGGGCAGACATCAAGGTGAAGAAGTTGGGGATGGTTTTGGTCCAAGCTCAGAAGGTTGGAAACTGGGTTGAGCATATTTGAGTTTCCTGCACAATGACAGGGGGAGGGACACCCCTGCACCCAGATAAACTGGCTTTGCTCAGTTTATCCTCTGGTACCCTCAAATTTCCAGCTGTGGGGTGCAAGTGGCGCTTCACCCCATCCTCAGGTACTGAAGGAAAAGCCAGGGCTGCCTCTGCCTGAATTGGGGCTGAGTAGAGCTGCAGCCTGCCAGAGCACACCTGGTGCCCCAGCACCTGCACCCCAGCAGGAGAATAAGGGTGTGCAAGAGGAAAAAGGGAAAAGAAGGATCCTGCTGCACTCTTGTGATCCAGCACAGGGAGCATCAGGCCCAAAATGGGGCTTTTTGTAGGCTCTCTTACTTTTTTGTAGTTGCTTTCCAAGCAGAAAGGGGTATTGGAAGTTTAAGGCTGGCATTTGAACAGTAATTCTCAGCTGATTTTAGGAAGAGAAAAATGACATTGAAGCTGAGCAGCCCTGGGGTGTCTTGCATTGCTCTTTAATGCAAAGTGTGGAAATGCCAGTAGGTTCTGTAGGATTTCTTAGGGAAAGATCCTAAAATACAGAGCCAGTAGAGTCACTGCAGAGCTGCTCTGGCAGTGCCATCACCTCAGTGACACTCTCACAGATCTCTGCAGGGAGAGGGGACTGTACAGCCCTCCTCAGCTGCACAACCTGGCAAGGCAGCACCGAGCTGTCTGGTGTGTCATTTGAGACTCTGCTTTCTCCTTGAGATCACACAATTACTGGGTGTAATTGTTTAATAGAGTCACAGCATCGTCCTCTTGTGAGAGGCAAGGGAACTGACCACATCTCTTTGTCAAGGCAGAAATCCTGAGGGTCTGCATTAGCCAATTACCATAACCTACAAGTGTTGTGCAAGGTACTTCTGCTAGATGGAACTGGTTTAGGGGCCTGATAACTTGTCAGTTCAAAACAAACAAACAGAAATTTCCCCTTGTATGGTGGCTGGAGAAGTTCTAATTTTTGTCAGCTCCTCACCTCAGTTTAAAATCACAGTGGAGCCCCTTCTTGTCCTTGTAGTTGCTTCTTACTGTGCAGAGCTCAGTTCTGAGCACTGCCCTGCTGCTCAGGCTCAGGGTGCTGAGAGGTTTGGATGCCTGTGGAAAAACAGCCAATCTGGGAGTGTTTCTCCTGTTCTGGATTACATGGTTGAGACATTTGTGTGATGTCCAGTGCTGAAAACATGAGAAATGGACTTGTTTCCTCAATGTGCAATTTCAGGACCATTCCTGACAAACGAAGCCATCTGCTTACCTTAATCAAGGCATCTTGTTATGGGCTGGTCCTAGCAGTGAGTATTAAACATACTGTTCTGTGGCATTATTTATGACTTGCACTGACACTGCATCACTCTGTTATCCATACTTATAGAAAAAGACCCACTGTAAGTATAATTAGTTAATAAATCACCATGAGTGATAAACAGAATGATGGATGCAGGTTTCAGTTGATCACTTTTTTATTAAGGAGAGATAAATCAGCATCATATTGTTGCTGTAAACCTTTCAAATTGGTCAAAAATCTTGCAATGCTGAAATGCAGCAGGGAGGTGATTAACGTGTCAATTGTGCAGCAACAAATTGCACCTGATAATTGATATCAATCAATCCTTTTAATTTCTCTCCCATGTAATGGGTGTTATACATCATCCTGCTCTCCTGCCTCTTCACCATGGCTTTTGCAACCTTTCCTCCACACCCAGGCACCTCTGCAGGCATCTCCTCCAGCCTCAGCCCATCTCCTGCAAAGCCTTTCTGCCTTTAACTAACCCTGCATTGCTCTTGGTCTTCTGGACTCTGACCCCAGCTGATATAAGAAAACCCAACACAGCCCCCACACAACCTTCTGGCTTTATTTTTGCTAATAACATCCCTCTGTCAGAGCTACAAGCCTCACTGATAAAGATTGGGTAAGTCCTCAAAAGGCAGAGGCTGTGCAGAAGTGATGGTAATGTTAGCGTTCAAAAACACAAAATCACGGGGGATTATATGTGATTATATGTGATGGGATTATATTATATGCAGTGCTTTTTATTAAGAGCTCTGGGAATCGGGGTATAGTCAACCCAAATCTGACTCCAACCATACATCCAAAATGATCATGTTTAATACTCTATCGTTACATAACTTTCATGTTAATTATTAAACTTATATTGTTCTATTGTATACATAAATTTAGCCCCTCTCTGAATTTCCAACATAGTTTCTCACTATTCTTCTTATGGTTATATAATAATTACATTTAATTACTAAACAATCATCACATCTAACAATTATATAATTTATCATACTGCTTACGCAGGTGCAGTTGATCTGGGAAAGCACAAACCCTTACATTTTAGATTCTATCTTTAACTTTTTCCAGGGTTCCACTATCAGTAACAGATGAAGCTGGGTCCTGCCACCCATCCAGGTGCTCACCCCAGGCTGAATCAAAGTCAGCTTTGGTCTGTTTTATGTAATAAGATGAGAAATTGGCAATAAAGGGGGCAACATCCCTTCCTCCCAAGGAACAGACAGTCCAGGCAGCTCTCTGAGGAAGGGGCTGAAGCAGACATGCAGTGAAACCTCAGCCTTTGCACAAGTTTTTTGGTCCCTTGGTGATTAGCCAATGCTTTAAAAAGTAAATCTTTATTTTCTTAAGGCTGGGCTCACAGCTCTTTTTGGTGTCTTCAATATACCAAAGGAGAAAACCCAGATTTTAACCCCTTTTCCTGCACATGATGGCCAGGGAGGATTATCTGCAGACACTGAGAGCTGTCTGCAGTGGTTGCATCCCTGGCACCAGGGACAGGGCTTTCTCCTGCATCATTTACTGGTGGATTTGGCCACACCAGAGTCTCCTGTTCTCTTACAAAGTACGGAGGGGAGCAGGGGGTGCCCAGAGACTTTCCCTGGGGTCAGACACCACAGGGACGTCCTTGCACCAAGGATGCCTCTTTAGCCCCCAGCTCCAGTTAAACAGTGTTTTGATGCCCTTTACCAAGCCAGACTGTTTCTAGTACAAAATTCTGCCTGCAGCTCAATGCAGAGGTGGTAAAAAGGTGTTTAGGAATTACTTTCAGCTGCAGTTTTGCCAGAATGAAACAGGGAAGCTTACTTGGAGCAGGCTGAGAGCCTGGCCTGTGCTGCACATTTGGAGGAGTCAGATGTGCAGCAGACAGGAGCTGTGTGCTCTGCCAGCTGGAGGGAGCTCTGGAGGACCCAGCTATATTTAGCCAGCAATGAAATATGTGCCTTTCTGCCCTGCTCCCAAGGGAGTCTGCTACTTCCTCCACAAGACCACACCACCTTTTACAGCCCATGTGCTTGCATGGCAGAGTGCAGCTAATAGGCAGGATATTATTGGAAGCAATCATTTTTCTCTTTGCATTGTGGCCATACATTCACAGCTCGTTCCTGGTGGTCCCCTTGGTGCCACATGTAGAGTTCCACTGGAATTACACATTAATGCCCTGGGTTTCATTTGTCCACTGAATAAAATCCAAAGCTGAGCAGCTCTTACACTGGAGTTGGTGGGGAGTGGGGCTTTACCTTCAGTCACAAGTGGATCCTCAGGGCTGTAATCACCCAATTATGTCCTCAGATGGTGGGTGTCCATGGGAATGATGGAGCTTCCGCACATGGAGGAGAGGGGTGGCATCTCCCACTCTCACAAAACCTCTTTCCTGCCCTATCCCCATCCAGCCTGGCTCTGGCTCTTCCAGCCCTTTTCTGTTTCATTGTTGGGGAAGATGAAACTGGAAAGCCTTATCAATATGATTGCCTGGCAAAAGATTTTGAGAATATAGAAACTATAAGTGACTATAAGTGAGATTGAAATGAAAGCAAGCTTTGAGATACCTCAGTTACTGAACAATTGGAAAACAATGGCATGGCCAGCTGAAGGTGATCCCCTTTTGATGGAACAACACCCTCTGCTTGCAGACAGGCCCAAGGCTCAGAGCAGACCCTACAGTTTGGCAGAAGGGGCCCAAAGAGGAGTTTTTAGGGTTTCAAATGTAACACAGTATGGTAATGTAATGATTCTTATGGGCTGTATGTAAATGCTGTAGGATTTGTATAACCACTAGATTGGTTAGTGAGAATTAGAATATTCAACACAGAAGAAGATTTATTGTATTGTAACGGGAACCTCGCTCTCTTACCCCTTTTACTCTCTTACCCTCTCATCCTCTCTCCCCCTCTCCTCTCTCAGCCTGCTCTGAGCTGTGTCTGGCAGCTCCCAGCAGGGCCCTGCACCCAGGTCCTTTGCAATGAACCCCAAGTTCCAGCCCTGGCTGCAGAGATCTCTGCTCTCCATCCCCACCCTGATGCTCCTACATTTCATCGTGGTTTCCCCTCTGTGTACATCGTATCTGTCAGGTCTCCCATCCCCTTGACATAGCATCCTCTCATATTATCCTTGTCATAATACAGAGAAGATGAATATTGCCCCATAAATGCCTCTTAAGTTAATGTGAAACTACATCTTGCTACATCATGTATTCAACAAGCCATCATTTTCCTCATAAATTTTGAGGAGCATTTTACCTCCTCGAAACGATTGGCTCGTGTGTCCAGCTGGGAAATAATCCCAGCCCGTGGCCTGGGCTGGCTGCAGGGCTGTAAATCATCCCAGGGCTGAGCAGCCACCCTGTCCTCCCCTCCCCAGTGCTGCTGATGGTCTTTATGGCATCAGCTCAGCACCAGTGACCCTGCTCAGCTGCCAGCCCTTAAATCAGCACCAGGCAGGTGTCACTCCCTATGGGGAACAGCCTTGCTTCTTCCTTGGGATGGAGAGGGATTTCTGATGCTGCAGCATCGATCCACTAGCAGCAATTCAGGCACACATTACATACTAACAGCCTATCACTTTTTATTTCACTGGGTTATTTCTGACACTTCCCCTTTGGCAGTGGTGAGTACACAGCACTGGAACCACTCAATGTCTGAATGCTCACCAGATTTTCCATTTTGTCACGGGCCCATGGAGCCCAGAGACCTTTCTGCACCCAAGAGTCACATGCCAAGCTGCAAACTCTGTTGCTCCTTTTCAGTGGGCAGGGACCAAAAGGGAGGACTCTTACTTGGGATGCTCAGCTTGAAGGACATGTGAATTTACTCACAGACCATTTTAATTGCTCTGTGTAGGAAGCACCACAAGCCATAAAGATGCCCATCCACATGAATGGGCTTGTCTTATTAAAATTTCAGCAGGTGATCTGCTCACTCTGGTATTTCTCAGGGCAGAATAGAGACCAGGGAAGCAAAAGCAGCCAACCCTCCCTCCCAGCTCACACCAGACCCTTCTTTTCCTGGTAGCCACTGTGACCTTTAAACCACAATTGTGGGCTGAACGCTGCAGCAAATGAGTTTGCAGGCTTCCCTTGGCAGCCATTCCCCTTGACAAAATCCATCATGCACTTTGGCCTGTGCAGCCAGTTCCAGCTCTTGGTTTTGGGGAGGCTTGTCAGGAAAGACACTGGATAATGCACACTGGATATGCCTGGAGTACACTTAGATACACCTTGGCATTAAACCCCTTATTTTTCCATGCACAGCTTTTGCTGCCAGTGGCAGCCCAGTATATTTGAGTTTAAAAAGCCAAGTGATAGCAGTTTAAATGCTGCTTTCATCACGTTTTTTCCCACTTGACAAAAGATTCCCCTCTCCACAAGCAGGGTCCCAGTGAAGCCCACCCTGCCCTGGCTGCTCCTGCCGTGTGCTCCCTGGACAGCTAAACTGCCTGGAGCCTTCCTTGGAAAAGGAAATGAATTTCCTCCTGGCTGCCACTTCTCTGCAGAATTGCCTTTTGGGAAGCTTCAATAACACCAATTCCCTCCTGCATTCAAGTACCCCTGAACGAATGACCCTGCTAGTGGTGCAGTTTTTCCCTGCGCCCGCCTCTCCCCCCGTCTCCCTCTCCCTCAACTTTGATTTGATCAGGCCAAATCTGAAATGATGTGTGAAAGTAATGATATTTTGTAATTAAATCTCTGGTGATGGTGCCTCTAATTTGTGGTACATGCATTGTTCATAAGGAAAAAGGCATCAATTCATTTTCTGACTGGCTACTCCAGGGACTCGTAATTAGACCCAGTTCATCTCTTGCTGCCTTGCATATTAAAGAGCTACTGAAACGCAAAGGGAATTTGGGAAAGGGCTTTTTTTTAAAAAAAACCTTCTAATAATGTTAGCTCAATTAGAAACACTCAGGAATTAAAAAAAAAAAAAAAGAAGAAACTTCTGGGTCATCCAGAAAATAGAGGAAAAATTTTGAAGAAGTGGACCAGGGCAGGGCCTTGACTTTTACCTGTTCCCTGAGAAACTGTGATGTTCTCAGCATTGTTTGTAAAAGAAAAACATCTGGCAATACATGTCACAGAATCCTGTCTTCAGATGTTACTCCTCTGCTCTGCCTCCAGAATAAAAGGGAGAAAACTTTGATTTTCTGCAATTTGAAGAGAAACATCAAGGAAACACATGAAACAGCACAGTGTTGTGGAAAGGGGAACAAGGCAGCAGAGACAAAGGTTATTTTGTAGGGTCAATGCTATAGCTGTGTATTTACATACCACATTATTGTACATTCACAGAATTTGCTGGGAATATTTTAAACAAGCCTCAGATGGAAATGTTTGGTCCTGTCATAGTTACCAAATAACATAATGAAAGCCAATTCAGTAGGTACTGGCTGTAATGAGCAACAGCCCCCAAAGATTCCCTGAGCTTCCCACTTGCAGCAGCTTGAGAAACTACATTCCTATCCCACAAGGATTTTAAGAGAACAAATTCCCTTCCTCAACTAGCACAAAGTTGAAGTCTCAAAAGCACTTATGTCCTGGTTACCCAGCAAAAAAAAGTCACTGGGGTCACAAGAGTTTGGGTTTGACCTTTTTAACACTTTAAATGAATCAATTCTGCCAGTGTTTCCTTCCCAATGAGAAGTTGCTTCAATATTAGAGTCAAACACTAACAAAGATGCTGAAACCAAACACTGACATTTCCAAAACTTTTTCCTGCCTTCACATTCACTCCTCAAGAAAAAAAGTAACATTCCAGAAAAAGATGCACATCTGGGGAATCTGTGTTTCCTGACACAGCAGCATTTTGAGATCTTTTGAGATCCCTCTCCAGTGCTCTGGCCCCCGAGCAATGCTGGCAATTTCTTGCCCACTGTGAGTGATGGTTATTCTGGCAGCACCAGCTGCAGCAGGTCCCTTTTGCTGGTGGCCATTCAATCCATGTAAATGTGGCATTATAACAACTATTTCAGGCCTCAAACCTCCCTGTCACCCCAACAGGCACCTTTGGGACTCCTGGTGCACCCAGGGACAGCGTATTAATCAGAGCAGCCCTCCCAGCCCAGCACAGCAAAGGGGACTAAAAACCAGCTCCAGCTCATAGTGGGGGTTTGGTGCTCACCCTCAGAGTTCCACAGTAGGCACATTGATTGTCCCAATACCAACAAATCCTTGGGTGGAGGGATGGGAAGGGGCAGAAACACCTCAGGGAGGGGTTTCACTGTTTCAGCTCTGGAATGTTCCCTGCCAAAACAAGCCCAGGGAAAGGAGCAAGTGATGAAGAGGCTGCTGAGGAACCTGCAGGAGTTAGGCTCATGTGTGTCAAGAGCAGCCAGGCTGGCACACACAGCACAGACACCAGCAGGAGCACTAATTCTGGATATTGACTGTGACACCTTTCTGGGTGCACTTAAAATGCTGCAATTTCTGCTCACAGAAAAAGAAATGACAGAAAAGCAGTGAGCATGTTTCACCTGGGAATGCCCCCTGACCCTGGGTACTGCAGAGATGAGCAAAAATCTTATCAAAACCCCCGCACTTTTAAAGAGAGCTATTTTCAGTTAATTCCCCTGCTTTTACGGGGAGCCCCAGCATCTGGCAGAGCCTCCCAGCCCTGTGCCATGCTGAGTTCAGCTCCTCTGGCTGGGCAATCCTGCTTTTCCAAAGGAGGCTGCAGAGACCCTGCTTCATGGCAGGGCAAAGCAGCCCCGGCGTGGGGATTCTCCTCCCCAGCCCCACACTCATCTCCATCCAGGGCCATGCTCAGGGTTCACTCTGTGCCAGGCCAGGGCTATAATTTTGAGCAGGGAAAGGTATCAACATCTCAAAACAGTTTAATTATTCTGAGAATGCTTAGCTATTAGCAAAGACAAGAGAGCTCAGGGCTATTTTTCAGCATTAATTTTCCATTTGAAATGAATTCCTTTTGGTTACACTTTTTAAATGTTTCTTTTAATTAGACGCAATTACTTCAGAAGAATTGCTTTTATTTCTAAGCCTGAGATCTCAATGATAAAGCTGTTAACTGGCTGAGCTGAATGCTGTGTATGGCTCATTTAGCTGGTACACTAAAGTATATTGAACTAGGAAATTATACAGTGAATCAGCTATTAATTCATTTTATGATCCTTTCACTCTAACATCCTGAATGAGATCTTTGGGGGAAATTTAGTCACAATACATATAATTGTTCAACTATATATATGCCACTGGTTTACTGCTCTGAGGTTACTGGCACTGCAGAGATAATCAGAGTGAACTGTGCAAACAGCATTGACTCCTGACTCTGGTGCTGCAGGGAGCATCCTTAGAGCAGGGAGAGGCAAAGCACAAGCCATGGACAAATCCTTGTCCAGAGCTGGGGAAAATAAACCTGAAATTCTGCTGTTTGACAGTCCACACACCAGTGCTGTCCAAGGAAAACCCGTGCTTTCCCTTCTGGTTCCAGCTGTGTTATCACATTGTGATAACAGGCAGGAGCTAGGTGCTGGCTGAACATCAAACCTCTGCAAACCACCTGAGAACTGTGAGTGAGGTTTTCTCCAAGGCTTCTGTTCCTTGGAGAAAATCAGTACATTCCCTCAGACCGTGCAGTACTTGAATCACAACTTGTACCTTTCAAACTAGGGGTTGCTTAAGCAGCTTCCACAGCACCAGCTGGCCCTGTGGGGGAAGATGTAGCCCCACGTTTCTCCTCACAGAGAAAAGCAAGGCACAATTCTTCCCAATAATATTTCTGGGTTTCGCATTCTCTGAACCTCAGAGAAAGGGAAAACACAATTCTTATCATTTGCTGTGCCTGTGTTTGTGCCAAAGTAGAGATTGTACCAAAGTAGAAATAATGGAGATTGTTTACCCAAAGTGAGGATGTTTTGTTTCCTTGGCCTGTCAGGGCCAGGTGTGTGTGCGTGGGATTGTTGGGTGACAGTCACAGATTCTGTGCAGCTGAGTGTTTGGCAGGTTCAGTTTAGATGTAATGTAATATAGTGTAATATAGTATAGAATAATACAGTATAATAAAGTAATTAATTAGCCTTCTGATAAGATGGAGTCAGATGCATCGTTCTCTCTCCCCCTTGTTGGGGTTGCCTGTGAATTCAACAGGAAGGGCCAGCCCTGGTATGAAAAAATACCAAAGCAAGCCTGGATCCCTTTCCTGTGTGGCCATGGCAGCACTCACCCTGCAAATTTGCCCCCCCTTTGGGTGTCTTACCCTGCTGTGTGGGGCAGAATGTGTCACAGTGGCAGCACACACATCTCACCAGGGAGCAGGAGATGGGCTCTGACCCCTCACCAGCTCCTCAGAGACCCCTGGGAGATCCATGCTGGGCCCAGCCCTTTTGGCTTGGTCTAAAATTTGCCCACGTCACTGCTGGATTTCAGGACACTGATGGGCCTGCAACTCATCCTCACAGCTCAATGGGTTATCAAAAATGTCTGGTGGCATAAAACAAATAAGTGTCGCAGACATCTTTTCATTAAAAATCTTTCTTTAATATTTTTTCTTCCTGATAAGCTGAGTGCCCTCAGGAACAAAATGTAAACAATGGTTATCTGCTGCTGTGGAATGCAACAGGTGCATCTGGGATTGGCCCATCTTGGATGTTTATAATTAATGGCAAATCTCAGCCGAGTTATCTTGGACTCTCTGTCCGAGGCACAAACCTTTACTATTCCTTCCATTCTATTCTCAGCTTAGCTCACCTTCTGAGACGAAACCTCTCCTTCTATTCTTTTAGTATAGTTTTAACGTAATGTATATCAGAAAATAATAAATCAAGCCGTCTGAACATGGAGTCAACATTCTCGTCTCTTCCCTCACCTGAAAACCCCTGTGAACACCGTCGCAAGTAAGGATTTTCAATTTCCAGGAATTTTTCTGTTGGGAACACCTAAATGCCACTCCCATTGCACAATCAGTGTGAGACCCCAGCAAGAGCCCCATATCCCAAAAGGGAATTTCCAGCAGATCCCAAGTCCCTCTAGCACTGCAGCAGGGCTGGGATGCATGTTAAGCAGTTGTACATACTGCAGAGTCACCATATGGATATCTCTGTAATTGAAAATGTAATGTAAACCTTGGCATCCAGGGCTGTCTTCTGGAGAAAGTATTGTGGAAATGTCATATAATTAATGAATTGCATCAGCTATCAGGGAAAAAGACATTTTAACCATGGGATCATGGGACTTTATTACTGTAGATGGACTAAATCTGTATCTTCCAGCATAGATCAGTCCTGACAAAAGTCTGAAGTTGCCAGCTGGCCAGGTTTGTTTTTACTAACTTAGCTCTCTTATTATTTTAATGAAGTTCAACTGATGCTGCATAAAAGCCAATTTCTCTAAATGCTGCCAATAAATTAAAATAAAGATGTTGTGTGTGAAGATTGGCAGGTGTCTCCCTGCAGATTTTACCAAGCTTCCAAGCAGAGCCCCCCACTTCAGCAAAAGCTGTGGCCAAATGTTCCCTGTGGAAAGCAGCAAGGCAATGGAGCTTGGAGCAATTAGCAAAATTGTAATTAGTGCCAAATCAGCACCTATCAGTGTATAGAGAGGGTCCCACCGGGATGCCAGTCTAGGGTTTGCAGCAGGGGCTTTGTGCTGGTGCTGCAGCTCTGTGGGGACATGGGGTGAATGTCCTGCCCTGGGACTTTGGTCACATCAGTGTCAAGGTGACCATGTCCACCTGCACTGTGCTATGGACAGTTCTCTATAAAATGCAGCATTCAGCAAAACCCCACTCTTGTAAATGCACAGTGAGCTCTGTGGCAGGGAAGAAGGATTCATCTGATTCCATGTTCTCAGAAGGCTAATTTATAATTTCATTATACTATATTATATTAAAGAATACTATACTATACTAAAGAATACAGAAAAGATACTTACTGAATGCTAAAAAAATAATATTTTAATAATTTTATTACTAAAATGATTATTCACTGATGACTTGGCTGAGATTTACGAGGAGGGCTGAGGGAATCATATTAATGGTTTCTAAAAAAATTCAGTTTGTTGTGGGTTCCTCACTCCCTTGGGCTGATATTTTCATACAAAAGGGTTTTCTTTACTATAGAATTTATTATTTAATTATAAATTTACTAGTAAAATTTATTATTAAATTTTCACGAGAAAACCCATGACTCTTTCCAGAATCCTGACACAGCTTGGCACTGGTTGGCCAAAAAGTCAAAACAACTCACACCAGAATCCAATGGAACGATCACCCGTGGGTAAACAATCTCCAAACACATTCCACATAAGCAAAACAGAGGAGAAGCAAATGAGATAAGAATTGTTTTCCTTTTCTCTGAGGCTTCTCAGCTTCCAAGGAGAAAAATCCTGGGTGAAGGGATTTTTTTCAGAGGATGTGAATGCCACAGCCCACACCCCAAGGGACTGATCCCCTCAGGGCAGAGCAGGGCTCTGGAGCTGGGGCAGAGCCAGGCTGCAGGAGGAAGCAATGCAGCTTGTGTTTCCTCTGGCAGGAGGGAAACCAGCCCAGATCTGCTCACTTTGGGAATTCAGTGGCAAAGTGCCACAGCCTGCGCGGGAGGAGGTTGTTGGGTGAGCCCTGGCTGCAGTCTGGGCTTTCCCAAGCACACAGCTCTTAAAGCACCTACAAGAGGTCAGAGCACTCGCACATCCTCCTGGAAAAAGCATTCTTTCTGCAGAAATCTTCTCAGAAATCCAGCAGGATTCTGAGAACAGCATCCATCCCCCCTCAGCAGGGGAACAGCTCAGATCCTCGGGTGGGAGCCACACTGTCCTGCCTGCGCAGCTGTGACACCCCAATGTCCCCAAATCATCTCTGCTGACCTGTCCTGCAGTGCCAAGAGACTTGGTCCTGAGCTGTTCAGAAGTGTTTGCTTAATCCACACAGGGTTAGTATCCAAAAATGTGCTGTCCAGGAAGCAGGGTTATAACAAAACTATGCATTAATAGGAGTTGCCTTAGTTAATTAGCCATATAAATTCATACTAATGTGGCACCCTTAATTATATTTATCAATTAACAAAGCAGCTTTCTAGTATTGCCATTTCCCATGTTTTCATACATTTAGTTGGTGACAAATTTCTGTGGAATTCTCTGAAAATTCAAGGCTCAAGCACTCCTGCCACTTGCAGGAATCCATCCCAGGCTGGATAGACCCCCTCAAACTTTTTGCTATGCACTTTTGTTGTATTTGCACTTATAAATTCAAGCTCATTTTGGCAACTAAAGCCACTTGAAAAGTACTTTCCTATTTAAAAAAATGAAGTTAGCAGAGTTTTGCTGCTGAACAGGCCACGTCCACTGCTGGTGTGGAAAAGCCTTTGGCCACTGTATCCCACAGCCGTGTCTAAAGGCTTGTCCATCTTTTCACCTGTTTTATGAAACAGAAGGGGTGGGAAAGGTTTCACAGCTTCAGCTGGAGCTCAGCCTGCACTGTGCCTTCCTCCTGAATCTGCCTGAGCCCTGCCTGGCCTGCACCTGCCAAGGACACACTCATGGGGATGCTCAGCCCATTCAGAAAAAAACACATTTTCCCCTTATACCAGAGCTGCAAGTTGAGTCAGCCTCGAATAACTCTTTAGGCTCTGCTCCATCCAGCATCCCAGCTGGAGCTGCACACAGACACTTGTGCCCTTGCAGCTCAGACAGTTTATTTGTAAATGTCCCATTTTCCCTGCTCTGCCTCCAGCAGCCCTGTCTTCATCTCCATTGGCACCTTCCTCCTGATTCATGGTGCTGCTTGACTTCATATCAAGCAGAGGATGGATATCTCTCTATCAGGAGAGATAAACCTCTCTCCAAAGGGGAAGGTGAGCGGCCTATTGAAACACACAGCCCCGCTCTCTTTTCTGGCATTGCTGCTGCCCAGAAACACACAGCAACAAACAATATGATTCAGTAAAGTTATTGAGTGCCAGCCCTTCACATTTGTCTTCCAGTGACTCTTAAGTCTTCCTTTTCTCTATTGAGTTCCATCTCATTGACTTCCTATAAACACTAATACAGAGGCACAGACCTGCAGACATGCCTGGAATACAACCCACACCTCACAGGCCCTGCCAGGGCTGGGCTGCCCTCACAAAGCCCAGACTAATGCAGCACAACCACCACAGCATTCACAACCAGGAGTCTTCTCCGTACCTCAAACTAAGCCAAGCTTATTTTCTGTTCATCTCCTTTTCATCTGTGAAATTCAGGAACTTGTTCTGCTTTCCTTTTTCCTTTGTATATTTTTTGCCTAAAATGGAAGCTGACATTTGCACGTATTCTCTCAATTCCCAAAGGTTTTTTTTTTTTTTTTGGAGAAAACCCCTCCCTGTCCAGACAATGAAACCACCAAGCAAGACACCTCAGTGCATGACAGGGAAATGCTGTTAATGCTAAAGCAGGCTCAGAATTCAAAGTGTGCCTCTAATTAATCACCAGTTACCCGGCGTCCTTGGGTGGCATCTTCCATCTTGTTTCCCACACAATGGGCTTCCTCCCCTTTTGTAGTCTCACATGTTCCTCTTCCTCCTGGGCTTGATGACTTCCAGCCTCCTCACCCACCCATCCATCCACCCTGTTGAAATATTAACCCGGGCTGGTGAATGGCTTTGCTGACTGGTACATAAACAAGTGTCTGCCACGGCCTCAGCCCTGTTTACATCTGAATGTCATCCCCCTCCCAGAGATTGCTGGGACAACAGGAAAATGGACACATTTCTCATCACAGAGAAAAGCAAAGCATGATTCTTCCCAAGAATATTTCTAAAATTCACATTCTCTGAACCTCAGAAAAAAACAGAACAATTCTTATCTTATTTACTGTGCCTGTGTGTTTGTGCAAAAATAGAATACAATATGAAAATAATTTACCCAAAATAATGTTTTGTTTCCTTAGCCTATCAAAGCCAAGTGTGTGTGTATCAAAACTATCAGTTAACAGTCACAAAAACTCAATACAAATCTATGCAGTTGTGTGCAGTTGAATACTTAGCAAATTCAGTTCAAATATAATATAATATAAAATAATATATTAAATAATTAATTAACCTTCTAGTAAAATAAAATCCTCCTCATCATTCTGTCCTCTCATTAAGAATACCTTACAAAAATATTATAACTGCCAGGGAAGAGGAGCAAAATTCAGAACAGGAGCTGAAACAAAGCTGAGGGGAGGAAATGGCCATGGGTAGCCACTGTTCAGCAGCCCCCCTACTTACTGTCCTGTTATTTCTGCTGGATGAAACATCATCATTGACTCCTCTTCCTGTGTTCCCTTCAAGCTACCGCCCCCATTGCCAGCTGTGCTCCCTTGAGTACATCAGTTAGCAGTTATTATACTTTAGTATTTATTCCACTCGCTAACTTTAGTATTTATTCTGCTGCTGCTGCTGGGCTCTGGTGCAGGTCCTTTACAGAAAAGACATTAAAATCTGCTTTGCTGGATTGGTTTGCTCTTTGGGTTTGTGCAGCGCACATACCAAGAGAATAAATCCTCTGCCTCCTCCAGACCCAAGGCCCAGCCCTTGTGCTGCTCATAGGTTGGACTTTTTAGCAAATTTAATCCCAGGATTAAATTTTTAAATTCTTTGGGATCTGGTTAGGAAGGGGTATCCAGGCAGGTCATGGTGAATCTACAGGTTTGCCTGTGATCCAAACCTGCCTGGAGCTTTACTGATCCCTGGTGGGCAGCAGGGACAGCCAGCTTGCTCCAGAGCCTCGTGCTCCCCAAATTCTGCCTTGCAGGCTCGAGCACAGCTGGGCACACACCTTCTCTCGAGCACCAGCACTTTGTTAACCCAGCAGCCTGGCAGGGAGGCAGTGCAGCTACCTGTGATTCTTCACACCTTCACAACCTGCACCAGCTCCCACGCTCTCCTCTGCTTCCCTGCCATTCTTTGTGGGATAAAACAGAGAATGTGATAAAACATCTGATGATGCAGGTGGCACCATCTGCTCCCTCAGCAGCTGCTGCTACCACTTAACCACGTTTCTCTATGAAATATCAGAAAACCAAGGTGACCACATAAGATGCAGCTTTTAGGATGGTTGCAACACAGAGAGGGCACTTGTTTTGTCAGCAAGTCCTGAACCTACAGCCACAAATTGTCATTCCTTTCCTATAGCCAGGTGAGGTTCTGGTGTGATAGAGAACTTGTCACCAGTGGGATCTAACCGGTTCCCAGGGTCCAGTGTGTCTCTACCCACAAATTTACTGCAGAGCTGGACACCAGGGCTCCAGTATAAACCATGAGAGTGTGCAATGCACAGGCTGCAGTGACCACACTGAGGAGCACTTCAGCTTCTGTTCCATGAGTATTTGAGGAGAGAAATCAGGCCCATTCTCCATGCAGGATCTGTCAGACTGGTGTGTTGTGTCTGGGCACAGAGCCTGCTCAGAGTGAAGCACTCACCAGCCAGCTCTGCTCCCTCTGCAGCCACCAGCCAAGCCAGGAGAGTGAGTGCATGCAGGAGAAGCGCCTGCAGTGCTTTGGTTTGCAGAGCACAGCTGTGATTGTGCTCCTGGAGAAGAGGATCCAGCCCCATTCTCTAAACCATGCTCTATTCCCATCTTTCCTGTCTGTATCCAGCGTGTTCCTCAGAGTAACCCATGTAGCA
Source organism: Melospiza georgiana (assembly GCF_028018845.1). Classification (NCBI taxonomy): domain Eukaryota; kingdom Metazoa; phylum Chordata; class Aves; order Passeriformes; family Passerellidae; genus Melospiza; species Melospiza georgiana. The sequence continues at coordinate 9,569,672 of NC_080446.1, forward strand.
CCTAAAGGAAGTGCCAACATAGCCCATGGTCTCCTTCAGGAGTGTCAAGACACCTTTTTATTAAGGATCACATCTAGCTGAAGTGTATCCTTTAGTCTTGTTTGAGAAATAGCTCCAACTAACCCACTTCAGAAAGCACTTTAGGAGCTGCAGTGACAGCTCTACATGAAGCTCTGGAGATGTTGTCCTTCTGCAGAAACACATGTGAAGTGAGTCATACTTTACCCATCACCTGAATTTGTTGTTCTGTGGAGTCCAGCTGGAGTCAGATTCTACTGAATTTTCTGAAATTGAAAACTGAAAGAAAGTGGCAAAACTGCTAAAATGAACAGCAAACCAAAGACTTAAAATTTAGGGGTCCAGTGACATAAGCACAGCTTCTAAGCATGAAAAAGATGGTGGATGATGGATACCATGGTACTGGTATCCAAGGTACCCTCAAGTGCAGAAACTGAAATGGGTCCTGGGTTTTCCTGCTGCCTGCATATCCAGGATATTTCATATCAAGGCATGAACAGTTGAAATAGTGATCAATCATTATTCACATAAGACACTGATGCTATCATGCATCATTTGGTGGTATTTCAAATATGTCTGGTCTTAAGGGCAGATACAATAATTTCTCAATAGAGCAGCAGTGGCTGGACCCTGACAGCCCATCAGGACAGAGTCATGTGTTTTCCTCTGTTAAAGAGAAGGAAGCTGGAGTATAGCTTCCCCTCCTTATTTGCAATTTTTCTTTCCTTTAAAACAGCCTGGCTTTGATCCCACCTCTGCCAGCATCTCTGTTTTTGCTGATTCCTCTCCAGGTGTGCTAGAAAGGTTGGCTGAACTGCAAAGAGTGCTCACAGTTAAGTTTCAGCAAACTTACCAACCAGATTTCACTCACACAAACATCTACCAAACCCAAATCACACTCTGTTAATACAGCTCACTCAAAAACAGGACAGAAATGTATCTTTGAGTCTATCAAAGTAAACCTGATTTTTGGCAATTTACAGAGCCTTTTAACTTTTGATATTGGCTGCAAACACCAGTGTTTCAAGTAAGGACACAAAGACAATTCAAACCCTTTACATCTCACCAGTGCTCCTTCCACAGCTGTTGGAAGTTCCAGAAGTTGCTGATAGAATACAAAGTTAGCAATCCTTACTAAATCCTACAGACTCCAGCTCTGCAGCTCAGGGACTCCTCCCTGAGCCAGAAAGGATCATTTTGTTTAATGGACATGGCTGGCTATTCCTCCTGTGCATTTGTCTAATTGCATTTGGAAGCTTCCTAAGTGGCCACGGTGGTTACAGAGCTGAGCAGGGATGAGCTCCACCAGCCCAGCTCAGTCCTGTAGGGAGGCAGCACCCCAAAACATCACCCCCCAACATGAACATGCAGGGCTGGGGACATGGCTGGAGCCTCCAGTTCACCCCAAACATCATCCCCACAACATGCAGGGCTGGGGACATGGCTGGAGCCTCCAGTTCACTCACTGCAGGTTAACAGGGGGCCAGAGCTGCCATGGCTAGCACAGGAATTGCTTTGCAAGAGCAGTGTGGTGCCTGGAAAAAACAAAACATTCACTCTCTGGGATTGGGAATGCTGCTCTCCAACAGTTCATCCTGCCCTGCTCACCAACTCTGCAATTCAGGGTGAGGACAAATCAATGGACAGTGTGTTTTATCTTCCTTTAACAAACAGCCCAGCCAAAGGTAAAAGATCAGTCACATCCATAGTCTAGGAAAAATTGCCTTCATTTTAAAAAGAAGGCACAAAACTGTGAGTTGCTGCTGAATTTTTATGCTGAAAGACTTTTCTTTAATAGGTAAAATGTAACTAGATAAAAGTGAATAACCAGACAAATGTCTTTCCTTCCCCCCTGACTGCCAGGCTGTCCCCTGGCAGACTGGTTAACACGAGCTCTGCCTGTCTGGATGCCACTACTCCCACTTTTTTACTTGAAATGGTAGTTTTTAAGAACTATTCCCCTCAAACAGGGGGCAGAGGATGCAGCAGAGTCCCTGTGCTCAGGGAGATGAAGGTCTCAGCCCACACTTGGGCAGTTCCAAACGCCCCAGCTCTGAGCACAGAGCAGAGCGGCAGCAGCCACAAACGCCCTCCTGCTCCTGCATCACCAGCCCAGCCCCTGAGCCCCAGCACACCAGCCTCGCATGCCCAGGAGCTCTGCTCCATCCCCCTTGATTTCTCAGGGCTTTTTGCTCCCCAATATCCATCTGAGCCTCTCCAGAGCAGGGCTGATGAGGAGACACCAAACACCAAAGACCTGTGATGGTGTTCACAGGGGTCCGAGGATGAGGGAAGAGATGAGTATTTGACTCCATGTTTCAGAGGGCTGATTTATTATTTTATGGTATATATTATACTAAAACTATACTAAAAGAATAGAAGAAAGGATTTCATCAGAAGGCTGGCTAAGAATAGAAAAAGAAGGAATAATAACAAAGGTTTGTGGCTCAGACTCTCTGTCCAAGCCAGCTGTGATTGGCCATTAATTAGAAACAACCACATGAGACCAATCCCAGATGCACCTGTTGCATTCCACAGCAGCAGATAATCAATGTTTGCATTTTGTTCCTGAGGCTTCTCAGCTTCCCAGGAGGAAAAATCCTAAGGAAAGGATTTTTCATAAAAAGATGTCTGTGACAAACACCCCACAGCAGAGCCCTTGGAGATGGGATAAGGAAATCTTGTCTGCCTGATTTGAGTCTCTTCCTGCAGACCAGCATGACGCCAAGGCTCAGGCACCCAAGGCATATTGGAAAGATATGCCTTTGGCATCAAAACACCTTTAGGCCTACCTAACAACCATTTTCCATGAGGAAGGAGACTCATTCCACAGGGGTGCTGATCACCTGCCCAGGAGGAGAGCAGAAGCTGGATTGCACCTGGGTTTAACCACCTTTTCCAAATAGCTGCCAAATTCATCACTCGGGAGTTTGCTTGTGATGTATTATTTAAAAATATCTAGAAAATACATTATAGATGCAGGGTCTTTTCTTTGCCAGTTCATTTTAATGTTATTGATTATTCTTTAAATCACTTATTTTGATTTTGCTCTGAAGCATTTAGTCTTTGGGCAAAGGCACCAAAACCTGCTTCTCAATTTATGGATGCAATTTTTGCTTCAGCAATTCATAGTCTGAACAACTCCTGCCTTTTGTCTACACCAGCAAAAGCAATTTTTACATGCAAAAATTCCAGGAAATTTGAATTGCTTTTAGAAATTGTCCCTTACATTGATAAATCCTTCCCTTTTTTGAAGTTTGATTGTAATTCACCTTATGTATAAAACTGATGGAGGAACCTTGTCAACCATGGCCTTTCCTTCTCTTTTGAAACATTAGCAAGTTATTTACTGGCTTATTGTATTTTGCCTTTTATTCACTAGAACACTATTGAATTTTCTAATGCTAGCACCAGGCACTTTGAGCTGCACACGGAAGAGCCCATGTCCTAACCATGACTCATTTCTCCCCCTGGAAGACAATTTTGGCAGGTTACCTTAAAGTAACAAGCTGATTTCACCAAAGGGCTTGGTGACAAAGCAAATTAGTACCCTTGAAAAGGTAGGGAAAAACAAATATTTATGAAAGCCAACAAAAATGTAATATACAATGCAGCCAGGCTGTGCAGTTGTCCATTATAGGATTGCAGGTGGGTTTAAATAAACTATCCCTCTCTTGACATCTTCTTGACTCTTCCAATCTTTGAGGTATTTGAAATATTTTTCTGGCTGTCCTAAGAGTTTTAGCTCCACAAGGGCCAAAGGAAGAGAAGCTTTAAGCTGGAAAGCACTGAGAGTTCACAGCCCAAGAACAAGATCTGTGTTCATTGTACCTCTGCATTCGCTTCCCGTGCTGGAGAAGGCAGATCTGCTCCTGCTGTGGTACTGCAAGGGTAGCCTGGAGCATCTGGAACCATTTGGAGATCTGTGCCCCAAAACTCAGCAGTGAAAACACCACCTTGGGGTGCCCAAGTGACACCAACAGCTCTGGAGGCTCTGGCACTGCCAGCAGCCCCTCAGCTGCTTTGCTCTGTGTGGAGCTCCTTCCCTTCCCCTTGCAGCAGGACGCTCAGGGATCAGCCTGTGCAGAGCTGAGGTTTGCTGACAGCTGCACTGGGATTTTCCTTGCTTGCAGCTTTGGGCAGCTCTTTGCAGAAGTGAACAGCACGTGGCTGCTCCACAGCCAGCAGCTCCTGCAGGGCCTTCCTCAGAGCATCTCTGCCTCATCCCTCCTCAGAGCATCTCTCTCTGCCCCATCCCTCTCCTCAGGATGAGCTGCCTAAACAAACTTTGGGCTTCTTGCTCCTCTTGCCATGGTCACACCTCACTCCAGGCAGTGCTGCACACCCCTGTGCACATCAGCTTCCCCTGCACAGGGAGCAGCACCAGGGCAGGAGCTTTTCCAGCCATGGCAAGGGAAGGGAACAGATCTGGGCAGAGGGAGGTGGGTCCAACCACTGTTCTTTCCACCTTTGAGTAGTTTCAGAAGTGTCCTTTCAAGAAATGCACCACCTTGTTCTCTGCACTCTCAGGGGGAGGGGGATTCATTCCTGGGAGTGGATTTCCCCTGCAATTTTTGCTGTTTCAAGCTGAGCTGGCATCCCCTAACCCCAGCAGGTAACGCTGCTGCACACCGTGTGCTGTGACACACATCTCAGGATGGGCTCTGCCAGACTGAGCCTGCATGATCCCTGTGTGATATCCCCTCCTAGCACCCTCTCCTGACTGAGCACAAAGCTCCATGGCTCATCTGTTTTGACTGGGCAGTCAAACTGCAAGGCCAGCACTGATGCAAGAGCCCTGCCATTGTCCAGACAGCCGTGCTCTCCCTTCCCTCTCTCCCCAAACAGCATCTCCTTCCCACTGCCCTGCCTCTGGCCCTGCTGCTCTTTACATGTGCACCCTGAGCACCTCCATCCTGCTTGTTCAATGATTAACTCCTGCAGATGCACTTGCTGGAGCTGGGAGCAACCCCAGTCTTGTGTTTGTGGGGCTCCCAGATGAAGAAAGGAATGATGAATCTGACTCCATGTTCTCAGAAGGCTAATTTATTATTTTATCATACTATATTATATTAAAGAATGCTATACTGAAACTATACTAAAGAATACAGAAAGGACACTTACAGAAGGCTAAAAGATAGTAATGAAAAAATTATGACTCCTTCCATAAGAGCAGTCCCAAAACAGCTTGACTGTAATTGGCCATTAAGTCACAACAATTCACAATGAAACCAATGAAACAATCACCTGTTGGATCAACAATCTCCAATCCACATTCTAAAGCAGCAAAACACAGGAGAAGCAAATAAAATAATTCTTGTTTTTCTTTTTCTCTGAGGCTTCTCAGCTTCCCAGGAGAAAAATCCTGGTAAAGGATTTTATTCCAAAAATACGACAGTGACACCGCAGTGCTGCAGTAAATATCCTGGAGGTGAGCAAAATTCTTTTAGGCATCAGCTTAAGAGAAATGCTCATCTCTCAAGACTGGATAAAATGTTGTCTATTTCAAAACAAAGTACCAATGGATAATGCCCTAAGATTAAGAAGGTCTAGGAATCAAACTCAGCTCTAGAAAAAAACCCTGTTATGGTCATTCAAAACTCCAGTTTGTGGGGCTAACACCTCCTACACTGAACATCTACCTTTGGAACATGCCCTCATGGAGAATCAGTTCCCAGCAAAGGGAAGTTAAGTGGCAATTTCTACTGGTGTTGCTTTGCCAAATTTCTGGCAAAGGCAGGCTATGGCACACCCAAGTGTATCACACTGCCAGCAAAATTTATTCACAGTGGTGGGGCTGAATGGGGCTTGAGTACTCCCCTAGCATCCCTGTGCCATGGGAGCATACAGCTGCCCCAGCAGTAACCTCAGCTCAGGGGCCTCAGGGGCTTCTCCCAGGTACAAACCATCCCCTGACACTTCATGCCCTCTCCCCAGCCCCAGGATTTTGTTCCAGACCTGGGAAACGGTGAAAAGCAATCAAACAAACATTTCAGAGTCAGAAAAGGTGTCTGCAGTGGATGTAAATTTGCAGAGTTGCTGGAGCTCTTGCTTCATGAGAACCAGCTCACCCATTTTAAGCTGATTCACTCTCCCACTCCTACCCCTGATAATCTATAACTCTTGCCTCTCCAAGCCTCCAGAGAATAGAGTTAGACAAGAATTCAAATTTTCCCCTAGAGATAATCTCCAGGAATGGTTTTTTAATCCCTAGAGCACTTTGCAAAACAGCATGAGTGTTGTACTGTGATTACATTGGAGTGAGAGGGAAGGAGAGTGTGAGGAGGTTTAGGCACTTGGGAAAGTTTAAATATTATTTCAGTCTTGTGCATGGGATATCAAGGCAGTTCTGGTGAAGCCAGGGCACAGAGCACTGCACAGGAACACTTCCAGTCCTAGGGCAGAACTGCTCCTGTGTAGGGCAGCAGCCCTAGAAGGTTAATGAGTAGGAGGAAGATTATGAGGGATGTTAAAATTAGGGCTAATTTGTGTCCTTTTTTGTCTAGGGGCATTATTAATTGTGTTGTGATTAGGTTGATAAATCATAGTTGGAGGGCTGAGAGTCAGTTAGTGATTCATTGATTGTCCAGGGATGGTGGTAGGAGAGCTGGGAATGTTATTGAGATGAGGATTAGTGGGATTCCTAGGAGGGCTGTGCTGCAGTGAGCTCAACCTCCCTTCTCCAGGGGAAGTGGATCTGTCATCTACTGCAGGCTGTTTGTGGAGATACCACCAACCCCCTTCCACAGCACCGTATGGGGGACACCCTTCTACAGCACAGAGTGTCCCTGGTTCTGTGCAAGAGCCAAACCAGACCTGAGCCATGGGGAAGAACCACTCCCTCCCCAGTACAAACCTCTGCCAGCTCAATTTCCATGTGCTCCTCTCCTTTGTGTGCCAGCAGCAGCTGCCCTGGGCAGCCTCCCAGCCACGGGGCCCTGTGTTCCACTGGCATTCCTGTGCCCAGGCCAGGCCACTGCCCAGGCACAGGTCAGGGGGAGCTGCAGGGATCCTCAGCCTCTGGGAAAATATATCCAGGCTAAAAGCAACTTCAAAACCCCACATGTTTAACCTGAACTCTTATCTTTTATCCCTTTAAATATCCAAGCCGCCACTTTGCGAGCCTGAAGCCTGGACTCCAGCTACATTTATTTCCCTCTTTCATCCCAGCTGCAGCTCCTCAGAATTTATCTCTATGGTTAACTTCCCCTTTCATAATATTAGCACAGTTGAAGCACTTGCTTTCCTGTTGCAGGCAGTGATTATATAGCAAATTAACCACAAGCTGTTCAGTCCAAGTCCAGCAGTTGGAAAGATGCTCCTCTGAGTAATGGTTTGTGTAGTTGATGCTTTCATCTGTAATTTGCATTTGTAATAAATGCAGGAATAAAAAATGGGGGCCATATTTTAAAGGATAGCCTGGTATGGCAGGGGCAGGCAGGGAAGATGATGGGGAGGGAGGGTCCTCAGGGGTTTGAGGGCTGCATCCCAGGGCACCACAGGGAGGGAAAATACACACACAAACACACACAGAGGCTTTTCCTGCCCAGATCATGGGCTGCATCCCAGGGCACCACATGTCCCTGCACAAGGAGGGGAAACACACACACAAACACACACAGACACACACACAAAGGCTTCTCCTGCACACATCATGGGCTGCATCCCAGGCAGATTTTACACAAGCAGAAGGGGCACAAGGAATTCCTTGTGCATTGCTTGGCACCCCAGCACAGCCAGGCTGTTTGCACACCCCCAGTGGTACAAGGATCAGAAACTCACATCTTGCATGCCCTGTGGTCTCCCTGCTCATGGTGGGGGTACAACATCCCCTCTGCAGGAGCCAGGCAGGCTGTGCCCATCCTGCTGAGGAGCAGGGGAACAGCTGAGCCAGCTTGGCCAAGCTCCAGCCTGTGGGAAGGAGTGTGACGGTGTTCACAGGGGCCTTAGGTTGGGGAAGAGACGAGGATCTGACTCCATGTTTCAGAAGGCTGATTTATTATTTTATGATATATATTACATTAAAACTATACTAAAAGAATAGAAGAAAGGATTTCATCAGAAGGCTGGCTAAGAATAGAATAAGAAGGAATGATAACAAAGGTTTGTGGCTCGGACTCTCTGTCCTCACTGTGATTGGCCATTAATTAGAAACAACCACATGAGACCAATCCCAGATGCACCTGTTGCATTCCACAGCAGCAGATAATCACTGTTTGCATTTTGTTCCTGAGGCTTCTCAGCTTCTCAGGAGGAAAAATCCTAAGGAAAGGATTTTCCATAAAATGTGTCTGTGACAAAGGGGATCACTCCAAGGATGTGAAGCTCAGCTGGGACAAGCTGAACCCATCAACAAGGAACAAACCCCCTGCATTGCCTTGACCAGGCTGCCCAGCAGAGCTGCCCCCTCACACACAGCCAGGGACACTCAAGCACAGTGACATTTAGCCAGAGACCAGAGTACACAGCTAAAACACCGTGGGAAGTGGTGATGCCTGGAAACAGGAATGCTGCACCAGTGTCCTGGCAAAGGGGCAGTACTGGGAGCAGGAGGGAATCTCCAGAGTGCCTTGCTGACCCACCAAGGGGTCAAAATAAATTGTGAGGCCCTGGAAAGTCATTGGGAGGAGGAAGGCTCCTCTGTGACAGCACTGATCTTGGCTTTGCCTCCCACCTGCCTCCTCAGTTACTGTTTATCATTCTTTTAATCCAAATTTCTCAAGTGTAAACCAGGTCACAGTTCCTGTCCAGCCCTGAGAAGCTCACCAGGTCATGATTAAAAACCAGTACTGATGCCTCAGGTTTTAGTTTTTTTATCTTTCAGATGCTGTACTGTTCTAGTGTGTAGTTCTGAGCTTCACATCAGGGGTTGGTGAGCTCTGTGCACAGAGCAGGGAGACAAAACAATTCCTGCTCCAGATGGGCACCAAGGACAAATGATCCAAATCTCAGCCCAAGAGCACAAACACCCTGGGCTGGAGAGAGAAAAACAAGCAGGGTGGGACTGCCTGGGCTAAAGCTGGAATGGGACAATGAACTGCAAGGTGCAAATGGAGCAGAACTTATAAAAGTGAGAGACCTCAAGACCAGTCATGGATTTTGGGACCATTTTGGTCCCAAAATGGTTGCAGCCCTGGTGGGGCTCTTGTGCTGCCCAAGGTGGATCCATTGAGGCCTTTAAATAAATCCCTATTTTAATAAATCCCTGCTTTATTCTTTAGCTCTGTCCAGCCTCTGTTCTAGCTCAGCCTTCTGACCATCAATACCTTCTGGGGGATGCTCATTCATAAACCCCAGGTTTTGTGGCACAGCCCCACAGTCCTGGAGGCTGAGAGAGAACAGAGGCAGCAGATTCCACCCTCCTCCTCCCCAGGACAGCAGCAGACAGGCAGCCACAAGCAGTTTCCCATCCCCAGGCCCCAGGTGAGCTCAGCCCACGCAGGTGAGTGTGCCCAGCCCTGGGGCTGCTCCAGGCACTGTTCCCATGCTCAGGACCTGCCTCTCCTGCTCATTGCCTGAGGTGGCCCAAGAGAAGCATCTCTGCTTCCTGGAGAGGACACCAGAGTGAGGGCAAGGGGGCTGCCTGTGACTTGCTCCACAAAAAAATGTTTAATTAATTAAAAAGGACAGACCAGAAGAGCCAGTTCCTTAATCAGATTTGGTAATACAATTATTTACCACAATTAGGAACCAACTGAAAAGGTTCCTTGCTAACACTTTGGAGAAGCTCAGCCTCTTAAAGCTGACTTGTCTAAGGCCAGGGACCAATGTTATCTTTGCTTCTGTGCAGCAGCAAACACATTTTTCCAGCACTATACCATAGTTATTACTTAAAAATCACACACACACATGCTGTGGAGATACTGAAAATACTGAAAGTATAGATCAGCCTTCCCAGATGGGCAGACCCAGGACTTAAGCCTTCCTTGTAAAACAAAATTCTCTTCTTGCAGTGATGCTGGAGTTCAGGCAGCGCTGGCACATGCTCTGCCCTCTCCCCATGCCCAGCTGCAGCAGGGCAGTTTGCCACGCTGAAATAGCTCATCTTTCTGACCCCCTCCATAGCCAAACACACTAATCCCAGCTTCAAAGGGTCCTGCAGCTTTTCAAGGCTTTCATCTGAGCTGATATGAGCTGAGCTGGGACAGGCAGAGCCCTCCAGCTGCAAGAATCAAGAGCAAAGCAGGAATTTGTGGGCAGGTAGGAGCCACAGCCTCCTGAGCTGGGAAACAGGGGCTCTTCATGTCTCAGTTGTGCACAAGCTCTCACGGATAACTCTCCTTCCTCCTGCTCTGCAGAATGGAGAGGCCTCGTGCTGGGGAGCTCCTGCTTTGCCTGCGCAAGTCAGAGGGCACCAAATAGCAAAGAGGCACCTGGGCAGAGGGACAGGAGGGGAAATGTCCTGAGAGGCCTCTGGGAGCACCCCTACAAGAATGAAGGTGAGAGATGGATGAACAGCATATGCACAGGAGGGAAGTTACACACATTGCACAGAGGGGAGAAGGGGGGAAAAAAAAAGAAGATTGAATCTTCCTGGAGACCAGTGAGATTCTATAAACATAATCAAAATGTAATAGAAACTTTTTGGCAATGCTGTTAGAAGGAGAAAGCATCAATCTTCATGGAACTCCACTCAACAGGCTTTCTGCAGCTAATCAATCACGGTCAGGACATGGGCCGTCCCATCTGTCTGTGCAGGGGACCAGGAGGAGATTGCTAAGTGCCTGGGCTGGAGCTACCAGCTCACCACCAGGCAATTCATCATGCAGGGAGGCAAGGGGGGGGGAGGCAGAGAAGGAAAATAATGTATAACACTAATAAAGTTTCTCCCCCCTCCTTCATTCCCAACCAATTTTTAGCGAAGGAGCCCGATCCGGAGGGGGTGCCATGGGGGATGTGCACTGGGGAGCACTCTGGGCACAGGATGCACTCCAGTGAACACAGACAAAGCCATCATGTGCACAGCAGCCCCTGGGCACAGCCCACGCTGCCACCCAGCTGTTGGCAGCTGCACAGGAGCTGCTCTGCACCCAGCACGGCTGGGCTCCCTGCCCCTGGAGCTGGGGACACCACGGGGACAGCGGGGCTGGGGACACACAGAGGAGAGCCAGGGCAGCCCGAGCAGCTGCTGCATGCAGCCAGAGTGTGTTTTCCCCTAAATGTGCCATAGTACTTGTTGGGGGGGCCTGAAAATGGAATCAAGAGGAGTTGGAGGACTTGCAGCATGTCCCACCTGCAGCAGAGAGCTTTTCATGTCACAACAACATGTATGTGCACAGGGTGGGACTGGCACTGCCCATGGGAGCCCTGCACTGCACTCAGACCCTCTGACACTGCCCACAGCAGCCCTGCACTGCACTCAGACCCTCTGGCACTGCCCATGGGAGCCCTGCACTGCACTGATACCCCTCTGACACTGCCCATGGGAGCCCTGCACTGCACTCACACCCTCTGACACTGCCCACAGGAGCCCTGCACTGCACTCAGACCCTCTGACATTGCCCATGGGAGCCCTGCCCTGTACTCAGACCCCTCTGACACTGCCCATGGGAGCCCTGCACTGCACTCAGACCCTCTGGCACTGCCCACAGGAGCCCTGCACTGCACTCAGACCCTCTGGCACTGCCCACAGGAGCCTGGGCAGGAGCTGCCATCTCAGTACCAGGCAATTCATCATGCAGGAAGGCAAGGGGGGAGAAGGCAGAGAAGGAAAATAGCGTATAACACTAATAAAGTTAGTGTTATACATTATTTTCTCCACTCAGACCCCTCTGGCACTGCCCACAGCAGCTCTGCACTCCACTGATACCCCTCTGACACTGCCCATGGGAGCCCTGCACTCCACTCAGACCCTCTGGCACTGCCCACGGGAGCCCTGCACTGCACTCAGACCCCTCTGACACTGCCCACAGGAGCCCTGCACTCAGGTCCCTGCTGGCTTTGAGCTGTTGTCCCAGTCCCTCCCGTCCCCAGCTCCTCACCCCTGTCCAGAGCTCCTGCCTTACCCCAAGGGTGCATGCACAGGTAGCACCTCCCCTGCAATGACAAAAAGCAATGCCACTCCCTTCCTGTCCACCCTTCTCCTTTTAAACATTGAGGGTTTCTGCCTTTCCCCAGGTTTTCGAAGACAAAAAGCACATGGCTTTTGGCAGCATCCTTTGCCAGAGCCAGTGCTTCAATGTACCACAAAGAGATCCAACACAACCCAGGTTTGAAATGTTCTGTGATGCTCTTCTCATCAGACCTCACAGGACTTGACAAAACTCCCCTCACATTTGCAAACAAGCAGAAAACCACCAAGATTTTCCTTCCAGGACTCCTCTGACCTCACTGCAGACTCAAGCCCAGCTCTGCCATTTCCAGTTCTTACTCTAACACCTGAATTGCCCTGGTTGCATCTAAACACTCTACTGACTTCTGTATAAAGGACCTTTTCTTCCCCATTTTTATTGCACAAATATTCTTCCCACTAGTGTTCTGGCCCACTTTTGTAGAGATTCTTGCATATTCAGCACTAGGTGAATGGGGAACCAGGAAAATGTGCTCTCATCAACTGCTTAGAATAAAAGGTCATTTGAAATAGAAAACCAATAGAAACTTATGCCCTAAACATTTTTTTTTCTTTCTCTAAATTTAATCTAGTGAATTGCCTGGGCTCTACAGGTGAAATTCAAAGAGTGACAATAAGTAGATGAGAGATTTATTTTTTTCAGAATATTTATTCTTCCAGAGCTATGATGACCCCACGCCTTCCAGTAAATATTGACATTCTTCCCTTCCTTCGTGGATAAAAATAGGCCCCACAAAAACATGGAGCAGCACAGGATTTTAGCCTCTACTGTAACTGTAAATATAATAACAAATTAAGTAGAACTACCTATTAAATAATGTTGACACCCTGAAAATGAAGTTGCTTCATATTTAATTCTTATAGGCTGCTCTGTGCCCAGTGGCAGGAAGACTTTAACCATTATAAAGGATTTCCTTCTGGTGCCAGTCCCATCAAGTGACACTATTTGTCCTCTTCTGTCAAAGCCCACTCCTCCCCTTTTCAGCCCCCTACAATAAAAATTCCAGGCCAAAATTTTCCTGGTGTTTACTGCCATGAGAAGACAGTGCAAAACTCTGCTCAGGCTACAGACAGAGCAACAGAGAATTTATAAACAGCTCAAAAACTTGAAGTTGCCTAAAACTTACCAATCTAGCAATTATTGGGAACTTAAAGCACTAACACGTGGTTTGTAGCCACCTCACCTACTCCTAGGTGTGCTTTTAAGCACAGATAACTCCTATTCCATAAGTCCTAAGGTGTTTGCAGGTGGCAGCATTAGGGACAGGTTTCCTGCACAAAAACTCTTTTTTTTTTTTTTTGATATGGCCTTATTCTCAAAGCATAACCTCCTTCCCTAATTACCATGAATGCAAATGACCTCTGGGGTAAGGTTTATAGTAATGATAATCGAGCTGTGGGTTTTTAATAACAACCTCCTGGATTTTCCACTTAATAGCAACCTCCTGGATTTTCCACTTGATTTCCAGATTTGCTTTATATTTCCAGGAGCACATATAAAGGTCTGAGACTTCACCAGGCTGTTTACATCAAGTCTGACCATGACCTTCCCTGGTTCTTCAGGCCAGAGTGTTTTAAATTGTTAGATGCATCCAAGCTTTTGGGTTTTCAAGAGGTCTTAGGGATTTTGGCTGTGTGACATGACTTCCACAGACCTGCTTTGGGATGGGGGTAGCAGAATCCCATTGTGAAACCCAGGCATTCTGCTTTTCATCTCAACATGGGCAGCTGAAGCGCAGAGCTCATCCTGGTGCAAGGAGGGAATGCGTCCAAACATTGACAGGGAAGGAGCTCAGTACTGAGATTCAGGAAATTTATTGCCTCAAAGGAAGCTGGGAGAAGAAAATACATTCTGTATACTGCTGGAAGAACTTAGGTAGTCAAAGCAGTGAAGAAAAAGTAGATCTCCAGGTAGTGCTGGACTTGGGTGCAGAAGGAAACTTTCAAGACAAGAGAGGAAATTGCATTTTTCAGCCCAGTCCAAGCCATACTCATGCAGAGACATGTAGGTGAAGACTTGTCTTGTTTTTTCAAAAACATAAACAGCAAACAAAATCCCATCTTGTTTAAAGATTATTCAGTTTAAGTGGGAGGTTGTGTTTTTACATTTTTGCTAATAAAGCACACCAATAATTAATAAATGTTAACTAGTCCCCAGGGCTTTCCTTTTTTCACATGTTTATTTTTGTGTTATAAATGGCATCCATTTTCCACAACTCACTAAACTAGAGGATGAGGAAAAGAATCTAAAAGAAGAGCCATAATCCTCAAGGGGAAGAGCAAGCTGTTGTTCCAATCAAGATGTATCCTGACAAGTCAAGTTGTTGAAACCCATTAATTAGCACTTTTGGAAACAGTTGCAAAGTTAATTATTCTTCTCTGAGATGAAAGAAAGCTAATTTCTGGCATTTGCTTTGACAGTGACACGCGCTAACATTTTTAGAGCTGACATCCCTCAAGATAAATGATGCTCTGAAGTGTGCATGCAAACATTTTGACTGGGAGCTACTGTGGAGAGCTGACGGCCCTGGCACCCCTTACTGCAAATATTTTGCATCTGTTGGGATTGTGATCAAAGTTTGGAGGCTGAGAGGAGGGTGGGGGAACTTTTTGAGCTTCAGGGAGGGTGTGGGTGACTGGCTTTGGATGGGAGGCAATAACATAGTGCAGGCAACACAATCTATTCTATTTAGGTAACTCCAATAGGGAATGTAAACATTTCTAACTAATGGCTGGCAAAAAGAAATCCATTTTTATACCACTGGAATAGCCCTGCTGTAGGATCATATTCTCTTCATGGGTTGGTAGCAGCAGGTGAAACAGAAGGTCCCCAAAATGAAATTCTTTCTTGGTGCAATCAGGTGTCACTATCAGCTCATGTGCGTTTGAAAAAACAAGATTTGGGATGTGCAAACTCAGTAAAACTCCTCTGCCAAACCCCAATGTCCTCACCAGGAAGAACATTGGTGTGGTTTGGGATTTAGTCCCAAAAGCCCTTTTGCAATTTGGGAAGCTGCCTTGATCACGTCCTACATGTACAAGGGCAGTGAGGGGAAGGGTTTATCTGTAAATATAAGTTATTTAAGCCTCCTCTTAAGAATGCATTTCAATCCATGATTGCACCATTCCAATGACATTCAATCATATGCCTGAAACCTTGCCTTCCTCTTGCAATTTTTAGGGTGTTGCAGATGCTCCTTTTCTCACTTCAGGCCTTTGGACCACTGGCATCACTCCATGATGGATCTAGGTTGAATTCTAGGACCCTGGTTCATCAGTTTCTGTCCTCATCTCTGGAAGTCTGAAGGGTCAGCGTCAGATGAGTGAGGACAATGTCTAAAATGTAGGAACTGCTTTACACAGAAGCTGCACTGCCAGGAGAGCACCTTAACCAGAGCTGCTCTTTGGGGAATCCCAGGCTGACAAGCAGGACAGCTGAATTTCTGATCTGAGAAGGCCAAAGTCTTGCTGGTGGGTTCCAGAAGACCCTGTTCCTCTGGTCCATGCCTGGTTTGGGGTCAGCCAGGGCTGGGCAGGCAGGGCAGGATGCTCTCTGCTCCATCCCCTCCAGTGTGCTCAGAGCACTTCAGAGCAATCTTCCTCTAACACACAACCCTTAATAAATTATCAGCCCACTGCAACATCTTGGGGCCAAACCACCACTTTAGCAGCCTGTTGCTCCTTTGATAAAATTCTTCAGAAATAATAACTGCAGGCAGGTACATGAAGAGAGGAAATTGGTGGTAGAAAAAGTATTTCATTTGCTTTTCAGTCAGCATGTGGGGAGAAGAAATGGAGCTGGGAAGGTGATCTAAAGGACTCCTTGGTTGATATGCCATTCACACACAGCAGGGCAATCAGGAATGTGGAAACACCGGGTGCAGAGGGCTCGATCCAGTGTGGGAGGCAAACGCTACCTGTTCCTTCAGGGAGCCAAAATCACAACGTGTGCCAGCGAGCCCTCGCAGACAGCCTCATGCCAGGGCTGCTCAGTAAGGACTAGACTGGAGAAAAAGGACAAGGAATAAATGAAATGAAGGGATTTCCTGGGAGGAGCAGGGAGGTGGCAGTCCTGAGCTGAGCCTTGTCCTCTGGCACAGCCACTGCGCTGCTCTTTGCAAATTCCTCCGGCGTGCAGAGCACTTAGTGCTGCACAAATTGCAGGGATTATTTTCTCTTAACTGCTGATGGATTTAGAGACTGGAACTGGGGGTAGTGTCAGTAATTTGGTGCCTCAGGGGAAGGTACCTGCATGGGAGATGAACTTTATTCTGTGGGCACACAGAGTTGTGGCAGGAGTACAGGTAAAAGGGGAGGTCACTTAGCAGTTCCCCACTTTTCTGTGCTGAGGAAGGTTTAAGAGCTTTGGAGCATTTTTCAGTCAATGTAAAGCACGGAGAGATTTTTTCATTTATCGGTTTCAGTCTCCTTTTGCAACATTTGTGATAATACCAGGGTTCACTTAACAGCTGTAGAAGAAAATATTTCAGTCTATATAGAACAGAAAAATCGGAGATTAAAACAATTTGCTAATTGTGGCTGGCGCTGCGCTGAGTTATGCCCTGAAATTATAACTTTTAAGCCCCCTGTCTGATAATTTGCCCCATTTATTTAAGGATTATTTCAATCAGGGTATCTATCAGCCTTGCATAAGAGCATTAGCCGTTGATTTATTTAGCAATGCATATATTTATTTACATTTTAGCTTCCAAGTGAGTCATTCTTCTGACTTTGCTGTCAAAGGTTAAACAGTTTGATCCATCCTGGGGCAGACACAAAATGTGGAATAAACAAGTACAGGGAAAGTGCAGGCCATGAAAGGCTGGATTAACTCTGTGTTTACACCCCTAGCAGGCAACACTCATTCTGTGTTGCAAAACCAGTCTGTACAGCAACACAATTTTTGTACCCCCAGATAAGCAAATTATGTATTGTAATTCTCGTGGCAGAGTGAGAAAAGAAAATACTTGTGAAATTCGAGTGGAAAACCAAAGGTAGGAGAAGGAAATAGTGGTTGGAAACCCTTGGGAATGTGAAGCTTGGTCCAGAATACGGAAACAAAATAAACACTTTCAGATATATTGTGATTGTTGATTTTCTCAGGCCTCTGAAGTCCATTTCTCAGTGTGTGGAGAGCATTTTTGGGTTTCCTTCACAGGTTTTGGGCTGTGAGGAGCTGTAGCAGCAGCGAGTGCTGACGGGCAGCACGTGTTCAGCTGCCTCCGTCCCCATCTCGACGCAGCAGCACCTGGAAACACCAGCATGGAGACATCCTGCTCACACAAACACATCCCAACCTGCCGTCAGCTCCTTGCTGTCCTCTGCCCAGGTGATGTGGGAATCTGTGAAATCAGAGGGTTTGGGGAAAGCTGCACAAGGCAGGCCTCAGAGACAGCAGAACTGTGATTGGAGCTAAGCAATAGCCATAAGATTGGTCAGCAGGAAAATTATGTAAAAAGTAGAAAGGTAAGGACAAATAGAACAATGGTCTGTGTATTATTGCTTGTCTAGAATAACTCCCTAAGCTACAGAAAAGTTTATCTAGCTAGATATTAGGAAGTTTTAAGCTGATTAATAGAGCTCTGTGCATTGTGTTTTAAGGCTCACAAGCAGGTATTGTACTTGAAATAAGCAGGCATTGTTTTAACCAAAGGTACCTCTGCTCATAGTGGTTGGATAGAACTACTGTCAATGTGCTTTTGCTTTGTGTGATTGGTCAAAAAACTTATAAAGTGAGTTGTAACATTGAGTTCTTGGTCTACTACCTGAAATGTAAGCTCAGAGCATCTTCCCATTGTCATAACCATGTAATGAAACTGATGCTGGAAAATAAAACAGCTCAAGGCACATTCCTCAGCAGTCCTGTCCCATTTGTGACTTCTACATAGACCCCAGCTGGTGATAGGTGAGATGCAACAGGGACTTTGTGTGGTATTCACATTCTCTGAAGAGAGAGAGACATAATTCTCTCTCCCAGGATTTTTCCTGGGGAAGGCAGTGAGAAGTTCAGAGCAGAAGAGAAAACAATTCTTATCTCTATTCACTGCTCCTGTTGTTTGGCGCATGTGGAATGTGTTATGGAGATTGTTTATCCAAAGTGATTTGCTTATTGGACACTGGTGAAGGTTGTTTTGTTTCCTTGGCCAGTTGGGTCAAAGCTGTGTCCTGGCTGTCTCAGACAGTCATGGGTTTTCCTTAGTATCTCTTTAGTGTAGTATCTTTTTAGTACAGTATCTTTTCAGTATGTAATTTAGTATAGTAGTAGTGTAATATAGAATAGCTTAATAAAGCATTTGTTCAGCCTCCTGAATCATGGAGTCAGAGCATATTATTCCCTGACTGGGGGATCACCTGTTTCTACTACAACTTTGTTTAAAAGATGCCAGAACCCATTTAAGATTCCCAGGGCACCTGGGTTCAGTGTGGGGAGGTGGCTCCACGGATCCCTGCTCACTCAGAGACCTTCTTCTGTCTTCAAATGACAACATGTGAGAGGGCAGCAGACATCCAAGGACCACGTGGACATTGTAGGACCATGTTCCCACCATTTTCTCCTCCATTTGGCGCTGTCCTGGATGTGTCTGTGTGTTCATGGTGGGGGATATCAGAGGGGGAAGGTGTCAGACAAAGTGCTGGGGGTCGGCTCTGCTGAGCAGCTCAAAGCCAGCCCAGGTTAACTCGATGATCTTAGAGTTCTTTTCCAACCTTAATCATTCTGTGATAGCCCCACTGACCCCAAATCTTTGCTTGGTGACAGCCTGGCTCCTACAGATTTTGGCCATGAGCTAGAGGTTTGGGGAAGTGTGTGGGCGCTCTCCAGAAGTGAAATGGAAATCGAACTGGAGCTGTGCAGGCAGGAATGGAGAATGAGGCTCCTGAGCTCCTGCCTGGCACTGCTGTTTCATGATGATAATGGCTCCCCTTGGGAATACATCAAGGTCTATTTATCAATGTTTGCTGAGCACTTTGAGACCCTTGAACAAGGTGTTCTCAGGCTTGTGATAAATGGCCTTCCTCTCAATGGGATGTGGTCTCAAACACATTCCTGTTCTGAAGTTCTAGAAATAAACCTCAATATTCTGTTAATTTGGAATAGAGTTTTTACTTCATATATGCATGTATTCCTCAATATACTTGCAGTAATTAACTATTAGCTAACGTGTATATCTTTTCTTCTCTCTAATTTATTTCTAATTAACATAGATAAAGGATTGTGTTCCTTATTAGTACAGATGGTTACTTATTTCTACTTGTATAATTACAGTCATGTCCTGGCTTTGATCTGGATCCTGCTCTGTTGGATAAAAGGTAAAGAGGTAAAGCACAGAGAAACGCAAGTCTCTCTCACTGATCTCCTGTGCACAGAGCTCAGTGCTTTGGAGTGACAGTTTTTGTGTTAAAATCACCTTGTTGGGGTGTGTGTGACTGAGCAGAACCTGTCCTACTGCAGAATCACAGAATGGTTTGGGTTGGGAGGAATTTTAAAGTTGATCTGGTTCTAATTCCTTGCCATGCACAGGGACACCTTCCACCAGCCCAGACATGGCGACTGCAGCCCATTCTCTCTGGCTGTTGGAGATGTTGAAACCAACTTATGTGTGCCAAGAGAATGAGGATTCCTTGGGCCTGGCCCCTCCAGGTGTTTATCAGCCCATCTGGGCAGGTACAAGGATCAAGTCTTGCCCAGAAGGGATTGCAAATTATTTTCTTTGGAAGTCTGTTTCAATCCCTTTAGGAGCCCAGTCACTTCTCCATGTTGGGGCATGAGCCCGGCTGCAGGGATGAGTTCCAGCTGCTGCTGGGGGCAGCTCCACATCCTGCTCCCTCCCTCAGATCCACAGGGAGGAGCGAGGGGCAGCGGCCACAATCGGCAGAAAATGAAAAAATTCCCAACGAGCAAAATTACCCAAGGAATCTGGAGTGGCCACATGCACAATGCTGGGCTGGGAACCTGATAGTGGCATCAACAGGGACTGATTCCATCAGGCACAATGGATGCACCGAGGTGTAAATCAGGAATAACCTCACCACTGTGAGGGGGAGATCAGGGCTGGCCAACACTGGAATTGATGTGCTGAGTGATGGACGTCCCTTGCTTTTGGTCCTCTCTTTAAAGATCATTTTGCATTATATTGCAATTCCTTTCACAAGGGAAAAAAAGAAAAGGCCTCTCTGATTTTCTTGAAGGGACTCAGAGATAAAGACTGATCACATTACTCAGTAATTGGACCTTCATATCTATAATTGCATTGATTTCTCCTAAGTTTCAGGCATTGACTCTGGTGAGTAAGAGAGCATTGCAGCAGGGCACAGCTGCCAAGAATCCTCCTGCATTTGGGAGGTGTCAGCCTGGGAGGCTCACCACAGTTTGGTAACTGGCATTGCAAATTGCTTTATGAACAGTTTAATGCATTTAAGAGGGTAATAATTTCAGATCCTACCACACCATTTGTTGCAGTGGTGCAGAAGCACATCTATAAACTTTCCAGGGTGAAGGGAGGCAGGGGAAGGAGGGGAAAGAAAAAAGGAAAAGGGAGGGAGGGAGGCATTGCAAGGAAGTGGAAAACCTAATTGTTTTAATCATGCTTGATATTACACTGTGAAATTATAATTAACTTAAGAAGTCAGTCAAAACCAGTTAATAACTGTAGTGCAATGTGGCTGATTTGAAGTGCTGCTCGGAGGAGAGAGGAGCCAACAGCAGCAAAGCTGCTGGGCTGGACCCCTGCAAGCTGAATCAGTGCAGGGGCCCCCAGGCAGCTCTGCAGAGACCCTGCACAAGCAGGGACCAGCTCACACAGCATCAGCAGGGCTGGTAGCACGGGCAGCACTCCTGATGGTGCATTGGGAAGCCCTCTCCAAAGGAGAACCATCAGCAAGATTCCCAGCACATGGACAGGAGAAACTGAGGCAGTGAGAAAGTGATTTATGACATGTCAGCAGAGCACTTCCAGAGCCAGGGAAAGAGAGGGCAGCTGACAGGAGGAAGGATCAGGCCTGACTTTCAGCCTGTGCTGATATGGTACTTAAGCAGGAGCCTCTGGAGAGTACTCAGTTTGTTCTTTAAACATCCCTTTTCTTTTGCCCAATGGAGGGTAAATCTTTTCCAGTGATTCTGTTGCAGCCAGGAGAAATGTAGCCCTAAAAATGATTTGCACATATGGGAAAATCTCAATCTTCTTCAGCCATGCAGCTTTTTAAAAATACCTGGGAGTATAGGTAAGTGCAAACAGGGCTGTGCAGTTCCTTGCCTGTATAGGTGTAACAAGGGTTAATGAGCGGGGGAACAGGAGCGCCCTGATGGTATTAATATCCCAAAACACAAATATAGATGTGGGCAGTGCTGAACCCTGCCGGAGGCTGACAGTGATAAGGGCAGGGACACTGCAGCCAGCTACCAGCACCACAGCAGAAATATTTGTCACTGGGAAGCTGCACCCAGGGAAGCTCTGTGTGTGTGTGTGAGTGCCAGGTCCTGCTGGCACTGGCTGCTCCAGGAGCAGCAGCACTGATATTTACACTCTGCAGGATATATTGGGAGCTCTGGGTGGTGGCTGGGTGTCAGCATGGACAGAAAAACAGGAGAGGGAGGAATCAGAGTGGAATGTGGGAACAGGTCTGGAATCTCCTCTTGAGAGATGTGCACTGAATGTCTGCAGCTGATTTGTGGGGAGCTTTTACCACAGTGCTGTGGAGGAGGGAGAGATGTTCTGAAATGGGAACAGCACTCCAAGTTCTGGGTATTTCCTGCAGCCAGGTTGGGTGAAGCGCAGTACCCAGGGTGTGCTGAGTGTCCCATCCCCTCAGACTGTGGGCTTTGGCCAGGGATGGCCACAAGAGCAGCACAGCTGGGGACAGGACAGGTCCTGCCAGGCCTGCTACTGCCAGAAAACTTACAGAGAGGGGATGAGGAGCTTGTGACCATAACGTGTGCAAATGTGGCACCAACACAAGCTCATGGTGCTCTGAGTGGATGCTCAGATCAATTTTCTGCATATTGGACTTCAATGCCTCTCCTGGAGGTGCAGCTCTGAGGGACTTGAGTGCCTGGCCAGGCTGGGCTGAGCTGGCTTGGTCCTCACCAGGCACCCTAAATTCATCTTTCTCATTCATATCAAACCCAACAATTTGTTCACAGGATTTTCTTGGTGACATCCAGTCCATGCTCCCATCCATTTCTCTGTGACCAGTGCACCTGGTTTAGGGAATCCATCACCACTGCAGTCATGGGACCAGCCCCAGCAGAGAAGTCCTGCAGCAGGACACTGGGACACTGACAAAACCAGGCAATTTTGGGTGAAGCAGGGGCAATTCCATGGCCAAAGCTTGGTTGATTTTACCAGCTGTGGCTCCTGCTCTGGGGAACCCCTGAGTGACAGGTGGGGAAGGGTCTTCAGACTGTGTTACGAGTGGTCAGGTTCTGTCTCCCTGGAACATCTACAAAATGTTTTAGCCTTGCTGCTCAACTGCTGGAGAGGGGTGGAGTGGAATGTTTTGTGTTATGTGTTGATTTTTACCTTTGGAAAATATTACAAACCATAGTTAATCTATTAACTTAGAAAATATCCACAACTGGAAACTTCCTTGAAAGAAATCTGTCTGTCCACCTCCATCCTACAACTGCTTTGACAAGGACCTACTGGTAGAACGACCTGACTGAAATCAAAAGCTCTAAAAACACTGAAAGGTTTCTTCCTCACCCTGTCTTTTTCTTTTTTTTTTTTATTTTATTCACCATCCGTATTTCTGTGACAACTCAGCCCCGGCAGCCCCAGGGGACAGGACAGAGAGACGAGGAGTGGAAGTGCCCTTTGACTAAGCGGGCATTAAATGTTGGCTAACAACCGAGAGACACCGTGAGACTGGAGAGGGGGGGAAAGTTAAAAAAGAAAGAAAGAAGAGCTTTTCAATATGAGCATTCATGTAGTTTTGACAGGAGCAATTTATCATGGCCATGAAAGGCGGCTCCGCCTGCAGCACTGAAAGGCAGCCTGGTTAAACTTTTACCTGCCCCTCTGAAAAGGGAGCGCAGCCGCCACCGGGAGGGGACTGCTCCCTGCTCCGGTGGGTGATGCATCTTGCCCTGGGCTGGGGGAGGCAAGGGAGGTGCTTCCCAAACAGCTTGTGCCCATCTGTTGTGCACAGAAAGAAGACCCTGACAAGGAAGGGGGAGGGAGCGTGTGAGCCAGCGAGCCCGGATGGCCGTGCGGTGTTGGGGATGTCTCAGGATCATCTCTGCTGGTCACAGTGACTCTGAGATTCGGACAAACTTCTTTTATCCCAGCCTGGCTGTTGGAGAAGGAGTCAGGATTTTTCTGTTCTCCTTCTCGAGGTTATTTATTATTTCTTATCTATAAAATTCTTTCTCTGACCCGCCGCAGGTCTGTCTGGCAGGTTGAGGCACACTGGTGTTTTTATACTAAAAACTACATGTACCTCATGTACCATAACTTATTTACGTGTACCAGGTCTGTCGACACCAGGTTGAGGCACACTGGTGTTATCTTTTTATACTAAAAACTATGTGTACATTATTTACCATAACCCCCCAATACTATCAGCTATGTTAGACAGTGAGCTTCTACTCTAAACAAACCCAAAAGTGCCAACATCACAGCAGAAGATGGAGGCCAAGAAGAAGAAGGAGAAAGGCTGGACATGCCCAGATCCCTCCATCTTGCCTCCTGAACCCCATTCTAAAAACCCAAAAAAATCTCTTTTTTCACCCCATGACAAACTAATTATTATTCTACTTAGACTTTCGTGGCTTGCAGATCCTCATATAAAGTTGGTAATTTTTTCTGTGGGTCACAATCAAACCCACAGGTGTCTTGGGCTCTCTGCCAGGGTCTCTGAGCCCCTGGCAGGGGTTCTGGCAATCCAGGACAGCCAGAGGGATGTCCTGAACTCCAACCAGGAATGCAGCGATGGGATGGGAGCAGGGCTGGGAGCTGCACCCCAGGAGAGGCTGAAAATGAGTGCTGAGATCTCACTAGCCACCTTTAGCTGCCCTAGAGGTATGAAAGTCCGTGGAGCAATGTTCCCAAGCTGGGCAGAGGGGTGACCTGACATCCTGGGGTGGGCAGCAGTGGATGGGGGGAAGTGGAAACTGCAGTGCTGGGGTGCAGGATAAAGTGAGAGGTGGTGCTGGCATCCTTAGAAATCGTTTGGAAGAAACAGAAAAGATTATGATGAGGGAAAAAACCCCATGAAAATATCCCCCAACAATATTCAGCTGAGGTATTCTTTTGTCCCAGGGTTTGTCATGGGGAAAGGTGCTGGTTCTGCACCAGCTCGTGGCAGGCAGGAGCTCAGGCTGGCCAGGATCCTGTGCACAGGCTGCTTTTGGCCATATTCCTGTGTGGATTGACAATTCCCTGAAAAAAAAAATTCTGCTGAGAATAATTATCTATCTAAATTAAAGCATTTCTCCACAAAGAGTGGATTTCATTGGACTTTCATTGAATTTTCAATGGAATGGTTAACAACTTCCATAGCCATGCTTTTTTCAAATAACTAGCTGGTACTAGGCTAAATTGTACTGAATTTTCAATATTTTACATGCTAGAATTATGCTTCTTAAGTGGCTGTATTTTTACATTGTATGAAAGAAGCCAACCAATATCACAATAAAACCTTTTCTTCCCATCAAAAACTTCAGGATTTCCCATTTCCCCCCCTCCCTTGATGAAGACAGGATGATATTTTAAAATCTCAGATGAGCAACCAGATCTGACTTTTCCCTGCCTGTGAATCCATCAGCACTTGTCCCCGTTGAAGCACGAGTGGCACAATTTGTATTATTAAAAAGAGGAATGTGCTAAAATATTCCCCACATTTCAGGACAAAATCCAGCAGTGCTGTTTCAGCTGAACAAAATCCAGCCCCCCCTGTTTGACAGCTGAACAATTCCCTGAGTGTGACACAGCACACTGAGTTGTCAGGGATGTGTAGCCACAAACCAAACAACTGAACTCACCTATCTTCAACCATTTCAAATTTAAGCTTCTTTTTTAATCCAGCAATATGATTTCTCCTTGGGCATAAGAGAGGGAAAGAGGGAGATACGACTGCAAAAGATTTTCTTCCCCTCTGAAATGCAAGGGCTAAGGCATGGCTAAAGCTAGCTGAGAATTAAATTAATCTCATTTCTTACCCTCTGTATGTTTAATTCCTGTCCAAAAGCTGTTGATCACTTTGAGACAGCTCAAAGAAACACAAGTTGTTCTGAGGACTGTTCTGAGAGCCCTCTCAGCACGGACAGTGACTGTGTAGAAGGGGAAGCAGAAGGGGCATTAAGTGTACAGATATTCCTACCAGGCTTTTCATGCCATTAACGGGTGATCTTCCGACTCTGAAATAACATTTTTCCCCCCTCACATTTCTTATTTCATTATCCCCAGTTCAATACACATCAGTGCAGGATGAGGCAAACTAGTTAGATATATCAGGAATTATTTAAATTAGGGAGAGATGTATGGGTAGTTAAATACTTGGTCTTCTATTCTGCCCTAATTATGTATCAAATTACACTCAAATTATACCCAAAAATAGATGTAGGGAGGTAGTTCTGAAATCTCCAGGAGATATCAGTGGAGAAAGGTGAAATGAAGCAGGTGTTGCAAGTAGATCTAAACTAATGCAATATGAAAACCGTGCAGGACCATCATTTTCCATTGTGTCCTGTTATTACCAACATTTGCTCAAAATTTCTTTGCAAACAAGACCTGGTAATGAATGAGTGCTCTCTGGGCCCGGAGGAAGCATTTTATTTTACTAATGCAGGAGAATTTTGCTCTTGATTTTAATGCTGTTCTGATTCTCATTTGTCTTTGTGACAACAAGAGTGTTCCGGTAATGGAGCAGGTTTGTCAGACTGTCCAGCCACAGGGGAGGTGCTGGGCTGGTGCCTCTTGGGCTGGAAAGAGCTCAGGCTGCTTTCATGGAAGTGAGCATTGCTTTCATGGCATTGCTGGAAATCTGCACTGGCCCTGGTTTAGCAAAGTGGTTTACTGTGGTTTAGCAAAGCTGTTGCTACACCCATGTCCTGATTCACTTGGTGAAATGGTTTTCAAGCACTTAAACTGCTTCTTAGAGGATTACAAAACTAACTGAGCTCTGAAAATATTGCTCAGCCTGGAATTTCTTCTTTGAAAATAGTTTTTAGGTGGTGGACAAAAGCAGGAGGTCTGCACAGCAGCACAGCCCAGCTTGGTTTGGAGGGTCTGCATTGCCCGTGATCCCCATTGCCCACAAGGGTTGAGTGTCCTCAGCTCTCTGGGACAGGACAGCACTGGGCTCCTGCACACCAGCCAAAGGTGTCACTGCAGCCAGCAGCTGTACCTGCCCCATGTCCTGGCTCTCTACCTGCAGGCTGAGCTCAGACACCCACCCACCCCTCAGCTGGAGAGATATTTCTGGCATCAGCTTTGGAAAAAGCAGCAGATGGTCCCTGGAATCAGGTGTCCATCCAGGAGAAACGAGCAGCAAACTCTACAGCTGAGGGGAACATCATCATTTTGTTACTTCTGTAAGAGGAAAAACCTTCTGCAACCTGAAATAAAACCCCAAACAACCCCCAAACGTGCCAGCATATTTATGGCCTTTGCAGAGCTCAGCATCCAACATCCCCACTGTTATGATGTTAAGAATATCTCAGTGCTGGGGAGCAGTAACAGCAGGTCTGTGAGTGAGATGAGCAGATTCTCACTTTGTGTCTGAGGTGTCCCTCCCCATCAGCTGCTGCTGGAGAGACACATGAAAATATATCAACAGGGGGATGGTCCCTACCTCTTCATTGCTTCTGGATCCAACATCAGGAGGAAGTGGAGAATGGCCTATAAATAACAGCTGCTCCTCATTCTGCTGAGGGGACAGCAAGACAGACCTCAGCACACGGTGGATCGTGTCACAGACACTTGCTTGCCACCCTGACAGCAGCACAAACTGATTTTTGGGTAGACCCCACATCTGTGAACTGCAGGGCATTCCTCTGGAGCATCAAGAGATGCAGCATTGATTTTAGACTGGACTTTTAGACTGGACAAAGTCTGCTGAGAGCAACAGAGGCAGAAATGACAGTGTGACACAGAGGAAAGGGCTGCAGGACCTTTGGTGATGCCTTCCAGGATATTTTCTGTGACTCTGGGAGTCTGTTCAGCTTGCACCTATTAGTTAGGCTCAGTCCCAAACTCAGGAATGGGTGGTGAGGGACCAGCCTAGGGCTTGAGGTGCAGAGCTGCACTCTGGAGTGAGGGCAGGGAAGCTGCCTGGGGAGCATCTCCAGCACAACACTCACCATGGCAGACCTGAAAAGATTTTTTGTCCATGAAGAAGCCAAAATCCCATTTATGAAGCTATGCAGATAGCAAGCCTCAAGTCCTCCAGGGCATCTGACTACCTGTGAGAATGATATCCAAAATAAAGGCAGCTGATTACTTAGATCTCAGAAATATTCAGGAAGCAGAGCTGATGTTAACACTACTGAGACTGATTCAGAGCTGGAAGATCATCTGGATCTTCCTGAATCTGTTTTTCCTTCACTTGTGTCAGCACTTAGAGAGATCAGCCCCTTTGGTGATGGAGCACAACCTGATCTCCCTGGAAGCTCCACAGAGAAGCAGAGAGGAGGTCACAGCGGGCTGAAGTCCTCTGCCCCACATTGCCTCTGAAAAGAGAGCAGCAGAAAGGACACAGACACTTAAAGCCATCTAGAAAACCCATACTCTATTTCCAGCATCTCTTTCATAGGATAATTGCCACTAATCAGAAGTAAACATGCATATATATATTTATACATTCCTGTGCAAATTATATATTTACATGGAACTGACGGACTCAGACATCACCATTTTTCATGTCATTATGGAGCAGCTCAGTTAGCAAATGCTAATAAATATTTGGCTTTTGCAAATGAAACATTTTTTATGTGCTGCACCAACAGGCAGGGTAAGAAATGCCTGCTGGCAGGGAACATGCCCTGCCTTGGCTTTTTAATCTGGCTCCCATTGGGCTGCATGGCTGGTGGGATGTGCTGTGTGGGTGGAGGACAAGCAGCACTGGTGTGGTGTAAATATTGTCATCAAAGCCAGGTTTATTGGTGGTTCCAGTCTGCACTAACATGAAAAAGATCACAGTGGCATGAACCTATTGATGGGCAGGGCAGTAGCCTTGGAGAGTCTGGCTATTTCTGTGACCCTGAAATTGGGCTGATCAGCTGTGTCACTCTTCTCCTGGTGGGGAGGTCTGCAAGGAGCACAGTGAGGTCACGTTTCACTCTATGTTGTAGAGCCTTTTTGTTTGTTTATTTTGCACATGGCTCCTGGTCCATCTGCAGCAGTTTGTGGCTTGACATTTGAAATTCAACCTCTAAGTGGCAATGGCTGGGTTGATTGGATACTTAGGTCACATATGACAGCCTGATTTTCTTGTTGGACACACTTGGCTCCTAGAATTAGAGGCTTGCTTGGTCCACACAGTTCCATTTTTATTTTTAGCATTTAGCAGTAAAATTTTAGGATGGGAGCTCCAGCTTTTGTTGTGTTTGTACAGTACTCAACAGAGTCCTAATATGGCTTGGACTAATTTTTTGTGCTATAACTCTAAAAGAAAACAGTTCATATACTGGTTCTTTGTATATTATTTTAAAATACCTGGTAAAGAAGAAAAGGGATCTGAATTCAAGTTACAGCAAATTTGTTTAAAATATAAATTTTTAATAAAACCCCATTTTCTTTCCTAATAGAGTACTTTTCTAGCCCCTGCTATTTGTCCTTCTGCTGTGCCTGTCTCATGCTGAGCAGCAGCAGGAACTGGACATGCACACCATGTCCTGACATGCCAGACCTGGCTTTTCACACTGATGTCCCTTTGCACACCACAGAGACACTGCTCCAGAGGGGAAGAAAAAAAAAATCTATTTGCATCCAATCGACTGAGCTCTTTAAGTGCTGAAACTAGTAGACCAAATGAGTTTATTAGATTATCATTGCGGAAGTTAATAAAGAATTAATTTCTCTTCATGTGACATCCAAAGGCAGTTATTTCAGTGGCCTGTCCATTTACACAAAGCCAAGTATTTGTCAAGTGTCAAACTCAATTCCCATGACCCAGGCCTCCTCAATAATTCTGGATTAGGAATACCCTTAAATGACATTACAAAAATTTTATTCCAAGATGCATTGAGCTCCTGGGACTACTCGGGAATTTCAGGTTAGTGAAGGTTATGTAGTCAGCAAAAGCTTGTTGGAAATAAGATCTGGAATGGAAGGAGAGGGTGTGCAGTGTTTTTGTGACAGTGGAAAGCAGCACGAAATTTTTCCAAAAGGGGATCTTCTATTCTCCTTCCCTCCCTTGGAAATAATGCAGAGAGGGTTTATCTGCATTGCAAAGTGAGTGGCCAGTGTGATCTCCAGCACAGGAAATGCTGCAGTGCTGCTGTAGGAAGAGCAGCCTGGGTGCCATGAGGGGGAGGAGGAGGGGGCAGAATTGAGCCATCACTTGCTGCTCTGGGAATTCAGGGCTGTAAAACATCTTCATTCAGAGAGAGACCCGGGAGTTTTGCACATTCCCGCCTACCAAGTCAGACATAACATCAAAGAAAGAGGAATCTCTTTTATGTTTTCCTGTTCTCATTAGATTTAGACTGGAGATAAACTAGATGGAGACTAGGAATAGGGATAGTCTGGATATGAGGATAATCAGAAGGTGGGGTGGAAGATATCCCAATAGATAGACTAGATACAAGGAAGTAATTTTTTACAGTGAGCTTGGTGGAACAGATTTCCCAGAGAGCTGTGGATCCCCCATCCCTGGGAACATTCAAGGTCAGGTTGAGCAGCCTGGTCTGGTGGGAGAAATTGCTGCTCACTGCAGGGGGGCTGGACTGGGTGACCCCTAAATGTCCCAACCCAAATTATTCTGTGATTTATCTCTGATGGCCAGATACACAAAGCACACAGAGTGGACACACAGCATCCTGTCTTCTTCTAAAAGGGAAATGGTGTAGGGTGGGACTAGGATGATAGGTAAAGGATGGTAAAGAGAAAAAAAAAATCCATTTGCATCACTTGAGCCATCAGAAAGAGAGAATCCCTGTGAATACATTGACTTTATTGTATTTCAAGGTTATATGAAAATGGGAAGCTAGATGGTAATCAGTAGGGAGAGGTGCTGAGTACTGGACCCCTCTGGTTGGGATAATGCACCTTTAAAATGTAAACAGACAGTCTCAAGCATTGTTTTAATCATTAGTAATTTTTCATTTGAAGGAGTCACTCCATCATCCCCACAATTGAATTTCCCTCCCTCCCTCCCCTCCATCTCCTCCACTTCTCCTTATTGCCAGGACATTGTGAGTGTTCCCACCCAACCTTCTGATTAATGCTGGAATAAATCTGCCTGAGAGTTGGGGTACAGGACCTTCAGCTGGAAATCTGTCCCTGCAAGTTTCTGCCTGTGGGGGAAACAAGGACCTGGCAGTGTATTTCTTCTAATTCCACAGCTGTGTCTTTAGTGTTGTATAGATGGCTGTGAGCAGAGCTTGGCTACAAGGGTGGGCACTTCCCATCCTTGTTCCTGGGAAATAACTGCCCAATAACTCACTGCAAGGCTTGAGTGGCTCTGAGAGTGAGACCTGGGTTCATCTCACCTACCCTCATGGTCTGAAAAATGTCGAGAGTGCAATGTTTTCTGCTGCTGAGAAGTGAAGTGACTAATCCAAGCTTACAGTCTAGACTTCCTCAGCTGCCCTGGGAAAAAGGCAAGGTTCTCCACAAACTGATTCATCTGCCCTAAAATGCTTGCCCCAGACAGAAAGGATGAATCCTCCTTCAGAGGTGCCCATTTCTGATCCTGATTACAGAAGAAACTGGAGCTACCAACTTAGACAAAGTGCCCAGCCTGGACATGTTATGTGGGCTGAGTTGAACCTGCTCAAAGGAGCTTGGCCATGTGAGTAAGACTGACCTAAGTCTTCCTTGTCAAAAACCTGTGGTTATTGTCACACAATGGTCTTAAGTAAAAAAAGAAAACATAGATACAACATTAATAAGCATTTGAAACATAGATGTAAGTGACCACTCAAGTCTCACTTGGATGGAAGGTTTGCAGGGCAGCAGACCTGGGCTGGCTGATGGAAGGTTTGCAGGGCAGCAGCCCCTGGGATGGCTGAGGAAAGATATGGAACAGCAGCTGGACTGGGCTGGGTTCCATCAGCTCAGCTCGGTGCTGTGATGTGGCAGTGACACAAAGGGCAGGGTGAGGACACACATGTGACGTGGAAACAAGGGTCATGCAGGAGGAAAAGGGTTTGGAATGGCAGTGCTTTCTTTTCTGTCACTGATTGTCTCTGGAAATGGCACTATTCTGGAGGCACATTTCCAAGACAGAAGTAGGGATCTGAGGTATAACCTTTGCCTTTCTCTCAGAAGAGTCTCGAGAGATGACTTTGATTTAGAGTTGGCCAGCCTCCTCCTATTGAAAACCCTTTAATAATCTACTTTTCCTCCTTTTCTTAGCAGAAAATCTTCTTGTCTTTTAATAGCCAATGAAGATGTTCAGGCAACACAAATTCTGAAATTCCTTCCAGCCAGGAGCCTCCAGGATGAAAGTGTGGCTTGGAGTCTCAGAGCTGTAAATCAGCCTCAGGGTGTGCTTTGTTGCTTTGGGCTACCAAAGCCCAGAGCCTGGGCAATAATTCTGGGCACTGTTTGCAAGGACATTTGCACTGCCCACTAATGGTCACTGTGAGGTTCAGGAACTTCAACTCTCTGTTTTTGGAGCATCTAAAACACCTATCTGGATAACCAGACACAAAACTACTTCTACAGGAGTTCATTTTTTGCTTCATTTTTCTTCATTTTCATGCTGATTTCTGCTGGATTTGAACACCATGTCCCTTATCGCCCTTCTCCATCCAGGCAGGGTAGCAGGGAGGGGATGAGCTGGGAGCTGTCAGGAGTGGGGATGAGCTGGGAGCCGTCAGGAGAGTGATGCCCACGGGAGAAGGAGGGGCAGCTCGTGTTCCCAAGGCACAGCAGAGGCTGACACAGCTGGGGAGATGTTAAACTTTAACTCAAACCCTTCCCAGGGCCAGCGGGCGCCTGCAGAGCCAAAGCAGAGCCGAGCAAGGAAGATGCTGAGCTGCTGGATGGTGTGTGGGTGAGAACAACAAGGAGATGCTTCTCCATATCTCTCCCCCTATCCTGCTGTGATGCTGCCTGGTGGGACAGCAGGAGCCCCCGGGGGTTTCTGCCCCATCCTGCCTGCCTGGGTGTGGTGCAGAGCTTCCCTGGAGAATGGCTTTGTCCCTGGGTTGTTTCTCTCCCTGCTGTCTCTGGGAGCTGCAGGACCCTGATGAATGGCTCCCATATCCTGATCAAAAAGTCTCCCTAACAGTTTTACTGTGTTTGTGTCCCCCTAGTTAAGATAAATTAGACAGGCTAATGAGACTGATTAGTCTTTAGCTGCGACCCTTGGCCTTTAGGATGTACTTTGAGCTAATAGAGAGAATGGGGATTATAGGCTGTGATAATGTGCTTGTGTTGGCCTTTTAAAGGAAAACACATTTATTGCTGCTTAGAGGAAATTGATCTAACTGTGCTGGAAGCATTTCTATGGACTGAATATGGAATTTTTATTAAGTAGGTGACTCAGGTTCAGCCAAGATTGCCAGCTTGGAAATGAGCAGGAGATATTTTAGGAAGATTCCACCTGCTGGCTGCCTCTCCAACTGATAACAAGTTTCACTCATCCCAACTGTGATCTGCTGCTCTGCATGTCAGCTGTGGAGCTCTAGGAACTTGGACTGCAATCCCCAGGTCCCCTGGCTCGGGTCCAAGCTAACAAATCATCAAAGACAACCAGTTGTGTTTGCATGTTTACTAAGAGTTCAACTATTTGATTCCCTTCTCAGCCTGCAAAGCCAAATGGCTCCCTGAGTTATCCTGGGATCCTGAGGCAAACAATGAACCATCACACAGCCAGTTCAGAGCACAGCAGGGAGCTCAGGGGCCCAATCCTGCCCTAGGGATAAGGTTTGATTCCATAGCCTAAAGCCGCACATTTTCTGCTTCGTGCACAACAGAAGCAGTTGTGTTCCTGAAAGTTTTCTCTGATAATATCAGCTGGACTTATAAAAAATGCTCCTTCTTCCTGCAAGCCCTTATGGGCTCATGCTCTGAGTGGGTCTGGGTGGTGCATATGGAGAGTTTAACTGGTTTTCAGCAAGCTCTGACCAAGTACTGCTCCCACATCCCCTCTGACAAGTCCCCAGGTTTGGGTTGGGGTGGGTGAAACACTTTGCGCATCCTCTGTAAAACACTTTGTGCATCCTCACAAAGGACGATGCAAAATGCTGCTGCACCACCCAGGGGTGTTCTGCCTCCACTTGGACCAGGTGCAAATGGAAAATGGTCAACTAAAGCATCCCATCTCACTGGGGCTGGGGAGAGCAGCTCTGCAAATCTTCTGACAGGAGGAGCCCAGCTGAGCTGCCCTGCAGCCAGTGCCAGCCTGGGCTCCCAGCAGCAATGCCCTGCTGGCTTTGCCTCTGGGCAGTCACAGCACAGCTGGGCTGGAACTGGGAAAATAAATTTGGTTTTAAATAAGAAACTCAATTTGCCTAGCTTAGTTTGATAAATGTTGTTTGATAAACAAGGATAGGATGGATTTGAGCTCAAACAGAGACCTCAGCCAAGGCTGTTCAACCACGGCTGCAAACACATCCCTGGGTGGTACAGAGATCCCCACCAAGGGGCTACCCAGGCCTGGGAAATTCAAACCCCCTACAAAAAGAAGTTCTAAACCATAAAACACTCTGTTAATGACCCTCCCCACATAATACTGGACCACAGCTGATTTTTGTAAAAGCTGTTTGACCTTACTCACATCTCATCTCCACCCTTCATTTGCTGGCCCAGGCTGAGCTGGTTGCCTGGTTTTCCAAAGCTCCATCTCTCGGTCCCTGGAAGGTGTTCTGTGTCCATCTGACTCTACAAGGAACCAAAGGGGATGAGGTGTGCAGACCCCTGTGCAGTCTCCTGCCACATCTGATGTCCTAATATTATTTTTTCTCCATTTCAGTGGAGTAATGACTGAGCAGCTGCTCTGTAAAGCTCAGCAGATCAACGTGCACTTCCAGTCATGTAAAACCACAAAAGGGCTCTGGGCAGGTTGCAGCTTGTAACCCAAGTGAACCCATGCAAAAAATCTGATTCATTATAAGCAGCGATACCCCATCTGACATCACCTTGTCATTA
Organism: Melospiza georgiana; assembly: GCF_028018845.1. NCBI lineage: Eukaryota > Metazoa > Chordata > Aves > Passeriformes > Passerellidae > Melospiza > Melospiza georgiana. The sequence continues at coordinate 9,604,019 of NC_080446.1, forward strand.
ATCAGGTGATCCTTGACACTTTCCATATTCAGGCACCTTGCAGTAAATAGTCTTATCAGTCTTTTACAGCCATCACAAGTGGGGTCTGACTCAGACAAGGTCAGTGTGGGCCCATGGGAGCACTGGAGCTGCCACCTTCCCCACCTCTGCACCAGTCCCTCTTTTCTGAGAAGTGATACAGCTGGTCAAAGGTTCCAGCCGCAGCCCTGAAGTCCTGGAAGGGCTCCCCAGCAGCCACAAATCACTTTATAATGCTCTATCACATGTGATAAGTCCTGAACTTTGCCACCTTTCCATGCAATGCTTTAGGATGCTGAGAAACCAGGGAGCAGCTGTGGGAGCAGATCCTCAGGCAGCAGCTGAGGTTTGAGTGGAGCTCTGACCATGAACACCAGCTGTCCTGGTGCTGTCCAAATGAAACAGAAAGAGAAGCCAGCTTCCAAATGCAGCCCTTTCAGTGAGGACAATGCTGAGATTCCTCAAACAGGATGGAAAATCGCAGCATCACAGCCCCTGGTTGTTGTCTCTGTTACAGACACCCAAGGAAAATGAGTCTTGCAAAGTGTTTTGCGGGTTTACATGGGGGAAATAATCAGGAACAATATTTAGCAACAAATCTGTATTACTTGAGCACTGATCCTGCCACAAACCATTGGAAAATGGCTGTATGAACACTGAGCTGGGAAGGGCTGATCATGAATAAGGTTAATTGTGAGAGGGAGTTTCAAGGAGCAAACCTGTTAGCAGGTAAGCCAGAGTATTTTAATTGGAAACATTCTTGTCTTTAATTAAGAATGTTCCTTTTCTCCATTGAATGCAAACTTTTATATTTAGGTAAAAAATTTATACCAAGTTTCAGTAACTTTTACTAAATGGGTGCTTTTATTTACTGAAACCCAGCCCATGGTAAATGTGCCCAGTGTCCCTACTGTTTAAATTCAAGGGGAACTTTCTAGATTCTTCCTCCCTGGTGACTTGCTCTTGTGTCCAAAGGTCTCTACTACCTTTATTTTAACCTGAGATTTGTCAAGGCAGGAACAGAACCTTCATAACATCTGCCATTCAGATGATGGCAGGCAAAGAATAGCCTCCAGCTGCCAGTAAATCAAATGGAGTTGCACCAGGGTTGATGTTGCTTGAAATTCTTGCATCAGTGCTCAAAAGCCAGAGAGGGAAAAATAAAAAAGGCAAAAAAGGAGATAGGGAAAGAGAGGAGAAAAGATGTGCTGCTGATCTGAGTGAGAACAGGTCACTTCCCTGCCCCTCACTGGCAGGGCTGAGCTGGAGGCTATTTGGGGTGAAATGAAGAATACTTATTTGTAATAGAATCATAGAAAGGTTGGAAAAGACCTCAAAGCTCATCCAGTGCCACCCCTGCCATGGCAGGGATGCCTTTCACCATCCCAGGTTGCTCCCAGCCCTGTCCAGCCTGGCCTTGGGCACTGCCAGGGATCCAGGGGCTGCCACAGCTGCTCTGGGCACCCTGTGCCAGGGCCTCACATCCTCTCAGGAAGGAATTCCTAATTCCCAATATCCCATCAAACCCTGCCCTCTGGAAGTTCAAAGTCACTGCCCTTGTCCTGTCACTCCATGTCTTTGTCCCCAGTCCCTCTCCAGCTCTCCTGGAGCCCCTTTAGGCCCTGGAAGGGGCTCTGAGCTCTCCCTGGAGCCTCCTCTTCTCCAGGCTGAACAATCCCCACTCACTCCTCCTGTCTCCATAAGATAAGCAGCTTTTTCACTACTGTTTGATCTGAGCACCGAGGGAAGGGCAATGGAAGCCCAGCAGCCTCTCCACCAGCAGAAGGTTCCATTTTCAGTTGCACACATTCAAATTCACTGCACTTTATTAATGACTGGAGGAAGAAAGGGCCAAATCCACATAAATAAATCAAACTGGACTGCTGCCATGATGAGCACGAATTTGGGTGGTTCTGTGTTGTTGTCTCTCTGTATGCAGTCACTGGAGAGAAAAGGAGATATTTTAAGTCAGAAACTGAGTGTCTGTGGCAGACAATTTGGGTAGAGGGAAGAGCAAAGCTCTCTGCTAAGGGGCTGGGGGAGAAAAAGCCATCCTCTGAAAAGATGAATATTTGAAAATGCCAACTGCTACAGCTACTGCAGGCTTATTTACCAGCACTCTGAGCCTGGCTGGAATTGATCTGTGGGGATAGGGTTGCTGCAAAGGAAACAAAAACAAATGGGGCTTTGGTTCTGGGATGGCACTGCTCAGTTGGCAGGAACAACTGGTTGTGTCCTCCCTTGGCAGGGCAGCAGGAGAAGCTGTTAAACACAGACCCAGAGCCTGTGGCACAATCAGGAGAAAATGTGTGGCATTTCACTGGGATTCATGGTGCAGGGAGTAAAACAATGTTAATTGTGGAGAGCTGATTCATTCAGCAGAAAGCCACACAGGGAATTGGAGTTTTGGGCGTCTGAGAGCAGAAAGCACTTAGAAGAAAGTTTAGGAATAAACTTTCTAAATTTACTTTGCTCTCCTATGAACCTGTCATTTTTGCCTTCAGGTACCAAGGTGCATTTTCCCCTCATCACTATTCCTAGTCCATTGGTGGGGAAGAGGAGAGAAGATCAATATCTCTGCAGAAGGACTGTGCACTTGTTCAAGCTTCCATCAGCACATGCAGGCAGAACCAGAGCAGCCTGCAGGTGGTTTTACTGACATCCCTGTTCCTGACAAGTTTGTTTTACTCCTTTAAACAGTCCAAATTTTAATGGTCAGAAACCAGACCTAAGGCACTTCTGTAATTGGCAGTTTGTTGTATTAAGATGCTGCTACCAATGCTCAGTGTAGCTTTTCCTATGGAATTAGTCCCTAATGTGAGGGATACACAGGGTTACACTGGTGTAATCATTAATAAAAAGGAAAAAATAATTAAAAATTGCACTTCTGAAAGCTCATTAGCAAACAGCCCCAAGCTGAACTCAGGATCTGAGCCTGGCATGAGGACTGGGGTGAATGGAAAGGTCACTGTGGAGAGCCCTGGCTGTGAGCTGAGCTGAGTTTGAGTGAGGATGTAGCTTTGGGTAATTCTGGCATCCTAAGGTCTCAAGTAATTCCCACTTGTGTTTGCTTGTATTTTTACTGTCTGTCTTTTGCACTTCTGCCTCTCAGATTACCAGGGCCGGTGACAAGGAAATATGGGAATAGCCACCCAATCAAATTAAAAAACATTAGAAAGGTCAAGCACATACAGGTTGCTCTCACACCATGAGTGGGAATCAGATTTCCTGGTATCTCAGTAAAAGTGCCAGATTGTGTTAACCAGATAAGGAAATGGGAGCTTCTAAGTCTAAAACCAGGAGTAATTTGCCAGGGGATCTCTTTTCAAGGAAAACTGTGTGATGGTTAGGTTTCTTTGACATCTCTACCCTGTGGATGAAAACAGCCTGGCTGTGCTTTTGTGTTTTTCCCTGCCCAGTTTGGTCCTGGTTCCACAGGCATGAGAGTTCCTGCAGACAGACCTGCTGATGCTGTAAGAGGTGGGAAGAGGAGCAGTAAATAAATGCAGTATTTGTCCTGGAAAAGCATTACTGGTAAATAGCTTTATCTGGGAGGGAATCAAGGTGCTGAAGCTCTGACAGATGCCACCCTGATGTCCCTTCCACACATGACTGAATCTCCAGCAGTCTGTAGACATAATATCCATATAGCTTTATACAAGAGTTCTAGGTTGTAACTACCAGAGCTATCTAATGAAAACTCCACAGAGCAGCATGTCCTCAGACAGAGACCTTCTCCTCTGGAAGCACCACCTAAGGACAAATTTTAACATGGATTTTTGGAGACACAATCAGAAGTTTAGACATTTTAAGGAATAGACATCCTGGGAGAGTTCTGCTACCAGGCAAGATCAACTTTGTCATGGCTTGACCATATGGGCAGCAACCATCCTAACTGGGAAACATCCTGCTCTGCTTTTCTTGGTGATCTGTTTGAGATTTGTAATGACGGTGGGCTGTTTCTCAAAGGTCTTGCTTCCACTTTATCCCAGGATCAGTGGTTCATTCAGGATTTTGAAGACCGTTGCACAGGAACAACCTTCATTTTTGAAGATAGCAACTCCTGAAATAATGAGTAAATAAACCCTGTCACCTTGACAGGCTAACATTTCCATCTCCCCCTTCATTATTTATTTATGTATGGTTCCTGAAACCCATTTCCCAAATTCTCCACCCTCACCCTCCTCCCCCTACTTGGTTTTAATGAATCGAGGATTGAATTCTGGAGCACACCTTTGAGTCAGAGATGATAAAGCACCCAGTCTTCTGGCAGTCCTGTAAATGCTACCGTGGCTTCCAAAGAGTTAATTCATTATGGTCCATTGTCCAGTCAACTTTATAGCTAGCAGCAGATTGGAGCCAACTTGAAATGCTGAAATGGGGATGAAAAATGAGCAGAGCCTTGGTGTGCATTAAATATTTAATATTCTCTCAGTGGGAGGTGTCAGGAAAAGGACCATATAATAAATACTACAAGAGACAATTCCATCACTGACTCGTCTGTTAATGACCTCATTTGCTTTGACAGAAACATTACAGATGCAGCCTCTTCGCTTCTGTGGCCCTAATAAGCATCCACATTCCAGTTGGAAAGCAAATTCCTGCTCCTGCAAGGCAGAGGAGTGGGTTGGAGCTATGATTGCCTCCTTCTCCCTCTCTCTGTCTCCCCCCACTCCACAGATCTGGGGCATTTAGAAAGAATTTTGTGTGGCATGAAAGGTATTTGTGGCAGCTGCGTGATTTTGGCAGGAAAAGCGAAAATTTTATCAAACTACCTGGAAAACATGAACTCAAAAGAATGTTCCCTTCCCTTAGAGGAGAAAAGTGCTTCCCATCTCTTCCTTGAAATCACCAGCTTGTGAACTGTGGGAGCTTGGCAATGGTGTTTGAGGATGTGCTGGTGACCACCTCCAGTTTAACCCCTGTAGATTTCTTGTGCCAGGAATGAGAGCATCCTCAGGAGGATTCACCCAGATGCCTCCTGGTGAATGTTTCCCACCTCAGCAAGGAGATCTTGGATCCCATCGCATTCCTGGAGCACATGTTGGCCAGATCACAGGATTTTCTGTGCATTGCTGTGACCTGCAGCCCTGCTGGTGCCACAGAGGGATGTTCTGCCTGAGCCCCAGTATTACAGGGGCTTTGGCTTCAAACTAAGTGTGAGCAGCATGTTTTCTCTCTTCCTCTATTTATGTTTGAAAGGTCTTCAAAAGCATCCCTGCTCTGATGGCTGGAAGCCAGGTCTACATGTATTCATATCCAGTTCCTGTGGAGTTGATCTTTGCCAGGTTTCCCCTTCAACTTAATTAATTCTTTTCCTGCCTGGGCAGATAGATCCCGGGATGTTTGTGTCACTTCTCAGTCTCCTTTTTAATCCTGGTTGAGCAAATCAACCTCTTTGTGTTTGTCTAGAAAGGTTCCTGATGGCTCTCAGCATCCCAGTGAACTTTTTCTTCTTCTGTCCCTGCTTCAGTTTCTCTTCTTGAGTAGTAAAAACTGATGGGGTTTGAAATGCTGTGTAAAATGATGTACATTCCAGCTTTTCTCTAGCAGGAATTCCTCCCACTCCCAGCTAGAGAGCTCAGTTCTCCCCTCCCTGGACAACTGCTGGGTTAAATTTGAAGATCTCAATATTAGTAGTCTGGAATCCATCCAAATTCTAACACATTTCCTTTCCTTCTTACTGCAGTGTAAAATCATGTTGAATTTCTCTGAACTTCTCATTTACCTCCAGTGTTAACTTATTCTCTCCTCCAAACTTTCTTCTAAGGCCTTGCATGACTGCAAAATTTCAACATTTTTCCTACGTTTATCTAGGCTCTTAGTCTTTCTCTTTAAAAAAAAACAAACTCAATTTCCTCAGAGAACTACAGTACTTTTTGTAGGATAATATGGATAGTAAACAAAACTCAGATTGTAAAAATGAAGAGTAAAAATAGGTATTTGTGTTCTGCTCAGGTCAAGTGCATACTGGGAGGCTCAGACTCTGCTTTGGACATCTGGGGTTGACAATGCTCTTGCCCTCTCTTTTAAACTAGCAGTTTTCTGCCTCAAAGTGAAACTTGAATCTAAGCACATTACAAATGGTAAAGATGATGAGGTGGTGACAGGGGCCTTAGAGACACCTCATAGTTCAGTGCTGGAGGCCTGGACAGCTGAGCTGCTGGGGGAGGACTCCAGAGTCCAAGCTCAAATGTCAGCATCTTTGATTAGAATCTGCTTTTTGGGATGGATTATCCACATATTATTATGTATTATCCACCATAATGGATTATCCACCATCTCCCTCCTTCCCAGACACTGAGGCCAGTGATGTGGGAAGAGGTGTCCACTGTGCTCCCTGCTGGGTCAGGGAGCCAGGGGCTGTTTGCTGTGCATGCCATGGCATTAGAGGAGGTTTGGCACAGGGGAGGGTGAGGCTCCTTCCCCTGCTGCTCCATGGGCCAGGGGCTGTGCTTCAGCAGGGTGCAGGGGGAGGATGCTGAACACAAACCAGCTCACTGCAGGCTCCAGAAGGAAGAGGGAGCAGGAATGGAAATAAAAAGCTGGTCAGAAACGGGAAGGGAGTGTGGCTGCCCTCGCTCTGGCTCTGTGTAGGCTGCCTCAGATGCCACACATTCTGTGCATTACAACAAGGCAGTTGTTTGTAGCGCTGGATCCGTGCAGCAGGGAGATAAGGTTCTGCCTTTGTAGCAGAAGCAGCTGCAAAGGAGCAGAAAAGGTCTTAGAACAAGAAATTAGTTCATCTGAATTCTCACCCTCTCTCTCTTTTGCTTCTCCAAGCCAGACAGCGACAGCATCTCCCTCCCCTGGTGCCCTGCAGGCGCTTTGCGCTGGTGTGGCACCAGCAGGGATTTGTCCCTCTGCCTCTGGGGACTGGGCAGGGAGGGTCCCTGGCTGGGGTCCTGCCCCAGGGGACGTGGCCCCAGCCCTGGGCTCCCAGGGCAGGCAGTGGTGAGGCTCACAGAGTGTGGAGGCAGCACAGGCACTCACACCAGGGCTGGAGCTGCTGCTGGGCTGTGCTTCAACGAGCCCATGGCTACAGCAATAACACAATAACAGGCTAGAGAAACTCTAATATGGCACAAGTCATCCATTCCACGTCCAGCATGGGCAGAAGGAGAAAATACCTAGATTATACCCTATTAGTCTGTGCTGGATGCATTCAGATGAACCTGGGCAGGCAGCCTTGAGCATGACACAGCTACTGTCTGAGTGCTTGGCTCTGCAGCCTTAATGATGTTCTTTTAATGTAGCTTTTAAAAGTGCATAATATAATATACATTGTCTGTCCTGTCTGTCTTTTATAGCTGTAAAAAATGGATCAGGTATATGCTCTGACATATGGATCCATCCCACCCCCACACACAGACAGACACCCTGCCACCTTCCTGCACTTGCTGAAACACCCTGTAAGGTTTACGTTTGCTCTTAAATAATTATCACCCCATGCAATAAAGAAATAACTCTTTTTGCCTTCAAAACTTTGCACCAGTAATTTCTTATTCTGTGTTTCTCAGGAGCTGGGCAGTTCCCTGGTTGTTCATTTCAGGCTGGAAAGCTGTGAGTAAATCTGGACAGGGCTGCAGAAACTCACTGTGTGAGGGGTGTAAAGGGATGAAACTCACAGTCCAGGTGGAAGAAGAAGGAGGACACAAGGCAGAGAGAGGAGATGAAAAGGCCCTCAGAGCCCCACCTGGGACTCCAGAGATGTGTCCCCTCTTCCCAGCCTGCTCTGCCCATGAGTTGCAGTCTGAGCTGGCAGTGCTGCTGCAGGGCTCTGGAGGCCCCAGCCCTGCTGGCAATGTCCCCAGGGCTGATTTAGAGAGGTCACCTGTCACTTGTGTAAAGGTCACCCGAGGTCTGTGCTGGGGACAGTCCCCACATTGCCGGGATGTCACATAATCATTTGATTTTACATTGCCTGGGCCCTGCCAGGCGAGGGGAGGAGGAGGAGGGATGAGACTGCGAGGTCAGCAGCATCTTTATGGATGGCAGAGTGAATGTGAGGTGAAAGGGATCGTTGCTTTTGCCTCCCCAATAAACCCCTTTTCTCTGCCTGAACGGAAGCCACGAGGAGCTGCTCGGCTAATTTATATTAATTCAACTCCATTAATGATGAGATATCATCTCTTCTCTCAGCAGGAGGACCATCAAAAGGATTTAATACTGAGCTGCTCCTCTGACAAGCCCACGTTGGAGCCACAGCCACTCCATGGCTGGGCTGAACCTTCCACAGCCACAGCTTTTCCCAGGGCCTTGTTCAGAAGGGCAGTCTCACATCATTAGGATTATTTTTGGGTGAATCCTCACATTTTTGGGTGAATCCACACATTTGGGTGAATCTCAGCGCTGCTCAGGCACGGATGAGCTGGAAAGCTCTGTGGGGAGGAAAGGACATGGCACCTATGCCCTGCCTTCCCCAGGCTGCTGATGAGCATGGGACATTTCAAGTGCCCTGCAGCCACAACCAGCATGAGTTGCTGTCTGCTCTCCTTGGCTGCTGCAGGGTAGAAAATTCCCATTTTTTGGAGCCAGGAGAGGCTGTGGGAGCATGAGTTGCTGTCTGCTCTCCTTGGCTGCTGCAGGGTAGAAAAATCCCAATTTTTTTGAGCTGTGAGAGCCTCCTGCCCTGTTCCTGGGCAGTAGTGCTCTGTGATGCAGCACAATCCTGCCAGATCCCCTCAAATGCAGAGAGTCTGTTGTCTTCACCAGGGACATGCCAGAGGAAAAAGCACCTGGACCATCAGGAACGTTTCACGGATTTCCATGAAATCGGTTATCTGGGGTTTCTTGTTCATTCACCATGGGGATTCTGAGGGATGGACACTGAGGCACCAGGCTGGTGGAAATCAGGCTGTGGTGTTGGGAGGGACTGATTCCCCCTGGGATCAGAGGGTCAGGGGTGCTGCACAGCAGAGATCAGCACTGTGGGGTCCCTGCAGAGCGGGGGAAACTGAGGCACAGGTGGGGAGGCTCACATGCCCTCAGTGTGGGCAGCTCTGGGACCAGCACTGGGAGCCAAAGCAAGGAGCAGGTGCTGGTTGTGCCCATGGAGGGCTGGACAGTGCCCCAGGGATGCCCACGCAGGTCATGGTGGCCAGAGGGGTTTGGCAGATCCAGCAGGGCTGCAGAGGAGTCTCTTGTTCCCTCATCCATGTCCTGGCAGCAGGAGACAAGACTTCTTGCTAGTCATGTAATTTAATTTCTCTCTTTGCTTCTGGCTGATAGTATTAAACTCCTGGCCTCCGAAACACACATACAAATATCTTTTTCTTTTTTTTCCCCCTTTTATAAAAATATATTTTTTTATATTAACATATTTCCTTTTGAAACTGTGTGAGGCTTTTCTCAAAACTAATGGATTTTTTTTCCTCCCCTTGTCTGGGCCAAATGTATTCAAATCTTAACTCAGTTAAGTCAGAAGATTCCTATCGTCTCAGCAGGGAATCCCACCCTTTATTCCACAAATCAGCATCCTTTTTATTTGACTTTCTGATCTCCAAAGGAAAAGGGATGCTTTTTTTTTTATAGAGGTTCTTTTTTTTTTTAAGTTTAACTCTGACGTTGATGTTGCAATGCTCTTTGATAGCTGAGAACACAAGGACTGACTTCAGGAGCAGCTGAAACTTCATCAGGAACTAAAATATAAGAAGAAGGATTCAGAGTGGGAAATGGCAGAAAGTGATACTGTTGAAACAACCCTTTGAAATTTCCCAAATGATGTTTGATCTGTGAGTCCCTTAAAGCTGCTGCAATACCTTTAGTATCAAAATGATCTCTTTTTTATTAAGGGGGGACAGGAAGCAGAGGTATTTAAATTTTTTTTAGTGACACTCAGAAGAAAAAAGTTTAATTTTAACCTGCAATGGTTCCACCTGGAATTATTTTTTTTACATATGTTTATCTGGGATTTAGTAGGATTCTTTCATAATTTTTTTTCTTCTCTTCTGCTTGAATAATACTTTATTTCAAAGGAGCAGCAGAAGAGACACGAGGGACTGAACGCTGAGGAATAGATTACTCCTGAAACATCCTCCCTTATCCTCCCCCAAAATGAAAACATGAAATAGAAACGCTTTGAGGCGAAGGGAGGAAGGGCCCAAGAGCAAAAGCAGTGCTGTGGCATCGAGCTGCTGGCAGGGTTCTGTGAGCCCTGAGGCTGCAGTGATGCCCCTTGAGCCCCAGCTGGGCTCATCCCCCAGCAGGGACACAGGGAAAGGAGCTGCTGAAAATCCCTAGGGAGAAATGGCTCTGGGGGGAATGGCATGGGGCATGTCCAGGCTGTAGAGAAAATAAACCTGGAGGGGGGGAAATGTGGCTGCCTTGGTTGGTGGGGTAAACCTGGGAGAAATTTGCCTTGTGGTTTGTTCTGTGTGAAGGGCCCAGCTATAGGTTTGGGTGGTCAGAAAAGAAAGTAAAATATCTCATTAATGTCATAAATGAGAAAATACCTCAATGAGAAAATACCTAAATGAGAAAATACCTCAATGTATGTCCCCTACATAGCAAGGGCAGGATTTTTGTCAGATCCATCCAGACCACGTATCCATGCCGTGATCTTCCCTGAGTTATAACTTCCCCACATTAATTTTGGGCATGTACTTAGGAGCTATTCAACCAAGTATCTGAGGAAAAGAAGCACATTTTTCTGATGCAGTAGAAAACTAAAGCGAGCCAAAAAGCAGGGCACTGGGTGCAATTAGCACAGCTTCATTTCAGAAAGCAACAATTTGAGCAGGTCACCTCCTCTGCAGATTGCTCAGGGATTGGGCTGCACCCACACTATTCACCACAGCTCCTTACTCTTGTAGGAAAGCAGCACAAAAAAGACTGTGTGGATTAGAGGGGAAGGAGCATGCCTGTTTCTTCTGCAATTAATATCATATGCAAATGAAATGTTTCCACTGGAAGTTTGCAGAAAGGGAAACGCTGCCACTTACCACCATCTCTGCTGAGCTAAAAGGTTTCTTGCAGATAGCATTTTTCATGCAGTGCTGGTGTGCTTTACAGTTATTGAGCCCTGGCAAAATGTCTGTAAATCAAGGCTGTATGGATTCGGCATCCATCCAGCCTGCAGGAACCAGCAAGTCACAGGGATTAATGGAACACTGTGGGACCTGCTTGACTGACAGCATGGCAGAGATGGATGCAGGCTCTGCTCTCCCTGCAGCTCCCACTCGGTGCAATGGGTTTTTCTCCCTCCTTTTGGTTGTCTCCAGAAGTCAGGAGACATCTCAGGCTGCTGCCCTGAGGTGCTGAAGGGCTGCTGTGCCCCTGCAGAGAAATGCACATTGCAGGGGAGGTGAGAACTGCCTTTCACAGCGAGTGCCGAGTGGCCACAGCACCCCTGAAACCAGACCAGCTCTCTTCCTCATGTGGGATGCTGTTAAAATTTGGTCAGGATCCCACAGAGCAGTTCTCCTCCCAGTGTTTTCAGCTCCAGAGGGACTCAGAGCCCCAGGGCATTGAAACCCTGAGTGCAGCTGAAGGTCTATGACCCATGGGCTCCTCTTCGGGAGCTGGCAGCCTGCCCAGGGCATTCACAACGTGCTAAAAGAGCCCCGGGAGGAAGGGGCAAAGCTGTTCCCTGCCTGTCTCCTGTGAGCTGTCACCCTGCAACACCACACACACCCCACAGGCAACTTTTCGTGGCACTTAAGTGGAATAAAAATATGATTGAAACCATCTGCCCTCTCCAGCAGCGGGGTCTGGCACCCAGGTTACTCTCTATTAGACTTTACCAAGAGAGAGTTTTAGCCAGGGCACTAAAAATTAATATTAAACCAGAAATCTGCATTTCTAAGCCAGGACCTCATGCCCTCTTTTGGAGAAGAAGCAATTTCCCTGCTCCTGTCTCCAGCAGCATTGTACCCTTTGAGGTTCCCATTTCTTCCTTTGCTAATTTTGGTTCTTCTGGTGAATACCAAACATTTAAGAGAACCTGCCTGTTGTGAACAGCACATTGAGAGTGCAGCAGGGGAGATGGGTTACTCTCCTAAGCACAATTATGTGCAAGAAGCAGAAAACTGCTCAAGAACTGATTCTAGCTGAGACTCAAAGTGCACGGCATCCACAGATGTTATAAAGTAGGGTGGGAGTTGCTGGGGTCAGCCTGCAGCTACAATATTAAGAAGATGATTTAATACCTTAAATCAGTACCAGGGAAGGCAGACATTGAAACAGGGCATTTCCTAAAGAAATGCCACAATTTAGAGCCGTTGCATAACCCCTCACAGTGTCAGAATGGGGCTGGTTTCTCAACCCTCAGCGGCTGTGAAAAGACTCTCACACAGTTATGGTAGTCCTGGGGCTGCCTGAATGGGTGGGAATGAGCCTTGCTGGGAGTCTGAACAGAGATCCCTTTGTTCAGGATTTGAAAATCACTGCTATGGCAAGTTTACTTCCAGCTGCTCTGGCTTTGCCCATGGTGGCCATGGGAGTTGTCTGTAATGTCAATAAACCAGGCCTGGATGTGACATCCTTAGCTCTTACCCATCCATCCTCTCCTAACAAGGACTCACCCCAGGTCTACCAAAACCTTGGGCAATAGTATCAGAGAGAGAGAGAGAGAGAGAGAGAGATTATAATAAAGAAATAAATAAAGAAGTCTAATTTATGAAGCAAACCTTTCAAAGCGTTAAACCATTCATAGCTTTATGACTACATATTAATCTGCTCTCATTTATTGCTTTGTAAGGCTATTTTGACAAAAGTTCATTATCAAGACTGCTAAATGCTTTTAAAGCATTGATTGGGGGAATTATTACATCACGGTGATAGACACAGTGTGTTAAGATGGATTGTAAGGCTTGGGCCATCTGAAATTTCCCCCCTTTTAATTGGATCGATCCCCAGAATAAACGAAGTTTAATTGAATTTTCAGGAAAATTGAGCAGTTGTTTTCAAGTCTCTGTCAATACACGTTATTTCAATTACATGATGATAAGCATGGAGAGAGTTTGCAAACAGCCTGAACGGAGGTGGAGGCTGCACACCAGAGGCTCCCTGCACAGCCTTGGCTTTTACTTTCTCTTTCCAGGATGAGCTGCATTTCCCAAAAGCACATCAGCAAGGGCAGGGGCCCTGCTCCTGCTGTTTGGATTTCAGAGGATGATTACTGCTTGTCCCTGCTTTTCCCAGCTCTGCTTGTCTCCTGTCTAGAACTCATTCCCCAGGGTTCCAACAGTCTCTTCCTTACAATGCAAACAATTTTTTCATACAAAACCCAGGCTTTTTGTCTCAAGACCTCAAAATTACTTGGAAACATTGGCCAAGATGTGCTGGCTCAGGCAGCTTTGCTGAAGTGAGGTTAAGAAGCAGCTGCCCCTTGCTGTCTGTCCTGCTCCATTTCCAAGCAACAGACACTTGTCTCCCAATCCTTGCAGCTTCCCTGCAAATGGGAAGTGGAAAGTGCTGGTGAATTGGAGTTCATGTCAGGAACGTGCTCCTTTTTGAGGACAGGAGCTGTTTTTTAGGGAGTGGGGCAGAAAGCTGGAGGCAAGGGCACAAATTCACCTGCCAGGTTTCACCACCTTGACCTGCAAGGCTGCCCCAAGCCCAGAGAGGCAGGGAGGCTGAGCACCTTTCTACTTACACTGGGACTTTAAAAGAAACAAATGCCATTAGCTTGAGACCTTTGGCAAATTTCTGGGCTCCTTGGAAATCTTTCCTCAACTCAGAAATATTCCTTCCTCCTCACAACTGCAAAAAAATATGGGAACCTTGAGCAGAGGAAGAAGAATTCAGCATCCCTTGGAGAAGAGCAGTGCTGATGTAGCAATGCAGAATAAAGCATTCCCCTGGTTCTCCATGGGTTTCTTTGAGCATCCAATTATCAGAAATTCTTTGGTACATTGTTTTCCTCTTTCTTGTTGGTAGAAACCTGGTGATGGTTTGATATCATCTGCAGTGTCCTGAGATGCTCCCTGGCAGGGTGGTCTTCATGCCTTCCTGCTCCAAGGCTCCCTTCCCTGACACAGCTGCAGTAGTTTGAGAAGCCACTTAGCTGAGTCATTGTCTTTTGTGTTTTCTTTCATTGAATAGCCACCCAAAAAATTAACATCCTCTGCTGAGGAAGACAATGCCATATAAAACCTCTGCATAGTAATAAAAGCTCCTTTCCCCCACTTCTTTCACAATCCCAGCTCACTGAATCTTGTATGGGTTATGGTGAGTCCCACCAGTGAAACACAAAGTGCAAACTCCTTGCAGATGAAGGTGTTTCTTTTTCTTTGTTTTCCCTCCTCCAACAACACCTTTCTGTGTTCACCTGGACGTGCTTCCCCAGGAACAGTCCAAACCATCATGGGACACTCTGGGATGGATCAGAGTCATGGATCTGATGCTTGATGCAGCAGTTATGGGTGACAATAGATGGGTTTCACTCTGATAACACCATCAGATAGGCAGGACTCAATAGCAGCAATGCTGGGATACCCTGGAACGAGTGTCAGGATGTGGCTCAAGCTGCACCTTGGCCCTGTGGAGTCCAGGCAGGAGGTTCTGAGGCTCAGGGGTTGGTGGTTGTTCCCTACTCCTGCAATTCATCCAGTTTGATTCCCCCCTCCATCCACCTGCACCGCTCCCCTAACCCTGAGCAATCCAGGTGACAGCAGCAGCTTCCCTTAGAGCTGCAATTAGAGGCTGGCATGGGCAAAGTGTGCTGGCCCCAGGGTCAGGATAGCTCCCTCCAGGGCTCCCTGCTGCAGCTGCCAGCCAGGCATAGAGGATAGAGCTGTTGTTATAGATTCGTTAGTTATTCATTGTAACAGCCTTGATCCTAATGAATTCATTTGGTATTCATTGGCTGTCACGCACAGTTTTGTAAGTCTTCAGCTCTAATTTAGGACAATTAAAATGAAGTGTTAGCAAGCAATGTTTCCCCTGCATTGCACAATCTATAATATTTTCTTTTCAGGGGAGGGATGCAGACTAACCCCGCTCACGCTGCCGATGTTATCGGCCAGTGAGATCTTACAGCTTGATCCTGCAATGCTTAATGAATTAATACAGCAGATATAATTTTCATGGGTCAGTGTGTTGTGCTGGCCTGCAGATCTGTCTAGATTAGGCCTAGGGAAAGACTAATTGAAAAATACATGTCTTGGTTTGCTTAAAAACAATAAGCAGATATCTACCGGGGAGAAATGTACAAACAAGATGCATAAAAGCAAGGCAGTGATTTGTCATATGCTTCATAGTTCATGCTGTAAATTAGACAATCTTTCATAATCACAGGGCTGGGGGAGGGGGAGAACCGAATCAATTTGCCTGTAAAATTCTAAGTCCTTTTGAAAACACAATAGAAATATAATTCCTCTGTGTTTCCCAGTTAATTATCATTTACAATATTTCTGGCATCAAAGCTTTACTAGCATGGAGGGATCATTTCTTCATCACAATACCACTTTCAGGATTCATTTATCTTGTCTTTTAGACTAATTATCCCCAAATTCACCAATAGACTGTCACACTTACATGCTCCAATAAATGTAGTTTTAAATCAGCAGCTTACTTTGCTGCAGCGGTACAAGCTTTCCTGAATTGTGTCTAACTAGAGTCATTCATCTGTGATCACAACACTAAAGGGAGAACAACAACATTAAGGTTTGTATGAATGATCATGCTTATTTATATGCAAATACGTCTGACAAATCAATAATGTATGATTTAGCTGTTCACTGTGCATTAGTAGAAGTGCTGCCAGTCCCAGGTGGCGGCCTCAAAAGGGTCCTCAGCTCTTCCCCCTCCCTGTCTGGGTCCCGATTCAACCACCATCTCTGGTCAAGTGGCTGTGAATCAGCTGCTGCCTCCTCGCTGTGCTGGTGGCACTGGCAGCCACCCCTGCTGCCGAGGGGCTGGGGCTGGGAGAGCTTTTGGGGAGAGCAGGGGACGGAGCCACCGTGGGGACCCTGGGATGGGAGGCAAATGGGGATGGCAGCATCGGACAGGCTGGGCTGTCACGGGCTCCTTCCTCCAGATTTCAGGCTGATGTGGAGCACAGTAACACCCGAAGTGGGTCAGGGCTGCCTGTCCTGCTCCCTTTTCCCACCCAGAGAGCAGCTGTCCATCAGATCCACCTCCATTTGCTGCAGAGGGTCTGTCACCCTCTCCAGACTGTCCCTGTGGTCCATCCCAGCCTGGCCCTGCTCCTCACTCACCCCAGCCTCATCCCCTCTGCTGTCCCTGGCTTTCCTTTCTGCCCTGCCACCCCAACAGAGAGCAGCCCCAAGCCATGGGGTTTTCTGCACATCATTCCTCACAGACACACTTGTCCTCCTTTCCCAAGGTCTCAAAAACTCTTTTCTCAGAAGGAAAAGGGGCAGGAACCCTAGTGGGTGTATGGAGCTGTGTTGCCCATGCCCTACACCACTTGTGCACACCATGATGTATCTGAACCTGCCTTGGGAACCAGCTGTCAGGGTCTAGGTGATAACCAAAATAAGTAAATATTAAATATCTCTGTCTTGTACCTGTGTAAATGTGGACACTGGGCTAAATGTTAACGTGGTATGAATTCCTGCTTTTCTTCTGAGTTGTGCTTATGGCTGTGGTGAGTTGGGCTTTCAGCTAAGGTCAGAACTGGGTTGTGAGTTAAAAAAACCCAGCCCTGTGCTCAGCTATTATTATTCTTGTTATACACTTCAGGTAAAGATATAGTTAGGAACAAGGCAGAAACATTCAGTTGGCCAGAAACATCTTGGTGCTGTGGAGAAATAGAAATAGTTCTTGTTCCCCCTAGAGAGCCCTCAGAACATCTCCAGAAAGGGTGACACAGGATGGAGAAGGCTGTGTGTGGTCCCATGCAGAGGGAAAGGGCAGTACCACCTGCACAGGGCAGCTCTCTGGGACAGGGGGATGATTTATATCCACTTAACAGGACTCCCTGTCTCATCCTGGCATCACTTGGTGTCCATCTCCATTTTCTCTCCCCTGGCTAAGGATACCCACATCTGACACAGGCCAGTGCAGGCAGTCTGTCCTGGAGCTCTCATTAGCCATGACAGGTGAAGAGAAGTGCAACTTGAACAAATGCTGTGCTGTACACTCCGTCCCAGGGAGAAATTGCTCAGCTGTTGCCAGCTCTGGAGGAGCTACTCAGAAAGCTGTGAAAGCAAGCAAGAAATCCCAGCCTACACAACACTCGGTGGACGAGGGGAGGAGTAAATTTAATGGCCTGCATGGATTGTCAAGCAAAGCCTCTGCAGACTTCAGCATCTTCAGTGGCACATTCTCATTCTGACACGGAAGCGACATTTATAGGTTGTAACTCTTAGGAGCAGTTGGTCTCTCTGGCACTATTACACTTAAATGTGAAGGGCTTCATCTGCTGACTATCACAGTGGAAAAGGCAAGTTGAGCAGTTAAAGTAACAGTTCAGGAAGATCCCCCAGGGATGGAGTGAGCAAAAGAGAATAATCAGGCATTTCCACAACTTGCCCCAGTAGTGTATTAGTTTCTGGCGACTAAGCTGCTTTTAGCTTTCCCAGTTTATTTTTAATCGTGTCTATGCAATATACTGCTGGTATTCCCATTGCATTTATAATTATAATTGGCTATCTAACTAAATAGCCTGTGGATCTGTGTGCTGGGAGACACGCTGTGCAGATGTGTGGGGCTGTATGCTCACACACACACAAACCTGCACATCCTCACTCCCCTGCCCTCACACATCCCTCCTCAAAAAAAGCAGTCAGAGATTGAATTAGCTTAGAAATGGAGCATCTGCACAACCAATAATTTCATTACTGGGGAAAGCAGGAAACTGTGTTTCTCAATGAAGCCCAGATTATGAATCCGGTCATTTGCATTGGAATTTTAATAGGTTTGTACAAAAAAGGGCTGGTACACATCAGTTCCTCTTTGAATGAGGCATAATGTGAGGAAGATGCTGCACGCTGCCACCAGATGCTGGGCAGAGAAGGGAGCTGTGGTGGGCAGGCACATCCCCACCAGTCCTGCAGAAAAGAAGGAGATGGAGAATTGGTACCTGTGCACTGCTGGGCCATTCTTTCCATGGAGGGTGCAGATTGCTGCTTTAAAGAATTTAACATCCCTGCCATGTTTTGTCACTGGAGCTCTTTGCTATGAGGGGACAAGAGTTATGGCCAACATCCCAGGGCTTGGACCAGTTCCTGGACAGGGCCTTTTTGGGATGAGAGCTGAGGGGCTTTCATGAAGGACAAATTATTTCACGTGGGATTCAAAAGTGAATGCTTGGGTAATCTGTTTCAGAAAGAGGATCCACATCCTGAGATACAGTCCCATATACACTGTGATGTACAAGCCACACTATTCATGTGGAAGAAATAATTCTTGCTTTCATGTATTATTTTCCCCTTCCATTAATGCAGACTTGTTTACACACTTGTTTACAGGAAGTATCATCAGCTGTTGCAATAATCTGCCTTTTGGATGATTATTTTTCTATGAGGTCTGGGCCTCCTTGCAGTCCTATCAGGTTGATGAGGCTTTATGGGTGGCCTCCCTATGAGCAGAAATGCCTTGCAGCTCTCTCTAGGATGACAGAGAGGAAGACTACATCTCCCAGCAGCCCCAGGAAGGAACAGGATGAGATTTTAAGTGTGGGTTTGATTCTCTTCCCTAACAAATGGCACTTGGAAAGTCAATCTCTGATTAGCAGTCTGCACCTTTTGTTTTCAATAATGCTGAAGAAGTTCACAAGAATGGGAAAAGACATTTGTTGCATCAGTTTTGGAAGAGATTTTCTCAGAGAGAGACAAGCACACACAGAAATCAGAGAGATCAGCTCTCACCTCAGCCTGCCAAGGCTCTTCCTGCAGGGTGCTTGCTAATATGAAATATTAAAAGTGCCATGTTCTTTCCCTCACAAATTTCTTCATATTCAGCCTGGCCACTCAGTTGATATGTAAATAAAGTGTACCACCACTCTATAAAATGCAGATACCCTGCATTATTTAAGCTGTGAAGGTGATGCATCATCCGTTATGTGGCTCATTGGGGGAGCCCCGCTGTGTGTTTGGCAATAAAGCCTCAGAGCGCCTCATCAGAAACAGCAGTTGGTCCAGGGGAAGTTCATTTATGCATGAAATATTCACAGAGCAACAATGCAAACCTTAAACATCAGTAATTGTTAGATTTCTATTGCCTCTAACTAGTGTCTCTAAATTATTGCAAAAGACCAGCCAATTTGCAAATTACATATATTTGTCATGCTCTTGTACCTTTAGTGAAGAGCCCATAATGGTGATAGCATTTTTAATGTACACAGTCACTGAGCCTCCTTTGGTGAGCTAGCCAAGGACTAGCTCTGTAATGGCTTGGGCTGGCCAGGTTTCTGGAGAAGGGCCCTGCTGTATTAACTGACTCATTGCATGCAGTTTTTTCCCCAAATGTTTATTTCCAGCTTTCAGGCTAAGAAGAAACTCCATCCAAGATGGTCCTTCCACTCTCTGTGCAGCTTGGAGAAATTCTGTCTGATCATGACACCAGTAACACCTGGGGCCATGACATGAACCAACCTTTTAAAGGATTTCTGCCATCAGTCCCTGCCACAGGACAGTGATTTTCTCCATGGCCTAAGTGGTGTCACAATTAGGGAGCAGGAAAACACAGCCTGAGGTTCCATGTTGAAAACAAGGCAAACCAAACACCTGGTGTAACCCTCTCAGAGGTGTAGAACTGCTCCATGGGTACAGATACCTGGGGAAATGTGACCAGGTCTGTGTGTACCACCCTCCTGGTGGGCTCTGAAAGGAGGGAGGTGATAAACAGATCCCCTGGCTCTGCTGTGCTGCAATTAGGAGTGACACTGATCCACAAGTGTGAAATTTCTCAATTTCAATTTCTCTCTTGATTTCAAGCTGGGGAGTTTTCAACTCCATTTAGTCAGGCAGAGCATGGAGACTGTCTGTAAACTACAGCTGGGTGCTGTCCTCCTGTCTGCCCTGCAGTGCTTGTCCCTCTGTCTCCACCCCTGTGAGAGCTCCAGCCAGAGCAGGGCCAGCCCAAAGGGATCCTCTCTGCTGGGAGCCAAATGCTGCCCCAGCAAGCGAGGAATCCATTCAATAACCTCAGATTCATTAATATCCCTCCCTGCAAGGCCCAAAATAACAACAGGGAGATCAAAGGGTCATTAACACTCACAGTCTCTAATCTATCAGCAGATTAATTTCAGAGTTGCTTTGACTGTGTGCTCCCTGCAAAAGTTGGAGAAGGAAAATGCTCCGTCCCCATCTTTCCTCTTCCTGCTTAATATTTAACATTAGTCCATTAATGTGCTCTTCCATTCAATACAGTAATAAAATACAGCATCACCTTTGACAAATCTCTTCCTCTCCACAGAGGAAAGGGTGCATTTCCCCATGCTGCTTTGTCTTTTACACCTTGTGTCTCTCTGGGAACAGAGACTGCTCCATCAGGTTGATAAAACACAAACTCCTTTCCCCAGGCACATTGGTCCCTCAGGAGGAGTCATTAGCTGTGCAGAGGATGGGGGCCAAGAGCATCATTTCCTGGCTGTGAGCAGTGGGCAGTGCTGATTTTCAGTGTCTGGTTATCCCAGAAGAGGTTAATGGCTGTCCTGGCACCCCCTCCTCTTCCCCCATGGATCTCAGAGTAATCTCCAGGAGGGATTTTGATCCCTTCTAAATACAAATTGTTGTTTGCTGACCACAGGGGGGGGTGTAAGGAGAGCTTTTTTGCGCCTTTAAATATCCTACAGTCATCCCAGACACGAAGGGCAGAGGGGGATGAAGCTCTGGGTGTGCTTTCAGAGAAAGGGCAAAGCCCTCTCTGGGAAGTTCACTTTGGCTTCAGAGATGTGACCTCTGTGCCAATTTTGCAAGTGACACTTTTAGGTTTGCCTTGTCCCTATGGCCTTGCCTTTGTGAGGGGGCAAAGAGAAGCAGGTGTGAGCTCAGGAATCAGCCCCTTCTCCATCTGCTCCATCTCAGACCCAATGCTTTCCCTGCAAGAGCAGAGCTTGGGCCATCAGCTGTGTGCTGGGCTGGTGACTCTGGACTGCAAGAATGAGACCTTCACCTCACCCCAAGGCCCTCAGCATCCTCAGGGCTGCTCCTCCAGAGCCTGGGCTGAGGAACAGCTCCAAAGTGCAGTGAGTTAAAATGCATCTGTTGAACATGCAATTTAATCTGCCTCAGCCACCCAGCTGTAAACTGGGGCAGCAGCATGTCTGTGCTTCCTGGGGAGGAAAGACAGATACCCCTGACATTTTGCAGCACACAAATGCTACAGGAAGAGGCACCGTGAGTTGGTGAGGTGAGTGGCTTCATCCTGGCTCTGCTTGGAGGAAGGAATTACATCCTCATCAATCTTGTGCAAGGAGGCAGCTCAAAACCAGAACTTGAGCAGCAAAATGGCACCTTTTGGCCACTCAGCAGGAGGTGACAATAAAAGCTAATTTAAAAAAAAAAAAAAAAAAGAAAGAAGTGCTCTGGAGTTTTGAGTCACTTAACGAAATGAATTTCTGTGCCAGTTCTGAAGCTGAACTCTCTCAAAGGCGATCACTCCTGACTTCAGGTTTCTCTTTGACTTGTTTTATGATGTTTGCTGAAAGTTCAGAAAATTAAATCTTTTGCAGTTTCAGAAATGCACATGATGGATGTGTTTTGGGATTCAAATCAAGGGAGGGAAAAAGCTTCTTTAAATTATTAGTTTGGCTTCCCTCCACCATGCTGCCGCTCTGTTAATTAAACAGCGGACATATGTTAAGGCTGTTTTACAAGCATCTGGAAAGAAAAATTAACATTTTTTATCACTGTCACTGTAATTTCTTAACTGTATGTATATGTGGGCAATATGAAAATTAGTTTCATTTAAAAGTTGGAGTGGTTTCCTTTGATTAGAAGACAAGCAGGGGAGAGAAGGGCAAGTCTGATAACCGAAGAAGAATTTGGCCTGGAGGGTGCAGTGCAAAACGTGATGCTCAGTGCCTCTGGTCAGCCTAGGTGGAAATTTAATAGTGTATATTTGTATAAATCCATTCTGCTGTGCATTTCTGTTGGTGTCTTCGTGGTAATTTACAAACAAACCAAACATCCCTCTGTGGAGCAGGTTTTGGATGGTCATTCTGGACTTTGTGCTGCACTCCAGGCTGGTTGACTTCTCTCACCCTGCAGCTCAGGACTCCCAGAGCCTGGGTGCACCAGCACAGGGGCTTGAGTGTTGAGCCTGGCACTTCAGGACTATCATTACAGCCTCAAGCTGACAGAGGGCAGGCTGAGATTGGATATTAGGAAGAAATTCTTCCCTGTGAAGGTGGTCAGACCCCAGCACAGGTGGACCAGAGAATGTCTCAGTGACCAGAGATGTGGCTGCCACATCCCTGAAGTGTCCAAGGCCAGGCTGGATGGGCCTTGGAGCAGCCTGGGATAGTGGAAGGTGTCCCTATCCATGGTGGGAGTGTTGGAGCTAAGATGGTCTTTAGGGTACATTCCAACCCAAACCACCCTATGATTCTATGATTGAGTCTGTGATTCTATGATTGAGTCTATGATTCTATGTTTTGGACTCTGCTGTCTCCCTCACAACTTTCCTTGCACAAAGTCTTCCAGAAAGGTAGACTTTTCTTCTGGAAAATGGGGATCCTCAGGGTTTGGCTGTAAAAACAGCTTGGCAGTGGTTGGACAGGAACTTTCTGTCTTTTCAGCCCCTTTCACTTTCAGCCCAGATGAGGAGGCCAAGAGGAAGAAGAAGAGTGTCAAAACTGCTCTCTGAAGCTGAAAGCTGCGCTCCAGAGTTGGAGGCAGCAGCAAGCCCTGCTCTGGCCCTGGCTGGGGGAGCCTTCTCAGGTTGCACAATGTGTTGCAGTGTGTAAATTAAACAATATGTTCCTAAATTGACAGATTGGACAGAATCCATCTCCAGGATTCCCAGTCCACACTTGCTAATTATAGCAATATGTTGTTTATTAGTGAAGAATTGTCCAAATCCAAATTTCCCTGAGTAATGAGATACACTTAACTGCAGCTGGATGGGATAGACTGTACAGCAGAACAGGACAGGGATTTCTGCCTGTTCCCAGGGCTAGGGAAGTCACAGACTTGGGGCCAATATACTCACATAAGCAGGCCCTATCAAATTAATGGGGCTATCCCTAAAAGCAAGGATCTGATCCAACAGCCATTAAAATCAATGGCCCCTTCATGGGGTTTCAGAGCCCCATAGGTGGTGCACAAGGTGAGCAGGACTTGGTCATAACCCTGCAAGAAAAATGACCTGCGAGATATCTCTATAGAAAATAGAGAGTACAGAAGGTTATTTGGGGTCTCCAGCACCTGACTGACTTACATTAATGCTTCTGCTTTTTCTTGCAATCAAAAAAAATTGCCTTTTAAAACTTTTATTTTCAGCCAGAGAAAATTCAAAGGCAGAAACCATGGAGAGAGCAGGCTGGGAGCAGTGTTGTCTTTATCCATGCTGGATAAAGAAATCCCAATGAAATCATTAACACAGCTTCATCAAGTCAGCACTGAGCCTGGTAGGAGTGGCAGAGCCGGGCTGTGCGACCAGCCAACCCAAACTTCCAATTTACTCCATCTCTCCATAACCCCCCCTGTCTATCAGTTTTCTTACAGCAGTAAAAAGGATAATCTGGTCATGTATCCTGCTGACAAGTCAGCTGGGATTTTTGCTGTAACCCAGGTGTTTGTAGGGGATCTGGGTGAGGCTGTGTTGCCTGCCTGGTTAATGTGTGCATCGTGGTCCTGTTGCTAAAATAATGAGTGCAGGAGACTGGACTGTCAAACAAATTAATCTCAGGCTCCTGATGATATCACAAACCACCAGGGCTTCACTCTCACAGGTTGCAGTTTCATCAACCCCCCTCGTTTATTGATTTATACCTACAGAATCCATCCTTCTCCTTATCCATTATCCTAAATGCAACGTTAACGTACCAGAGAAAATCTATTTGAGTTCATTTAAATTTTTTTAAGCTCCTGAATTAACGTTTTCTAAAAGGCTGTTTTAATCAGGCATTTTTTTTTATTAAAAGAAATATTAGGAGAATAAAACACCAGCCCCCAAGGTTCAGTCAGTTATGGCAAAATAGCAGATTTGGCTCCTGATATCTCCTGCTTTCCCCCCTTTGCAAAATTAGCAGTGTGAATTAGGTCCAAGAATTTTAACCCTATTTGACCAGTGAGAGTTAACTGATGAACATAGTTAATTTATTTGATGAATCAGTGTCAGAGGGGTTTGTGAGGGTTTTTTTTTTCATTTCTTCTAATAATATAAAACTGCAAAATTGCATGTTGTGTTATTAGCTTCAGTTGTCCTGCTACAGTGATCAGTGAGATTTACCTTTTTTTCTGCTTTTATTGACAAGATGTTTCTGAAAATAAGCTTTTGTGTATCTGCATGAGATAAAGCATTATGTTTTGGATGTGGTGCCTGGCATCATTGTCAAAGCAAGTGAAGAAAAATCAGCTCAAGGTAACAAGTTTGCTTGTTCACTGTTCCATATAAACTTTTAAATCCTGTCTTGTTTGCAAGACTCTTGCTTCCATTTAAATCCCATCTTCAGATTTCCCATACACAGAAATTTTACCAGCCTGTTTAATTTTGCTTTTAAATGTAAGGTTTCTAGACAGTAATTTGTTTCCAGAAATTAGGGCTTAAAGGAAATCACTATCTGTCCATCTCTCAGAGTCTGCAGCGGTGTCATGGGACATATCAACATGGATTACCCTGAAATGTTTGCAATATATAGTAACCAACACAAAATATGTAAATCTGAAGTATCAAATGCAGCTTTTCCCAAAGGGCAAAGACACACCCAGAGTGCAATCCCTTGCCTTTGTAAATAAAAACTTACAACTGACTTTATGTTATTTATCTTTCTGGTGCCCTTAGAAATAAAGTTCATGAGCACCACAGTATGTAGCTCTACATACTGAGATATCTATGAATATGATGCCACACACATGCACACACACATGTGCAGGCATTTTTGGGGGGTTCACCTTAAATGCAGGCTCAGAGGGAGTGTGGGGAAACCACATTGCTCACAAAAAAAAAGAAAAAAAAAAGAAAAAAGAAAAGAAAAAAAGAAATTCAGCTTAAAGCAAAATGAAGGTCCCTGGATGCCCAAAAGCAGCCCTGTCACTTCCCAGCTGTGAGCCACTGGCTGCTTTTTGGAAAAACAGGAGCAGGGACATGTTCCTCTGTCTATATCTGGCCTCAGTTCTCTGGTAGCTTCAGTCCAGGAATCCTAGAATCCTGGGAAATGGAAAACCAGTAAGGATTTATTGCATTTGACTATTTTTGGAAGGCTGGGAGACAGAAAGGATTGTCCCTGCTCAGACAGGAACTACATGTGGGTACAGACCAAACCCCAAAATTTAGCATCCAAAAATTCCAGTTTGGCTCTAGACTCTGCCCTAGCCTGTGTTGGAGCAAAGTCCTGCCTGCAGGTGACTGCTAGATGGGAGGCTGGAAGGAAAAAGAATTTGAGATGAAAAAACAGCTCTGGGGACTAGTTAGTGAATTAATTAGTGAATTTGTGTTTAATTAATGAATGGCTTAAAAGAAATATTTGTGATGATTTCTATTAAAACAGATTTTCATTTTCCTTAAACTTATTTGTAAAGCACAGTCTGGCTACAGTTCGCTACAACCCCTCCTACTTGCAGGAATTTCTGCTGTTGGAGACCAGTTCATCATAGATTTCTACAATGGTTTGGGTTGGAAGGGAGCTCAAAGCTGATCTCATTCCAAGCCCCTGCCGTGGGCAGGAACACTTTCCACTATCCCAGGTTGCTCCAAGCCCTGCCCAGCCTGGCCTTGGACACTTCCAGAGTTGGGGCATCCAGAGCTTCTGTGGACACCCTGTTCCAGGGCCTCAGCACCCTCACAGGGAAGAATTTCTTTCCAGCATCCAATCTAAGCCTCCTCTCTTTCCATTTCTCCTTCTGCTGTTGGAGATGCCATATCACCTGTGGTCCTTATTTTACTTATTTTGCCCAGAGCTGTCTGGGGGGAACATGTCCATCTCAAGACGTGTAACATTTTCCTTTTCCAAGTGTTCAGTCCCTGCTGCAACCACAGGCTGGGAGAAGCAAGGAGCAGGCTTGTAAGGTTTTCAGGATACTTTCTCCCTGTGTAAAAGAGTCCCTTGCTGTCCCAATCTTTGCCCGTGTGGGTTAATAAAACCATCTATCACACTTGCTGATGACAGATGTCTACATGTCCAAATAATAGCCAGCATGGAGAGCTATGTGCTCTGACAGCCAGAGTCAGGTTTCAGGAGAGATTGAGACAACTCCAGAAGTGAATGGAATGCACAGATGTTAGCAAGCCTGTCCTTCTGATTAAGTTTGCTGCAATGCAGAAGGTATAAATATGTTCAGATGCTCAGAAGGCCATGGGAAATGAGAGACTGCATTTTAGCACCCAGCACTTTCGAGTCCTGGGGTAATCCTGATTTTAAGTACACCTTTTATAGACCAATCTGGCTGAATTGTTCTACAAGTTAAATGAAGCAAAGACTTTGTAGAAGTATTCTGGCAAACAATATAATGTATCACTTAAAGAGCTATAACCAAGCAAGTGGAAAATGCAGCTCTTGTTGCAATTTAAGGCAGAGTAACACTAGTTCATATCTAGTTCATATTTAGCATTTTATTGTGGAAAATGAAAACAAATATTAGCAAGCAAATGGGCATTGTACCCCAGTGCACTCTGCTACCCAGAGATCAATGTGTGGAGTTGGGTAAGCATCCTCCAGGCAGCTTCCAACTCTTAGAAGCTGCAATCCCAGCACTTTTTTCCCTCAGGAAGGAGGCCTTATTTCCACATGTTGGTGATTCAGTTTTTGGTGCAAAGCAGTCACATCTCTGTGGAGTCTCCTCCAGCCCAGAGGTAACACTGAGGCTTGGGAACAACTTGAAAAGGGCAGGGACACTTTCAGACTCACTCTCCACCACCTGCCCTGGCTGTGAGCATCTCAGGTCATGTCTGATTATGGATTTCACTCCTTTCCCATCCCTGTGACTTCACCAAGCACAGCTTTCCAAGGAGAAGTGACTTTGGAGAAGTTTGTCATGCTACACTTTGGTAGACTGTGGTACAATTTCTGTTAATTGCATTGTCAGCCTTTGGAGCAGATGTCCATGAAACACAAGAAGTCCTGCACTGAGGAACCCTATCCCTAGTAAGGAATAAAATCAGCCTTGAGAAACTTCTTGCCCAGCAAAGAAATCTCAGCAGAGGAGGAGCAGGTGATAAAGCAGAGATAAGGGATCTTCCCCTCTGTGCTTGTCCCTCTGTTCCAGGGCTGCACCAGCACATCCTCAGTGGTTGCTTCCCAGAGTCTCACAGAATTCCCAGGGGCTGGTTCCAGCTGCCATGTGTCTCTCAGCAGCCCATCCTGGGGCAGGGAAAGCTGACACTGCACAGACACAGACCCCAGAGTGTCCCTGCATGGGGCAGGAATCCTGCACAGCCCGGCCAAAACACTCCACAAAGTGCTGCCTCAGAGTGACTCTGAGCAGGGGAAGTATCACATTGATTATTCCTGAATCTATGGCCAATTACATTATTTTATTCAAAATTATACCAGCAAAGGCATAACTTTTATGGGACTGGAAATGTCTTGTGAGTGACTGCTCCGGATGTTGGAAGTGCTTACTGCCCTGGCTGTCTCAGGGGTCTCTGCCAGGCTGGTAAATCTGAAATCCCTCATTCATTCAGGGCTGGAAAGGGCTTTAGTCCTGAATGAAGTGTCAGAAGAGATTTTTACACCTGGGTTTTTATAGCCTGATCTTAGCAGAGGGAAGGAATAACTCTGGGTTTCCATTTGAAATGACCTCGGGAACAGCTTGTCACAGCTAAGCTCTTTGGTTTACACTTATTCCTTTGGCTGCTCACTTGGGCTTTGTGTGCTTTAAAAATCACAACTGGCAGTAGCCACTATCCCTCCTGCCCCCGAGTCCATGGACAGATGTAACTCTGAACTCTGCTCTCCTCATTTCCTTCCTTCTGTGAGTGCTCTGCCTCTCCTCTGCTGCTCTCCCAGAACTGCCTGATGCCCAGCCCTGCCAGCCTGTGTGCTCCTGGGTGTTTGAGGGTGTTTGTGTGTGTTTGTGTGTGTGTTCCTGGGTGTTTGTGTCTGTTCCTGTGTGCATTCATGTGTGTTTGTGTGTGTGTTCTTGGTGTTTGTGTGTGTGTATTTGTGTGTGTTCCTGGGTGTTCCTGTGTGTTTGGGTGTGTTCCTGTGTGTTGTGTGTGTGTGTGTGTGTTTCTGTGTGTTTCTGTGTGTTCCTCTGTGTTTGTGTGTGTGTTCCTGTGTGTTCCTGTGTTTGTGTGTGTTTTCCTGTGTCGTTCCCGTGCTTGTGTGTGTGTTCCTGTGTGCATTCATATGTTTTCCTCTATGTCTGTATGTTCCTGTGTGTTTGTGTGTGTTCCTATGTGTATTCATATGTGTTCCTGTGTTTGTGTGTGCTTCTGTGTGCTCCTATGTGCTCCTGTGTGTTCCTGTGTGTTTGTGTGTGCTCCTGTGTGCTCCTGTGTGTTCCTGTGCATATCCCTGTGTGTCTGTGTGTGCTCCTGTGTGTCCCTGTGCATATCCCTGTGTGTTTGTGTGTGCTCCTGTGTGTTCCTGTGTGTTCCTGTGTGTCCCTGTGCATATCCCTGTGTGTCTGTGTGTGTTCCTGTGTGTCCCTGTGCATATCCCTGTGTGTTTGTGTGTGCTCCTCTGTGTCCCTGTGTGCTCCTGTGTGTCCCTGTGCATATCCCTGTGTGTCTGTGTGTGCTCCTGTGTGTTCCTGTGTGTTCCTGTGTGTCCCTGTGCATATCCCTGTGTGTTCCTGTGTGCTCCTGTGTGTCCCTGTGCATATCCCTGTGTTTGTGTGTGCTCCTGTTTGTTCCTGTGTGTCCCTGTGCATATCCCTGTGTGTCTGTGTGTGCTCCTGTTTGTTCCTGTGTGTCCCTGTGCATATCCCTGTGTGTCTGTGTGTGCTCCTGTGTGTTCCTGTGCATATCCCTGTGTGTCTGTGTGTGCTCCTGTGTGTCCCTGTGCATATCCCTGTGTGTCTGTGTGTGCTCCTGTGTGCTCCTGTGTGTCTGTGTGCATATCCCTGTGTGTCTGTGTGTGCTCACACAGCCCAGGAGCTGCTGCCCAGCCTTGTCCTGCAGACCTTGGCACAAGGGACATGCAGCCGCCCTTGCCACGCAGGGACTGGAAACACATCTCCAGCACACAGAGGGTTAATAGCTCTAAATCTAAAGTACTCATCTGCAATCTCAATTTGCTCAGAGTCCAGCAGCTGCATTAGTTGAGATAATTCTGTCAGTGAGTGCTGTTTGTACCCAGAACATGCCTGCTAAATTTGTTAAAGAATACCCCAGACTAACGCATCATTACACTCACAAAGTCATCTATCTTTTACTTCAGATTAATTCTTTTTTTTCCCTCTCTCTTCACCTCCTCCATAAATCCTGGTGCACTTAATTAATTTCAGTTCCAGTGTAAGGTCCATAATACAGAATTGTTCAAGCAAACACAAAATTAATTATTCTATTTACAGCCTTCTCATTGAAAGGAGCATTTCATCTTTCATAATTACATTTTGGAACGTCCAATTATGAATTCAGACTTCTGCTGTTTTGCATACCGTGATTGTATGCAAGTGTCTCCATGCCAATGAGAACCAAGATTTGGGTCTCACATTTCCTTCCAATTAGACTAAATTCAAGTACAGATCCAGTCTGGAAAACCTTTTCAAGAGGTGACAGAGGGAGAGGGTGGGAGATGCTTAAAGAATCAGGTTAAAAATGCCTCTATGAATTCATGTTATCATTTCTTCTCCAGCAACAGAAATGTCTTTATAACACAGCACAAGGCTGCTGTAGCTGCTTCAGTAACCCTACCAGCTGCTACAGGCTTAATTCTACAAGTAAAAAGACTTTATAAAGCTCTTTTTGAGATAATGGAAAAATTCCTTGGCTTTTATCGTTTTAAAAAGGCTTTTGAACTCATGCACAAGTTGATGTGTATTATACCCTTGATTTGTGTTAATTATATCAATTTTTAATGCCTTCGATCACAGTAGCTGTTTTCCTCAGAGCTGATTTGTAAGTGAAATCTGAAGCTGCAAAGGTTTCCTGCCTGCTGCAAACCTGGGGCAGGTTCAAGGAAGGTTCCTTGTGTTTTTTGAGAATTCTGGCCTCGACCCAGGTCAGAAAAGCAGGGAAAGAAAAACTGCTCAGCAGTTCTGGGTTTTGCCTGTCCACAATTCCTCCTGGGATGGAGCTCTGTGATGGGTGTTTGGTTCACTTTGGAGCCGCAATGCCATGGGAAGGGAGGGCTGTAGGAAAGCCTTGACCTGTGTGTCCCCTCTCCAGCAGCTCTGGGAGGGGACTCAGCACACCTGGGCTCTGTCACAAAGCTGTGGGTGATCCTGAGCTGGGCTGTCAGGCTGCAGGTGGGAGCTGTGAGCTGCACGAGCCTGTTGGAGGTTGCTGGATGGACAAGGGGAGCACAGCTGCCTCCTGTCATTTCCCAGCGCAAAATCCAACTGTGACAGTCGGCTTGGCTGCACGGGGACAGGGCTGCAGCTCTTCTTTCTCTCATGCCTGGAGCTCCTGACCTCCAAAAGCACCCAGAGCTGCCTTTGCACTCAGGAGAGAGCAGGAGCAGCATTGACATCTGGCTGAAGATGTCACCCAGGACATCCAAGGCTTCTTATGCTCTCCCTCTTTGCATACTTGAGAAACAGCCACAGTTGATCTGACCTTTTAGGATATCTGGTTTAAAAATTCCTACCCAGCACAGGGTGAAATGTGCTGTTATAAGAGCTGCAAAATAGCTCTAGAGTCTGCCTGTCAAGTTTGATCATGCCCTGAGAAACCAAAATGTGCCCATCTCCTTTAGAAACACAAATAAATTGCTTTAGCCTTATCTAGAGCTTTACATTGGCTGCTGTTCTAATGGGATGAAGCACGGTAATCAACTTTATAGAGCATATTTCCATGGCACACCCGTTATGTCATGCCTTGTTTACACAATTGGAATTAGGGATTAAGAGGTACACATACTGGGCAAGGGGCCAAAAATACTTTTACAGCCCTGATTTAGTGGCTGGTCCATGCAGGACTTGGGGACTGTGTGTGCATTGGCTGCAGTGGGAATGTGACTGGGGTTGGAGTGCAGGACTTAGCAAAGTGCAGGGTGACACCACAGTGGCTGAAAATAAACCTGAGGGCAGGGCAGGTGGGCACTGAGTGCCACTGAGTGAGCCCTGGCAGGGTGGGTGGATGGGACAAGGGCTGCACTGGTGTCTGTCCCCCTCCAAACACATCCTCAGGTGCTGACCTGGTACCTGGGAGTTAAAAACCCCCAGCACAGAGCCTGGGTATGTGACAGTTCACAGGGGTCTCAGGTGAGGGGAGAGACGAGGATCTGACTCCTGATTTCAGAAGCCTTCATTTATTATTTTATGATATATATTACATTAAAACTGTACTAAAAGAATAGAAGAAAAGGGTTCCTCAGAAGGCTGGCTAAGCTTAGAAAGGAATGAATAACAAAGGTTTGAGGCTCGGACAGAGTCTGAGCCAGCTGACTGTGATTGGCCATTAATTCCAAACATCCACGAGACCAATCACAGATGCACCTGTTGCATTCCACAGCAGCAGATAACCATTGTTAACATTTTGTTCCTGAGGCCTCTCAGCTTCTCAGGAGCAAAAAATCCTAAGGAAAGGATTTTTCATGAAAAGATGTTGGTGACATGAGTAGCTGGTGGGAGATACATGAGTAGTAATTCAGAAAAAATAGAGTTTAATGTGTGAGGATGTGCAGCTGACAGCAGGGCGACCTGTGCCCCTGGGCACTGCCAAGTCCTGGTTTGATACCTGCTCCAACAGAAAAACAATGCTTGCAAAGAAAACTCAGACTTGAGAGCAAAGTAGATTTTCCATAGAGTTATCTTTATTATTATCTCAGAATCGATATCACAGATTGATTTTTGTTGGAAGGAACCTTAAAGATCATCTTGTTCCACCCCCCTGCCATGGCAGGGACACATTCTGCTAGGACAGCTTGCTCAATATCCTGTCCAACCTGGCCTTGAACACTTCCAGGGATGGGGCAAGGAACATCTCTGTACTAATAAGAATGATGTTCCTTTCCTAACAACTGTACAGTTCTAGGAACAGAAAATGTTCTTAACTTTAAATACAATTAATGTGTCATTTATGGCCAGAGAGCAGGAGAGGCTGACCCTGCTCTTTGCCCACTTGCAGAGCTCTCCCTGGAGAGGCTCCATCCCTGCTTGGCTGAGTATGAACCAGGGCTGGTGCTCTTTACTCTCACCCAGGGAGGGTGGGCTGAGAGCAGAACCACTCTGAAAGCTCTGAGGCCAGGGGTACCCACCAGACAAAGAGCTTCAGATTCAGAGAAAACGGGACAAGGACAGGCAGGGGGATGGATGTGGGCACTTCCCCAGTGCCAGCCTCAGAGGAGATGCAGAGGGAAAAGGACTGAGTCCTTTGCAGAGCCAGCCTACTGCATCCACCTCCTCTGGGCTGCACTGATGGGACAGGCACAGATTCACCCTGCAAGGCCACAACGTGCCCCAAGCTCATGTCTCAAGCAGCCAAACCCCATAAGCTGAACCTCAGTTGGAGCTCAAGCGCATCTTCCCTCAAGCTGGGAACAGTGAAGGTAATTTTCCCCCTCCACAGATGCTGTTGTTAATTTGTTAGCCGTGTACAAGTGTGAGGTTTGCTGGAGGAAGCCAATTTGTGCAGTTTTTAGCTCATTCAGCGGTGAAGTCTGCTTTATCTCTTGTGGGAGCAACTTCACGGCCCACAAAAAGACAGAAATAATCTGTTTTAAAAGTTGTTGGAAGGACAGTGGATTTATGGTCCCATTGTCAGAAGGGAATGATAATGACCCCCTGGTCCAGCCCCTGGCCTACCAAAAGCAATTCCTGACCCAGAGCCCACATCTTGTACTTGAACTGGAGCTGGTTTATTTTATTTTTCCAAAAACATCCAACCCTGGCAGGAGGGCTTTATTCAATAACAAAATATTTTTCTCACTGTCCTTAGCTGGCAGGAGTTAATTGTTCCCTTTGTGAGCTGTGAATGGGTTTGTGCTGTTCCACCTGGCATCTCTGCTTTTGTTTGTTAATTAGGTATTAATTGCAGAGGCTGTTGGGGATTTGTAGGTGAAAAGAGCATGTGTTTATTGGTCCTGCATGGAAGAGGCTGAAATGAATCGAGTTTGGTAATAACAGACCTTGTAACATCCCTAATATATATTTTCCAGGGGGTGTTATGGTCTGATGTTCAGCGAGGCATGGAGAGGTGAGGGAAAGTTTTTGGTTCTTGATTCTCTGAATGTTGCAGCTCAGCTCGTGCATTGCTGGTTAATGAAATACAGTGGTAAGAAAACGAGGGAGGCAGAGGGCTGGTTTTAAAAATATCAAAGTTGTTATAAAATATAAAGTGAAATTGTGGAAGGTGGGTTAACAATGAACCAGCTCCTCATTTTACAAGTTTCATGATGAAGCTAGGAAAAAACCATGTAAAAACTGATCCTTGGAGAAGCTGGCCTTGTTATAGGCTGCTGAGAACTACTGCAGAACTGAGATGGATAGCCAGGGATTTTATACCTTTGAAATAAAAATTACAGAATAAAGTTTTCTATATGGAAAAGAGAGCAAGAAGACTGGAATCAAGGAAACAATACTGAGGAGGGCAAGACACTTCACATATATAAAGGATTATTTTAATGTTCTTTCCCAAAAACTTTCAGCAAGTCAAAATATTGAAGTATAATTATTTCAATCCCTTCTGATTGAAGAATATATTAAAAACATAAAAAGAGAAAGCTGCAGTTTGGTAAATGGATATATCTGAGGTAATTGCTTGACCTACGGGTTACAAGGCAAAGGTTGTCACTGAGAAACTCCTTAGGGGAACTAGAAAATAAAAATATTCACTTTTCCACAGCAGACTCATCTCAATCTACAAGGTGTCAGATATGGCAGGAAGGGATAGTGTGGGGCTGCAGACCCCTTCATCTGCCTTTCTCCTTGAGAGCTGCATTTGCCAAGACTGTCTGCTGTGGCCATCTCGAGAGCGCCTAAAAATTCAATTTCCAGAATGATGAAGAGCGCAAAAGAATGCGGAAAATGAGGTGGGAAGAGATTTTCAGTGGAGAGCTGCACAATTTCCTGTTTAATACAGTATTTTAAAGCCTCTGTTCTTTTGTTGTGCTGCCAAAGATGTCTCAGAATCCAAAAACCTTGCATGGATTTTTAAAATGATTTTAAGTCAGTTAAATAAATGCGCAACTCCCGACAAGGCAGCTCGTGCAGAATCAGGCTGCATTTCTCCTGCAGCATTGTTGAACCAATGTTTTTCTCCACAAAACTCAGGCTCCATCCTCCCTTGCTGACCCTTGTGCTCTCCTATCAGCCTCCTGCATCAGGAGAATGTGCTTTTCCTACCCTCAGCACCTCTATTTACCCTGTTCTTTCCCAGGTTGCCCGGGGTATGCTCAGTATCTGTCATCTACACAAACATCACAAAGTCATCAGGACAAGCTAAACCCATGGATTCTCTGTGAAAGGAGAAGTGTTTTGTAACTTGTATGGGAATTGTGGGATTTCCACCCTTTGCCACCTACCCCAATGCATAAATCCTGGGCAATAGGCATGGGAGCCTGTGATTTGGAAAATAAAATCAGGGATTGCAGGCTGTCATTTGTTCACCATCCTAAATTAATCTTATGTGATAATTTTTGTGGTTCCTCCACTTCACATCACGTGGTCCTGTTCTGCTCACCATCAGCAGCAGCTGGACAAAGCAGTGCATTCCTCTGCTTTGTTTAATGTACTGCCTTCCCACTCTTCTCTCTGTCTTTCATCTCTGCCTTCAAATGAAGATTTTACTGTCCTTGAGAGTTTGCTTGTCCTGACCCCTCCTTCCACACACCCCACAGATTCCTCTGGTTACCTGCATGAAGAGGGAATGTTCCCATGTTTGTGTGAGCAATGGCATATTCTCTGGACATCCCAGTGGATCAGGGACAGTGATAGTTTTAGAAAAGTATATTTTTTTTTAATAATGAAAAAAAAATTTTCTTGTAGAGCAGTGTATTTAAATTGATGGTGCTGCAATGGCAATGTGACTCCAGAAGCCTCTGCTCCCTTACCTCATGTCAGCCCATGTGAGACAGCACCAATGAGTGGTTTGGCCGTCTGAGGATGTGCAGAGTGCCCAGAGAGGTGTGTTAGACGAGATGATGATGGTGAGCCCTTCCAGACGAAGCTGGATCCCAGCAGATAACTGTTCACGGGGCTGTTCTCAAAGTCCTTCACCCTGCCTTTTTGATTGTTTTAACTCCTGACAAAGGGTCACGGCACTGCCCAAGGGGCTCTCATTTGTGCATTGGCTTTCAGAGGGTTTAATGATCAGCAGGTGATGGTTCTATCTGGGCTGGGAAGGTGCTGCCTTGGACTGTGACGTTCCTGTTGGGCTGCAGCCACTGATTATGATGATTATTTTCAGCAGCTTTATTGCACTGATGATAAACTCAGACATTCTTCTTATAAACAACAAGAAACTTTGAACCTTTTGAACACTCCCTGAACTGTGGAGAGCTTGTTAAGCTGGATAACCCTCAGTGAGGAAGCAAAGTGCAAAGTGCTGCCAGCCTTGTGTTACTCACAGGTCCTTGCAGGTGGCCTCAGAGAATTTTCCTGGTTCACCAATGGCCAGTGAGGGGTGCTCTGAAGGTAGGGGCACCTTCTTCTTTGGCCACAGTGAGAATTTGGTCCTGTTAACCCCAGGAAATGAGGACCTTTGGATCTTTGATAAGTATTTCTTGCTGATTGTGTGAGATACTGCTTTGCTTCCTGACTAATATCTCCTTCCCTCTCCTTTTCTCCAAGGCTGGAAGTTGATTTCATTTGAGCTTTTCTCTTCTGATGAGAAGTTTTGAGGTCTGTAAGAGTTTTGAGAATATTTCCTCCCCTGCTTGTTCTTTCTTCTGCTTACCCAGTCTTTTGCTGGGAATGGGAAGACAGGGAAACTCAAGAAGAAGGTGAAAAAGAAAGCTGTGCTTGGATTTTTAGTGCTAGCTGGAAGGAAACTCTTGCTCACTTCTCTCCCTTACTCTTCCTCCTCCCAGGATGCTTTTGAAAATAGGAAGGGTCTCAAATTGATGTCAAAACAGTTCATTCTTGAACTACTCTGCATATCACAGCAGCTGAGCATCACCTTCAACACCCAAAAAGGGACAAGAAGCCCATGAACACTTTTTGGGTTTGTGGTTTGTCTCATCACCCTTGGGGCATTGTTGAAAGGTTGTGGCTGTGAGCTGAGCACTGAGTGTGCAAGGCTGTGGCTGCAGGAGTGGGCAGAAGTTGTGCTAAAATTATCAGACACAGCAGAGCCCATGGTGGCTGTGCAGCATCTGCCTCCTACAAACAGCCCAGAGTTAATTCAGACTGTCTTGGTATCACAACAGGCTCTAAACTCCAATGACAGTGACCAAAGGAACTTCCTGCAGAAGTATGAGAAGGTCTCAAATTTCCATAAACATAAGCAAGGCTATATTTCCTAGGGAAATAATTATTAAATAAATAATTAAGGTATGTTTAACAGAAAATGTAAATTATATATTTATTCCAGAATATGTTTTGCTCTGAAAAGCAGAAGGGACACTTGTTACAAGAATATCCTCAAGAAGAGGAAGTGTTTCACCAGCCAAGGAAAAAAAGGCCTCCATGAAACAACATTTCTTTCTCCTCTCTCCAGCCCTACCCAAATACTGTGTGAAAGTCATTTGTCTTGGACTTGGGAGGTTTGCCTACAAACAACTGCACTTGTTTTCCTGCAGAGCTTAACTGCAAGTTTGCTCTTTAAAGCCAGACAAAGTCACTGGCTGGTCAATGCCTGCCTTGAACAGATTAGTTTCAATTCCTGTGTATGTAGTAGTTTAAGCTCAGGTATTGGTTTCACTATATTTCTGTTTGTGTTAGCAATGAATTGATTTTTTTACTCTGCTAGTATTTTAAAAGGCCCAAAACTCTCCCTTGCTGCCAAACCAGGATGGTTATTAAAGGATTCTAATATTCTTTCCTTTTTATTGCCAGAACTGCTTTTAGAATAAACTGACTATGTGAAAAGTAATTCCTTTATGCCCTTCACTCTGCGCTTCAAGGAATGGAAAGAAGAGGAGATCATAAGATCTTGGACACCCAAAAGAAAGAAGAATTTTTCTTTAGCACAATCTTATTCTGAAGGAAAACTCTCTTGTCTTATCCAGGTGCAGTCTCAGGCTTTGGGATGCCAGAGAGCACCTGGTTCCTTGCAGGCTCTCTGTCCATTCTTAGTGTATTTACTGGGTATAAATAGGGTTTGTTTTTCTGATTATTAACAGGTATTTGCTGTTGCCATCAAGTTGATGGAGAAGTCCAAGCTGCCAAAAGCAGCAAGGAGCTTCTTGTCAGAGTGGAGCCTGACCTTTGGGAGTTGCCAAGGAAGGAAGGACACACTCCTTGGGCTCGTCCTCAGGACTCAGGGGTGGGAATCTCCTGCCAGGATTGGTGACCAGCCTTTGACAGTGAAGCTCCTGGCAGGAAGCCTTGAGTCATAGGAATATTGTCCTAAAATAAGTGTCAAAGCTACCATGGGCAGATGCTTTCAGGGCCCAGCACTGGGGAAGCAGGGAGTGGGTCAGGTAAGTGTCTGCAGCCTGGCAGGAGCAGTGTCAGTCTGAGCTGGATCTTGGGAAAGCCTTGGTGAAATGATGAGCAGAGCTCACCAGTGTGAGCATGTGGCTTTAGCAGGTTGGTTGCTCCTGTTTTTTTCCTTATGTGCAAGTTTTTGATTATAAACTGGACTTTTCTTTCACCAGTTTAAGTGGAGCCACCATACTCAGGAAAACATAGCAAGTCAGTCTCTTCACAAATAGAGATTTTTACACCTAAAATTAAACTCATAAAATTGTGTGTGTGAAATGGAGTAAAGCAGTGCCACTGCTGGGCTCTGGAGCTTGGTTTTTGAAAAGACAGCAGGGCAGTATTTTGTCATCTCTAAATTCTTCCCATCCAGATAACAGGGACAAAAAGGGCAAAAGCAAAGACAGTGTTCAGAACTCACAGGCTGCTCCCACTGTACATTTTTTCCTGTCTTTCCCAGAGGGCTTGAATTTTCTCAGTGACAGCCAGAGCAAGAAGTGCCAAGGAGAGTGAGCAGGACTGGGAGTGCGGCAAGGTCTACCTGTCATTCCTGGGGTAGGCTCATTTCAAGGAGCAGGCTGACAAAGTTTAGCCTGATTTAGGTGGTCAAGAGGGATCTGGCTTAGCTTTGCAAGGCAGAAAAAGGGGATGCATTTCCCAGCATCAGGTTATGCAAACCACTGAGGTGGAGGTGGGAAGGGCAGCCTGGCTTCGAGTCATTTTGTATCTCCATGAAAATGGAATTCAAAACATTCCCTCTAGAGTGGTATCCAATACCAAAATTGGATTTGGGAACTCGGAGTACATGAATATTTGTGCTGTCAATAAGAGTTATCTGTATACAGAACCCTTTCCTTGTCTGCTTTCTCTACCATGCTTCCTTCTTAATTCATTTTCAGTCTTTAATGTACTGTTGTGTAGCATCCTCTCCCATTAGGCCCTGTAATGTGCTCCGATTGCCTTCAGCTTGACTGCACTTAATAGGCAGCGTAAATAGAACTTAGTGTAGCATGCACTAACATCTCTATCCATTGTCCAGAGATTAA
Source organism: Melospiza georgiana (assembly GCF_028018845.1). Taxonomy (NCBI): domain Eukaryota; kingdom Metazoa; phylum Chordata; class Aves; order Passeriformes; family Passerellidae; genus Melospiza; species Melospiza georgiana. The sequence continues at coordinate 9,642,792 of NC_080446.1, forward strand.
ATACATGCCACAAATGGTTTACGCATCATCAGCCTCCAGCCCTCGTTTCATAGCTCCCAACCAAAAGAGGATATTAAATTAATTTGCAGGTTGCTTTAGCAAGGCCTAACAAAAAGAGGAGGGGGGAGAAAAAAAAAAATCCTGAGGGTCACTCTGCATATAATATCCATCAATCAAAAAAAGAGGGGTGGAAAATGATAATAGCAGGTCATTATAACGGGACAGGTGCACACATATTTAGCTCGATGTCTAGTTCAGGTCAAAGCTTAATGGTGTTAACGGGGAGGAATGCAGGCTATGTGAGCAGGGTGGATGTGTGAGGAAGAGGCAAAAGGGCAGCTCTGTGACAGGACAGCACTGCCTCTTCCAGATCTTCATGATTAACCCTTTACTCTGCCTGGGCAAGAGCTGTTCAGTAGCACTGAGCTTATGAAAGGAAGGAGCAAAGCAGAGATCTCCAGCTCTTGTCCTGCAGCAGCTGGTAGCACTGAAAGTCAGCAAGGAGGCAGGGTTGGGGTAGGGCAGTGAAAATGAAATTGCAGAGTGCCAGGGTTCAGGCTGCCAGGAACTGGATGTGCTGTTATCAAGGGCAGGGGTTTTGTCAAGCAGCAGCAAATGCAAATGCTCCTCATGGAAAGGCAGGAAGGAGATCTGTGTTCAGCAGGGAACGTGGGCTAACAGAGATGAACAGTAATCTCCACAAGGGCCAGGACTGACAGAACTGGAAAAACAGTGGGAAGGCCACATCTCATCTACTGAAACAAGAACTGTGACTAAAGTAGGGAGATGGATTTAAAGTGAAGTGAGACTGACAAGTTTGAGAGGATAGGACAGAGTCCTTGACTTATTATTATGAAGAAAGGTGCTACATGGATGTGGGCTGCACACAGACATTGAGCCAGCCCTTCTTGTCAGTCTGTGCTTTTAGCTCAGAGCCTGGGACAGACATGGAAAATGAGAAAGCTTCAGTCACACTTGTGGGTTCCAATGAACAACTGGGAAGACACACTTAGGCTTAAAGGACCAAGCTGAAAATTAGGCTTTGTGTGGCTGTGGCAAGTAATGTCACCCATGTATGCAAATATTTTCTCTTTAAGTTTGATAGGAATCCATGGAAGTGAAGGAAAATATCAGTGATTAGCACCATGTTTTAGATGCCAGCATTAGGGTTTTGCAAGGTCTTGTTGATGAATAATAAATCACTGTATCACTTCTGGATGTGGCTCAGTGGCACATTCCCTTGCTTTCTGGACAAGTGTGTTTTCAGGTGCTGTATTCTGTGGTCTCCATGAGGAAATGATCCAAATCCTCCCCCAAGCCCACAATAACACACTTTGACTGACATGGATCGTTTTTCTGAGGTTCACAGTAAGTACCATCCATACCCTGAGAAGTGATATACTGGGAACTAGAATGATTAAGTAAGGAAATACCCTTTACCACAAGAGTTTAAATGCCCAAGGACTTCTGTCATAGAAATCATGAACTCTCACTCTGTCAGCTGATATTTTAAATGCTGTTATTCCATGCCAGTTTTCCCAGGCTGGGGCCATGAAAGTGAAGAAAGGCAAAGCAACACTGCATGTTAGCAAGTTGTGAGAAAGTAAGAAAGTAAGTTGTAAGAATGAAATTTGCTAGTTAAGATATAAATAAGGCGCCAATTTCAAGCTGTGTTTAAGAGTAGAAGATTGGTTTGAGTGCATTTGGGAAGGAAAAAGATACATTAAAAATGACTTTAAAAAAAATTGGGAGCAGGAGGATCTATTCTGGAAAGTGTTTGTTCTTGATGCAGTGGCCCACACAAAAGCAGAGGTGCAATTTCCCCAAAGCCTTGGTGAGCTTTGTTGCCCCATGGTCAGCCCAAGAACTGCTTTCAGATGTGGTGGTCTCTATTCTCTCATGCTCCATTTTCCCCCCATTTTTTCCCCTCCATCCTGCTAGTAAACAGCAGAATCTGCTTCTCTTGGTGCTGAATGGATGGGGAAAGATCCGAATTTAATCCTGACCTGCTACAGAGCAACTTCAGCCAGCTCCTGCTTCTCACCCCAAGCAGATGCTCAATCCACGTGTTCCTGGGCCAGGGAAGGGAGAGGGAAGAGCCCGATGGGGCTGGGCTGTGCCGTGTGCTCCAGAACAATAGATGATCACTCTTAATTATGGCAGCCTGAATGAGCATCCCTCTGCCGGCCCCTTTCCTCCTGCTGGCTGATCAATACAGTCTTAATTGCCGAAGAAAGGCAGTATCCTACACAATCACAGCACAATGGTTTAATCACTTGGACGCTTAAAGTTAATTTCAGGCAGTTCATTCCTCACTGCCTCTCCCTCTGTCAGGCATGGCTTGTCTCCTTGCACACACAGGTGCACGTGTGCTCGCAGCTAAAGGTGGGTTATCAATAGCTGTTAGCGAGATTATTTGAGCTAATTGAAAATGTGGGAAGTGTTATTATCGTGCATAAGCTTAAAAAGGATTTTCTTTTTGAAAGGGCGGTATGATAAAAGCATTTTTTGAGACGCTTCTTGAGGGAAGAAATAAAATGCTCTTCTTTTCCTAGGCCATCTCCTCTACTGCTTTCATGCTGCTCTGTCCAGATATTCTGGGGATCCTTAGGTTGGTGGCCAGGTGGTGCAGCAGGATTGGAACCTTATGAACAGCTGGAGTGGAAATTCACCCAATCCTCTCCAGCTGTTGGGGATCTTTGGGCTTGTGGGCTGTGTCTCGGTAGGATTGTTTTTGTGGCTGGCAGAGCATGGCCACTTAAGAAGGTGTTGTTAAGATCCAATGTGATCCTTGGCTTAAAATAAGGGCATATCTGGCCCTCCGTCTGCAGAATTTCTGCTGTTTCAGATGTGCAGGTTCTGCTTGGATCATATTTTATAGGTGAGGGCCTGCTACGGCACCTTAATCCAGTTTTGAATATTGTCTAATAGTCCCTCAGGTTTGGGGACTGTGACATGCTGCCCACAAGAGGGAAATTTGGGTGTTCAGCACAGCTGAACATCACCACAGCAAAAGTACAGGCTTTTCAAAAGCTGATGTGATGCTGAGCGCAGTTTCTGACCTTCATTTTGAGACTGCAGCATCAAATCCTCTCCTTTTCTTCTTTCCCCCATGCCAGCCAGAAATTAAGGCACCAAAGCCTACTGCTGGTTTTGTGAATTCTTTGAATGCTGCTGACTTGTGGCTGCCTTAGAAAACGTAGATCAAGAAAACATGGGTAGAAATGAATTCTGACCCAGAGGAACCTGGACCAGTGGAGCTCTCAGGCATCACTTTGGTTTGTGAGTGAGTCCAGGCATCTTTTATTTTGGGTGACACAGAGAGGGGCTGCCCATTGCTGTGCTGCATTAAGGAGAATTCTCACCCTTACCTGGGCACTGAGAGCTGGGAAATCTGATCTCACAGGACCCAGGACACCAAGGAATATCTGAAAAATATCTGAGAAATATCTGAGAAAACACTTGCTCTGCTTGTAGGATAAGGCAGCATGGGAGCCAGTGCCATACATGTAAAGGGCCTGATGAAAGGTGAACAGAGCTTTTCAGAGCTGTAAGAAAATCATTCTTGAGCAACAAAAATATTCTGTGAAGCATATTGCTGATGGTGGAAGATGGGATGGAAAGAAAAGTTGCTTGAAAATTTATCTCACAGCCATTTTAGTCACCTCCAGCTTTGTTCTATATTGGACTATTCCCTCCTGGGACAAAGCTTCTGGCTGGAGGCAGCCAGAAGTTTCTTCTGAATGTTGGTCAGATAAGAATGAAGTTTACAGGCTACACTGACATTTTTCCTCCCCCCCAGAAAATAATTTCCAGTATAAAAATGGTATTCTGTGTTTTGTTATTATTTTCTGGCTATTGCATATGTGAAATGCCAGAGTCAGTTGCAGCTCTCTACATCCTGCAGATCATTTTTCCATGAAGAATAGCAGGCAATGTTAGAAATTTGATAAGAGTGGCTTTCTCCTTTGATGAGTTCCTGCCCAAAATCTTAGGCAGAAGATGAGGAATTCAGCATGAAGGATACAGACCAAGAGAAAGGACCTGACAGAAGCACAGTCACTCCCTTTGTTGCAATGCTTTAGGCTAACCATTATTCACAGCCCTTTCCTCATATTGCATCTTTCATGATTTGCTTAAGCGATTTTAAATTGCTTTTGTGATTTCATTTAGCAGAGACCACAATAAAAGTGACCCTTGAGTTTATGAAATGAAACAGCCTGCACAAAGGGACTGAGGGCCTCAGCAGTGTGTGGGGTGACAGGTTTCTGTGCTGCACGGGCTGGCTTTGCCTGGGACAAAGGGATGATAAAGGGCTTGCAATGAAATGCTGCAAGCAAGGAGCATTTCTACCAGAGCAGCTGGTGTGAAACCAGTGCTGACCAGCCCTTTGCCTGTGCAAATGAACTTTGCCAGACAGCCCAGAGCATGCCCACCACCCAGATTTTTTTTTTAAAAATAAGATTTTTGGGGTTTTTTGTTTCCCCCTCAATATTTTCCTTGATGAGGGAGGCAGCAGGCAAATCAGGGAAGGTTTTTTTTTTTCTGCAGATGTCTTCAACAAGGGAGGGCATTTAGCAAAATGTCCATGGCTCTGAGCTTATGGCCAGGAGGATCTCACTTTCCAAATGCTGTCCGAGGTGTACCTCTTGTACCTCACCCTGCCCCGAGATGGTTTGGATCAGGTGTTTGATGTAACACTGCAAGTCAGTAGAAAAGAAATCCTTGAGAATGAGAAGGGAGGTCGAAAGAGTTGGCATTGCTTAAAAAAAAATTTAAAAATTAAAAAATAAATTATAAAAAATAAATAAATAAATAAAATAAATATTTTTTATTTAAAAATAAAAATGCATAAAATTTTTAAATAAATAAAAGAAATTAATTTTTCCTTGCAAAATCTTCTCAGAGAAAGGCAAAAACTGTCTTTGGAGCTAATTTTCCAGTCTCTATGTATTTTTTTTTTAATCCAGCGCCCAGCTATTTGGGAAGTGATTTCCAACACCCTTCCTGTGCATCCCCACACATGTTAGCCTGCTAGAGTGATGCCTCTTGATAACACCATGCCCAGAAATACAGCTGAGCCTCTCCAGAGCTGAATGAGGCACAAATGAAACAAGCATCAGTAAAGTTGGTGCATTTTCACACAGCTGCTTTGCTGGGCTGCTCTCTGCTGTGCCAGGGAGCAAATCAGCTCCTGGGAGCACTGCAAGGGCAGAATCCCAAATCTGACCTCTGATTTTTCTCTGGGATTGGCTTCTGCTCTCTGAGACAAAAAGTCAAGCAGAGCATACAGAGGAAATGATAAAAAAGTGACCTATTTTCATGCTGTTTGGCCGCTCTTTACTGTAGATGACAAGTGGTCTGGTGCTCTTAGATGACTGCCATGGGGATGAAGGGCAGGATTTGGAGCAGGTTATTGGTGACACCTCATTTAAGGCTTCCCTCCACCTTGCAGGGAAGTCATGTCTGGAAAGCCGGTGGGAAGAGGCTGCCTGAAACTCCCCTGCTTGTTCCCTGTGGTTCCCCTAGCCAGGGAAAGGCAGGATAGGTTTCATTCCAGCTGCAGAGCCCCCTGTGTTTTAGCAGGAGCCGGAGGCTGTGCTGTCGTGCTGCAGCCTGCCTTGTTTCTCTGAGCTTCTCTGGGGGTTCAGTGAGTATTTGCAAAAAGAACAGCCTCCCTTCCTCTCTGCTCCCCAAGAAAAACAGTTAAAAACAACCCCAGTAACCCCAGAGCAAACTTTTGTTAGAGGAAGGAAGGAGAAGGCAATGGGAAGCTGAGGCACTGGGGGAAATCTGATTTTGAGATTTTTGTCGCTGTGGTGGCACAATTTCCTCTGATGCAGCTGTGTAATGAGTTCACATCTGTTAATGCCACATGTTGCTCTGCCTTGCACAGATGCAAAGTCTCAATTTTTCTAATTAGCAACAACATGAAGTATATCTTAATTTTCTGTCCCCCTTCCCTCTAATAAACGTGATATTAACAAGGTTACATGCCTGCTTTCACGGGCTTTAATCGAATGAGAAGCAGGATTGGGTTAGATCACACTGTTCCTTTTAGGTGGGCTCTGCCCAGCCACAGAGACATCAATTCATTACAATAAGCAGAAAGCACAGGACAAGGGATGGGGGCACACACCTCCCCCTTTTTGCAGCAGCTGTATCAGTCACAGCCACTGTTAGGTGTGTCTGTGATCCTTCAGCCCTCTCTGCACCACACTGCAGGTTTGTGTTGTACATATATTTATATTTTTTTACAGTGTGAGTGCCCAGGAAGGCCTGTAACACCAGATCCAGCTGCATTTCTGCTCTGAGGGGATGGAGGACACAACCCAGGTGGTGGGGAAGATGAAACAGGAAAACCTTATAAATATGATTGTCTGGCAAAAGATTTTGAGAATATAGAAACTATAAATGAGATTGAAATGAAAGCAAGCTTTGAGATACCTCAGTTACTGAACAACTGGAAAACAATGGTGTGGCAGGCTGAAGGTAATCCCCTTTTGATGGAACAACACCCTCTGCTTGCAGACAGGCCCAAGGGTCAGAGCAGACCCTACCAGCTTGGCAGAAGGGGCCCAAAGAGGAGTTTTTAGGGTTTAAAATGCAACACAGTATGGTGATGTAATGATTCTTACAGGCTGTATGTAAATGCTGTAGGATTTGTATATTCTACTAGATTGGTTAGTGAGAATTAGAATATTCAACACAGAAGAAGATTTATTGTATTGGAATGGGAACTTCACTCTCTTACCTCTTGTGTCTTAGCTCTTGCCTTTTATGCTCTTGCCCCTCTTGCTCTCTCCCCCTCTCATCCTCTCTCCCCCTCTCCTCTCTCAGCCTGCTCTGGGCTGTGTCTGGCAGCTCCCAGCAGGGCCCTGCACCCAGGCCCTTTGCAATGAACCCCAAGTTCCAGCCCTGGCTGCAGAGATCTCTGCTCTCCATCCATCCCCACTGTCCTACCCCCGTCTCTCCTACACCCAGGTCCAGGCAGGACAGCAGCAGGAGATGCTGGAGGCTCCCAAAGCCGTGAAAAGCTGCAAAGCAGCTGAATCTGCAGACAGCAAAAGGGGCAGCCCTGTGCCTGTTCATGGCCTGAAGTGCCCAGTGGCATCTCTGTGTGAGGCTGAGTGATTCCCCCACTCCTGGCTGCAGAAATGCTCAGCTGGGGCTGTTGAGGACACTGAGAGCACAAGCTGGGGGGTTTTACTTGTGGTCCCCATGACAGGGATTGGTGTGGATGGAGCTGACCCTGAGCAGGATCCAGCCCTCTCTGGACGGCCTGCATTCATATTCCACCTGACTCTGCTGGGAGAAATCCATGGGGACCCCAACTGCAATTACTTGTGTGATTTAATTGGCATTATCATTTTAGTGGCTTGACAGAGATAAATCGCCCTGTTGGGTGAGGCTGCTACTGTGACAGCAAAAGCAGAAGGAAAGACTTTCCTCTTCTCTCTGGAATGGGAGATGACTACCAGTGTATCTTAATAATTAGTGCTGTTATAATTAATCGGGCTATTTGAGAGTCAATCTAACAAACAAATGGAGGGCTTGATTGTTCAGTAATTGACAATTTGTTTCCAATATGGTATCACTTGCTTCTGATTGTGCAAAGAAGGGAAAAGACACAAAACTGAGATTACAGGAGGGCTGGGGCTTGGCCACAATGAGGACAAGTGACTGAGGAGGAAAGGAGTGTTCCCAGCCACTGAATGTCCCAGGGACCCATTTGTCTTGGAAACACACACACAAACACACACACAGAGAGTTATGATTCCTTCTGTTTGCCTGCTTTTCAAACAGTTGCAGCCAGCTATCACTGCCTCTGTGGGTAGTTTTACATAAAAGCAGAGTTTTCAGGCCTTGGCCTTTCCAGACAATTTTCACCCTGGTTATATTCCTGGACTGGCTCTGTCCAGGCTGTGTTTCTTTCCTTGCCTTATCTCAGTCTCCCCTCTCTCTCTGTGCCTTGGATGATCTGGAACCTGCAGTAAATTGTTTGTTGATGCTTTGGATGGAAGAGCAATGTGTGGCCATGGCAAAGAGTGTGTGGATGGACCAGGCACTGCAGCACTGGGCTGTTGCTCTCTGCATTCAGACCATACTGTGTATATGCTCCCATTCCTGCCTCCAAAGAAAGGAAATCCAACAAGAGAGTGAGCAAACATTAAAAAAAAATTATTATTTCCATTATTTAAGTGAGGGAAGCAAGATGCAGATATTTTGCTTCTCTCCAGGAGATAGATAGATAGATTCATTCTTCTTTCTTTCTTTCTTTCTTTCTTTCTTTCTTTCTTTCTTTCTTTCTTTCTTTCTTTCTTTCTTTCTTTCTTTCTTTCTTTCTTTCTTTCTTTCTTTCTTTCTTTCTTTCTTTCTTTCTTTCTTTCTTTCTTTCTTTCTTTCTTTCTTTCTTTCTTTCTTTCTTTCTTTCTTTCTTTCTTTCTTTCTTTCTTTCTTTCTTTCTTTCTTTCTTTCTTTCTTTCTTTCTTTCTTTCTTTCTTTCTTTCTTTCTCTCTCTCTCTCTCTCTCTCTCTCTCTCTTTCTCTCTTTCTCTCTTTCTCTCTTTCTCTCTTTTCTTTCTTTTCTTTCTTTTCTTTCTGTCTCTCTTTCTTTCTCTCTCTCTTTCTCTCTCTTTCTTTCTCTCTCTCTTTCTCTTTCTCTCTTTCTTTCTCTCACTTTCTCTGTCTTTCTCTCTTTCTTTCTGTCACTTTCTCTCTCTCTCTTTCTTTTCTTTTTCTCTTTCTTCCTTGCTTTCCTTCCTTTCATGTTTCACATAAGATCAAATACATCTGATCCCTCTATATCTCAGTGCTCCTACAGCATATGCTCAACTCCCATGGGCTTCTGAACTCCTGTTGGTGCTGGCCTGGAGGATGCTTTGTGTCACAATTAAAAGGCAGCAATAATCATGGCTGAGAAGGCCCTGTAGGGAGTTCCAAACTCTCAGAGCTCTCTGGAATTGCCCTTGGACACCAAATGTGTATGGATGGATATCTATATGGTCTGGAGAATATAATTTTGGGCATGGCTTTTGCTCCCAATACAGTTCCTCCCTGTTGCAGCAGAATTGTTGCTGCACCCAGAGAGGCTGTGAACAGCTCTGTCAAGTGGCAGCGCTTCTCCCCCGACCCAGTTTAAATGAGATATGAATAATTGATTTGCCTCCTGAATAATTAATTGGATATTCAATAATGAAAGTAATTGTTTGGCTCATTCCCCCATTGATAATCAAGCTAATCTTCCCCTTCAATATGTGGGCCATACAGATATGTAAAGCAGTGAGACAGTTTATAGGCTGATAATGCAGCTAATGTGCTCGGTGCGGGGTCACCTTGTCCAAATATTCCAGCAGCTCCCAGGGCTGCTCTCCACTGGGTTATCCACTGCACAGCCAAGCTGTGTGCAGCAAGGGTTTGTTTTTTTCCTCCTCATTCTGCTTGCTGAACATCTCCCACCAGGGAGGAGTCTTCTTTTACAGTTTAAACAGAAATCGTCAGACGCCACTCACTCCAATTAAGGCTTCCAAGGAGGTTTGTTCTTCCTGCAGTCAATAGTGCAGGGATTAAAGGCAGCAAGCAGTGCTCTGAACTCATGGGGCTGCTCTCTTCTGCAGGAATTAGAGCTCAACTCCACAGAGAGCCTCCAGATCTTTTCTTTGCCACCAGCCCTTTAGAAATCAAAATCAAACCGAAACGTGTTAATGCTGATTTTGCAGCTGCTGCATTTGGGTTTGAGTTTCTAGTCCCAGGAAGCCTGGAAGTCTGCGCTGACACTGCTGTGGCACACTGTGCTCTTTGGAGAGGGCACTGTCAGTACTGACAGTGGAGTGTGAGAGGATGACAGTCTCTGGTTATTCCAGGAGCACTTTGGGGATGCCCACCTGAGGTGCCCCCATGCACTGGGCACTTCCCAGATCTGCTTTGGGACCTGGGGTTGAACCACAACATAGATTACAAAATCATGTGAGGGTTTCAGTAGTGGCATTTTCAAGCTGTAACCTCAGAAAGCCTTGCCTGCATGCCTTCATGTTCCACCAGACCTCTGATTCCTGCACATTCCTGTTGGCCCTCAGAAGGGCTTGAGGTCCTGGCAAGTCATGCAAGTCACAGAGTGTGGAAGACATTCCCAGGAGGTGCTGTCCCAGAGGTGCCAGTTCTAACAGGTAAATAAATCCTCTGCCACTGTTGTAGGCTTGTCCTGGCATTCAGAAAAGGGCATTCAGGAATCTATGAGCTCCATGGGTTTCATCTTGGGCTTGTTTCTAATGACATTAAAGGCTGAGAGAAGCCTGTTCTCACCATATTGTGTGTTCTCATCACATTGTGTGTTCAGTGTTCTGCATTGATGACAGAGCTTATCAAAATCACTGGGGCAGAAAAGCATAAAAAACATCCTGAGACACTATGCACAGGGAAGGTGAGGGCTGGGACAGTCTGGAGTGACGGGGAGAGGGAGTTGAGCTGCTCTGGCTCCTGAGGAACCTCCTGGGTGCCCAGTCTCCATCCTCCCTGGGCTCTGTCACTGATCTGTGCCCTGCAGAGATGGGACTCTCAAATGGTCTCAGGCTCTGCCCCAGCGTCTCTGGATGTTCTGAGTGGAAGTTTCCTATGAGGGGCTTTTGCCCTAAGCTGGGACATGGCTAGGAGCTTTCAAGCATCTTTCACTGTGTCCTGAGCCCATGCTCTGAGGGCAGAGTTGGGGTGGGCATTCTCAGCTAGAATTCCTCGAGCCTGGAGCACAAGGGATTTATCTCATTGCACAAACCCACTCTTCTGAGGTGTCTGTCAAGAAGGCAGGAGATGAAGATGTCATTTGGGAATATCAAACCAGTGCAGCTCCAGGATATTTTATTTTGCCATTAGGCTCAAACCTCCAGGACAGTGAGCAGCCCCTGAGGCAGGGTGAGCTACATGTGACTGGTACTGCTGACACCCTGAGGTTTCAGCCTCTGGGTCCCTCCTTCTCCTGGCAGCAGCCCTGAGCAGAAGCAGTTACCTGGAGATTGAAGGACTATTATTAATGTGTATGTGGGAACCATTTAAAACAAGCAAGGAAAGCAGCAGAGTGTTCCTGGAGAAGGATCTATGTGACATGACAGTGCAATCTGAGAAACACTCCCCTGCAAAAACTACTTGAATTCAGATACTTTTTCATTTTAACCAGTTTAATTTCTTTATGAGGGCTTTCATTTGAAAAAGTGGCAGCACCGACGGGGCTTGGAAAGATTCGTCTTCAGCCAATTTGCTCTGCAGCAGATTTATCATTTCATCAGTAATTTAAGCAGAGACACTTGATTGTGCACTCATTTATACAGCTCAGAGCTGCTTGGTGGTGTGTTACTTGTGGAAAGTGCGAGGACAGATCAACAGGGAAGGGGCAATGCCAGGAGTGCTCCTAAAAACCTCTGCAAAGGCGATTGGAGAGGGGAAGGAGCAGGAGCCCATCAGCTGAATAAAACCAATAAAACCCAACTTCATGTGTGTTGCAGACATGTTTTATGAAAAATCCTCTCCTTGGGATTTTTCCTCCTGAGAAGCTGAGAGGCCTCAAGAACAAAATATAAACAATGATTATCTGCTGCTGTGGAATGCAACAGGAGCATCTGTGATTGGTCTCATGTGGTTGTTTCTAATTAATGGCCAGTCACAGTCATCTGGCTTGGACAGAATCCGAGACAGAGACTTTGTTATAATTCCTTCCTATTCTATTCTTAGCTAGCCTTCTGAGATGAAGCATTTTCTTCTATTTTTTTAGTATAGTTTTAATGTAATATATAAAATAAAATAATAAATCAAGTCTTCTGAAACATGGAGTCAAATCCTTGTCTCTTCCCTCATCCAAAAACTCCTGTGAACATCATCACACATGTGAAGCTTTTTCTCATCACAGGCTAATTTAGTGTGAAGATGGCAGCACCACCCTTCTCTTCCCCTCCCTTCTCCAGGCTATTAGGGGGTTTGTGAGGGGCTCCCAGGATCAAAGCTCCCTTGGTGGTTTAATTGATGTGCAGCTGCTGCAGGGGCTCTGGGGAGGGAAGGGGAGCACGGGGACACACCACAGCAATACTGCAGCCAGCCCCCTGCCTCTGCCTGGCAATCCCAGCGTTATTTATGCACACACATAAAGGGTTCCATGCATCCCACTGAAATCTCCATTATTTGTCAGTGAGATCCCCCCTCCCTCCTGCCTTAGCTAACATTTACAGTAAATCTGTTACACTGACCATTAAATCTGGAGCTGCCCTGAGCGATAGTTTCAATGGGTGTGTTGACAGCCCGAGTGTTAATAATGATGCAAACACTAACCTGTTTATTGATTTGCTTTTTGTACCCTTCATTCCAGCTCACTCCTTCTCACTCTCGGAGGAGAAATCCTAGAATTAGTAATCAGGTGACAGCTCAGAGCCCCCGTCTGTTCCCAGCAGTGTCATCCAGCCCAAACTCCCAGAGATAAATCACAGGTGCCTTATTCTGCCTCTGCCAGCCATTCAATATACTGTTACTCAATGCAAGATGTAGTATTTGTCATTGGTGCCAGCAGACAGAAGGAAAAAAAAAAAAAAAAGAAACATTAACACAGACATGGAAAGCTTTTAACTTTGACAAGAGAAGCAGAGGGAAGTTTTACATTTAGCCCCTCCACAGAAGGCCAGTGCCCATCCATTAAAGCAGTTTGTCAGACAGTGGGTGGGGTGGAATGGAGCTGGGATCAGGATGCTGAGAGCAAACCTGAGGTGCTCATGGTGCTTCCTCCTCCTGATGCTGGCTGGATGCCTGCCTGGAGTGCTCAGGAATTAGTGAAAGGCTTTTTGGGTTTCTACAAAAAATGTGTTTATTCATGAACCTCCCTGAAGCTGAGACATGGGTGGGTTTGTAGAAGGGGTGCAAACAGCAGTTTTGATTTATGCCCTGGGGGCCTGGGAGCCTGCTCAGACCGTGGGGGACACAAGGTGAGCAGTGATACAGCCCCAAGGCCCTGCTTGTCCTCTGCTGAGAAGCAGCTCAGCCAACTTATGTGCTTCTAAACCATTGGCCCCAAAACTCTCCCATCTGAGCTACCTAGCAGGGTCCTCCCGGCTGAAAAGTGTGGAGAGCTTTGCAAGCAGAGCCTGAGCAGGAGGCAGGAGCTCCCATCTGCAGGGATCAGTCCTACATCAGGAGCTCACCTCTGCAGGGATCAGACCTACATCAGGAGCTCACCTCTGCAGGGATCAGTCCTACATCCAGCCAGGGGCTGCAGATGCTCTCTCTGTGATGGGCTTGGTGTGATACCCAGCACAGGCACCACAGCTCTGCTGATGAGCTGCACAGGCTTGTGACAGAAGAATCTGGAGCTGACTGAAATCCAGGCTTTGTGTTCCCATCTAGCAGTGCTTTTTGACCTGTGTTTTTTATGGTCAGGAGGGAAACCTGCCTGTAAATAGGCAGAATTTATAGACCCTGCAGGGGCTCTGATATACTCCCCAGGAGCTGCGGCCCCAAAGGCTTTCAGTGACATTTATAGGCTTCACTCAGTTGTCAGACCCCTCAGCTCCTTTTATTTCTGCTAAGTTTATAAGCTCTGAAAGAGCAGTGTGCAGTGTTTATTAACTGCACTGCAGAGTTGAAGAAAAGCAGCTGATCCAAAAGAAACACAATTCTACCTGTACCACTTAAACATGGTTCAAACCAAAGCTCCACGTTCTGTCTGTTTTATCATGTCTTCTAATATGCACCCATCACCAAACAGATGGATGTATGTCATTATAGAAAATAAAATTACACCCGTGGTAAAAATCCTCATTGATGCCTTAATTCATTAGGAGGAACCAGAATGGAACACAACATCAACCACTCAAAGTGGTAGTTTGTCATAATACTAAATATTAGTATCTATGTGAATATGTAACTGTATCCATAAGGAGAAGATAAATCCAATGAAAATAAAATGTATTTTAAAAAAATGTATCATGCACATTTCAATAGGACTAATATTTTTCAATTAGGGTCCTTCAGCTCTGTGAAACATTGACTTTCCCAGGGACAAGGGAACCTGTGGTGGCAGCCAGCAGTTTGGAAAAAAATGTTTAGTGCTGTAGTACATGGAAGTAGCCTCAGGACAGCAGGATCAGCCACTGGTTTTGACATATATAAAATAACTGTGCTCAAATTATAAATCCCAGGGTATTTTAGACTACATGGTATGTCTGCAATGATTCTGAGGAAAACAGAGCTCTTTCCACAGTGGAATGGACACGCAGGTTTACTCCAGCTATTGGTGCAGAACAAAGCAGTGACAGATTCCTTTCCTTGATTTCAATAAATCTAAAGGGTGAAATGCTGCCTACAAGATTAAGCCAAGTTTAATTAAGAAATTATTATTATTATTATTATTATTATTATTATTATTATTATTAATAATAATAATAATAATAATAATAATAATAATAATAATAATAATAATTTAATTAAAGACTCCAGTGTAAGATTTCAGGACTCCTTTTTTAAACTTTTCAATATTTTGTTTTCAGTTTCTTTTTCTTTTCTTCCTAATAGGACAATATGCTAAATTTTATTCATCATATTTACAAAACTGTAGAGTTGATCATATTTCAGCTGGGCAGTTGTGAAGGAAGATTTAACATTTGTCATTAATTAAACATTTGGATGTGCTTGGACCCCACCTTTTTAATGTGAATGAGAGTTAAAGTTGTTGACTTGTCTGACCAGTGTTTTCCCTGTAGGACCTCAGGTTTGGAGTTCTCAGGTTGGTAACAAAAATCATTTGATTTTAACAGAACAGCGGCAAAGGAAGAAGAAACAGTGCAGAAGCTGGGGACTGGGAAGTATGATGAAATAACAGGGGTATTTGTAGACAGAACTACTAGAAGTGGGAAAAGCACAGAAATAAAAGCAAAGCCCAAGAGGAACAGAAAGCACATGAAATTAGTGGAAAGGAGAACAAAGCCTCATCCTGTGAGACACAGGAGAAGGCCAATCTTAAATAATTATAGCAACAGTTTGACTTTAAAATCAGGATGTATATTTGTCGTGGCTCCTCCAACAGTGCAAGTCTCTCCTCCTCCCTTTCTTTGCACAGATTTCCCCAGACAATTCACAGTCCTTTCCCTCCTTTATTTATGTGATTTCATATTTCATGGCTTTTGGTTACTGTATTCCCATAATGATTTATGACCAAAGGGAAGAATTGCATCCAGGTGATGATCCAGTCCATTATCTCTAGGGAGATGCTGACCACTGTAGTGGAGCACAGAGACCTGTTGTACCACGTGATGGAGAACAAGCAGAAAAAGGCTTCCAGCTTATGAGGGAAAAGCACTTTTTTTTGTTTTTTAATTTGGACAGTTGGGTACAAAGAAAAAGGAATCCCTTTTTCCTATTTTTCATCTTCCTGAATGGGATGTATTATTTAAAAAAAAAATATAGCACACCAAATATATTCAATGTGCTAACACACAGCTGCCTTAGCTGAAATGACCCATTTTAAATGCATGATACAACAGGGTAAATCTGTCTCCATACCACCCTTGGCTGGGCTGGAATTTTTTTCTCCCACTTTTTGCCTTCCAGTTTTCTGCTTTGCCATTAATAAATCAAGATTTCTTGGCCCTGCTCTGCACCTTCACAGCTCCTGCAGGTCATTAATACCAAGACAGGGCTGTTAATCTCTTGGTCCCAAGGTGCATCGACCCACTGACAGAGAGAGAGGCTGGGACACTGGTGGGACCATGCCCTTGGTCACTGTCTTGGTTTGGAAAGCCAGGAGTCTGCTAAGGAAGGCAGGAGCCTCCCCTGAAATGAAGAATGTAAACCCTCCCCACCCCTCCAAATTGCTATACATTTTAAATTAAGGGGCTCTCAGGCAAAAATATGGGAGCAGGAAATAACAGTTCTTTAATAGGGAAAAGAAAAAAAAAGGATAAAATAAACAATGCAGTACACTGGAACAACAGTGACAGAGTCAGAACCCAACCTGACACCCTGTGGGTCAGGCTGGTGGCAGCAGTGCCATTGGAATTGTGGCTCAGCCCTCCTGCAGTGTCAGGGCTGGTTCTGCTGGAGCAGGGATCCTGTAGAGAAGGATGTGTTCTTCCTCTGAAGATCCAGTGGAAAGAGAGGCAGCTGCTGTTCCTCTGGGGAATCCAGTGGAGAAGCTGTGCTGGTGTCTCAAAACCTCTGGATTATATCCAGGTAGGAATGCTTGGCTCCTCCCTCTGGGCTCACATCTCCCAATGGGATGCTGTAGTTCTTATCAGCCATGCAGGGACATTCAATAGCTGTTATCAGCAGATGTCCCCTCCCGAGGGAGGAGTGAATGTGGTCACTCAAAGAGAGAGATAAGGCAAGCTGCCCACTTGACAAAGGTATCCTGCCATACAGATGGTGATAGAAAACATCTTGCATTGCAATCTTCAACAGTCACAGAGCAGGGGATGCACCCCAGGGCCACGTTATTTCCAGAAATGTCACCCTGAGACCTGGCCTGCCCATCCTGCTCTGACAGCAGCCCTTGTTTTGGGGTGTGGGTAAACCTCAGGATAAATCTCAGTGTGAGGTGTCTCTCTGCTGTGCACTTTCATTGCCTGTGCCCTACTTTAGCAGGGATTTACCAAGGAGTTTCTCCTTCTCTGCTATTATTGAGGTCTTATTCCCACTTGGGTTTCTTATCCAATTCAGCCCTTCTATCCCTAGTGGCATGTAGGAGAGGCTAGCACCCTTGCTTTATTTTTCAGGTCTCTTCCCATCAGTGAAGGGCAGGAAGAAAGCCTGGCAATGAAAGGCAATTTCTCCTAACCCAGTGGGCGAGTGCAGTGTGGTAAGAGTGCTTTTAAACCAAAAAAAAAAAAAAAAAAAAAAAATCCAATAACTTCCATATAAATTGTCCAGGAGAGAAAACTTTGTGTTTTTGACATTTGTAGCTGTTTCAGCATTTTTCTGTGCAAGATGAAAAACTTTTGCATTGAGCAAAACACAGATTTATGATCAATAAAGTGAAGTTTAACAGTTTATAGGGGCCATACATTCTTTTTTTAAAAATCTGATATTAAAAACTATTTTTTTCACTCCCAACCACGTGAGAAAGCCTCTGTGGTGTCAGAGTTTCAGCATAGCAAAGCAGCTGGCAGAGCACTGAGGATAATCACTGCATGGGGTTTCCTGCAGCATGAGTTGCCCCCCAAGCCATCTTCCTTTTGCCTTCATGGAGTTATGGACAATGAGACCCCGTGAACACCTGAGTGTGGACCAGGTGCTTCAGAGAGTTTAGGAAGGGTTTCGCAGGTCCCTTTCTGGACCATAAAATAAACCCATTCCTAAAAACTCTCCCACAAAGCTCTGCAAGCCCTCCCACAGGCAGAGAACAGGCAGCTGCTGCCAGGCTGAGTCCCACAGGTGGTTTGGGAGCTGCCTGGGAGGACTGGGTGTGTGTGAGATTTCATTGGCACTGCCCCATGTCAGGCTGGAATTGCTCAGGGAAGTGCTGGGCTGGCTTCTTCCCATCTCTGCTCTGGTCCCCAGCAGTGTGGGGTAGGCAAATCTTCTGGTATTGCCCTCTTACCTTTGCCTCTCACCAGCAAGGCTCACCTCTAAAAACATCCCTATAACAGAAGCACAGAATGGTTTGGTTGGAAGGGACCTTAAAGCTCTCCCAGTTCTACCCCTGCTATAGGCAGGGGCACCTTCCACCAGACTGAGCTGCTCCAAGTCCTGTCCAGCCTGGCCTTGTGTTGGTTTCTCGGCTGTTTTAATGACCTGGAAAGGCTCGGGGATGGCCTTGGACAGCCCACGCTTCAAAGGACGAGAAGAGTCTTCAGGTTTTTCCTCGGTCTTCAGTGTTTATTAGTTATTTATCTAAAAGATTTTCTCTCGGCCCGACAGAGGTCTGCACAGCAGTCAGCCATGAGCACACTGAGAGCCCCCGGGGCGGTCACCTATCTTTATACCCAAAACTACGTATACAATATTTACCTATTTCCCCCAATACCTTTTACCCTTATTGACCAGTACACCTTTAGTAATAACCAATCCCAAAGTGCCAACATCACCACAGAAGATGGAGGCCAAGAAGAAGAAGAAGAAGGACAGGACATGCCCCAATTCCTCCATCTTACTTCTCTAGACCCCCCCTGTACCGAAATCCTAAAACCTGTGTTTCACACTCTAATTAACTTATCCCTTCACCATTTACCCAGTGAAATCCTCCAATCCTCATACAGGTGTCGTCTCCCGTGCAGGATCAAAGTCCAGCCACCAGACACTTCTGGCAACATTCCAGGACCTCCGAGCCCCCCAAGGGTGGTCTCGGTCACTCTGCATATCAGTCCTGAGGTGCTGAGATCCCACAGCCTTGAACATCCCAGGGCTGGGGCAGCCACATCTTCCCTGGGAAGCCTGAACCACCCTCATGGGAAAGAATTTATCCCTTATATCTAATTAAATCTACTCCCTTTGTCCCTTGTGCTTTCCACGATAACAAATGTGCCAGGTTCTGTTGCAGGGATGCTGAATACACTAGAAAACAGAAAAGACTTTTATTCTCCAATGAAAAGACCACTGCAACTGATTGTTTTACGTATTCTACCAGAAAATCACAGACTGCCTGATAAAAGCTATTTGAACTTGGTTTTTGCATAAAAGTTAAGGTGTAATTTTGAGTATAAAATTATGGAGTATAGAGCCAATTTTGTTGCTATTAAAACCAACAAGGATAATTAGATTTATTGTAGAGCTGGAGAGGTGAGATAGCTCTTGTTTTATGCTCCTGAATCCCTGATTATGCAGCCTCAGGGTTTCCTAAACCTGAAGAAATGTGGAAGTGCTTGTGTTGCCCTTATCTCTTCAAAGTGTTCCTCTCTGTAAAGAGAGAAACTCAACACAAGATCTACAGTGAAAAAATAGGAAAGTGTCCATTACCTGAAGAAGGCAGGGATTTAGCCTTTTGTTGTTGTTTTTTTTTTTTCCTACAGAGCATCTGACTAAGCCAATAATTTTTTTGAGGAAGTAAATTGGACTAAATAATCCCTATGTTCTGCATGAAGGATGGTGCTGCAGCACAACCACACTGACTGTGTCCCCTTCTTCCCACGATATGCCTTGAAATTTATTGCCCATTTGTGAGCTTTTTGTGTAAATCCCCAGTGAAATGATGGGAGAAGAGAATCTGGCTGAGGTTTATATGGTGGGTCTTAAACCCTTTAAACACTGGTGGCAGCACAGTCCCCATTAAGGTGGGCCTTGGGGAATTTATTTACACATGGGGAGCTGGGACATGTGGAAAATTGGAGTGAAGCAAGTGGGAGCTCAGAGCTGAGCAGTGGAACTTGACTGCCATGATCTCTGTGGAGTGCACAGCCATTTTCACTTGATTAAATAAACTCAGTTCTTGGAAGATCTGAAAAGAGGCTGTTAGAGGGTTCTGTCTAAGAGAGCTTGGAAGTTTTTGCATTTCTTCTGAAGAGAAATTTACACTCAAAAAATTAAAGGATCTACAGAGAGATGTTTTCTGAAGCAGATACTGCCATTATGAGTGTCTTAAGCACTTGCAGTGAGTATCTGAGCTAAACAGCATCTCCTGACTGACAGAGCCGTCACCCGCTAAAAGCAACTGTTGTAGAATTATGACTGGAGCATATATAATGTTTGTGTTTAACAAGATGACAGAAATGCCACCTTAGTAAAAACTGATTATGGTTACAGCTGAACAATTCACATCATGCAAGATTTATAATATTAAGGTTATGCAATCATCTAATCGGAGAGACAAGCCTTGAGTAATAATATGAAATGCATGTACTTCAATCTGCAGCAGTGGCTTCATTGCTGTTTTCTTATTAGCTCATGCCAGCATTAGGGCTGCATTATCCATTTCACCATAGTCTAATTCAGCATTTCCATCTGAAAACATATGCACAATAAGTGATCTATGCCAAACAGGGAAATGGAGACAAAGCCATTTGAGTGACTTCACGGCTATAAAAACATACATAATCTGTATGTCTTTCAGCAATTCTCAATACTTTTTACTACATTTCTTTGCATGAAAAGTTTTCCCAAAATAGAGGAAAAAATAGAAATTGCTCCTTCTCTTCCCTGGAGAACAATACTTTGGGAGTGGAACCAGAGTGGGAATCCAATCTGTGAATTTCTCATCTTGGAAGTGGGAATATCAGATCATTTTATTAGTGCTGTGCCAGCTCACTGGGAAGTGGCTCAGGATAGGAGAGAATTACTTGAAATGTGGATCTTCCAGACCAGATAAAACTGGTAATATTTATATGGAAAAAGAGTCTCTGTTTTTCCTTAGAAAGATATCTTGGGTACTTTCTAAACATCAGATATTTTCATCCAACAAATAGCTGCACACACACGCACACATATATGGCAGTATATGTATATTTAAACTCTAACTGTAGAATACTGTACAGGGAAGTCACAGTGTACTTCAGGTTAAAAATATGCTGTTTCAGGGCTGACGAGTTCAGGCATCATATTTCAAAAGCACATATTATAAAAGTTGACAAGTGTTTATAACGCAATTATCAGACTAATTGACTGAGTTCCCTGATTAAAATGAGACGTTTCATGCAAAGCTCAGACTGAGATTCTCTCTGAGCTGAGTTAATTTTCCAGAGCCTGTGCAGACTTCAGTCCTGTGAGGCCCTGGGGTCTTGGGACATCAGGCAGTCCTGGGAGGATGGGGAATTTCACTGAACCAAAACTTTCTGGTAATTTGGTGTTCAGATCCCTGTACATGTAGGTGGATTCATCAGACTCCTGCAACAATCACAATTCTCAGGGATAAAAAAAAAAAGAGTATTTCAAAGGTAAACAGAAGGCATTTGTGTGCTGGGGTCTGATTTATTATACACACTATATATAGCTGTCATTAAATGAGCAGGCTAACGTGCAACTATTCATCATGGGGGGAAATGAACAGGCTATTCTCTGCTTGCCTGGAATTGTTCATATTTCTGGAAACTAAAAGCAGTGTCTAGGAAAGGAAAGAATGCTTAAAATGCCGTAAGATATTTGATTTATTCTCTTCAGGCATTGCCTCTCTCTCTTCTCTGTGTCCCAGAGTATTATTCAAGTCAATCGATCTTAGAAACTATTTCTAGCAATCTCAGTTTTCCCCCAAACTCCCTGCTAAAGACCTTAATCTGCCTCCTTTTGTTGTCATTGTCATTAAAATCGGCTCCAATCAGTGCACAGTTTTTGTTCTTACTTTGAAGGTGTATTTTGATCTAAGGAAAACAATTCATCTCCTCACTTGTGTTACCAGCAATTCACTTATGAGTCTGCATACGGTAAGCTGCAATATCCTTTCGGGTGCCAGCTAAAGCAATTCTCAGCTTGCTGTTTAGTTACACAAGAAACAGAAAATAAGTGATGCTGCCTGACCAAAACAGCTCTCTGAGTGCTGATTCAGGGATATGACTAGAAATATTCAGATTCTTCTTAGCAACAAATAATTGCTGAAGAAAACCAGGAATAATTTTAATTAATTAATCAATATGATTTTGAACTATTTGTGGCTACAAAGTGACACATGATTTAATGAACTAGGAGAAATGGCTAATGCAACCCAAAAATTGCAATCAAAATGGTTGTTTCAACAGAAAATTGGAATTTAGTTAGGTTGTGCCTTTCATGACAAGCTCCTTGCCACAGATGCGTGGTTTTCCTCACCAAAGTATGCAATGCTTCTGGCTGAAATGAAATGAAATATTTTGCTTTTCAGGAGAAAAAATGTTCAGTATGTTAAGCTGAAAACTCAACATTTTCCAGGTCTTTTTGTAAGTCCAGTTCCCAATTCTGGCTGTCAATTCACTTACCATTCAGTTGTGCAATTTAAATAAAATCCTCTCTGGAATGAGACTGGGATCTGTGCTGACCCTGCAGGGCAGGAATGGGATGGATGGGAGTTTACATGGGGCAGGATGAGGAGCCCCCAGCCCATGGCAGCAGGGCAGGGTCCTGTAGGGCCTCACCCCATCCCAGCTTCTCCAGCAGCTCCCAGCATGCAGAGTTGTGAGGATGAGGAGGATTTTTGGTGTCACCCAGCCAGTGAGAGCTGGGGGATGTCACACTCCAAGCACCGGCAACCCCGTGAACGATAAACTCTGATTTTTCCTACAGCTTCAAGGCTTTGGGTTTGTTTTTGTCTTTTCCAGCTTGGGGAAGCTAAGGGAGAGGAAGGGGGGACAAGGAAACCCTCTAAAAGACAAAGTGGCCCCCCCAGGGATGTCCATGCCAGGCAGGGGGATGAAAGGGCACTTTGGATGTTGGACAATGGGGGTGTGTGGGTGTCTCTCATCAAACCCGCTGACACCCGGTGCTGAGCTGCACAAAATCCCCGAGGTCGGCAGGGATAAAAGCAGCCACAGCCCTCAGGGCTCTGCTTTCTGCCCTGTTGGGTGAGTTAAAGGCAGGTGAGGCACAGGCAGGAGTAGGTTCCCCCATGGTTTCTCAGAGTTTCTGCTTCTGTTTTCTCCTGCTGTAGGTGAGGCAGGGTCTGAGGCACCACTTGGCATCGGCTCTGGTTCCTCCACCCAAACCTTTCCAGCCTCCCCAGAGTGCCCTTCAAAGAGAAATCTCTGCTGTGCCTTCTCCATGATAGAAAATTTTAAATTTGCTTGTTCTTGACAGTGCAACTTCTCTGTTTCGCTCTGGTTTCACCTGGTGACTTAAAACACACACCTGAACAGCTCAGCCTCCACAGGCAAGGATGCATGTGGAGGAAGGTGTGTGATTTAATTGCAATTAGGGCCTTTCCTGCAGCTTCATGGACCTTTCCTGGCTGCACATGCACATCCACACACACAAACACATCCCAGAAAGGGCTCCAGAGGTTGAGACCACAGTGGAATTTCTTATCGGCAACAAAAATCCAGACAAAAAAATCAAGGTGTTTTGTTCAGGGCTTGGGTTGGAAAAAGAAAAGGTCAGGATGCTGACTAACAGACTATTTTAGGACATAACTGATGCCATTAGAAGTGTGTTCCACCCTTCCCTATTCTATTCTCTCACCCACCCCCACTAAATACAAAATTACCTGCAATCCAATTAGTGCTGAGTGTGTACGAAGCAATCACATTTAATAAACAGAGCTGGTAGGTTTTAAAAAAATAAAGCCTTGTCCATGACCTTTTCTTAATTTTGTTGGATGCAATCTGAAATTCTGCTCTATTTATTTACACTTTCAGTTTAATTAGGGCTGGTTGTTTTACCCCAGCTACCTGCTCTCAGGCACGTAGGGGAGCTCACACACTCCCAGTGCTCCTGCACAGCTCCTCTGCTATCCCCAGGAGCTGCTGGGCTCAACTCCTGTCACACACACCCCCAGCAGATTAATAATGACAGAGTCAGTGTGAGTGAGTGTGAATAACGTGACCTGGTAACAAGTCAGGAGTGTGGAGCGGGATTTGTGTCTTTTAAATGGATTTGGGACAGCAGCGTGTAGTTTTCTCTCTCTCTTTTTTTTTTTTTTTTTTTTTTTTTTTTTTTTTTTTTTTCCCCAGTTTCAGTTCTGATTTGCTCTTCTTCCACAGCCATCACTTCATTCCATGGAGAGGTGCCACAGGATGCTCTCTACTTGTTATACAAAAAGGAGTGATCCCCTCTGAGCCCTCTTTTTAATTCTTTGAGAGTAGAGAAAGCAGAAAAGAACTGACAGAAGCAGCATGAACAATAAGCTGTGCTTTCCAGAATCGATAGTGAAAACCAGGAAATTTTTGGCTGAGGCAAGGAAGAAGAAGAAGAAGAAGAGGAAGAAGGGGAAGAAGAAGGAGGAGGAGGAGGAGGAGGAGAAGGAGAAGGAGAAGGAGAAGGAGAAGGAGAAGGAGAAGGAGAAGGAGAAGGAGAAGGAGAAGGAGAAGGAGAAGGAGAAGGAGAAGGAGAAGGAGAAGGAGAAGGAGAAGGAGAAGGAGAAGGAGAAGGAGGCTTTGAAGAGGGTTTTGTCTGGAGTCTTTAAGAGGTGGAAGACAGAATTAAATATCAGCTGGAGAGATGCTGTCCAGTGGTTAAATCCATCATGTTCCATCATGGAATAATGCATCATAGAATGGTTTGGTTTGGGCTGGGAGGCACCTTACAGGTCATCTTGCTCCAGGTGAAAATTGAGGATTATCTCTGAGCAAATGAATTCTTTGTGGAGCACCAAATAAAACCAATGCCCCAAAAGTCCTCCTTAGTTTCCCATGTTGCCGTTCCAGGTTATGGTGCTTTTGGTGGCAGAAGTGGTGTAAGAAATCCTGACTATCTGCTTATTCACATGTCTCAGATTGCCTCTCCTTTCATCTGTCAGGGGTAAAAACACTCCCTCCCATCCCCTAAAAATCAGGCACAGGTTGGCAAGGCTTGCTGAAACTGGCTCCTCTATCAGAGGCAGCACAGCCCAGACCTGCCAGCTCCTCACCTCACATTGCCCAATGCCAGGCTTCCCATTTCACCCAAAAATGCACCTGAAAGGGTTTGAAGTTTGCCTGCTGCTGCCTGACTGCAGCACTGGATTAACAAGTGAGGGGAGCACGTGGAACCAAGTTCAAGAGTTGGCAGATTCATTTGCATATGAGAGGCCAAAATAAGCAAATAAAAACTGCCACACAAAACGAACCAGAATTGGAATTGGCTAAACACTTCCCCGTGAAATGGATTTTCGAAGTGACTCTTGAACTCTTCAGTGGAAAGACAGATTCATTTTCAATGGAGTTTGATCTTGCTCTTCAGCTTCATTTGTAAGACCAATTACAGAGCATTTTGTACAACAATTACGGGCATTAAAACCACTCTGTTCCATTTGATGAATTTTAATAGTAATTGAACAGAAGAAGCCATCAACTGAAAGATTGTCCAATCAAGTATGCCCACACACTGAACTGTAATTTCCACTCCACAAATGTGTAATGCCATTTGAAACTACCAAAATGTCCTCTCCCCACCAACACCCAAGCAGATTTGAGGATTTGTTCCAAATGTTCCAACTTTATCCCCTGAGGCTCCAAGTACACAGAAAACACACTGACCACAGCCCTGTGATAATTCCTGTGTGCAGCTTTGTCCTGCAAAGCTCCCTGGAGCTCATTCTTGTACAGGCATTTGCAGAGGGCTGGTGACCATAAATGTTTGTGGGTAGCACCCTACAAGTCACTGTACAAAATGTCCTCTTTGTGAAGAAAGGCAGTTTTTGGATGTGCTCTGAGGAACTTTGTAAGATATTGTAAGAGCTGGGCGGCTGCTTTGTGTGAGTGTAGGGAGTGGAATCCATCCCCTGGACACTGGGTCTGGTATTTACATTTGGGTTCAGCTTCTTCCCTTGAAAAGAATGTGCAGAATGGTGGGCTGAAGAAATATAGGCCTGAAACAGATAATTTGGTTATGAGAGAGGCCCCTCACAGCCACTAAAGAATAGATATTTGGGCTGGAAGAGTCCAGATGGTTTCCACAAGACCCAAACAGACTTTGACTTATGTTACAAGTCCAAAAGCCACAAAAGCAATGCAGTATGGCAGAGCAGAGGAGATCAAAGGCCTCACCAGTGTCCTGGGTCTCAGAAGAATGCTAATGCATTTCTTATTCTTTGTTGTGAACATTTTGTTGTTATTTTTTTCCTACTAAACCTGCCCTTTCTGTCTGAGGTTGGCCTGTGCTGTACTGAAAATTCCTTGAGGGAAGTTGTGTTCTTCGTTGGATTTGCTGTAAATTAGAAGAACAAAAGAGCTATTTTGATGAACTTGCTCTCAATGGGATTTCCAGGCTCGCTTGGGAAACAAAAAGAGATTTTGATAGTTTAGATCAGTGGGAGATAAGTGTCCAACTGTCAGAGCCTTCCTTTGAAGTGGGTTTTCCCTTGCCAGTGCTCACTACAACTGTAAGTTCAATTTAAAGACAAAAGATGAAGTCTTGGCCTTTCTGAAGTCAGTAAGAGTTTTATCACTGACAACTCAGAGGCCAGGATTTCACCCAAGATGTTTATACAGGCACTAACTTTAGCATCTTGTTGAGAGCCACATGAAATATTTATGTTGAAGAGTGAAACTGTATTGTTTTCTTGCATCTCATTCTGGACACAAAAATGACCCCATCCCACTGGAAAACCAACACTCTTTTATGAAAATAAAACAATTTCAGTTGTGAGATGCTTTATCCTGGTGTGGTCAAACTGAGGATTCCAATGTGTGGGGGAAGATCTGTTTTCTCCCCAACTAAAATTTCCATCCATTATTTCACATATTTAAAAAATATTTGTCAAATCCTGCCTTTAAAGCCCAGAACACAGCATCTCCTGAAAGTGCTGGAGGTTCCATATTTCTGTAAGTGGTGCAAGTCAATCAGTCAATGGGTGCAAAGTTTTACAGAAAAAGCTCAGCTTTACTAAATTAACTGCAGATCCTTTGCCTGGTTAAAAACCTATCCAAGCTTCTGTAATGCATGCAAACACAAACCTGGCATAAATCAATTTTTTTCAAGTCTTCTTCCCTCTTTCCCCCAAGATAGAGACAAGATCCAAACAAATGAAATCTGGGAAAAATACAAATGGAATGGGGGCAGATAAATGCTGAGATACAGGGATCCTTTTGAAAATAAACTGTGCAAATTAAAGGCCAGAGAATTTTTCCCTGCCTGTCTCTTGGTCCCCTCCCCCTTTCAAACATTGTCTCTTATTTCTTTCATTTTATGTATTTTAGTGTTTCAGTCCCTGGCTGCTGCACTGAGTTTTTTCACCCTTCACACACCATCACATACTGCCTGCCTTTCTTTGACCACACTCTGTGTTGTAATACTAATAATAAAAAACTGGGCCTGATTTTAATTTGTGTAATGTTTTTGTTGAAAAAAATAAAAACTCTACAGCCTAATTAGGAAACCCGTTAAATGGCTGCAATTCAAATATAATTCTATTAAATTCTCCCTGTAAAGTTAATGTTACAGACTTTTTAACAGATGTTTTAATTAGACATTGTTATTAAAGGGAATACTGTAGAAATTAAAAGCAGGCCCTAAATGTGTTAACAAAGACACTTTTCTTGCATGGCATCGATGGTGGCAGAAACATTAGCAGGGAGATTTTGGCAGCAGGTCATGAAAAGGAAGAAAAAAACCGAGATGTGTTAAAGGGAAGATGCACTGAGAGATATGCAGTGCTCAGCTACTCTGTGAGCTCATTTCACATCCAGCACCACCTCGGGCCATTGCCTGACTGGAATGAGGTGGGGAAGGGGCTTCAGCCCACTGCTAATGGCACCACGTGGGCAGAGCTGGGGGCAGGCTTGGGTGGGGGGAAACCTTTGCAGCTCCAAGGGTTTCCAAGGAAGCATCAGCCCGGCCAGTTTCTGAGGTTTCAGCTGCTGACTCTGTGGTTTGGGGTGTTTTCTGGTGGCGGTGCTTGGAACTGAGCAACACCACAGGGACTGTGGATTTTGTAAGGTGGGTTTGCTGTGAGCCTCTCGTGCTGCAGAGCCTGGCTGGGATGAGGGGTGTTGCAGGCTTGGAAATCAGGGGATAAAATAACCCTAAAACTATATTTTCTGGAAGAATGTTTAAGCACACTAGAGAAGGACCCTGATGACACATTTTCAGAGATTTATGATACTAGGATTGAATTGCCAGTGAAAAAGGTGACAAACTGGTCAGGTTTCACCACAAGTCTCTTTTTGCTGGGGCTGTGAGGTGTGCAAGCCCACAGGTCCCCACTTCTGCTTGGCCAGGCCCCCAAAGGGCCCAAGGCCAACAAGAGCAGCCCCTTTCTTCACCTCCTACTGATGGCTGCAGCAAGGCAGTGTCATTTCAGTGACACTAACCCAGCCACCAGAGCTGCCCGAGTGCCACCACCTACTGCCCAGAGCCCTTCAGAGAGTGACTCAAAGCAGACATGGGTGGATTTGACCAGCAGGAGAACACAGAGGATGAGATGCTTCTGTTCCAGAAGGATCCTAAAACATTCAATAAACATGCACCGTCCAGTTCTGCTCTATTGCTTCATCTGCAGGCAGAAGAGCTGTGATTTTTTCCCTCAATGAAAGGAGCAACTTCTTCCCAAAACAGTAGGAGTAAAACTGATAATCACAGCTCTAAATGTTTTATCCCTGTCACTGAAATCTCTGTTATTGTTCACTCTGGGAAGAGGAATACGAGCCTGGGGAAAAAAGACACCTGGAAAATCACGTTAAAGTGATGCTATCATTGATATCAGTGAAAAGTGCCAACTCTTGGTCCTTCTTCTATCTACAGATTTCATTCTTTCAGCCACATTACTCATTCATAGACTAGAGACAGGCCAGACCCAGAGCAGGACTTGCTTAGAGCTCAGAGGGGTTGAACCTGGCTGCTGGTACCTGCCAGTGACTCTGATGAGCATCTCTCTCAGAATCTGCACAGCTTTGCACATTCTCACTCTCATCTATTTTCGAGCTTTGTTTACAATTTATTCTTCTTTGTTATCCCTTCCCTTTAGAGGCCTTTCACTTAAAAGCAGTGCAGGAACCAAATTAATGCAGGTAATCAAATTTTAATGATCACCTGAGTCAAACAAACTGGAAAATCTTTCCTGTACAGCCATAAGGGTAAAAGAGAGAGGTGCAAAACCTCACCAACAGAGACAACTGGCTAATTAACTGAAGTGAAACCAGTGCAAAAAACCAGAAGCTAGAAAGCAAATGAAAACCTGTACAGCAATTACTTCCAAAAAGGTAACATTTCACAATTAAAGCCATTCTAAGAACTTTAGTTAATTATGTAGGTTTTCTTCTCTCTCTCTTCCCCCTCCCTCTTCTTCTCTCTCTCTCTCTAGCTCACCCCTTTATTAAAGTCCATCAGGGCTCATGATGTGTGGGAAAAGTGCTAACATTTGCAAATTGCTGGTTTATGATAAATGAATTGTGGAAACTCAGCCCCTTGGTTGGGGCCTGGCTCACTAGCAGAGCACCAGCATCTCCGGCTGCTGCAGCCCTGACCCTGACTTTACACCCATTGATCACAAGTGGTGCATAGCCATGACCACCAAATGCACACACTGGAGCTGGGGACTTGCTTTTCCCATAGTATTTCATCATTGTTCCACATCAGGGGCGCCACAGTAACCTTTGGCACGCCATCCTGTGAGACTAATACCTGCAGGAGCTTTCCTCGTAATCGCTCCTTCCACTGCTCCATCTTTAAAAACCTTTTGTCATTCACCCAGATTTGATTTTCAGAAAATACCCATTGATTTCAATATCAATGGGTATTGAAATTAATGGGTATTTTCTGAAAATGGGTGCTGGGTTGAGAGGGAAAGGGCTGAACAGGCTGGGTAATCAAGCCCTAAATAATTCTAACAGATTTCCAGCTGCAACTTTAGGGCTCTCCCAGTGCTTTCATTTTAGGCAGGAATTTACAGCAGCCTGTCTGGGTGTTCATCCCAGTGCTCCTTGAAGATGCAGCAGGAAAGGGAGGGAAGCACAATTAAGGATATCACAAGAGTGGCAGGCTCACTGTGCCTGCATACCTGGAGTGTAGGAGAGCCCCAAGCACAGTCATGCCTGGCATTGCACACAGGGAGAAGGGAACCCCCTGCCCCAGGTGAGGGAGATGTGCACAGTCAGCCAGGGATGCAGGAGACACCTTTCAGGTAAGGCACAGCAGG
Source organism: Melospiza georgiana (assembly GCF_028018845.1). NCBI lineage: Eukaryota > Metazoa > Chordata > Aves > Passeriformes > Passerellidae > Melospiza > Melospiza georgiana. Next base: position 9,672,414 of record NC_080446.1, read on the forward strand.
TGCTCAGCTGGTGCTCTCAGTGAGATGTTACCTCTGTGCAACTTTAATGTTGTGTCAACATAAACTTGGGAGCTGTATGTTGACTTTAGGGACTATTTATGGTTTCAGGGAAAACATAACTGAAGGGAACACAGAGCTTGGCAGCTGCACGTCAGCTGAGATTCCTGTGTGGGGAAATTGTTTCCATTCCCACTTCTGGGTCTGCAGGCAGGTCCTGATCCTGCTTTAATGAAAACAATTCCTAGAAAGTCAAGTGCATTTTTCTGGGTGGCACATGGATGTGCTGTTTTCTTGGCAGAGTCAGGCAGATAATGCTGAGCATGTGTGCACACATGTCAGCTCTCACACACACAGAGGGAAAAGGGAGAGCTCTCAGAATCCAAGGAAAAATTCACCATCCATGAAAGAGTCTGGGTAAGAGAGGAAAGTGTCCCAAAGAGACACAGAGTAATGAAGTTATGAAGAGCTGGGAAATGTTGGTATTACTTCATTATAGTGTACCGAAGAGAGCTTGTGAGCCAGTGCTCTAAGGGTTGTATTCAATAAAAAAATAATACGTCTGGTTCCCACACATGGCCACTGAAGTACCAAAAATCAATTTTAGTCATTGAATTGGGCCCTAAGGTGCAGAAAATGGGTAAGATTCACAATAGACAGCAAGGAAATGATGTACAGTGTCTGGATGAGGAACCTTTCCCTGCTTCATGTCTAGTTCTGGTTTGTGCAGCAGCAGGACTGACAGAGGAGCTCTCAGCTGCCCCACAGATTGCCCAGAGACCCTGACAAACTCCAGCCTCCTGGGAAAAGCCTTCTGGCCTCTCCCCTGCGAGAAAACTCTCTCAAAACTGCTCAATCTGACGCAAAACCACCAGTGCTGGTGCAATGGGCAGGTTGTGGTGCTGTGGTTGCACTTTGTGGGGCTGCAAAGGCAGCGTGGCACGAGCACCAGTGGCTGTAGGAGCAGTTTGGGAAGGCAACACCTTAAACACCTCTTGGACCAGCAGAGAAAGGGATGTGTGAGCTCAGACACCCCCACAGAGAGACATCCCTGCACAGCTAAGACATGACTAGTGCAGGGGGACTCAGAATTGGTTCCAAAATCAAATTTTAGCAGAAAGGTGAAAAGTGTCCAGAAAAAGAAAGGCTGGGGAATGCTGCCAGATCCAGTTGGCGTTTTCCAGGCAGCTTGGTCATGAATTCAGTGTCTGCATCAGTTCTCTCTTGTCTTTGTTACTGCTCTGAAGCACAGTGTCTGAAGCAAAAGTTATTGAATTTCCACTAAACCCTTCCTACATGCAAAGGCTTTTTCTACTTTAATGTTCAAAAAAGTCCCAGTTGCAGCCACCGTCTCTAGCATGTGCCCATATCTTTTCTCATTATAGGCTGGGGTCCAAAACCAATACGAATTAAATAAATATCCCACAGAGAGCTGTACTTTTGAAAATGGCCTTATTGCAGTACAGATGTGTGCTATCTAAAACCAGCTTAAATGTTTTATTTATATATATATATATGTATTTAAATTAAGAAAATAAAATAAAATCTAAATATTATCCTGGAAGGAAGTGTATGCACTGGTGGATGTTTGATTTTCATTTTTCTCCCAGCATGCTCTGTCCTTTCATCCTATAATGGTTCTTCTCTATTAATCCTTCTCAAACCCCACAGGTAGAGATGCTTATTGATAGAAGGCCAATGTGTATCTCAATTTACAAAGGCATATTAAAGGATACAAGTAACATATTTCTCTTGATGTCTTCTTATTAATGCGATTCCACTCAGAACATTTTGGCATAAGAGGCATTGCCAGATGGAAGATAAAACTTCACTTTTATGGGTATTTTAAGGAAGAAAACATTTGGTTTGCATCAGCTGTAAATGAATAATATTTATTGCCCTATGATTTGTATTTTATAAGCAGGATAACAAAAAGCACCGTCAATTACTTAGTATTTTAACAAGACTTTTTTTTTTTAACAAAAAGATTTTATAACAGCGAGTCATTTTCAATGATCAAATGCCTTTCAAGCTAAACCGTAATAACCCAAAGCGATGGGCTGTTTACATAATAAAAATAAATAAACAGTGACCACAGCTTGGCTGTATTTAAGGATTCTGTCATTTGTTGCCACAGCTCCCAGCAGGGCTGGGGAGCCCAGCGTGGGAGCAGCACACACACATCAAACAGCCCCATGTGGGGTGGGCAGGAGGGATGGGGACCTGGGGGCTGCTCCTGGCCGGCTCTGGGGGCTGCACACTCAATCCTGCAAGTCTTATTTTCCCAGGACACCAGCAGACACACACAGAGGGAAAAGGTTGTTCCTGTGATTACAAAGGATGGCCACTCTCTGATCTCTCCCCATCAATAATCTGATTATGTTCATCCGACTCCTTTCATGAAGATAATAAAATTCCACGGTTGCTGTTACTTTTCTTGCTTGCCTTGTGCTGCTGGTTATTTTTGGTATTATTGCCTTTGCAATTAGGGCTGCAAAAAGTCCTCGGTGGATCCAAATGTGTGGCCTTTCCCACTCCAGCACCAGGACCTGCCTGGAGCTCGTGGGTCCCAGAGGCAGCAATCCCCTGCCCAGCACCAGGCTCGTCTCTCTGGGATTTGGCACAGTGGTGTTTGCTTTGCAACACTACGCTTGTCCTGTAACAACATTCAGTGGAAATATTTCCAAAATGAAGGCTGAGGGAATAAAAACGTTATTAACCTTTCAAAGGAAGGGGAAGAAGAAATAAATCAAGTTGATTTCAGATTAAGTCCTCCTTTAGCGCAAGAAGATTTGAAGTTAAGCTCTTCAGGGCTGATGCTCAGGTTGATTGTCCCCTGTCCTGGGTCACGCAGGACCTGCTGAAGGGTCTGCAGTGACACCAGTGACAGCAGCACTGGGCAGGACATCATTTCTGAGACCAGTTCTGCACTCCAAAGCATGGTCTAGTCTCTCAAGAGACTTTGGAAGGAGAAGGAACTCCTTCCAAAGTCCTTTCTTCTCTTTTCTCACATAACCGGAGCCCTCTCTAGCCCTTTGTAATCATACCCATCTTCAGTAATAAACAGATTTACAAATTTTCAGTACTTGGGACCATACTGAGAATGGTGAGAACTCCATCCCTGTGTGCTCTGAGATACCTTGAGAGAGCTGCTTTGATCTGGAGTTGGAGCAAGACTTTGGCAAGATAATGAGGGAAAACCTCCTCCTTTTCTGGCCTATGATGATCAAAGTCCTTGCAATCCTGCTCACCTGGATGACAATCCCTTGCCATTTGTAGCCTGGAATTTGTAATTTGTGGAGCCCCCAGGCTAAAAGAGCAGCCTCTCCTCTCTCCTTGGTGTCCTGCCAGCAGACAGGGATGAGGAGGTTTCAAATCTTGGAATATTTTACACATAAGCATAGAAATAATTGCCATGCTCCTCAGGTGAGGTGCACTGGTTCTGCTGGAAGTTTTCTCTGCCTGACCATGTAGGTGGATATTTGGCTTCCCATTAAGAAGATGGATTTTCCCATTCTCTTCTGATCCAGCATCAAGGGCTGGGTGATGGTTCCCATTTTGGAGACTGGAGGGAAAGCAAAAGGAAACCTTGAACACAGGCTGTGTTAAGGTCCTGTTGAAATAACATCAGATTTACTCTGACATATTCCATGGGACTTAATATTGATTTGCAAATAATCCAGAATGCTGTTTTTAAAAACAATTGTTGGCAAGGGGAGGCGTTGTTTTTGGAAGCCCTTGTATGTACAGTAAGGTTTATTTCTGCTTGTTTTGAAGTGCGGCACGTCTTTTAAAAAATGCTGTTCAGGAAACATCTGCTGTCAATTAAGGAGTAACACATTAAGGCATATTAAAGTGCACTCTTATTAGTGTTTCAGCAATAAAAAGAAAGGTTTTCTATTTGAATCATATGTTCTTTAACACATCTGCCAGCCATCTGAAACTTGCAAATATTCCTCAGTAAAAACATCTTCATAACTTTCTATAAACTTAGTAATACATAGCACTGTGGTAAAAAATCCCTTTATGCACTAAATTCAGGTGATTCTCAAACAGGTTACAGGGGTGATGCTGATAATATTAGGTAAGGATGCACTGCAGATGCTCAATCCAGACAGTCTCTTTGAACCTATGGGAAAAATAAACTTTCATTTTTCATTTTTATAAAAATGGGAAAGCAGAAAATTCTTCCATAGAAAAATCAGTCTTTTCATACACACACACAAAAATTGTGTTGGAAAAGAAGCGTTTTATTTGGAAAGAAGTTGTTGTGTATTAGGCAAACAGTAATTTCTGTGTGTTAAGCTCCCCTGCTCTGTTCAGAATACATTTCCCATGACATCCTCTGGGCTCTTGTTGTTTAGCAAAGTTGTTGCATTGTGTGAAACCTTGGTCAGATGCATAATGGATATACAGGTCATGAGGGATCATCCTTAATCTGCTGTGATTGCTGAGGGTAAATTATCCCAGGCTCCAGAAAGGTGTATGACACTTGGAAGGTGAAGCCACTCAGTAAAAATGTTTGAAAGTATCAACACACTGACACAGGAACTTATTTTTTTAGCAGTAGAACCATGGAAATAACTCAGTTACCTGTGAGCACAGGTGAGCATGGTACCAGATCCCAGGGTTTAGGCACCCAATGCTCTCTGAATCAGATTATTGTAAAGTGACCAAGGGCAGACCAAGAGCACATCATCTTCACCAGTCCTGCTGGATAAAATCATTCTCTAGGAAGATCTAAATATTATTCTTAACACTGGAACATGGTATAAAGAGTGGGATGTGGGATCCTGCCATGGGGATGTGATGTGGATGGTTCAACACAGGATTTTCTGCACTCCTGCCCATTTCTGGGTGAAAGGCAGGCACCACTGAGGTTTGGCTGCAGCATGGCTTGAGGAAAAGCCTGGGTGTGGTGGTTTTAGGCAGAAAATTGTCTCCTTATGGTACTGAAGTTACTCCTGTTGGCTTCTCCAAGCAGGGCTGAGTGCAGGGACAAATGAGCCCCAGAGCAACCCTGTTTGAAGAGACTCCTTGTTCCATCAAATACCTGATCACCTTTTAAACTCCTTGAGAAAAGTTTCACCTGACCTTAGAGACAGTGGGAGAGAATGAAAACCTGCCTGGGGAAAAAAATCAAATGTTTTTATTGTTTTCCTTTTGTTAGGAAATGCTTTAAACACAGATCCCAAAGCTGGGAAACCATTGAGCTCATTCCCAGCTACTTGTTTAATTTTCTTACTGATACCTTGGAAGTGACTGCTACTGCATGGATCAAAGCACCAGCCAAGAAGCAAAGGAGATTTCCCATTTCTGCATTTTTAAGGAGCTGGAAGCTGTTCTAAGTGGATGATGCAGCATCTAATGTTCAGTGATGAATACATCTGCTTGGCTAAACAACAGAAATCTGCCTAATTGGGTGCTGTTTGAGACTGACCTGCTTCTGCCACTCCAACATACAGATCTTCTCCTTGAGGGATGATACAGTTCTTCCCCAGAAAATCACAAATCAAAGCTTGGTCATGCCTGCCTTCTAATACTGAAAGGATTGTTTATATTTTCCAGAGCTGCAGGGGGAAGTTTGCTGGAGGTTCAAACCACAGAGGGCAAAAAAGGGAAATGTAACTTTCATTCAGAGCTCACGTGCTAAATGCCATTTGACTGTTCAGCTGCTGAGCAGAAAGCAAACCTAGAAAAAATGCAAAAAATCTGCTGGGCTGCTGAGAACCAGTGACTTTTTTATGGGGAGACAATGTGAATATGACTTATGGCAAGGGTGGCTCAGCTTCAAACCCTTCTGAGCTTTCACTGCTCCCTGTGGGATTGGGACTCCCAGGTCCTGTGCAGTGCTGGATGTATTTCAGAAGTGCTAAGGAGGGGCAGTCAGGCCTGGAACTGGGGATGATGGATACAGAGTGGTTGGATAGGGATCAGATTCAGAAAAATATTTAACAGTGAGACATTGAGCTCTCAGGGAGAAAAGGCCCCTGGACATATCCTGGGTGATTGTTTCTACTCTTCTGCTGTGTGAGAGATGGGTGCTGCTTTCAGAGACAGCTTTTCTGATGGGCTCAGAAAAAGCTTCACACCTTCCTGCAAAAAAGACCCAAAATGTTAAGTTCTTACACTCAAAGCTGTGATGATGCTCTTCATTTTTTAGAGTTTGCAGCTACCACTGCCACTTAACAAACCTTGAAGTCTCTGCTTGAAAGGCTCTGCCAGGAGTCAGCAGGGACTGCATTATTTCAGCTCTCCTTCAGCTGCCCTGCCAGTGATGAATACAGTTTAATTACAAAAGCAGAATTTCTGTCATTTCTCTCAGCATGGCTTCTATTGGGGAAGATTAAACATCAGCCAAACATTACTGAATTACCTTTTTAAACCTATTATTTCAACGTGATTAACTTCTCTTCTTTTCATTTAGCTGTAAGCAAAATCTTGTTTACAAGGCAAAAAAAATGCATTTGCTATAATATCGGCAATAATAATAAAAATGAACATCACAGGGAAATAATTTATGTGTAAACCAGCATAAAAATGTCATTGATGCATGAGTTTCCTCTTCAATTAATAAAAAGGAGGAAATATTTAAAAACAATTTATCAAGGTAATACATACAGTTCATATATCATGCACTCACAAAGACTGTACAGTATCCATTCCACAAATAGCTCTGTGACCTGGACTCTTGCACAGATGCTGGATTCCTTTAGGTGACCTAATTTGGAGCAGCACAAGACTTTGACTGTGTACCAACTCAAGATGCTGGCTCAAAATACCAATAAAACCATATCCTAGTAAAACAGGTAATAATTAGTGCTGACTGGATAATGCAAAACAGATGAAAATGCAGTTATCAATCATTCTGGCTTCATTTTCTACTTTCTGTTGAGGTTGTTGTCACCAGCCGAAAACCCAGGTGATCTGTTCAGAAAGACTAAAACATTATCTCTGCTTTGTAAGGAGCTAGTTTCAAACTGGTCACAAGGATAAATTATGGAATTATGGAATGCTTTGGGTTGGAAGGGACCTTAAAGCCCATCTCATCCCACCATCTGTCATGGCAGGGACACCTTCCACCATCCCAGGCTGCTCCCAGCCCTGTCCAGCCTGGCCTTGGGCACTGCCAGGGATCCAGGGGCAGCCACAGCTGCTCTGGGCATCCCCACCCTCACAGGGAAGAAATTTTTTCTAATATCCATTCAAATCTTCTCTCTTTCACTTCAAAAGGTCCTCGTATCTTATTGGTGAGAGACAATTTGCAAGGACACGTAGTGGCAGGCTGGACAAGGGGGAATGGCTTCAAACTGAAACCTTGTCCTTTGTGCAGATCTGGCACTGGAAAACCAGATGGCTTTATAATCACATATGGAAGTGAATTCATGTTTAGAAGTCTTAATATTGAATAAAAATGATAGAATACTTAAGCTGAACAGAAATATTGACATGGTCAACTATATATTGAACTCTCTCCATTGGTTTGTGGCAATCTGAGTAAGACTTTTCCATTAATTACATCCTACAAAGAAATGGGGAACCTTCTTGCACTTGGCACTCTTTAATTTACCTCTTACATCAGTATCTGAAGTGGTGTCTCCTTTTGAAGAGATACATTCTTATTTAAAATTATTTTCCCACTTTTTAACGTATTTGCTATCTGAAAAACAACTACAATGCTTTTCAAGGAAAGGCAGCAATATCATTTGTTTACTTGTCACTTTTCTTGTTTTTCAGAATTGTCCTTAGGTAAATGTGTGTGAAATTATAATTGCTAGAAAATGACAGTCTGTAAAAGCGACTCTATCCTTCCAGATGATGTGTTTGGCCCTAGGACTCAGCTACAGGAGAAACTTCTCTCTATCCTCTCAGGTGTTGTGCAGAGGTATCCTCTCCTCTCCCCTGCCCTGCAAGAAAAGGAGGATTTAGTGATAATTGATGGGGTTTTTTTCCCCCTGGTGTTGTAAAAAGGAAGAACAAGGTGTGAATAATTTGGCACAAAGCATATGGAAATCATGCAAGATGTTATAATTGCTGCTTGCTCTCCCAGACCCATGAACCAGCATTGGCTTGGGAGCAGCTGAACCCTGAAAATCCAGTTGGATTTGGTTTAGCACCTGGAAGGAACAAAGGACACTTCTGTCAAGGATGAGGAGCAGGAGGGTTGCTGGAGATGAGGCTGCTCCCCAGGAGCTGGGGTGTTCCCTTGGTTCTCCCCCAGCCTGGCTCTGCAGGCTCCTGGGAGCTGCAGGTGGAGGGAAATGCTGCCTCACATCCCTGGGATGTCTCTGGGAGGTGTGAGAAACCTGGTCCTTTCTGTTTGCTGCTTGTTCACTCCCTCATGGGCTTCACAGGGTTCTGGGGATACTCATACCCCACCACCTGGGAAGGCTTCTCATCCCACTGGGAAATTAAAAATAATAAAAAAAAAAAACATGCAGAAAACCAATGTGGTATTAAGCAGAACTTTGCATTTACAGAGGAAGGAGAGAAATCTTGTCTGTAATTCCCTGACATCTCTGCAGCAGCTGTGGGTTCTGCACCCCAAGAACAATCCCGCACGGCCAGCTCTGCTCTGCAGGGATGCTGCTCCCTGCTCCAGCTGAGCTGTTGGCTGTAAACACCCCAGGAAACAGAAACTCATGGCCACCCCTCAGTTCCCCTCTTCCCCGGCTCGCTGGGACCTGCCAGTGCAGTTAAACACCATTTTTTATGTATTGCCAAGTCTACTGCTAAAACATTGAGTGCATTTAACTGAATGAGTCCCCACTGCAGATAGATGTCACAGACAGTGCCCTGTCCATCTGCCAAGCTCTCAGAGAAAAGGCACTTGCAGGTATTTCCTCAATTGGTCACAAACTCCTTCTCTCACATTTCTCTCTTCGTTTCTTCCTTGCTCCCTGAAGGTGCAGGTCTCAGCCTGGCCCCAGGACTGATGGTCTCTGGGTTTGCCTGCTGAATTTGGGTGCTGATGAGCTGGTACTTGGTTAAGGGAAAATCAGGGAGCACAACTTGAGTAGAGGTAGATGTTTTCCATCTGGAGGAGCTTGAAATATTTTCTGTGCAGAGAAAGAAACATGGCACAAATAATTTTTCCTACTTCTCCCTTTATTCTGAGTCCCACCTGCCTATCACTCACCTGTTTTGGAGCTGCAGATGGACTTCCTTTTACTGTGCAGCACAAACAACAGCATTAGCAGATTAGAAATTACTCAGCCTGACATTTCCCAACCTAAACTATGACAAGGGTGAGAAGGCAAAGTGCTCTGAGCCTCTGCTGTTTGCTTCATGTCCAGCCAGTTTTTCTGTCAGTACTTCAAACAATCAGCTTTCAGTTCCTGGACTGGGAACACCAATCCTTCCCTCCCCAAATGCTAAAGGGTTTCTTCCCTTCCAAGGCTTGTGCTAGCCAGGATTTTAAAAAGTGGCATTAAATTTTGCTGTCCAGGGAAGGCACCTGTCCCAGGGTAGATATTTTTAGCAGCAGAGCTGACATCCAATACGGTAGCCCCAGTTTTAAAGTTGGCCATCATCCTCTCCCTGTGAGTTATGCTTTGCTTCAGTGTGATTAACTGGAGTTAAAAAATGAGCTTGGAGGGCATATAAACAGGAGAGCAGAAGGGTTGCTTGGAAGCATAAATCACGTAAATATTAAATGGGAAAGCACATCCAAATTGGTACTTGTTTGCTCAAAGCTGTTTAAATTAAGGGAAATATCATCCCTTCTCAAGAAAGAGAGTTCATGATTTCCTCAAATGAGACCTAAAAAAAGCAAAGACCTAAAGTAACACTCTACAGCCCAAAGCATCCCCAGCACAGCAGAAGGACAGCAGGACACTCCTGGCTCCCTCTTTGCTCCCCTCATGGTGACACAAGGAAGGACCATGGCCATGAGATAAATGAATTTAGGAGTCCACCTCAGCAAAAGGTCACAGCTGGACACCTCTGTCTCCCTCTTTTCTGCATCTCAGCCTCATGGCAGCAGCAGAAAGGAGAATTTTCTTTCTTGTCTTGAACATGAATTGGTCTTTTAATACCTTTGCTCTTGCTGACAACTAACAGTAGGGCAAGAGACTCCAACCCCAAACTGAAATGTTTGAGATTTGCAGCATCCCAATGAGTTCATGAGGAAAAAGAGTTGCATTTTTCTTTTCTCGAATTCCAGTGAAAATACAGAGGAAATATCAGTAGAAAGAAAAACTTTTCAAAGCCATTTTTTGTACAATCCAAGTGTTCTAGAAATTCATGTCATGTGCCCACCTCCCTTTGTCCATCAGGAGGTTACAGCTGGGAGATTGAGGACCACACGTGGATTTTTCTCACAGGGAGGTTTCCATCCCAAAGCAGCTCCCACTGGAATAGGTGCTGCAGAAAGAGAACCCCTGCCCAAAGCTGTGACAGTCTGGGTGTCTGGGAGCAACGTGGACTGGAATTATATCTAGCCATGAAATTCTCCATTAGTGGGAACAGGCACCACTGTTTGTTGGTGGTGAAACCCTCAGTGATATCTCTGCATGCTGCTGGGTTCGCTGAAGGAAATGCTTGTTTATTCACCTGTGAAACAAATGACTGTTTTCTCTGGGTTGAAGTATATGCTAGTAACAAGGTTGAAGTATATGCTAGTAACATGCCTCTCTGCATTTCCCAAAGCAACATCTCCTCTTCCAGCTATGATTCAGTGCTTCCCTAAGTGTGCTGGCAGCACTCAGTCTGAAAGGTGATCCTGCACCAGGTTTTCCAGCTCCTCACCTGACCAGCGTGGTTCACATCTCTCCGCCACCATCAGGGCTCTGAATAATGCTCACTGCTGAATGCTCACATCATTTTTCATTAGCCCCTTCTGTTGGCTTCGTGTCCCTTTTGTACACATAACCAAAATGCATTAACAGTTTCCAGTAGGTCCATTAGGATTTTCTCCCCAGTCTCCCTGGCAAACATGAGAACATTATCACAGGCTCAGATTTAGTTAACCCCTCCATATGCTGAGCTTTTCTCCTCCTCCACTGCCTTCCATGTTTCCTCCTGCCTACCCTGCTGAGTTTCCTTTTTAGTAATTATTAGTAGGGCTGGGGTTTTTTTTCTTCTTCAATGCCACAAAATGAAAATGCATAGTTTGGGGGCGTGCTTCAATTAGGCATTTTATATAAAATCTGGTATTGCATCTTTGTATAGAACCTGCTTCAAAGAAAAACAAGAAAGAATGTTAGATTGCTCTTTTTAAGTCCTAAGTTTTTCACTGGCTTTACCCATTGCTAGATTAATTGATGTTAAACCGGGCATGAACTTGGTCTGTAATATTTTTAAATATTAAAAATGAATCAAATTATTCCAAGAAAGCAACTCAGCAAAACCTGCTCAGGAAGACATCAGGCAGGGTTTATTTCTCTGTTTCTTTATTCCATTCAGGCAGGGTTGGTTTCTTTATTTCTTCAGTCCACTCAGGCAGGGTTGGTTTCTCTATTTTTCAGTCCATTCAGGGTTTGTTTCTCTATTTCTTCACTCCATTCAGGGTGTAACTCTGACTCAGGTATGGATTGAAGTGTCCAGCACATCTGTCTAAAGCATTCCAAGCTTCTCCAGCAGCTGGTTGTGATATTTGTTTAAAAGAGTGGTGGTTGGGATCTTGCACTGAGCTGTTCCAGGCATGGTGGTGTCACTGTGCCGTGACAGCCACACCAAACCTGCACCAATAAAATCCACACCAAACCAGCACCAATAAAATCCACACCAAACCTGCACCAACAAAACCCACACCAAACCTGCACCAACAAAATCCACACCAAACCTGCACCAACAAAATCCACACCAAACCAGCAACAGTGAAATCCACACCAAACAAGCACCAACAAAATCCACACCGAACAAGCACCAACAAAATCCACACCAAACCAGCACGAACAAAACAAAGTCCACACCAAACCTGCACCAACAAAATCCTCATCAAACCAGCACCAGTGAAATCCACACCAAACCAGCACCAACAAAATCCTCCGGTGTTTGCCTTGAAAATGCTCCAATCCCTCATTTGTGTTTCAAGGCTGGGGGAGATGCCTTCCAACTGCTGAGCCTCAGGCTTGTGAAATATTAGATGGTGCAGCTAAATGTGTGTTTATTTTAACAATAACAGCTTTCCATGAGGGGAAGCCCTGGAGGACTCGTTCAGCAGGACTGTGAGTGGCTGTGGAGCCAGCAAAGAGCAGAGCCCAGCTCGGGCTCAAAGCCCAGCCCAGGCTAAGCTGTGCCCATGGGGGAGGGATGGGCACTGCCCAGTCGGTACCAGCCAGGCCGTGCCCTGCTCTCTGATCCCAGCCACATCCTCTCCAGCACCTTGTCAGTGCCGGTGGCACTTAATGCCAGTGTTTCTCATCTTTTTGTTCAGCTTAAATTACAAACTCGGCCCTGGGCTGCTTGTTATCATCAGCCCAAGGGTGCAGAGAGATGCTCGTGCAGCTCCACAGCTCAGGTTGGGGTTCCAAACCCCTGCAGCAGCCCATAGCTTTGGTTGAGTTTGGACTCCTCTCTTATTTTCATTATTTAACCCAGAGTATTACAGTTGAACCTCAGAGCCAGCTTCAAAAGCCTCCCCAGGTTATTTTTGATCAACCCAACTTATGAGAGGAGTTTTAAAATTTTACTCGGAGGAGAGAAAATTTCCAAAAGAAATGGAGGTCAGATTTGCTGTGCAGGAACATCCAAAAAGCTTGGACATCTCTCTGGAGTTTTTCTAGCCCAAACAATCTGCCCTCTAACGTGGAAAGCAAGTGATCCCAAATGCCAGCTGGATTAGGAGCAAGAATATTCCCTTGGGTGGTGTAGTTTTGGTCTAAGTCAGCAGCCACGAGCCCAAGGGTGATCATTTTATCACCTCATAAAAATTTTGGTGTGAGCCAAGGCTCTGAACAGAGGCGATATTTCATCATTTCCTCAAATGGGAAAAGCTGGAGGGACACAGTGAAGCTGTGCTGAGCTGACCTCTGAGGGCCAGGGGGGCCCAGACCCAGCCCTGGGCACCAAGTGCCACCAGTGACAGGGGACACAGGGGGGCTGCAGAGGGGAAGGGGGGCACAAAAAGGGAGGTAATTATTTCTTTTCCATGTCCCTAGGGAAAGAAAGAGAAGTCATTGAGCTATGTCATAGCAGATAGATATTGACACCAGTTAAAGGTTTGGAATGATCTGCCTGTGGAAGCTGTATGTTCTTTTTCAATGAGTTTTTAAAGAAAACCCTTCCAGAAGGGACAGCTTTGTCCTGCAGTCAGGGCAATGCTGAGCATTCTGCTGCTCAGCCCAGAAAAGGCAGAATGAAATGGGAATATTTCATCCTCCCAGAGGCCAAGGTGGAAACAAACCATCATGACTATCCAGGTGGGACTGAGCCCTTTCCCCCCTATATCTCATTCAGCTTGTTTTTTAAATTATTTAAAAAATTAAATATATTTTAAATTATTATGAGGGCTTTGGCCTCTGTTCTACCAAGAAACAGAGCAGATATTTTACTGAGCTGAATTTGCATATTTTACCAGTCCCTTTTATTTGATCCTCTCCTCTTTGGAGAGACTAAAGTTGGAGCGTGGGACCACCAACTGCAAATTATTATTTTATTAACTGGGCTGTAAATATTTTTTTTTTTGCTAGAAACCTGCAGCTTCTTATTGATCTCAGCTCACCTTGCCCCCACCCAAGAGGACTGAGTGCTACATGAATAATATGAATAATACAGCACTGCAAACAGGACAGGATCAGAGACTTCAATAAGAGTGTAATCTTAGTAAAAACACTGGATCTGTCTGTTTATGGATCTAATAAATTATGTTGGATTTGTGAGGTTATAAATCCAAGCTGTCCAGTAAACCCAACAACTAATTTGTCAGTCGCTCGTCTAGCAATCTGACTCTCCCTTGCAATTGCTCACCATGCAGATAACAAGGTGCCTTACAAATCTCTTGGTTAAATGTCATTTGTTTCAGTGCCATAACATGCTATGGATCATTGCTCACACACAGTAACCCAATTATATTAACCTGTGCAGCAATATGGAGTAATGACATGACATTAATGCGAACTCTTCAGAGCTTTCCAACAATTTGGGCTTTCCTCTAAAGGGGTTTTTCTCCTTGAGCATGTTTCTCCTTCTTTCCTCCATTCCCAGTGTTTAGACACAGAGCAACATATCTACCCAAACACATCTAAAATCATCATAATTTCTCAAATATCTGGAGCTCATTCACAGCTTGGAGCTGTGTTGCTTGTTGGAGAATCTCCAAATCAGAAGTGCCGCTGCTCCTTAGGCTCTGACTTCTCTGTGGCGTTTTTATAAGAATACCTTCGAAACACAACCCCTTACACTTTGTCTGTGCTGATCACGTGTTCCCACAGTAGTGGAGGACAACAGCACTTTTAAAATACACACGTGAAAAATCCCAAGCCTGTGGAAAGATGAAGCTGTTGTTTTCCAGTGTTGGAGGGAAACCAGCAAGTGCCTTGGCTGATCTGCCTTCTGTTTGCGCTGAGTAACAACACCGAGACAACAAGATGAATTTGATAAAATCATGTTGTTCAGGCACCCTGGCTTCTGCATGAGGGCATAAAATTAAGGAAGGAGGGTATTTTATAATAACAAACAGAATTCTATTTGTTTTTTGAGAAAAGGCAAATGAATGTTGAAGTGTGCTGAGAATTTCCTTCATTCTTGTTGCTGAGAGAAAAAGCCTACTGCCCTGTTTCCCTGGCTGTCACTGAAAAAATCTCCAGACTGCAGTAGAGAGGGTGCGGGAGGGTAAGCAGCCAGTTTGGAGAGGGATGCAGGTCCCTTGGAGAGAAATGAAGGATTTATAGCTCTGTCTCATGGCTGTAGCTGTTTTCCATCATTGCAGCGCACTGGGGGGAGGAGAGGGGACAGATGCTGATCCTTTGGTGACCCTTTACTCTCCAGCTGGTGTCACCACAAGTGGAGTAATGTGCCCATTCTGAGCAGTGTGGGTTCAGAAGCTGTCCCTGGGTTTCTGTGTGTTTATGGCTTTTTCTGGCTTCTGCAGGGAAGGCGAGTAACCCCATGTAAGCACTGGGCTAAACTTGCTGATATCAGCTAAACCCAGCTTCTTCCTGTAGGAAGAGTTTCACTGAGTAAAGAAATAAAGAGGCTCATCTCTGACAAATCTTACCTGACACAAACATATTTTGATCAGCCCAACACAGTCCATAACAGGCATCTAAATATTATGAAGGAATATTTAGTGATCAGCTCCAAATCCAGGCCCTGAAATGTATACTGGCTAAATTCTTTCCATTGTGCTGCTAAATGCATCCAGCTGTCCATACCTTAAAGTTAAATATACTGTACTATAAAGCTGAACTGAGAGTGGAAACTATTAAAATAAACCCAGCTATTTCCCTGTTCCCCCTCTCCCTCCCAATCAAGTATATTTTAGTTGGGGAATGAGGAGAGTTATAACAACAATTATTTGATGTGGTGCATGGCAATGTCAGGGAGAGGAGGGAGAATGTGGCAGGGAGTTGGAGCAGCCCCAATCTGATGGGCAAGGAAAAATGGGAATGAATATTCTGGGTCACTTCAGAAGGGGCAAAGGATTCTGCTTATGAGGAGCAAGTAAAACCCTGCCTGGCTGAGTTTGCCATGCATAAAAAAGATAAATGGGAAAAGGCAGAGAGAGGCAGTGATGTGGTTGGTCATGGATGAAGGGGGAGGTTGTAGAGCTGTGATCATCTACATCATAAAGGAACAAAATGGGTTTTTATCTTTCAAAAGAGCTTTGGGGTCTATGGGTTGCAAAGTGTGTCCCAGCAACTGATTTTGTTTGGCTCCTTATTTATCCTTATTTTGTCACTAACTGCTAAGGAAAAAGCAGAGGTGCAACAGCAAGAATATAAGCAGGAATCATCTTCAGCTCTTATGGACAGTGCAGGTTCCTGTCTCATGTCCCAGGGTTAAAATACCAAACTAAAACTCTCTTATCCAGAGCCTTGAGCAAAAGCAACATGGTAGGAAAGCCATACCCTATGAAAAATTAGCTACTTTCAAACTAACTTTCACCCCATTTTTCTAAGGAAGTGAGGCTTGTCTTGTCTGCCTGACATGCAATTTCCATAAATTTTTCCTGTTTTGGTTTTTCAGTCAGCAGAAGACAGATACCAAGCACAATGCTCCTGCTGAGGGAAAAGCAATCACAGCTCAGTCCTGTCCATTCTGAGAGGCTGCAGCCAGGTGACCTGTTGGGCCATTTGCCAGGTGAGCTGTTGGGCCACTTTGCCATCCAGGAGCCAAAGGGTGCAGGAGGAATGTCTGCAAGGCAGGTTTAACCAAACCCTGATATATTGCATCTCCTTTTGCCACTGTTCTGCTTAAAGCACTGCCCACACAGTGAGAGCAGGGGCTCTCCTGGTCACACAGGGGTCCCTGGCAGCCAGAGGGTGAATCTTGTTCTCCAGACAGCAAACCCATTTCTCAGCACTCTGCAGGACACTCCACTGGACACAGTTTCTTCATTTCACAGCTTTTTCATTTCAGATATTTAATGATGTGTGATCGTGTTGGCTAACATGCTTGTTTGGAAATACAAAAGAAAACAAATCTGGACAGCAGAGAAGGGAAATGTGGCTGTGAGCAGCAGTGTGGACTGGTGACAATGCCCTTAAAGTGATTTTTCCCCTTCTTGTATGTGAGTGTGCACTTGCTCTAAATTATTGCCCAGATGAGGTGCAGGTTCAGGTTTAAACACCCTGGCCAAGGAACAGCAAATCAGTTTTGTCCTCCAGTCCCTCTCAGTGAGTAAAAAATGTTAAACTAAAAAAAAAAAAAAAAAAAAGAAAAAGGAAGCTGTCTCAGCATCACTTTTCCAACACTCCAGATGCTGCTCCGTGATGGGTTTGAGATTTATGCTGCTGTAGTGCAATCTCTGACTGCATCATTCCAGTTTGCTCTGTTGGATGCAGTGAGGACATCAGGACACCATCAGCCAGGGCATTTACACCTTGTTAGGGCTGGGAACCACATGCCTTCATCTGCCTCATCTTACTGAACTCTGAGGGTCCAAAAACATGAAATTCAGAGGTGGAACTGTATCTTTGCTCTATTCTTAAGGAGTCATTTGGAAATTTTCTTTCTTTCCTTTTGTTGTGGTCAGAAAATTCCAAAGCTGTTTCCCTAAACATGAACTTTTGCCAGAAAAAATTCCTATCTATAAACAACTCTATGCATCACGAGAACATCCATTTCAACAGCTATTTTCAGATTATAAACAGGCCTTGGTTAAAGGCAATGGTCTTCACTTTGAAGGAGGATGAAAATAATGTCTGGGTCGGCTGTCAGTAGGACAAGAAGGAGGTTTAAAAAAGTAGGTTTAATATTCAGCAAGCAAGAATTACATGAAACCATAAGAGAAAGATCTGAGTGCTTCATGCAGTGCAGTTGGGTTCAAACCTTGTTGGTTCCTCACGCACAGAGCACATGTGATTGTGTTTCCTGCCCTGCTGATGTCTGTCAACAAGGTGATTTTCCTGGCCCATTAAGTAATCCACTTAGTCCCCAGATATTTCACGCTGTGCAGCTATCTTGTTGCTGTTTGTCCTCTTGGCAGCCCAGGCAGCAGCAGCAGCACATATCTGAGCCCCTGACCATGTCTGTGTGTGAAGGTCAGGGCCTCCCAAGGTGCCAGTGACAAGAAGGGGACTGTGGAGGGACCTTCTGTGCTGAGGAGAGGGGTGGCTGAGTCAGCTGCCCCTGGGGATGCACACGTTGGCACAGGGAGCACCTCTGCTGTTGAGATTTTGCCAGAAATGAAAGGGGGGTGGAGGGAGATGTTTCTGATAAGAGATGTCCAGCTTATCTCATCCACACTTGTCTTTGGCATTTTTTAAAATAGCTGTTCCTCTGTCACATGTGCTTGGGGCGCACAGGAATAGCAAAATCAGGTCATGGTAAAACGTCCCAGGATCACAGCAGCAACAGCTTTTGTAGCTCTGATGGCCTCAAACCCTTCTCTCGTGTCATGCACTTGAGATGGGAGTGCAATGTGCTATTTGCCAAGTGTCAGCTTTCAGGAGTGTTTGGGATCAGCCTACAGCTATCAAAAGGCAAATTAAAGGTGAACTAGAGCAATCTGTGCAGTGGAGAGTGTAAATATGGGAGATAAGAGGGTTTTGATACCAATCCAAGTTGCTTCCACTCTCTCTCCTTACTCCCTGGTTTTTATATATGTATAAAAGCTTTTCAAAAGCCATTTTTACTGCTATCTTGTTATCAGCTCTACATTTTCCTCCATACCCACTGACTCCCCTGCACACTTTATTTGATTCTTTCCATAGGAGAGTTTTCAAAATAAATGAATGCACTTTGCACTTCCACAGCTGGTTTTGATCCAGTGATTTCCAACAGCTTCACGGAGGGGCTTTCAGCACCTTAGAGAGATGAGAAATTCACTCTTTTACAGCCCAGGGCCACAGTGTCCCAGGGGAGTCATCACACCCTTCCACACTGGGTGGGCACCTGTGAACACAGAATTTTGGTCTGGTTTTGAAGCATTTTGGTCTCTCCTTGCAGAGCTGGGCTGAGGAGTGGGGAATCAGGGCTTCAGCAGCTCAGGGGTATGAAAAGATGAGCCTTGATGTGCCTTGATGTGCAGCAGCTCAGAGCAGCCTGGAGGAGCCCCAAGCTCCTCCATCACTATGTTCTGTCCCTGCCGGGAATCCTCCTCTTTTCATTTCCCACCCATCCTTTCATTTCCCACCCATCCTTTCATTTCCCACCCATCCCTCTCAGATGCAGGAAGAACAAAGCTGTGCCCCTGCCATCCATGCTAGGCCGAGTTTTTAAATGTATAAAGAGGGTTGGTGACTGATTCCATGGAAAATAGGTTGCAAATGGACATTTAATGCTCCCTGGTTCTCCTGACAGCCTCATCCCTGGGTGGGTTAATGGCCTTAGATTCTTTCCCTTCCCAAGCTTGATGCAAGTGTTTTATAAAAGCTTCGTGGCCCACCCCATGACAATCTTTCACCAGCTTTAACATCCTTTTTGGTTCAGGCCTTGCAGCATTTGCTAGATTTAAATAACTTGACAGAGTGAGGACTGTTGGCCTTTGCTCAGGCAGTAGGTAAATAAAAGCCTGGCTCCCTTTTGCTCTGCTGAGAGTAAAATGATGCATTGACAGAGGGCATGGTGCATATTCACCTCCATCCATCCCTCCTGTTATTCTCCCTGTGCAGAGGTGTGCAGCGGGGCCCCTGGCAGCACTCACACCTGTGCTGCAGAAAGGCTGAAGAATTCCACAGAATGTGGAAACCACTGGCTTTCCCCAGACCTGCTGCTGCCCTTCAGATCATCCTGGAACAAATATGTACCCATCCTTCTTCCTCCTCCTGTTCCTATTCCTGATCCTGCTCCCATTCCCATACAAATTCCTGCATGCCCTGTTTCTCCTCCCATTCCCACATTGCTTAATTGCTAATTTACATGGTGCATTCCCACAATTTAAAAAGCAGCCTGAGGGCAGGGGTGAAGCCACAGGGTGATATTTGCAGATGGATGTAGTAAGCCCTGCAGGCTTTGTGCCCATCTGAAACCAAACACTTCCAGGGCAGATTTTGGGGGACTCCCTGTGATGGCCATAACAGATACCCCACATCCAGCTGGTGAACTCAGCTGACACAGGCAGGCTGCTGGCAAAATGATTTTTATTATTTTTTGCCAGTTTAGCTTCTGATGCCTTACAATATTTGTAAGGAGTTGAAACCTCTGATGTACTTAACTCTGCAGGCAGACCACTGCTGCCTCCTGACAAAGCATTTCTGAGAAAGATTAGGGTTTTGGTACTCTTTAATTAGGGAACCAGGGAGAATTAGAGGCGTGACTGCATCCAGGAGCTGCAAGAGAGCCCTCTCTTGTCTCTAATGTGGGAACAATTTCAGAGGATCTTGTCCTGAATGTGGATTCAGGAGTTAGTCCCAAACCAGCAATTATAGATCTGTTCATGACCACAGATAAACTGGGAGATAAAGAGATTTGTAAGAGCTGCTTTCACCTGCAGTGGCACTATCCAGGGAGAAGTTTCTCTATCCATAAACATTTATCTTGCAGCCCAGAGCCAGCAGCCAAGCCCCCAGCTGGATTCGTTGCCCTGACTCCAGCACAGCTCCTCTGGCTGTCCCCAGAGCCAGCACACTCAGCAGCTGCTCAGCCCCTGGGTGTTCAAATGCTCTGGGCAGCTATCAAACAAACCCTCTGGTTCATCACTGGTTTGTGACTGAATTGCAAACACATCTTTATCCCATTTCAAGTCACCCTTGTGGCTTTTAAACAATAAGTCACCTCTGCAAAGCCCTATCCTAGCTCCATATGAGAGGATCAAGAAAGAAAGAAGGAAAGTGCTGCTACTTCAGGGCAAAAACAAAATCCGAAAATAAATCCCAGACTGATCCAATTGGCCAGGGTGCAGATTCCTGCTGTCCACCTACACAAGCCTCCTGCCCTTGACAGATTGATTTTGCCTATCTACTGATTCTGTGGATGTTTTTGCAAAAAAACCCCAAAAAACCAAAGGAAAGCAATCTGCAAGAAAGAGCTGTTGTCACTGGCAAGTTAGTCATTAACAGCCAAATGTCTCCCAGATAAGACAGAGATGCTGCAGCCTCTCCAAAGTTTGCATGTCATTAGAGAAGGATGTTGTGATGTGACAGACACAGGGATTTAAGACAGATCTTTTCCTTGCCCAGGCTCCCCTGTGCTTCTGTGGTGTTTATATTGGATCACTGAGCTATATCAAGCATTCAGTATGAAATGCATGAAGTACTATCCACATGCATCACCTGTCAGGAAAGATTAACTTTTCACTGCACAGCAGCACAGCAATACTCCCAGGGCAAAGAAGGGCTGCCCAGACAGAAATCTTTCTTTTTCTCCCTCATTCCTCTCATTAAAACTGTGGCTGGCTGATGGAAAAGGCTTACCTAGCATGGAGATGAATGGCCAGGAGCTAATTTGCTTCAGGAATTGACTCTGTTGCAGTTCTAGACACAGCAGTGGTTTGATGGCACCTTAAAAGTGTTTAAACCGCTTCGCTGAATCAAGTCTTAGTCTAGAATTAGATTGAAAACATAACTGGAATTTAATGCCACTGATTTTATACTGTAGCAGCCCCTGAATGGACAAGCAGAATGTCCCATCTCTCTGCCCCCTAACAGGGTGTCAGAGCCAGTCACAGCCTTGTGATTTAACCATCAAGGAGGTCTGGATTCCCTTTGGACCCTGGATTTCAGGTCTAAACAGCTTGTCCTTGTGGATAAAAGTTGGTTAGCTCCAGGTCCACAGCTGGGTTTGGTGTCCATCCCTCTGATCATAGTGAGAGAGCTTCCAATTGTGCTGTGAGCACAGGGATGGACAGGAAACCTTGCTGGGAGCATGGACATGGACAGCAAACCCTGCTGTGGGGCTGGAGTTCTCCCCCACGTCATCTGAGGAAGAGCTGACCCTCTTGATCTCTCTGTGTCGCGGACATCTTTTATGGAAAATCCTTTCCTTAGGATTTTTCCTCCTGGGAAGCTGAGAAGCCTCAGGAACAAAATGTAAACAATGATTATCTGCTGCTGTGGAATGCAACAGGTGCATCTGTGATTGGTCTCATGTGGTTGTTTCTAATTAATGGCCAATCACAGTGAGCTCGCTCAGACTCTCTGTCAGAGCCACAAACCTTTTGTTATCATTCCTTCATTTTCTGTTCTTAGCCAGCCTTCTGATGAAATCCTTTCTTCTATTCTTTAAGTATAGTTTTAATGTAATATATATTATAAAATAATAAATCAGCCTTCTGAAACATGGATTGATCCTCGTCTCTTCCCTCATCCTCAGACCCCTGTGAACACTGTCACATCTCTGTATGCCACACCATCCCTGCCATCCCCTCCTGACCCCGCTGGGTGTGTTTAATGGGGTGGTTCAGGGCAGGGTTACTCTGAAGAGGTTCCACATTCCTTCTCCTGGGCCATCACCCCTGAGCAAGTGTTAAGTCCCCACTCAGCAGCAGTTTTTTCCTCTCTGTGTTTTAGCAGAGGAGGATGGTCTGGTGAGTGTCACTGCTCTGCTCAGCCCTGCACATCACCTTGTTCTACACAAGGCAGGCAGTACCCATGAAATGAAAGTGCTCCAAACAGCCTGGGGAGAAGGGATTCACGTGGCTGTTGTTGAGAGTGCTCCAGGAGAAATCAGCAGGATCCTCTTTAGAAACACAGTGAGGCTTGCACCTAGCTGGTTCCCACTCTGGCTGAGAACTGGTCTCACTTCAGTGCTGCTGCTGTGCAAAGAAGTGGCTCCTACTCCTGTTGCAGCCTACATGGCTGCAGTGGACACAAACAAGGAGAAACCACTCACAACAAAAAGCTGTTTTGCTGTCTCTGGGCCTGGATTTCTCAAAGGAGCCCAGTAAGAGGCTTAGAGATGTTTTTCTCAGTGCAGGAGCTGTGGTTATACCTCCTGTGTATCTCAACTAATCTAACCACAGCATGTTAGTGAAACTAGACCTAAGAGTGTACCCAACAATCAATACCAGAATGCACCAATACTATGCACCACAGACCTCACACTCCTGTTTTATATGCTTGTTTCCATTTTGCAGTGCCATTTTCTTACACAGAACACCCAAGTGGAATGATTAAGTTCACTTTAAAACTCTAGCAACACATAAAAATCCCCTTTTGGCGGATATGTTAGTGATGATTTGCTGCAAGTAGCCATTAAAACAGTTTAACATGTGGCATTTCAGAGCAGAGCTAGAAGATGGGAGCCTCGAGTTCAAAGACTGAGCTGCTGCTTCCACAATTAATGTGCTTCTTTCCTCGAGCTGTACAGGATGGAAGCAACTTTCCAAAGAGAAGGAAAAGCACTTTGCACTGACAGAGCTGCAGAGGGAGGGGAGGAGGCAGGGGAAGTTTGCTCTTTGGTGCCCTTAATCCTATTATCAGTGGCAGCACAACAGCTCCCGAACCAGGCGCGGAAGAAAAGGCTGTGTTCTCCTCAAACCGTCCTCAAAAGTTAAACCCCTCTTTTTCCTGTGTTATTGTGGAAGCAGGAGCTGCTTGAACAGGGAACACAGACTGCCTGACATTGGTGACAGGCTTAGAAACCTCACTCACTGCACTAGAAATGGACACACCACACTTTGCTCCCAGTCTCAGAAGGGAATGATGATTCTCAGGAACCAGAACTATGCAGAGCAGGGGTCTAGATCATGATTTTTCTCTGCTTTGCATCTGGAATTTATTTATTCAGAGTAATTTCATACTCAACACAAGGTGTAGTGTTGAGCTTGAGAAACATGGGGCACCTTGGCTCTAAATACCATTTTTCTACTTTATTAGAGGAGAGAGCTCTTCTTTTGTTCAGCCTTTTGTAGTTTGCCTTAAACAAAGTAAGTTCCTCAGACATTACTGCAATCTAATTGTACAAATATGATGCTATATGCTAAAAATTAAAATGCACTTAGAAGGTCAGAGGAAACTTATATTTTGCATTTATAATTCCAGCCCAACACTTCAAGTACAAATCCTCCAGCCTGTGGCATGAGGGCTCAGTGTAAGACACCAACCACCAATATCTGTGTACTTAGCTTGATCTGCCTGGATCTGGATGCAAACATAGAAATAATACAATAAACTTTGCTTCAGCCACATAAAAAATCCTGAACCAAAAAAAAAAAAAAAAAGGCTACCACCAAAACTTGACTAATTTTTTTAAAGAAAAAGGCAATTTTTCACATTTTAATAGCTTTCATTCCATGTCTTAATAAATGCATGTTTGTTGATTTGTGTAAGCATGATGTAGGATTCTGCAAATGAATGTAATCTGCAACAAGGGGATAGCTAACCACTAGCTAACACTTTTGAATAATGAATCCCTACTGTATCAGATGGACGCTATTCATAATAATTCCTTGCTTTTCTCATTTTGTCGTGTACAGTAGCGATTAATCAATTTGCAGTGTTATGTCACCCGCAACAAATTGCTAGCACCAAGACAAATTTATTGCTTTATGATAAAAGAACTTGTTTAGGTAGAAATAAATTAAATTTGGGGGTTGTTATTTGAGCTTGATGTTTACATATATGACCCATGCAGCGCAGGCCGGCGGAGTTAAGGGTATCCAATTATAACACGGGTGTTTTGAGGATAGTTCAAAGAGATGCAGAAGCAAATGGTGTGTTTGCACAGCCAACTGGTCCTTGAGGAGTGTGAGTGCTCCTGGGAGCTCCCTGTGCCACGGCTGAGGCTGCTCAGGATAATTTGGGAGGGTTACCAGGGAGCAGAGCCGTGCACTCGGTGTTCCTGCCGTGTGAGGATGGTTTGAAGCTCTCTGGGGGTCCAGAGGAGAAGCATCTCCCAGATCCCCAACAAGCAACATCTCCCAGCTCCTCTGAGGATGGTGTTGCTGTGTGGAAAGGGGCTGGGCAGGGACAGCTCTGCAGGGAGCTCTGGTTGCCTTTCTCTGCAGCCCATGAGCCCCTCAGCCACGGGCAGCAGACAAAGCTTTGGTGCTGGATCAGTTGGTGCTGCGTCCATTGGTGCTGGACACCAAGTGCTCCTTGTCTGCTTCCACTCCTGCAGTTTTGGGAGGCCTTCCTGAGGCACTGGGAGGAGGTGGACAGCCTGGAGGCTGCAAGGGCTAACTAACTTCTACAATTCAAAATGCCCAATTTGATACCTTTATTTCAGGTTCTTTATTTCTTTTTAGTTTCCTTCAGCCTATGACAGGCTCCAATCTCACACTAGCTGCTCCTCCATAAATCTTACTTTTGCTGTTTCTCCTGCCCTGTGCTGCAGAAATCACTTTGACTCTTTCCCCCATGTTAAATGCTGCTGTGACTTCTCTTTCTTTGCTTATTTCTTCCACTCTTGCTTTTTCTCATTTCTTGTACTCCTGACCAGGCATTTTCTGCAGCTCTGGATAATACCTCTGCCTTCCCTGCTACTCCCTACTAATGTCCTTGTCAGGCTTCTCCTGAATCATTGCTGCACCATCCCAAAAGATGTTTAACTGAGATTATTCCTGTCTGGAGCTGCAAGAATGAGAAAACCCAAAGTGTCAAATGGTTCCTCCACGCTTACTGCGGGCAAGGTGACCCTGAAATCCTGGGAAAACAGGAGAGGAGAGGAGAGGAGAGGAGAGGAGAGGAGAGGAGAGGAGAGGAGAGGAGAGGAGAGGAGAGGAGAGGAGAGGAGAGGAGAGGAGAGGAGAGGAGAGGAGAGGAGAGGAGAGGAGAGGAGAGGAGAGGAGAGGAGAGGAGAGGAGAGGAGAGGAGAGGAGAGGAGAGGAGAGGAGAGGAGAGGAGAGGAGAGGAGAGGAGAGGAGAGGGATGCTCAGTGTCTGGGTGCACAGCCAGGTGCAGACAAACCTCACCTTACTCAAACCTCACCTTCCCTGGTGAACAAGGAATAAACTTCATCAAGTGCTTGTAGAGGTGTGAGAGCACCAGAGCTCATTCACTGAAATTCCCTCCATTTTTCCCTCTATCTGAGATGTGAACATTGAGCATTGTTCTCACAGAAAGTATCCATGCAATTCAAACATGAGTGTGGACAACACCTGAAAAAAAAATCATATACTCCTAAAACTCAGACCAAAGCCAAGTTTCACCAGGCTCTGAGGGTTCCTCCAGATTTTTGCCAGTGTAACTGGTCTCAGAGGGTTCTAATGTTAGTCAGCAACAGCACAGTAATGGTTTATTAATTAGCCAGTTTCTATCAACACCCGCAGAGCAGTTTTATTGCCCATGACGGCAGCCAGCAATCTGCCCTTGGAATCAGGTGAGGGACTGTTCTGCTTGCTGAATAATCCTCATCCCTGACAAAATCTGATGAAATCAAACCTATTCCATACAGCTTTCTCACCACCAAATATTCCTGAATAAAAAAAAAAATCTCCAAAATTTATTTTAATACATGATCTCCAGGTGGTTGAAAGCCTCCCACAGCCATATAAAAAAACCTACAGCAAGAGAGTGCTGGGGGTTGTCTAAATTAGCAAAGTTTTTGGTGTAAAAGAAGCTAAAATATTATTATTAGTTTTTAAATTGCATTATGACAGTTTTGCTGACACAACCCAGCCACAGCAACATCACCCCAGTTACTGTGAGATGTATGTGGTACACTCTTATTGATGTTCCAGTGAAAGGTGTAACTGGGGCACGTGGATAAACACATCCAAATTGGTTTTAAATATCTGGCAATTTAGCACAGTGCTATAAACCCCTCACTGCTCCTCTCCTGTTTCCCCATCTCAGAGCTGCCCCAGCTCCCTGGATTGAGCTGGATCTGCCCCAGTGTGAGACAAGAGCTCTACACATCTCCCTCTGGCTTAAAGCATCCTTCATGTTGGCTTATATTCCCATTACCAACACAAAGTACAACATGAGGTTCTGGATCTCTATGTTAAAAAATTACATATTTCAAGTGTTAACACCTACAATTTAATGGATTTCATTTTTGAACAGAGAGGGTAACAATAACTTTTAGACTGAAAAAGCAGAGAGAGATTAGTGAAGTGCAAAGTTAGAAAATCTCAGTTTATTCCGTCAATTATTGTCAATATTAGGGCCTGTAAAATAAGTTAAAAATATTTAAAGCAGGTTTATCCTTATGAAGATAAGTGCAAAGGGGAGTGTGCTGTGTTATTCTTCAAGTGAATCAATATTTTGACAAAGCTGATGTTTACACTCACACATTTCAAACCCTTTGATGCCCACGTGGGACTTGGCCTCACAAACATGGGCTGCCAAATGCATATTCATTAACCTCAGATAATCCAATAAAAGAAAGAAAGAAAGAAAAAGAAATAAAAAAACCCCACCCAATGCTCTGGTAGCATGCTTATGGAGTCATTTATTGTAAACATGATCCAAGTGGCTCATTCCAGACGTGCCACTAAAAGCTTAAAAACCACTGGCATTGCTTAGCCCCAAGTCAAATCCTGCACAAAGAAAGGGCCTTCAGGCCAAGCCAAATGGAAAAAGGGAATTAGAAGGATGTTACTCATTCATTACTGCCACTTTAATCACTTAGAGGTCCAATTAAGTATAAATCATTAGTATTAAGTTACTTTATCCAGGACTCTGTATAACACACATGACTGGATTCGGAGGGCTCTCCCTGGCTAGATGGAGCGTGAGCTGAAAAAGGCAGTCAGATGTTGGGTTCCCCCCTCCCTTTCCCTTTCCCCCTTGCTATGAAATTGATAAATGAAGGCTGCATTCTAGGTGCAGCAGTAATTTCTGTAGTGCAGTCAAGTGCTAGGTCCCCTGTCTCCTGCGAGCAATGAGGCCACCGTCCCCTGTAATGCCTGAGCCTTCCCCTGGGCTGCCCAAGGGCCGGGCCAGAACCAGGCAGGCTTTCATTTCCATGCACAAATCCCCAGGCAGGGAGCCCTTTATTCATTAACAGATCCATCCTTTCCTCAGGAAGGAGGAGGAGGAGGAGGGAATAGGAAAGTCAGGAGAGAAGGTGGTTTCCATCGCTTCCCTGCTCTCCGCCCGCTGTTTCTGCCTGAATCTCTCCTGAGGAGCAAAGTGACTTTGGGACATGTGAAAAAAAAAATGATGCAAGAGCATCTTGTAAGGCCCTTTCCTCTTCTCTTCTCTTCCTTTTGCCCCCCAGTCTTCCCAGGGATAAAATTTCCCCAGTGGCCTGGATCACGGTCTGGGAAGCATATTTCCTTCTAATCGGTTTTACAGCTCTTTTAAAGTAATATGTCAGATCATTTTCTCCATATACATAGTTAATGAAAGTAACCCTACAAATTCATTTTAAATAGATGGAAGTTGTTATAACCCTGATCTGGAATTTATTACATTCATTACAATCTTGCTGAAGTAGGTAATGTAATGGACTATTACTTTTATTATCTTTTTAATCCCTCAAAATTATTAGGAACTGACTAATATTTGGCATCACCCTGTTAATGTTTAAACAGAAATTGATATCTTCATTCATCTAATAAATGATGGGATCTTTTTTCTGCAAAAGAACTAAAACTGGTGACTCTTTTTTTAAACTGAACTAGGCCAAAAGATTTCTAAGTAAAATCATAAACTGACAAGATGATAATTTTATTAAATCAGCTCTTTTATCAGGTTATGAGAACATTTTCCAGAACATTTTCATGGCTCCTGACTGCCCAGAGTGCAATCAGGGCCCCATCAGCTTCTGTGAGGGATGGATTCAGATTTTATTTCAGCAGTCAGCCCTTTGATACAGATTTTTCCTGCTGACCAACAGAAGCAAAGTACTTCACAAACCAGTCAAGATAAACTTCCTTACACCAAGAGATATGTTTTTCAAGGTTAAATGCTGTAAATTGGCCTCCCAAAGCCATCAGTTTTGGTACATGTTCTGTAACACAGTGTTCAGTGCCACCTCTCTGATACCCAGCAGGATGTGATGTGTAATTCCCAACACAAGTGCTTCCTCCTCCTCCTCCTCTCCCTCTCTCCCTGCCAGCCACACTTGCAGGTTCACTGAGTGCATTTCCTTTGGCACCAGAGTGATAGCTGGGCATTGCATCATCCCTTGGTGGCTTCAGGTGCTCTGGGGGTTGTTCCAGGTGACCAACACGTGGTGGGAGCTGTCCACGTCCCATGTGTGCTCACCTGAGTGTGCTCACCTGTGTGTGCTCACCTGTGTGTGCTCACCTTTGTATGCTCACCTGTGTGCTCACCTGAGTGTGCTCACCTGAGTGTGCTCACCTGAGTGTGCTCACCTGTGTGCTCACCTGTGTGCTCACCTGTGTGTGCTCACCTGTGTGTGCTCACCTGTGTATTCACCTGAGTGTTTTCACCTGAGTATTCTCACCTGTGTGTTCTCACCTGAGTGTGCTCACCTGAGTGTGCTCACAGACCAGCACTGTGTTTGGGCGTCATGTTTGGGGAGGGTCACAGCTCTGTCTGGAAGGACTGAGGTGGTTCCTGGTGCTCTGCAGGATGTCCCCTCTTTTAAATGAGACAATTTAAACTCTTTTAAATGAGAAAACACTGAAGAAGCTGCCTGAAATGGTTTCTTTATTTACCCCTGGGGCCCTGAACTTTCCCCCAGGAGTGATAGGGACTGCATTAAAGCCCTCACCTGCCCGAGCACTCCTATCTTGAGGGAAATCTGTGCTCACTGATGTCCCTGGGAGAGGCTTCCTGCTCCGGGAGGGGCTGCTGGTGCTCAGCTGCTGATGCAATGCCACAAGGCCAGAGCAGGGTGTTGCTGTTCTTCACGGGTCCCAGTCAACAGGGACCAGTGTCTCTGATCATCAGCTGCAGTTGTGTCACTGACTGTGCCAGGAGTAGAGTTCAATTCAATCTGAGCAGTGTTTTTGCTTTTTCCATACAAAATCTATCCCCTGAACTTTTCCTCTGGCTAAAGCTTCCCAAAGCAGCTTACCTGGCTTACCTACCACGAGTTTGTCACCTGGAACAACCCCATGGGCTCCTGGAGCCACCAAGGGATGATGAAGTGCCCAATCTAAACTGCAAATTTCCATTTGTGGGAATTATTTAGATAGAGGCAGTAATAGTGCAAACAAGCTTCTGATGGGATTAGCAAAAGCATCTCAATTTTATTTTACATTGATGATCATGAAGGTGCTTTTGAACCTCACATAAAACACCTATTTGTACTTTTGGAAAGCTTTAGACACCTTGAAAATGAGGAGCAGAAATCACTTCTAAAATTGCACAAACAAATCTGGCCCTTTGGCACAGCCAGAAATGTTACCCAGCATGCAACCTTTGAAAACATCCAAGTTTTATTTTCATATTTTTAATCTGTATCTCACCTTACAAGTGCTATTAATATTCATTATTAGATTAAGGCCAGGATGAAGATGACAAAGAGTTCTTTACAGTTTCTTTGGAGTAAAACCTTTCTTTTGCAGCACAGTGCAAATGAAAGACAAGAAAATTTCTTTGGGCAGTAGCCCTAAAAACAAGTTACTGGGATCTATGTGTTCATATACATTAGAAAGATCTTTTTATTAGTATATAGGTGACAAAATGCACAGAGTTGGTGGCATGAAAAAAGAACTAAAGGGGGAACTCACAGCATGGTTTATTTTTAATTGAGATGAAAAATGAAAAATACAAAAATTTAGACGCAACCCTGAAAGAGAAACATTTTCTGCAAATTGAACCAGCTGAAATGAACATTAGATAATACATATATTCACAGAAGTAAAGAACTCTGGGACAAAACATGAAAGGCAAACAGACATGTGCCAGCTTTCAGTGAAAATGATGAAAATGTTGGCAGGAAGAGCCTGCTTGGACTGTGATTATAGGAGTTTGGGAATCATGCAGAACCAACCAACTTGCGAAGTTTTTCCTGCAAATTTTCACATATTCCAATATCACTGAGGGCCCAGTATTGGAGAGTAGCTGGGGTTACAGCTGGGCTCTCTCTGCTGGTTATGGTGGCCCTGTGCCAGCTTATACCAGCTAAGGATCTGTCACCAACAAAATTATGTTGTGTCCTCAAGTGTCCTCTCAAAGTTCAATCACCATTTTTATTGTGTGGAACTGAACGTGCTGTAGGTACTGACCAGAGAAATCTCTGAATCACAGTGGTGGACTTAGCTCTTAAACCTGACAGCCACAAAAGATGTGGCAGAAAGATGCTATTTCCTGGGACTTTTGCTCCTAAATACATTTTAAAAATATGTGCCTTTTATGTCTGCCTACAAATTGTAAAAAATAAAGGAATGACTAGATTTTGGTGGCTGGTTCACAGAAAATCAAGTCTTTTTGATGCACATTAGAACCAATATTTTCTTATCTCACATTAATACTGTCCCTGCTTTATGATCTGCTGCTGAGATGGAGTAAAAGGAACAGAGGAAAAGAATACCTCTTTTTTTTTTCTTTTTTCTTTTTTTTTTTTTTTTTTTGTATTCCAAATACTGCTTTAATAAGACTGAAAGTCTCTCTCTTTCTCTCCTTATAGCCCTACAGCAAATAAATGGAGGTGTCAGCCCAACACCCTTGTAGGTTTAAACTGAATGGAAGTGTCCTTTTGAAAAGCTTGTTCTGTCTGACAGTTCTGAATGTGCTCCTATTGCAGTTCCTTTGAACACCCATCTTTTCTGTGTTGGTGCTCTGCTGACATGGCTTTTCGTTGAGTTAAAGATTAACAGAGTGCTGCAGAATGACAGGACTTTGTGATAACTTAATTGCATGAAGCATAGTTGTTCCTATGCAAATCAGAGTGTAATTGGTCACTAAGAAATTGCTCTGCCTGTATAAAGATGGCAAAATGGATTTTGGACACACGTGGGGAATAATCTGCTACCTTTTATCATACTTGAAAAACATAGTTCATAGTTTTTATGATGAGTGTTAGAAATGCATTTCATGCCATGAAAGTATTTGATTATGTACATTAAATATCAAGTCTGAGAGCTCTAAAGCCTCCTTCATTTTAAGTGTATTTTAACTGCTGACTTTGGAATTAACATAACAATGTGGGAGCTCTGCAATAGATTTATGAATTGTGAATCCTAATGGACATACCTTGCAAAGGTCCCAGGGTATTTACCAGCCAGAGAGGACATGGCAGAAACTCTTTTAAATGAGAAAACACTGAAGAAGCTGCCTAAAATGGTTTCTTTATTACTATTAGATTTGGGTGAGAGGAAGTACAAGATTATAGACCATCTAAAAGAATATCATAAACCAGACAGGAAAATGATCTTGTAATCACAGAAAGGGGACCTCTCCAGGGCAATTGCTGCAGCTCTGCCTGAAGGTCTGTGCTAAGGAGCAAATGCAAAAACAAGGTTAAGAACTAAAGAGGTGTGTGATGACCACCAAATCTTTACCCAACTATTTAGCACTTCACCTTAAACAATAGCAGGGTACCATAAACTGAATTCCGTGAGCTAAGCCCTGTCTGGTGTTGAAAGAGTGCAATTACAGCACATCCCATCCTTCTCCCTGGTGTTTCACTGCAGAGGTTCAACACTTTAGGAATGCTAAAGCACAACGGAATGGAAATGGTATTGGAACAGAAAGAGCCTCCCGAAATGAACTGTGCGCAGCCCGTGGTGTTGGCATGATTGATACTGGAGCATGTAGGTGTAATGAAACTGATGCTGTCTCTTCTGCACCTGTGATTTATTGAGTACAAATTTAAGATGAGAAAAGGCCCCATACCAGGAGCTGCATCTTCCCCCTCAAAGAGGGTATGGTCATCCATCACCAGCCATTGCAAAAGGCCCAATAGTGAGCGGCTCATCAGATGAGCCAATAGTCTCTTTGTTGGGATTCCTAACAAGTGTTGGATCAGCAAAAGTCTATTCAGGCTGGTGGACCTTTCAAGACCAATTTGTAGTGGGTCACTGATTCTGCTAGTGTATTATCTTCTTTACTACTAGTACCAGTTGGGCAAGCAGCAAAGATTAATGATTTTAGCTGCCGACTGTTTGTGGCAATCTACTGCTTCTGGACCAAAGATTAAGATTTTTTTGTGCTTTACTAGAAAGGACACACCTTTTATCTGGGACCCATTTTTATTTGCTGAGTTCTGTACAAATACTAAAAGAAAAATAAAATAATGGGCACCTCAGTTGCCTTTTTAATGGCAATAAAAAGGATTTTTGCTGGTGCACAGCACGAGAGAAGCGGGTTTTGAAACAAAAATGATGAAACTCAAAGCTGAGAGTAAGTTTTGTGCTCATTGGGATACAAAATATGGTGGAGCACAAGTCTCTGCCTCATCTGTCAATACACAATGCTGGAGAAATCCCAAGATCTCCCTACTTCTTAAAAGAAAGGGAATGAGGGAAACGAGACTCTCTATAGCAAGAGCTCATTTTCCAGGTTCATATTTCATTATTTTTCATAGCAGAAATTCCCATTATATTGGACTTAACCATGGTGCAAAATAACTCAAATCCAGCCCAGGAAGCTGAATCTGTGCTGCAATCCCTTGGCTTCTGGGGAGTTCCTGGGATGCTGAGTGGCTTTGCCCACTTTTGGAGCCACTTTCTCTGTAAGACAATTCCAAAATGAATATCTTGTGACTGAATTATCATGGTAGAACTTAATGAGACACTGACTGACAAATTCCAAGAAAGCAAACAAGGTGTGGGAGAGACTTTGATTAAATATATCTTTTCAGATATGTTATCTAGTGATCACTAGCCCAGTAGTAAACTCCTGTTCCAAGCTCAAGAGGTTGGATAGCAGGACTCTGGGCAATTCTGGAGAAATGCCACTGGCTCCTTAGAAAGAGATGAGACCTGGTACTGCTGAAGAAATTAGAAGTGGAAATATAATGACAACTAAATAACTCTGCTGTTGGAAAGGAGAAGGGTAAAAGAACCCCAAAAATGGTAAAAGAAGCCCAAACCGCAACACTTCTGAAAATTCTGGTCCAAGATTTCTTTGTCAGTATTATTTGCCTATTCCAGTGTGATTTGCCAGAAGCTTCCCACCAGCTGTAGAGGAGAGAAGGAGAACAGGTCAGCAGAAGGATGTGAGCAACCAGGAACGAGAGGATGGTACAGAAATCAGTGCAATTCCTGCAGGAATTATTCCTCACAGAATAATTCGACTGCAGATGGACCAGGACTTGTGGGTGAGCTCAGAGATGTCCTGTGCACCCCTGGGAAGTTAAAGACTCAGGAGTGTTCACAAAGGAAAACCCAGGATTTTCCCTCAACTGAAAAACAGGACAAAGCACCCAAGTGCATGAAAAATGCACTCATCAAGGATCTAATTTTTAAAAGGAAGAGTTGTATAAACGACCTAATAAAAAAGTGATCTAATTGTTTCCACAACTGCTTCTGAAATTGCCAGGGCCTTTTCTCCTTGCTTGTCATTGTTTGTGGAGTCATAAATCACAGCCCAGGATATCACTCAGCTCCTGACAATCTGCAGCCATGGTCTTGTGTTCAGCCAGGCCACGAGCACTGACAAGCTGTTACTTAAGCAGCTGACAGGTTCAAAATAGCACAAACTACAAGGATTTCACCAGGTAAAGAGGTTTTAATTTATTTTTTACATGTTTATCTTCTGCCCCTGTTGTAAGCACTGTCAGAACCATGGTACTCCCCTGTAGGTGCTGCAAATTCCCATGATGACATCTAACATGAATATGAATTTTTCACTGTGGTATTTCTTGAAATATTTATGAAATTTTATAAGGTGGGTAAAGTTCTCTGGTTTTCAAGCAGTTATTAAAAAAGTCTTCCATTTATTAGATGGAGGGTGGTTTCTTCCTTTAACTGCTGAAATAGGCTTTTATCAAAAAAAAAAAAAAACACCAAAACACAGAAAGCTGAAATTTGCAACTCACGCCATGAAATTTTTTTTCTCTGGATTTGCCCTTGGTAGCACTTGGATGCTGGCAGCCTGCAGGGCTCCCTGGCAGCAAGGTGCTGCAGGCAGGGCTCCCCTGGTTGGGACCAGCAGGGCAAACCTCCCACCCGCCTCAGCCACCAGAACAAACAGCATTGCTGGCCGCAAAGACAGCGTGATGACAGACATATTTTAAATCCCAGCTGCCCAAACAACAGTAGGTGTTTCACAAATTGATCCTTAGGCTGACAAACACCCTTCTCTCTTTTGTTCCCCCAACAAAACTGAGCTTGCCCTCTTTGCAGCTGTGTCCGTTCCCTGGTCAGCCTGGCAAAGGTGTTTTGACATTGCTCAGTGAACCTGGGCCGTATTTGAAAGACATGGGTATGGAAACTGGAGTGCATCTGGCACTGCAAAACACCACACTGGAATTTCTTCTCTCATATCAACAGCAGAAAATGCCCTTCCTAAACAAGTTCACAAATAATCACAAAATTTGTAAAGTTCAAACTCGTTCCCCTAGGAACTCTAGTGGATTTAATGACATTAAACAACCAATATGATGGTAGTTACTAGGCTGAAACCCTAACCAAACACCTTTGGCAGTTATTCTTTTTGGGATGGTCATCCCATAGGCTGCAGCTTCCTTCTTTGAAGAAACTCTCCCATGCTCAGGGAAAGCAATAAAACCAGTTTTTTCAATGAATCATCGGAAGGCGAGCTAACCTTTGCTCAGAAGGAACAAGCACCTGACAGAAAGCTGGGGCCAAGGAATCAACCTTCCTGGCCCATGCAAGAGATACCAAGAATTGAATTAATAATTGAGCATTGGCAAGGGCAGAGCTGGTGTTGTGGTGAACTTCTAACCCAGCTCATTGGAAATTAAATGGGAGAGTAAAAGTTGGACAAATTTCTTCATAGTGGGAAAAGTGAAGAAAGGGAAAGTGAAAAGGAGGACTGTAGTAATCTCATAGTGCAATGTTTTGGGGTTTCTTTGGGTTTTCTTGTGCTCCAAACATGATTTTGGCCTGGTTTCATGAAGCCTTGGTGCACAAGTGGGGGACAGTGGTGGGCAGTGTGCTGGGCAGGGACCAAGGACTGAGCGTAGAATTTCTGGAGAGCTTAGACCTTGGCTGGAGAGCAAACCCAAAAAACTCCTCATGGCCAGGAATGGGGAGGATATCTTATGGGAAAGCTACATGTTCAGGACCCTTTTCTGTGCCCTCTCAACTCAGGTACAGAAGAAAAAAGTGTTGCTTGCAGATAAATCCATTGAAAGTCCTCCTGCTTAGTGTAGGCTTTGCAAAACAAACAAACAGACAATAAATGCAAGGATTCTCTGCAAACACAGCCCAGTAGTAACTGTGAGACTTTGCTTCCTCCCCACTCTAATCAGATCGTTATTCCATCCAGTTTCAGACTTGGATGCATTTTTTTCTCCCTGCTGAATTCAAAGGCAGAGTGCACAGCTGGCCCAGACTCCAGGCTGCTCTGTGCAGAATCGACCTGCCTTGGAGGGAGATCAGATCTCAGCTCCTGGTGCTCAGCAGCCAGAGGGAAGCACCAGGGCAGCTGGGAAGGAGCTGCTCTGTGGCCCCACAGGGCTCTGAGCAGGGCTGAGCAGGGACACTGGGGACACTCAGGGACACCTGACAGGACCAGGGTGTCACCCTGAGCCCCTGTGCGAGCTCACTCTCACCTGGAGGGGCTGTATGCACACAAAGCATCAGCCCCAAGGAGCTTCTGTCAAAATTCCCTTCCTGCAAAGCAGAGAAGCACTGCAGGACAGAGTGGCAGCCCTGAATATTCACCTTTATTTAGATGTTTGGTGATTGAGCAGTAATATCCCAGCTCTTCTGCAGGAGATTTTTAGCCACTTCCACAGGATAGTTTTAGCCAGTAACTCTACTTAATTAAAGAGGTCAAATGGCATGACCAAGGCCAGAGAGGAAATTAGTGGCAGAGCAAGAAAACCTGATTCTTCTCCCTCACCCCCCCAGTTCCATTAATTGCTCCAACTTGTGGAGGGCTGAGCTTAAAGAAACCCAGAGGAGTTTCAGAGGTTTGAAGGTCAGGCCCAAGCACAGCAAAACCCTGGGGTAAATGTGTGTTTCTCCTCTCCCTTCCCTGCAGCAAGTGTGTATTCCAACACCCTCAGCAGAGGTGGTTACTCCTCCACTGGAGTCCCTTGAATAAAGAGATGCTTCTGGGAGCACACTGAGCAAATGTGTTATTTTGAAAGGACAAGTTAGCTCTATAATTTGCCTTCACAATGTGTTCTGCACTCTAATTACAAATGCAAACACAGTAATTGAGAACAGCATCATAAAACTCTTAAGGAAGCCATAAGTGATATAATACATGGACATGTTTACCATTTGGTGCAGCAGGATGCTCTGTGATGTTTTCCCCATGTTTAAACAGGGTGGAGATTTGCTTTTCTTTCATAAAGTTAATTCCATGACAGCAATTCTTCTTCCCTCAGCCTCCCCTCTCCTGAGCCTGGCTCAATTAAAATACAGCTTTTTTTCTCAAGTGAGAAAAACCTCACTTTCTTTTGAAAGATATAAAGTTATTAATTCAAACTGTTCCAAAGGGAAGAAAAAAAAAGGAAAAACATTAGTGTGTTCTCTGCCTGTGATGTCCCACTTGCCTGCAACAGCAAATAATTCATCAGGGTGAAGTGTGGAAATGGCTGAGGGGCTGCACTGCTGCTCCCCCTCCTTAACCTGTCCTTGGGGAGCCCTCAGCCCTTCCCATGGTCCACAGGAGAGGGGTCCCCACAGTTTTCCTTCAGGGAAACTGGATGGTGCAGGCCAGCAGTGGCTCTTGATGCTCTCCACCCCCCGAATGCCCTGACCTGGGGTGAGGAGAAGAGTTCAGAGCTCCAGTTTCTCACAGTTCAAGGAGGATGAGTGGCTTAGGCCAGGGAATGGCCAGTGCACCAAGCTGCTTGCAGGCTGGATGGACAGCAGGAGGGTGTACAGCACCCAGCACAAGGTGCACTCCCACATTCCTGTCTTCACCCACTTTTCCCTTCTACACCTCCTGTCCTGTCATCTCCTGGGTCACCCTGCCCATGACAACTTGGGGTCCTGCTCCAAACAAGGCTTCAAATCAAGGCAAAGCCCAAGGGCCTCAAAAGTGTTCCCAGATAAGACACAGAGGAGTGGAAAATCAAACAGATGAGCCCCACCCTCTGTAAAGCACCGTTGTGATGCTGGCTGCTGGGGAGGATGTCCGGGAGGATGCACAGCACCTCAGGCACTCCTGCAAGAGGAGCCATGAGCAGCAGCTCTGAGAAACAAACTGAGAGGGGATCAGAGTGCGCACAGACAGCATCCTGCAAGCTCACCTGAGCTTAACAGCTGCTAAATAACATGCCAAATCATGTGATTCAAAGCAGAACAGTTCAACCTGCCTTTGGAGATCAATGAGGACGTGTGTCCTCCCTGCGGCTCGCACGTGCACACCCCGTCTCTTTAGATTTGCTGAAAGCTGCTATGGCCTGATTTTCAGAGGTGCTGAGTGCCTGCAACTCATCATGACAGGCTATACATCAAATCCATCACCTCTTGGGAAACTTGATTACCCTAGTGGAAACCCTCATTTCAGGCATTTAACTGGTTCCTACTGGTTTCGGCCGGTCAGCTTGGTTTTGGAATGGATCACTCAGTTTGGGCTGTACTAGTCCTTCAGGAGAAATAAATCCAAATCCTTGTACACCAGTGAAGGAATCCACTAGCAAGGTATCAATTAAAAGAAAAAAAAATTCTATTTTTAAAACACCGAACCAATAAAAATAACTCACACTTGGCTGGTTAGAGCTGTTCATCAGGTGACTTGCTGAACAGATGTCTCCAGCTGGGAATTCTTGGATGAAATTCTCCATCTTCTCCTTTTTTTTTATAGAAGTCAGTTATTAAAGAAGTACATTAGAGGCTTGAAACATGTGTTAATTCAAGCCAGGAAAACAACACAACACAGAAACTACACATACATTGCCAAGAGAGAGGTTGCTGAGGTGTAATCACAGCTTTAAGGGGTGAAGCTCTTTATCTGGATGTGTGAAGGATGAAAACACACTTATTAAAGCCCCTGCAGATACAGAGTTAATGCTGAAGATAAACAGGGCACTCACACTGAAAGCCTGGAGAATCCTAGAGAAAATTGTCCAGGAGACTCTAATCTCTTTTTTTCACAATGCTCAGAAAATGTACAAACTGGTGATTAATTCTGTTTGTGGAGATTAGTTCACAGATATTAGGGAACATTTTTCCCTAATTTTTCAGCCATGTTGGGATTAACATATATATTTTAAAAACCTAAAGAATGCCCATGTTTGGCCAAAGAGGGATAACAGAGCCTGCTGTAGCAGGGGCATTTACTGATTGCTGCAGGAGCAGGGTATAGGCTGGAAATTTTGGTGTGTTTTTTTCTCCACTAACCTATGAGGAATTGAAAACCAGTAGAAACAATCTCCCTTAGTACAGCAAAGCTGAAATGCCCCTTCAGATTCCCATTAAAAATAGACACAGAAGGGAAGGGACCTTCCCTGCCCAGGTTCGTTCTGCAGCAGCCTGTGCTCCCCTCGCCCTGCCCCTCTCCTTGCTGCACTCTCCTCTGTCCCTCTCCCATCCCAGGGGATGCAGTCCCTGTTCCTGGCACCCCAGGGTGATCCATGGCTGCAGAGCACCCAGCCTGGGGAGCAGAGGGTGAGAATTTGCAGTGCTGCTGTGCTGCCAGCTCTCCTGCACAAACTCATGTCACCATTCTGCAGAGGAGCTCTGGAAGCAAGGAAATGGTTACAGAG
Organism: Melospiza georgiana; assembly: GCF_028018845.1. Lineage (NCBI taxonomy): Eukaryota > Metazoa > Chordata > Aves > Passeriformes > Passerellidae > Melospiza > Melospiza georgiana. Next base: position 9,711,558 of record NC_080446.1, read on the forward strand.
CAGCTGCAGCTTGTCCCAGGGGCAGCAATCAGCTCCACCAGCCCTCCCCATGCCCTGCCCTGTTGTGTCAGATCCACCTCCTTCGGATCCTCCTCAGGATCCTGGTAGTGGCCAGTGATGGGAAACATCTCCAGCTTTTCTAGGGTCTGGAGATGTAGAGAGATTTAAGCTGGGAGGTGTTTGTGGCACACAGCAACCACAGACACGCAGGCTAAACTCAGTTTTATTTCCTAAAGACAAAAGGACAAGTTGCACCATGAGCCAAATATCTTGTGTGGGCAAATGGAGCAGAATTTACACTCTGAGTCTGATTTTAAATCATCAGTCTGGTGCTATTCAAGGCTGTGGATCTGTTTATACATAAAAGAAACAAAGATCAGGAGCCTTTTATTTTCTCCTGTCTTTGTAACAGCTAAATAACTGTTCCTCAGACTAACAGGGAAAGCAATCAGAAGCATTTCCCCAGAATTGTTCCATTTCTTTGTGTCTCTTCTTTTCTCTTCACATATGTAGGACTTAAAAAATATTTGGGGAGGAAGGGAGAGGCTTGCACCTTATTTCCAGTTTGGCTCATCTTTACTTCTCAGAAATGCCCAAAAGGACTTAAATTAAACTGCATAACAGGCTTCTCCTAAATACTTCCTCACTTTTCTCCTGCACCTGGACCTACAGGGAGGGGATAGAGAAGGCAGGTAGCTGAATTCCTTAGGTGAACAGAGAGCTTCATTCCCAGAGGGCACAACAAACCCCATCCTTCCTCTTCTGATCCACAAGAGCACAGAAGCTGCAAACCTGACCAGTACATCAAAAAGCAGCTTGAAAAATACTTTGAGCAAAAAATGCTAACGGTGCATCCTTCTCCTGTAACTGCACTGATATTAAATCAGGAAACAGCACAGAACAACTACAAATACATATATACAGGGGCTGTCAAAACAGAGGCAAAACCAAATCCCTAATGGGCGCTAAAGGTAGAAAGAGCAAAAAGAATATACAGTGTGGGCTTTATGATTATATTTAAATCCTTATGCAGCAAATGCTGGAAAGGGAATTCCAGAAATTTTCACTATATAAGCAGTTTTTTTGATCCAGGACTTTGTGCAATGAAAAGGAATTCCAAATCAGTCTGAATGAAAGGGTATGGGTCTGAGTGGGTGTCAGAACATGGCTGTGGACTCCTGGGCTGTGATAGCATCCCCCTGATCCTGCAAGGGCCCAGGGATGCACACAGCCCTGCTGGAACTGCCTTTCTGCTGCCATGGACATTGAGCCTGCAGCAACACTGTCTTTCTGGAAAAATGCTTCCATGTCCTGGCTTTCCTCAAGCACCACTGAGGCCAGAACTTCCTTCCTGCTGCTAAAGATCTGATCATCAATATAGTCTCCCATAGCTCCTTGAGAAAAAAGGCAGCAGACTATGGCCAGAAAGTGATGTTGACCTTTTCTGGAAGATTTCCTGGCTTCTTGTAACTTTGTGAAATAAGGGTCCAGGACACCTTCCCTGTCTCTCTGACATCTCCCTTTTCTGTATCTCTTCCAAGGGGACTAGAAGCCCTTGGAAAGATCACCTTTTCCACCCAGACATCTGTGCACCCAGACATCTGAAACCCTAGGAGAAGCAGATAAGGAGGAGAGAGTTTTTTCTCTAGTGAGATGTGGTCCAAGTTCTGAAGTTGAAAAAAGCCTTTGAATGACACAAAATGGTATTGCAAGATACAGCTGCAGCAATTTACAGTTCTTCAGCTTCTGCTGGCTACTTCAGTCCCCAAAGGCGACTTCCGATCACTCAGAAGGATTTTGGTGCTGTTTATTGGCTACGAGCTCCTAAAAGGGCTCAGATAATGAGTTCAAGATGCCATGGTTCAAGTGGGAAGCAGGACTCAGTCAAGCACAAGAGGAAAGCTAGTCCTAGCAAGGCTCAAACGGGGGATTTTCTGCTTTTGGATCAGGTGTATCTGCTAGAAACAATTTTCACCATGATGGAAAGGGGAATAATAACAAGAACATGTATTGGGGAAGGAGGACGAGACTGCAGAGTTTTGGAAATTATGAGAGAGATAAATTCTCTTGAAAGCGAGTTTGGACCGATGCATTCACGGTGCGATGGAGCTAAGTCTGAAAGAAATCACGAGAAACAGAAAGTTTCTGCTCTCTGCTTGCCTCCCTGCCGAACAGGGAGGGTGAAATGATGCCATTTGGTGTCAAAGTCACCCTCTTTCTCACCTCCCCTCCCAACCCCGGAGTGCAGCGAGACCCCGAGCCAACTGCAGAGGGTGCCACGGAGGGTTTGTCCTCTATCCCCGCGCAGGAAGGCAGAGCTCGGGCACAGCAGCAGCAGCAGCCGCCCCCCTCCATTCCCCCCGGGCCGCGCCGCTGTCCCGGGCTAACCCCGAGCAGCAGTGGGGCCGTTCTCCCCTCCGAAAAGAAAATAATCCCCATTTCCCTGCTCCAGCATCCTCCGAACCTCGCCGGGACGGGAGCCTCGCCTGGGCATCCCCCGACGAGTTCCCAAAGGGATCCCCCATCAGCATTCCGCCCGCATCAGTGCCCGAGCCGCGTTTTGGGGTGCTCGTGTTTGTGCGCCAGGGCCGGGCACGGCTCGGGGGGACCCGCAGGGCAGTGACACAGTGACACAGCCCCGCTTATGGCTGCCTTCATCGCGGGGCGTTCATACCCCCGAACCCCCTGTCCCTCCCGCCCGGCTGCGCTCAGGACCCCCGCGATCCAGCGAACCCCAAATCCGCCACCCGCGCACCCCGAGCATCGCTGCTCAGCGGGGATTTAGCGCTGGACACTGCAAAACCTCGGCAAAGAAAAATTACCCCCTAAAAACCTACCCTTCGGAAGTGTTGGTCCGCTCCCTTCTCCCAGATCCACCTGTGCAAACGTGTCTAGAGTTAGAACTGGGATTTGTCCCGCTCTGAACCGGGCTAAAATCTGCAGAGGTCCCAGCTCACCCAGGAGGGTTCAATCGCTTGTTTTATACAGCAAAGCCGCTCGCCAGACTTTGCCCAAATAATGTTGCCCGCTTTACTTTGACAATCCCCGCAGAAAAGGGAGAGCGAGCGGGAAACAAAGCCTTATGATTACCAGTAGTAATTTAATCCTAAATTCGTGGGCCATTCCCATCAACCCCAACAAGCAAACATCAACACTTTTCTTTCTCATGCACATGTATCTGCGATAGATGATTAACCAGGTCCCTCGCTGCTTACACAGGGGAAAAAAATCCTGACAGCCAGCACCGTGTCTGCCTGCGGTTTGGGAAATTAAAAATCAAGCGAGGGGAGGTAGGAATTAGGAAAGTGATGCTCTTTTCCTCCATCAGTGCCGGCTGCCAGCCACGGGTAATTTAGGTTTGGGTCTGTGTTTTTTAACAAATCTCCCATTCTAGTTAACATATCCCGCTGTAAAAAAAAAGCCAATTCTGGGGCAAAAGTAGCAGTAAGCTACCAAAACAGAGGAGCTTTTTTTCAGAGAACTGAGCATGGAAATTACATACACAACAGTCGTCTTAATTTTCATCTGAGTACCTATACCCGCTGTTTTTAAGAACCGGGGATTGGGATGCCAACGTAATACAATTAATTTCCTTTCACTGTCCCGATTTAGGCAGAGCCCTACCTGAACAAACACGGGTAGGTATCTGTATGTTGCAGTTTGGAGGGGGAGATTTCAAATTTCAATGGCTCCAGGACCCTTCCTGCCCTGCCCTGGGCGGACGTGCCGCCAGAGCGGATCAGAAATGACATTAATCATTTTCTCTGAACTCGTCCCGATTCTGGCCGGGAGTTTGCGGAAGGCAGGGGGAAGTGAAGGGAGAGCGGGAAGAAGTAATTTTTTTTTCCTCGAAACGAACCTTGAAAAACCGGATCTTAAAATATAGAAAGCAGAAAAAAAAAAAAAATAAAGCAGCTCGATAAGCGGTTTTCGGATGCGGGAAGAAGGTGGCAATTAAAAAAAAAATTGCCCGGAATGCTCGGAGGGGAGGCGAGCTGCGGGGCCGGGCAGGTGGGCGCCTCTTTTTCCCCCTGCGCGGGTGCGGAGGAGACGGGGAATCCTTGCCGGAGGATCCGGCAGCCGCCGCTTTGCCCCGCGGGGGCATTTAGGGGTGCGCGGAGCTCCCTCCCTCCCCCTGCGTGCAGCACCGCGGCCACGCCGGTGGGAAACACTTCTGAGCTGCCTCGTTGGGCTCTTCAGCCCAGGAATCCTTCTCCAGCAAGGCTATTTATTCCCCAATCCCTGTTAAAAAAAATTAAAATTATATATACATATAATTTTAAATACACGTAGGAGCAACGCCCCTAACATATAAATCCTATCGAGAATAACCTTTGGTGGCTGAAATTAAAATTACAATGAACAGCTGGGGATTCGGGGCGCGAAGCAGTTCTGACTTTTGTCAGCCGCTTAACGCCGCAAGTTTTGTGGGATGTATTTTTGAAAGGGGAGCGAGGCATGGGAGAGCAAAGAAACGGACCCAGGGAGCGTCCCGAAATTTTGTGACTGTGAGGACGGGCGCTGGAAACCGATCTGTAATTCACAGCTTAAAAGATTAAGGAAAGGGACAGAGTGTGTATGGACAGGGAGATAAATGCTTCCCTCCGCCTTTCAGTAGCTCCACCTTGTGAATATACCTCAGTAATTATGAGAGGAAAAAGTATTATCCATCTAATGGCACATTTTGCAGGGCTGCACCCCGGCTTCCCAAGCTCTCGCCAACGTCCCCTTTCTCTCAGCGGCAACGATAACGTTTAACGTGCAGGTAAAAATAAAGCTCTCCCCAAGCAGCTTCCAGGAGCTCAGAAATCACAAATACAGCGGACCCACTCGGGGGACTCTGGGCAGCCCCAAATCCCTGGGGTGGCGCAGCCGCCGGACGGGGAGCGCCGATCTCCCTGCTCGGTCCGTCCTGCCCCGCTGGCCGCTCCCCCAGCCCGGACCCCTCCGCAGAGGGGCTCCCCGCCTCGCTGCGCCTCGGGGCCGCTCGTTAACAGCGGAAAGACGGCGATTTCCCAAAGGGATGGGGAAGCAGCAGCGCGGTGGCCGCGCGGAGCTCAGCGCTCCCCGCACCGCCGGCGCTGCGCTGCCCGCGGGGGATGCGCGGCAAGGGGAGCGCCCCGGCTCCGTGGGGACGTTCCACTCGTGTCCTCCCGCACACGCGTTCCGAGCAGCGCGACCTGCGGGGAGAGGTCGGAGAGCTGCCGGGAGCGCAGCCCCGCTTGGGTGGGATCGGGATGCGGAGGGAGCGCTCAGCGCTCAGCGCGGGCAGCGCCGGAGCCGCCGCTCTCGGGACTGCCGAGCCAGAGCTCTGTCCCCTCCAAATGCCGTGGGGAAACACGCACACAAGGCGCTGCCACACGAAATCAAACCCCGGCGCCCCTGAACTGCTAAAAAGGATTTGAATGAAACCTCCCTGCCTGTTTTCCTCCTCTTTACTCCAACCGGCTGCCAGAGGGACCCCCTGGAATTTTTTTTGGGTAGAGGGAGGACTTTGAGCGACTTTTTCCTCCCCGGTTCCCTGCGCGGCTGCGGCCGGCTCCGCGGCGATGTGGAGGAGCGGGACAGGCGGGTCCGGGCCGCGGAGCTGGAGGGGGACCCACAGGGACCGACCCACACCGGGAGATCTCCCTGGGGACTCCTCAGTGCTGTCCCGGCTCCAGAAAGGCAGTTCCCTCCTCATAATTTTCAGGAAAGCAGACATATCCTGAACTTTTTTGTCATTTTGGCTAAATAAACAGGGCGGTGGGAGGGTGGTGCAGGGGGTGCTGAGGGGCAGAGGTGGAGGCGCAGCCCCGGAGCGGCGCGGCCGGGCCGGGACCGAGGCGGTGCCGCTCCCGCATCGCTCCGGTCCCGCTCGCCCGTCCCCTTTTTCCGGCTGTTTTCTCCCGCTGAAATGCGCTGTTATTCTGAAAACGGACACTTGGAGTCGCACTTTCTGTCTGTTTGAGCATGAGAGTCATGTAAAAAGAAGCCCTAATCTCCCTTAATCGTTACAAAATGTTAAAAAAAAAATCCTGTTACCGGACCAAAAAAAAAAAAAAAAAAAACCGAAAACCCCTCACAAACCGAATACTCCTTTGCATGCAGTTCTCTCTCAGGGAACAGCAGAGGAAAGCAAACACGGTCCCCTCAGAACCGAAATGTAATTATATTTTCTCCCTTCTCTCCCTAATATTTGCAATTGTCTGTGTCAATGCCTTCGTTTTACTTTAGGGAGAGATTTGCTTCCTGTAAGCGGGAGGGTTTCCCCGGTTGTACACGGAGCGCTGACAGCCCTGCGGAGCCGGTGCTTCCCCTCGCTGCCGGGTCCCCGCTCATCCCCCTCGGCGCCTCCCGCAGCCCCGGACCCGCTCCCGGCCGGACCCGCTGCGCGATCGCGGCCGCTTTTCCCTCGCTGCGTTCGCACCGGGGCCGCTTACATAAAGTTGGAAGAGTGGAAGCGTGTGCGTGGCACGGGGGGGAAGCTCCCTGCCTTGAGATCCACTACGGGATGGCAGCGGGCAAAAAGGGGCACTTTGTTATATTTAGAACAAAGGGACGGGCACGGCGTCCTCGAGTCCCCCTCCTTTGTGGGCTGCAGAGGCCGAAAAGGATGGGAGGAAGGGAGCAGAGTGAAACAAATAAATAAATAAATGAACAGCTAAATAAATAAATAACTGGGAAGGCGCGGGCGCTGGAGGGGGAGCCGGGGAGAGCCCGGAGGTGCGGGCTGGGAGCGGCGGGCGCTCAGCTGGCGCTGCGGAGCTGTCACGGCTCGGCCCGGCCCCGCCCGGCCCCGCCGCCGCGCTGCCATTGGCGCGGCCGCCGCCGGCCCCGGCCCCCGCCGCGCTCTCGGCGGGCACGGCCGTATAAGAAGCCAAGGGGGGCTGCACTGTGATCACAGCTGCACAACGAGCGCTGGCGGCGGCAGCTACAGCAGAGACCTGGGCTGTGCTCGTCTCCCCCTTCTCCTTTTTTTTTTTTTTTTTTTTTTTTTTTTTTTCCTCCTCCTTCCCCTCCTTCCTCCCCTTTTTCCCTCCCCTTCGCCTGCGCTGCCAGAGCCACCGAAACTCCCGTGCAGAGCCCCGCCGCCGCCGGTAGCCCGTGCGCTGCCCCGGCGCTCGCTCGGGCTGGAAAGTTGCGGCAGGCTCCGGGCTCGGCTGCCGCGGGGAGGGGGCTCCGGACTTACAAAACCCGGCCGGGGGCACGGGCTGGGCGTTCGCACCGACCTTCTTCTTCCTGCACAGAGCCGAAGGCAGCATCTTTGTTTTGTTTTGCTTTTTGCCCTTCCTGCTACCGCTCCTTTCTCCTTGCGGCCGGGCGCCTCGGAGCCGGGAGCTGCCGCAGCCCGCGGTGCGGGGCGATCGCTGACACCGCCAGCCAGGAGCCAGCCAGGCGGCCCCGGGGCACGGCTCGTCCTTGGCTTTGTTGCTCCGGACTGAAGAAGCCCCAGAAGCCCCGGGAGAAGGAGGCGGCGGAGGAGGGGGAGCAGAGGAGAGGAAGCCAGAGCTGAAAGGCAAAGTTGGTTTGGAATAGGAGAGCGCGGCCAGCCCCTCTGCCAGACTGCGCGCTGGGGTGAAGCCTCCAGCCCCCTCCGCCGGGAGAGGTGCCCGCAAGACAGCGATGGCCGGAGAGCTCAGCATCGGAGCCGAGCTGCCCACTAGCCCGCTGGCCATGGAGTACGTGAACGACTTCGACTTGATGAAGTTCGACGTGAAGAAGGAGCCCCTGGGCAGGAGCGACCGCTCGGGCAGGCACTGCACCCGCCTGCAGCCGGCCGGCTCCGTGTCCTCCACCCCCATCAGCACCCCCTGCAGCTCCGTGCCCTCCTCGCCCAGCTTCAGCCCCACCGAGCAGAAGACCCACTTGGAGGACCTGTACTGGATGGCCAACAGCTACCAGCAGATGAACCCCGAGGCGCTGAACCTCACCCCAGAGGACGCTGTCGAAGCCCTCATTGGGTCCCACCAGGTGTCCCAGCAGCTGCAGGGCTTCGAGGGCTTCCGGGCCCACCACCACCACCATCATCACCATCACCAACACCACCACCAGTATCCCGCAGTCACTCACGAAGACCTGGCCGGCAGCGGGCACCCTCACCATCACCACCATCATCACCACCAGGCCTCTCCCACTCCCTCCACCTCCTCCAGCTCCTCCCAGCAGCTCCAGAACTCGCACCAGCAGCATCCCCCCTCCAGCAGCGTGGAGGACCGGTTCTCAGATGACCAGCTGGTCTCCATGTCCGTGAGGGAGCTCAACAGGCACCTCCGAGGCTTCACCAAAGACGAGGTGATCCGCCTCAAGCAGAAGAGGAGGACCTTGAAGAACAGGGGCTATGCCCAGTCCTGCAGGTACAAACGTGTCCAGCAGAAACACCACCTGGAGAACGAAAAGACGCAGCTCATTCAGCAGGTGGAACAGCTCAAGCAAGAAGTGACCCGGCTCGCCAGAGAGAGAGACGCCTACAAGCTCAAGTGTGAGAAACTTGCCAGCAACGGCTTCAGAGAGGCCGGCTCCACCAGTGACAACCCGTCTTCCCCTGAGTTCTTCATGTGAGTGCTTAACAAAAAATAATTAAAAAACAAACAAAAACCCCCCCACCCCCCAAACCTGACCCCTGTCACCTTCCCCCCCGCTCCCATCCTCCTCTGACATCTCCATCCATCCGTCTGCTTGACTAGAGAGAAAGGAGGAGAGAAAAATAGAGACTTGATTTTTTTTTTTTTTTTTTGCAGCATCCAGTCTTCTAGAGTAGCTGTGGGAAAAGTAGGCTGGGGGTGGGGATGGGAGAGGTAAAGTGCAACTTTTTGACTTTCGTGTGCGAGTTAGAGAGAGAGAGACAGAGGCAAAGGAGAAAAGGACAAGTGAAGCGTTTTATAGATCACTTGCTTGCAGAGTGAGATGGACTTTAAAAGAATAATAATAAAAAAAGGACAATGAACAAGCCATCTATAACATACTGCCTGCTTGGAAAGAGAGAGGACGTATACAGCACCATCTCATGCACAATTTACCTGCTTGGAAAAAGAGAATAAATAAAAAGGACAATATATGCAAACTCTTCATATATTGCCTGCTTTGAGAAATAAGTTACAGGACTCAGATGGGACATTCAATCTAAGAAAAGAAAGAATGAAAGAAAGAAAAAAAAAACTCATCAGTTTTATTGCCTGCTTGATTATATAGAAAAATACGAAAATCTGCATTAAAAATATTAATCCTGCATGCTGGACATGTATGGTAATAATTTCTATTTTGTACCATTTTCTTGTTTAACTATAGCATGTTGATCATCGATCATAGATTTCTGTTGTTGTTTTGTTTCATCAATAAGAAAAGCATCACAAGTTATCGAACTTTTTACTGCTTGTGCAGTTTTGTTCGTTGGTTTTGCTCTTGTTTTCTTTTATGGTTGTTAGCTTGTAAATATCTGCTACTTCAAACCGTACAGGAGAAAAATACACAAAAAACAAAATAACATTTCAGCAGGCTGGTTATACGGTTTGTTTGGTGTTAAAGAGATACTTAAAGAAAAAAAAGTTATGGGCATTTTGCATTAGAAAAAAAAAACCAACTTTGTATATCTGGTGCACTTTTAAGTTGTATTTTTTTTTTTTGCTAGTTTTCATTTTGGTTTTTGTTTGTTGGGGCAGAAGCAAAAACGCCTGAATGGCATTGACAAACCTAAACTTACGAGGGAAAAACCCTCCTCGGTCACTTAGAACCTACTCCATGCCTTAAAGTGGCAGCGAAGCTCTTTCCTCCAGGACAATTCCGAGCCTGAGCGCTTGGGCTTGGCCAGATAATTTCCCTTCTGATTGTACACTCAGGAAGAGAAGGACGGGCGAGATACCAGTTCCATTTCAAAAAAATAAAACAACTGCCCCTAGATTTTCGGTGAATAAAGAGAGGAAACAACCCCAAACCCTCCTCGTTACGAGTCGAGTTGTGATAGCAGCGAGGGCTCCGTGTCGCCACTGAAGTTGGGTTTCTCAATGGCAGCAGCTGATGAGTGGGCTGGGAAAGCATTTAAATCTAAAACTTTTTTTTAAGAAGACATACCGCAACTTTTAAGTGTATTCTTTTGCAATGATTTGTAATCTGCTTCTCTGCTTCCCTATGCAGCGAGTGAAAGTTTTTAGCCAAAATTTATTTGCAGTTGTATAGTAGTAGTAGTTTGGAGTCTTATGGGTGTTTTTATTACTTTTTTTTTCCTCCTGCAGGTCAGTAAAAGGATTTACGTTGCACTGACAAAAATACCAAAATGAAAACTTATTTTTTAGTTTCCTTTTAGGATAGCTGGCACTGCTGGCCGGATGCATTTTAAGTTTGTATTAGTTTATAAATTAACAGTAATAACAAGATTGTAATGAACAGCATGGTGCTTGCAGTTTTAAATATTGTGGATATTAGTCATGCATCAGAAAACGATCTTTGGTTTTTACTGATTCAACTGTGTTGAAATCAAAACATTGCAGCAGCGGAAAAAAATTGTTTTTATTTCATGTAAAGTTCTGAAGGGATCAATTTCAAATCCTGCTTATGATATGAAAAATATTAAAAAACCTGGTCTATTGTAGTTTTATTCAGACTGGTTTCTGTTTTTGGTTATTAAAATTGTTTCCTATTTTGCTTATTAAAATCATTGAAATGGTATTTCTTGGAGGGACCTGCTTCTCTGACGTTTCGCGTTCCCAAAAATAAGAAAGAAAGAAAAAGGAAAAGTTGTGGCCCCGGTGGTCACAATTGCGGGGGTTTGCGGGGGGCTGCGGCCCGGGGTGGGGAGCGGGGCTGCTTCGCCCCCTTGGGAACGCTGCTGCTCTCAGGGCAGGAGCGCTCAGCCTTTCCCCTTTCCCCCTGCTCTGCTCGGGTCTGAGCTCGCCCTTGGCAGCGGGAGCATCACCCCAAACGCTCCGGAGCGAGCGGAGCGCTGGAGCCCCGCACCGGGCCCGGCTGTGCCGCGGGTCCGCCCGGAGCTGCGCTGCCCCGGCGGGAGCGGGACTGTCCGGCCCGGCCACCCCGGAGGGGACAGCGGGGAGCCTGACAGCAATCACTTTCTTCCCTATTTTTTCTCTTTATCTTCTTTATTATTATTATTATTATTATTTTCATTAGATAATGAGACGACTTGGACAAGCCCGTCCTCTCCCCAGCTCCCTTGGGGTTTGCCCATTCACTTCCCTTCTCTCCATCTGCACACTGTATTTATTCCGCATTGGGGTTGTTTGTTTTTTATTTTTCCTCCCCCCCCGAAGGCTCCTTAGATGCATGTGGAGAAGGGGACAGGTCTCTCCCCGCCACCCCCAGCGCTCTGCACCTCGCAGCTCCACCGCCGTCCCTCAGCTGCTCTCGCTGCAATAACCACACAGCTCCCTAAATTGAGGGAGGAGGAGGTTAAAAATCGCTCCCAGTCCTTGCCTGGGTGTGGGAAAGGGACTCTCCGAGCCGCAGCGTGTCTGAACGTTGCTGCTCTCAAAGTATGAAAGCGGTGTTGAACTTTAAATCCCTCCTAAAATCAAAACCCAAGGTATCACGCAACTAGACAAAATAGGTTCTCTCTGCCCTGCCGCTCGTCCCAGCAACAGCTCGCTGTTCTTTGCGGGGATGGCATAAAGCACCTTTGAAGAACAAACAGGTTAAGGACAGAATGTGGAAAAAAAAAATAATTTGAAAGCAAATGTAGCAACTTAAAACAAACTCCCCCTCTTAAATCCCATCCACATCCCTGCCTTGTCAGAGCCAGCTGGGCCAGCCCCTGAGCTGGGGGAGCTTGCAAGGGGCCGGGGCCCGTCCCAGCCCCCCGGCTACATGAGTCAGGCCCGGAGAACAAGCTCGCAGCCTGCTGCCCTGCCAAGGGGGGACAGGAGTTTGCGGAGGAAAAGGCTGGGAGAGCCTGGCTTTCCCTGTATAGCCTCCCCCCCTTGCCAGTAAATGCTATGGCTGCAGAAAGCCTGAGAGGAATATTGTTTGTGGGAACTGCCACCGCATATTAATGTCCCCTCATGCATGCATTGAATAAATCACTAGGGCTAATTGAACAACAACAACAACGAAAAAAAAGTAGGAAAAACAGGCCTTAGAAAAGCCCTCCAGATTCCCACCACAGAACGGTGTCAGCGGCGGGGCAGCCCCGCGGCACGGCCCGGGCGGCCCGGGCTCTGCTGGCCCGGCACCGCTCCTGCCTTTAATTTATTCCTTTTAAAAGAAAAGAAAAACGCAACCGAGCCGCACCGGGGCACAGCCCGGGTCGGTGGGACCGGGAGCGGCCGGGCTCGGCCCGCGGGGGCTGCGAGGAGCGGGGTCGGGGGTCCCTCGGCCGGGGTCGGGCCGGCTCCTGTGTCCGCACAGGCGGCCCGAGGGGCTTTGGCACACCGAGGGGACAAAACCCACCCGCACTGCTGCTCGCTCGGCCTGCGGATGGGCAGGCTCTGCCCGGAGGGCAGCGCAGGGACCCCGGGGCCGGACAGACCCGCGGGTACCGGGGTGGGCATCGCCCGTCTGTGCCCGCTGCCGGCACCCTCGGGAGAGCGCAGTGGGGAAGAGGGACCCCTCCCCTGCCCCGGCAAAGCCCAGCGGCCAGGGGAGACCCCTCCCCTCCCCTCGGCTCGCCTATCCGCGGATATCCACTTTGATCTCTCGCCCTTCATCACCGATCGGAGAAGGGCTGACACGATACGGGGCACCACGGAGAGGAGCTACTTGATGCCAAGGGAAAACTCCTTTTTTCCCTCATTTTTCCTCCCGGGACAGGCCTACCCGCGGGGTGCTCCCCCGGCAGCGGGGGCTGTGCTGGTCAGCTCAGGGCCGCTCCACGCTTGCCCCGGAGCGCGGAGTTGTTGCTGTCAGCAGCGGGGGACAGACAGAGCGTGCGTCCTGCCCAAGCCCCTCTTCTCCCCTGCTCCGGCCGTGCTGCTTGGCCGGTGTCTCCTCTGCCCGTCCTTCGCGCCACTTGTCCCCACGCAGCCCTGGCCGGGGCCGGGGTCCAGCCCCGCTCCCGGAGCTGTAGCAGCTCCAGCCGGCCCAGGCTGTGGAGTGCCCGGGCTCGGAGGAGGCCGGAGCTGCAGCTGCTGCCCGGCTTGGAGGGGCCGAGCGCTGACCACGGAGCGCTCCGGGAACCGGACGGGCCGCCCTGCACTCGCCCTCGGCGCTCTCCGCAGCGAAGATGCTGCAGATTGTCTCCCCAAAAGCCGGCTGTAAAGGCCCTCACCCCGAGTGTCGCTTCGAAACTTGGAGAGGATGGGATCGGGGTGCAGAGAGACAGGACCGGACTCGGAGTGGGACCGGGACCGTGCACGCCGGGCCGGAGCAGGGGTTCGGGGGCTCTGGGATGCTCTGGGAGCAGAAGCTCCGGAGCCTTTGAGGCCATGGGAGACCCCCGAGAGCAGCCCCGCACCCCGCGGATGATGGGGTGGATGACGGGGAAGGGCCCAAGGTTTGCCCGGCTAAATTTGGCTGCCGGACGGCGGTTCACTATGTGACCTCATGTAGAGCAGGACGATTCCCTTCAGTGAAAATCATATTATTTTGTTTGATTTCGCAGTTTTGTAAGAGCTGTTGCTACCAGGCAGAGCGAGGTCGGCACCCCGCGCCGGGACAGAGGTGACGCCCGGCTACGGCTGCTCCCAGAACTGAACGAGACACTCAGACAGGAAACACAATTGGCAACAGCCCCCCCTCTCCCCCCATTTACTGACACAGAGCTCACAGACTATCGCTGCCAACCGTTTAATAGACTCCTCTCAATATTCCCTTCCCTCCTCCCCTCCAGGAGAGTCTATAAAGCTGATTGTCTTTAATTCCAAAACAGAGACATCTAAGACTAAAAAGGCGTTTTGAACTAAAGATAGAAACATCACTCTAAGACTTTCCAGAGATGCTGAGCGCTGCTGCCGGCCGGCAGATGTGCTGCTCCGTATTGAGGTGGGCAGGCGAGATGTGTTACAAGGATGAGCCAGGGCTTGCGAGATAACCGTTCCCAGCTGGTTTAGGGTTTAATTTTTTTTTTTCCTCCCCCCGCCCCCTTCCCCATTCTCCCTCGGGCTGGCGCATTGCCCGCCTGGCTCTAGCAGGCTGCTCGGTGCCGTGATTGACAGAGCAAGGTCAGGGAAGCTCTTCGGGGCTGGGGGTGTCGGGTTTCGGGCAGGACAGCTAAAACATCCCCCGCGCTCGGGGAGCCCGCTCGGCTCCGCTGCCGCGCAGGTTCCGCAGGGCGCCCGCTGCGATCCGCGGAGCTGCCGAGCGCCCTGCCAGCATCCTGCCCTGCCTCGGCGCCCGGCTCCCTTTCGTGTTTTATTTTTTTTTAATCTCTATTTGGACAAGTTTCAATTTCTTTCTTTCTTTCTTTCTTTCTTTCTTTCTTTCTTTCTTTCTTTCTTTCTTTCTTTCTTTCTTTCTTTCTTTCTTTCTTTCTTTCTTTCTTTCTTTCTTTCTTTCTTTCTTTCTTTCTTTCTTTCTTTCTTTCTTTCTTTCTTTCTTTCTTTCTTTCTTTCTTTCTTTCTTTCTTTCTTTCTTTCTTTCTTTCTTTCTCTCTCTCTCTCTCTCTCTCTCTTTCTCTCTTTCTCTCTCTCTTTCTCTCTTTTCTTTCTTTCTCTCTCTCTCTCTCTCTTTTCTTTCTTTCTCTCTCTCTCTCTTTCTCTCTCTTTCTTTCTCTCTCTCCTTTTCTCTTTCTCTCTCTTTATTTTCTCCCTTTCTTTTCGCTCTCTTTCTCTCTCTTCCTTTCTCTTCTCTTTTTTCTCTTCTTTCACTCATTTTCACTCTCTCTCTTTCTCCCTTTCTATTCCTCTCTTCTTCCCCCCCCCCCCTTCTCTCTTTTTCTCTTTTTCTCTCTTTCTTTTTCTCACTTTTTCCCCCCTTTAAATCATGATGTTTCACCCCTTTAGGGTTACATTAAATCTGAAATTATGTGGGTACACACAAACACACACACACACACACACACACTGTAAATAGCTGATTGCATAATCCTGCATGGTGTGTTCAGCAATACTGCATGCAGTGGTCTGGTAGGATCCCACACTGGACTTCTGTTTCATGCAAGAAGAGGAACAAGAAGAGGGGGGTTAAAAAAACCTTACAAGCTCTGCCTTTTCTTGATTTTTAAAAGGTGGCTTTTAGTACTGAGTTCTGAATGCAGCAGGAAGTGCTGCAAAGCGTTTTCTTGCTAATGCATCCAGGACAGGGAAGAGCCAATTTATATTTGTGAGCTGGTCCTGTGCATCCACACACAGTGTGTGGAAGTGTTAGAAATGGATTGTGTTGTGCTTGAGACCAAAGGCACTGCAAATCCTTTGCCTTAAACAGAACCACTCCAATGGGGGCTTATTGTATTTACAGTTTTGCCACAATATGATTTGAACAAACACAGCAGTAAAGAGGGGAAAAATTATTCCACATAGAGAAAGGGACATATTTTCTGTCCCAAGGAACCTGCTGGTAGGTTTTAGAGATAGTTGTCCTCTGTCCTCCTAGTTTTTTTATTACTCCTTTTAAAGTTTCACTGTTTGTCTTAAGGCACAGATTCAAAACACTGCATTTCCACTTTATACATGTGTTCTCTTAAAAGATTTGTTTAGACAAGGAAATCCATGCTAAGTGTTCTCACTTGAAAGAAATTAAATATATAGAATGATAAGCTGCTGCTAAAATATATAAAAAACACTTAAATTAATAATAAGAACTTGTTCTGAGGCAAAATTCAATTTTACTTCCTATTATGCAATCTTTGCATGTAAAGTTGCTTTAATGCAAAATAGCAGCTCATCAAAAATTCTGTTTTATTGGTATCAAAAATTTATGATATCCTGAGGCATGAGGGGCAGAGAGCAAGGTAGCAAAGCTGTGTCCTTTTACCAAGTTTAGTGCTTTCTTTAAAGAAACATCTCAAACTTATTTCTCCTGCCTTTTTCCTCGTTGTTGGAGGCAGTGGGTGAAGGTTTATATCAGACAAAACTCCACTGCCAATGTCACAGTGCTGCTCTATTACACCATTTTAACTGTACTGTCTCTGCAGACTCTGGCATTTATTGCAATACTAGGAGATCCTAGGACATGTTCACACAAATACAGAGCTGGGATTATTTCTAAACTGGGATGTTTTCATCCAGTATTGCAATAACACACGTGGATTGCAAATATTCGGGCATTGCTTGTGCCTGTATTTGTCTATTGAAGGCTGCAAGCTCCCTCTGATAAAATGTAAAGCTCTAATTCTGCTTCAGCCTCAACTTCCCACTAATGAGACTTCATTTGTTTCCAGAAAGGTGCTCCTGGCTTTATAAAGGATATTAAACACACGGTGACAAGGGCACTGTGGTCAACTCAATTTTTTTTTTCTGAAGTAAGCGTGGCAAGAAATCGGTGCCAAGCACCTGAAATCTGCATTAACAAAAATAAACAGTACTTACTCCTTCTCCAGCAGAAATTCAGGTAATTTATTAAAGGAAGCCACTGGCCTCTCAGAGGGTTGTGGTGACCTGGCCAAGGTGAGATGGGAGCAGGGCTCAGCCTGAGCAGCTCCTCCGGGCTGTGCTCCCACCACAGCATCCCTGATCACCAGGGACAAATACCAAGGTGGGGAGGCAGCACAAGCCCCTCCAATACTGTGTGTGTCCATGGATCCTGTTTTATTTCCTATGGAATGGAGCTGAAACGTTCCTGCTGGCTCAGGGAGCCCATTCACAAAAGAAATCACAGAGGGCAATAAACCTGCCCCTCGCTCCTCGGCTAACTGCTTCTTCCTCTGCCCCACTTATTACCTAAAGCTTCTGCAAACACGAGAAAGGGAACATATAATTATAAACAGGTCTCTGAGCTAGCATAGGCCCTCACAGCTTTCAGAGCTGCATTTCCCCCCCTATTTAAAGCAGCCAACAATTACATGAAAAAAAAAAAAAAGGTTTTGAGTCTGACATCCCTGCTCATGCGACCCTGAAGGAAAGCTTTTACATTTTTACATTTCTCCTCAGTGTGGTCCCCCTCTGGCTCGTTGCCCAGTGCCATCCAGCTCCACATGTTGTGTCAGAGCAATTGCAGTGGTAATATCAGCTCCAGCCTGCACAGTGGCTGAGGCTGATAAACTGAGTGCACTCAGGACACCAAAAAGAGAGGGCTGCTAAACTCCTCCTGACACAGGCCATCCTTATTTTTATGTCAGCCTTGACCCCTGGATCAAGTGTTTTATTCTGGATATTGCAGTGGCTGCTCTGCATGGTCTGTGAGAGCACGTGTGGATCTCAGGGGCTGAAGGGCACAAATTCAGCACTGGTTTCGTGCAGTGACAGGTTAACCCAGTCCACAGAGGGGTGGAAGGGGCAGCAGGGGTGTTTGTTAGCAGAAAATGGCTTTGAAAGGGCATTTCCGGATGCTCACTTCTCTCAAGTCAGGCACCCAAAAGCAGGGAATTAAGCAAATACCTGAGAGCCTCTGGGACTATGTAATAAATGACTCATCCCCAAGTCTGATAGACAGACAGCAATCATGATAATAACAATAAAGTCCATGGCTTTCTGATTTGCAGCATTACCAGAACTCTTATGCAGTGATTTCTGCATGGAGACTAAAACCATGCAGTGTCACAAAAGAAAAAGAATCCTTAAATAGCAGAGAAGTTTAAATTTGAAATAAACAGACCATATAGTCATGTTACTCAGCTCAATAATTAATGAAATAGCTTGGGTAAAATTTAAAACAAAGCAGAGGCATCAGCTGATGTCTGCTTCAGAATCTAAATTCAGTGTTCCTACTAAAAAGTCATGTATCTTTTAAAAAAAACCCTTTGCCATAATCTGTTTTCAATTGAAGTCTACAGTAAATATATAAAGATTACCGAATCACATTGTTTACGGATGAAACAGTTTAAAGGTGAAGTTATTTTTGGTTTAAATTTTCTATGTTTTAAAATGAAAGGCATTTTTGGAGTAGCTGCTGAAAAACAGACCAAAAAAAAAGAAAAAAGAAAAAAGAAAAAAGGAAGAAGATGAAACGTGGCACTGTGAGGGTTAAGCAAGGTCCTAGGATCCAAGTAAATATTTATATGAGTGCTCAAAGAGGGGGGAAAAATCTCAATATAACCAAAATATAAATCATGGTGCTTTATGTTAGCTGTCAAATTATTCTAGCCCCTGCATTCCAGTACTTGCTCTACTGGTAATGTCACATACAATATGTGGGCTTATGGCCTGGTGCAGGTTTGGCAGGTAATTAAAGTCAGTTGCATGGAGGTTTACACAGACTCCCTCCATCCACTGAAAGACAAACAACCTGTTAACTGGGAGAGCTGCAAGTGTGCAGAGCTGGATGGGAACGGGGATTCTCACAAGCAGGGGGGAAAAGCCTGGCTCTAGGGTGCTGCTTTGCTCCTTGTCTTCAGTCTGAATTAACTCTTTGGGGCTCGTTGTGTTTTGCAGAGGCAGTGAAATCTGGGTAGCAGTGGAATCAGCAGCCAGGCGTATGTCAGAGGGAAAAAATAATAATAAAAGCAAGCCCTGAGGGCAGCCAGCCCTGGGGTCAGGTTTGCCTGCATTCCTGACCTGGGGGAGACTATTCTTGCTAGAAGTCATCTGCTGAAAAAAGCAATTCAGTCTTTCTGCTTTGTCCAGCCTCCCTAAACTGGAGACTCCAGTCACAACGGAGTGAATTATTCCCAGCAGCTTCACGGTGCAGCCTGTTCCCCGGGCTGAGAAGGTCCTGGGGGAGCCTGCAAACGATGCTCAGAGTGCGCATCTCACGGCCTTTGATGGAACTCCTTCCAAAAAGTCAACCACAATCAAACTCTGGAGCTCGGCTCCTTGTTCACACTCTTCTCACTTGTGCTCCTCGTGTGAGAGAGAGGCTTTCAAGCCTCCAAACCTTTGGTTTGCCCTTCCTGTCAGAGGCGTTGCTGTCTCCATGGGGTGGATCTTTGCCCTGGGAGGCACCGGCGCGTCTCCCGCTCTGGGCTCAGGGCTGCGGGAACAGCAGCGCCGTGAAGGATGGCACACCTGCGGGGATGGCACACCTGCAGGGATGGCACACCTGCGGGGATGGTGGCACACCTGCGGGGATGGCACACCTGCGGGGATGGTGGCACACCTGCGGGGATGGCACACCTGCGGGGATGGCACACCTGCGGGGATGCCACCCGGGTGTCAGGGAGCCGTGCCAGCCCCGGCACCAGGGCCGTGCCACACGCTCTGACTCAGCCGCACAGTGCATTAGCATGGCACCGAGCTGCCGGGTTGGTGCCCTCCAGCATCCTGCCCATACCGAATGACACCGAGCTGCCGGGTTCCTGCCCTCCGTGTCCCTCCCCACTCCATGTGGCACTGAGCTGCCGGGTTCCTGCTCTCCAGCATCCTCCCCATACCGAATGACACCGAGCTGTCGTGTCGGTGCCCTCCAGCATCCTCCCCACTCTGTATGGCACTGCGCTGCCGGGTTGGTGCCCTCCGGTCCCTCCCCACTCTGTATGGCACTGAGCTGCCGTGTCGGTGCCCTCCAGCATTCTCCCCACTCCGTGTGGCACCGAGCTGCCGGGTTGGTGCCCTCCAGCATCCTCCCCACTCTGTATGGCACCGAGCTGCCGGGTTGGTGCCCTCCGGTCCCTCCCCACTCTGTATGGCACCGAGCTGCCGGGTTGGTGCCCTCCAGCATCCTCCCCACTCCGTGTGGCACCGAGCTGCCGGGTTGGTGCCCTCCGGTCCCTCCCCACTCTGTATGGCACCGAGCTGCCGGGTTGGTGCCCTCCAGCATCCTCCCCACTCTGTATGGCACTGCGCTGCCGGGTTCCTGCTCTCCAGCACCCTCCCCACTCTGTTTGGCACCGAACTGCCGGGTTGGTGCCCTCCAGCTCTCCCCCCACCCCTGTGCCATCCCCAGCTCCCGCCTGCCAGCGCACAGGCTGGGGGCAAAGGGGAAATCCTGTTAAATCCTGTTTCACCGCCGCTCCTCCCGAGCTGTACCCGACACCCGTGTGCAGGGATAACCCCAGCACCCTTTCACGGGGGCCAGGGAACAGCCACCATCTGTTTAGCTGCCAGAGGAGCCATTCATATTCATTTAACAAGTCTCTTATGCTAATCTCTGTCTACATCCTTTCTTATCTTCTAGTCATATACAAAATCAGAGAGCAAGGCCCTTCCTGAATTAGCCCAGATTCCTGGTACTCAGCTTGGGAAATGCTGGGTTGAATCCTGACAGTAAGGGAAAAAATACCCTCCAAAACCCCAAAAGCATGCAGAAATCAGCTTTTGGAATTGCTCAGGACCATTTGTCTGCCTTAATCAAATGGTGATTTGTCTGTCTGATAGGAGTTTAGATAAAGTTTTCAGCAATTTGCAGTAATTAAATGTGAAAGGGGAAGAGGCAGAGGGTTTCCAGGCAACATGCTGCAGAAGGGGAGTTTTGGAGGAAGGCAGAGAACCCCTTGTTAAACATCTGCCAGTTTGCATGGAAGGTAGCGGTGATTTCCCTGCTCTTATGGCATTTCCTCCCTCCTCTTCACTCCCTGCAAAGATTCTCCTCCTGTTGTTAAATTCAACTGGAGGAAAAAGAGAACCTCTGGAGAGCAGGGAAATATTTTCCAAAACAAGATGTCCGTGATTACAAGTGACAGACATAAAAAGAAAAAATGTCCCGGGGAATGACACTGTCACCTCCTCCTCAAGGACTTTGCTCCCATGTCAGAATTATGCAAGGTACAGTGCAGTGCTTGGTACATTCAAGACAGTTGTCAAGAGTAAAGTATAAACATTTCCAGCAAATGCACTTAATAGAAGTTTGTTTGCCAAGTGCTGCAGCCTCCTTTCTTGGTTATGGCAAGGAAAATACCTTTTTTTCATTAAGTGGAAGGAAAAACCCGTCCCCCAGTTAAAACCAGAACAAAACAGCTTTGAATGTAAAGCCTTTTCTGGTGTTTTGCTTTGTTACCCATTGGCTCCAGCAGCAGTGGACCCAAAATCTACTCAAATCTCCCTGTAATGAATTCCCTTTCATAAATGTTATCTGTGGGAGAGCAGCCCCGCTCAGAGATGGTTCAGAGCTGGGTGTGGTGAGTGAACCTGCTGCCGGCATCCAAAGGGGGTGCCCTGTTGGGCATAAAACACAACCACACTGCTGGCAGAACAAAGTCTGTGTGAATTTGGACATTGGACTTTGCTGGGGCTGAGGCTGACCCCAGCCTGCAAGGGGGGTTTGGTGCTTCTGCCAGGGGACAGCTGAGCTCAGGGAAGAGATAAATCAGAGGCAATTAAGCTGTAAGCAGTATCTGCCTTTGCCTGAATCACTGGCTCCACCCTGAACACGCAGTACAGCAGGGCTGGAATCTCCTCCAGCCAAGAACTTGGGACTCCAGGGAAGGGGTGTGTTCCTCCTCTGAACTAACAACTTCATTCCAAAAGCAACCACAGTTGTCTTGAGCTACTGTTGCCAGTTCAATGTGCCTTTAGCAAGAAACAGAAGCTTTCTGTGAATGAAAGGGGCCTGGAGATGATGCTTCTGTTTTAATTAACTAATATACCCTATAGATTTATGCTTTTTCCTTGAAATCTCTGTTGGCTTCTTTAATTGCTGCTCTCAGTGACACAGTTTAATTCCTCCTCCCTGGCCTGCACTTGCCTTTTCCCAGGGCACTCTCACTGAGAACACCCCTGAGAGCCCTCTGAGTGCAGGAGGAGCTGCTTTCCATTAGGGAACCTGCTGATGACTCCAAGGTGGTGTTGGAAAACCCTCCCTGAGTGTGTCCCTCCCTGCTCCCACAGGACAGAAGTGTTGGTGGGAGGTCTCTCACCCAGCCTCCCCCTCAAAGCAGGACTGTAGCCAGATTGGGTCAGCCATGGCTTTGCCTCAGTAAATCCTGAAAATCTCCAGGTGTGGAGATCCCATCACCTCTCTGGGAGCCTGTTCCACCAAATTCTCCTATTTCTAGAACTTACCTGTCCACACAGGAACTCTATTCTACTAGCAGGACAATAACTCCAAGCCACGTTGCAATATTCCCCATCCCTTGCCTTTCAAAGATCTGATGGCCCAGAAACACCCAAGAACCTGAACACCTATTATGGAAACTAGGAAAATTAAACCTGTTTAGATTCACAAAAGCCCCAGCAGGCTGTCCCTCCAGCTCACAGGCTGGAGACACCAGCAGCATTAGCAGCAAAGTTCTGCAGGCCCCTGGAGTTCTGCCCCTGGGGTGGGAGCTTAAGCTGCCTCTCTCAGGCTTAAGTCTGTTTCACATTCATGAAAATCAGGTGTTATTCTGCCTCTCCTCAGAAGCCTCAATTTGTTAAGGTGTTCTCAGAGCATTCCCATCAGATCTACAGGATGTGGCAGCAGGATTTATGAACTGAGAGCACAGGGAACATCCTACCCATCCACCTGTGGGTGCAGCTCTGCAGCCTCTTTCCTTCCTTCTGCCCGCCTCAGGTTCCTCTGTGCAAAGCAGAGCAGCCCTGCCAGAGCACAGCAGGGAAGGAACAGGGCCAGGCACCTCTGGAATGGCTGTTGGCCCCTGGAAATGGCTGTTGGCATCTCTAGGAATGGTTGTTGGCCCCTCTGGAATGGCTGTTGGCACTTCTGGAATGGTTGTGCCTCTGGAATGGTTGTTGGCACCTCTGGAATGGTTGTACCTCTGGGAATGGCTGTTGGACCCTCTGGAATGGTTGTACCTCTGGAATGGTTGTTGGCACCCCTGGAATGGTTGTATCTCTGGAATGGTTGTTGGCACCTCCAGAATTGTTGTTGCCTCCTTGGGAATGGTTGTTGGCCCCTCTGGAATGGCTGTTGGCACTTCTGGAATGGTTGTGCCTCTGGAATGGTTGTCGGCCCCTCTAGGAATGGCTGTTGGCACCTCTGGGAATGGCTTTTTGTACCTCTGGAATGGCTCTTTGTACCTCTGGGAATGGCTGTTTGTACCCTGGGAATGGCTGTATTCCTGGGAATGGCTGTTGGCACCTCTGGAATTGTTGTTGCCTCCTTGGGAATGGGTGTTGGCACCTCTGGAATGGCTGTTTGTACATCTGGGAATGGCTGTATCCCTGCAAATGGCTCTTGGCACCCCTGGAATGGTTGTTGCCCCCTTGGGAATGGGTGTTGGCCCCTCTGGGTGCTGCAGCAAGCCCAGTCCTTGCCTTCTTCCCCACCAGGCCCCAGAGCTGGGGCCTCTGATTGAAAGGAGAGCTTTGGATGCCCAGCCCTGGGAGAAAATTCATGTGGCAAGGAGGCAGATGCCAATATAGGGCAGGATGGGGTGGACAATCCCCATGAGGACTTGATTTAAGTAATTTCTTCATCTTTTACTGGCTAGCATGGCTGGCATGGTTTTGTAGCTGGTGATGGGGCTCTGAGAAAGTTGTGAGGATTACAGAGAAAATGTCAGTGTCCTGATATCTTCATCAGCAATTAGAAGCTTCAGTGGTAATTTGATTGTCCTCCAGTCCACACACAGGAAAAGAAAATCTCATGGAGGAATAGCCTAATATCTAAAAATTAGAGGAAGATGAAATACATGCCTTAAAACAGTGAACTTTTTGTCATGATAAAGCTAAAAAAATGGGTGATTTGAACAACTCACAAGGAGCTACAAAGGTCCAATCCTTTACTTGGAATCTGTAGGGAAAGGATTGGATTTTTTTCCAAAAGTTGTTTTAATCAAATTAGGAATTAATCCTGACATGTCCTAGGGTCTGTTATACATGTGGAATCAGATTAAATGGTCACAGTGGCTTCTTCTGCTCTTGCAATCATTGTAAAAAATGTAATTGCAGTGCTAGTGAAACAGTGAAGAAATATACTGCTGAACTAGAGGGGAGGCTAAAGGACAGATAAAAATATTATGAATTCTAGAACTTATATAATAGATTGCATTCACTTCAGCAAGAATTCCACCATTGTTATTTTTTTCCACATTTAATTTAAAGAGGCAATATCCTTTTAAGCTTTCATTCTTCAGCAGGGTAGATTAAATTTAAAATAGAAAAGTGCTGCAGAATAGATCTGGGGATGTTCAGGGCTGGAGGACAACTTAATGAAGCAGAAACTGAAATACCATACGTCTCCAATAGCTTTAATTTATACAAATATTATCTTTGTGTCTTTCATAACATGATGCAGAGGAGCTCAGAGTACAGTGTAATTCCTTTGCTTTTCAAGATAATTTTATCCATTTTAGTACCTGGGTTTGAAACAGGCCCAATTCAAACCAGAAGAGCTATAAAGGTGTTTTTTTTTTTTTTTTTTTTTTGCTTTAATTGCTGAAACAGGGTCGCACATATAATATCAGCTTAACTGCTGGAAAAGGCTGTGTGGTGTATAAATGGGGATAAATGCCAGAGTGCCTGGAGTCCAGTCCTGCCCTGGGAATTCCCAGTGGTCGGTGCTGCTGGATGGGGACAGGGCAGGGACAGGGTCACACTGAAACTGGGAGCTCACACCAGAACTCTGCAGGGCCAGCACAGCCTGCTCCCAACAGCTGGGCTTGGCAGGACCATAGGGGGTGCACCTTTGCAATTTTTGGGACCTTTTTCACCCCAAATTCAGAAGCAGGTAAATGGGGAAGTGGCCCCAAACCTCTTGATGCAATAAAGCCAAGAACAGCAGCAGCAGCAGCAGCAGGAGGGAGCTGGGGTTGAGCATCACTTGAGACAGGATTTATTCAGAAAAGTCTTGGTCAGAAACCAAGCAACATCCACAAGCCCAGCACAGGGACAGCCACAGACAGCCCCTCTGGGGTGCCTCTGTTTGGCCAGGGGTGAAGGGCAGTGTCACCAAAGCAGGGACTTGCTGTGCTCTGGTCCCTGGAGCTTTCCTTGTCCTGCACAGCCCTTCTGGCTCTGTGCACAAGTGGACAACACTTGAAGGTCCAAGGCAGTATTTTTTTTGTGTACTTGACTATTTTTTTGGTGTACTTGACCTTCCAGGTACTTTGGGGCATTGTTGTACTACTTCATATACTCTGCTTCCAACTTTGTGCTTTTGGTTAAAGCAGTTTTCATATGGATTAATTTTCATTTCTGTGGGATGAAATAATATCTTTTACTAATCTCTGAAAAGGTCTTTGAAACTTAAAGAGCAGTTATCTAATGTCTAGCACCTTATTTATTCACAGATGTTTGAATCTGCTCAAGACATGGAAAACTGGGCTTTTTTTTCACTCAATGAGCTAGAAGTGGGGAGAAAGAGAGAGAAAGAAAAAACATGTTGCTGGAAGACATCTTCCTTCTGAATAAAAGTAGAGTTCATTAGTGAAGAGGGTTCATCTTTTCTTTATTCTTCATGACATGCATTTTCATGGTTGGTTACAAGTCTGGCATTGCTTCTTCCTTCATATGCTGCCAACAGTTTTCTATGATCTTAATTTCCCCCTTCCATAAAAACCTCAGGAAAAAAATTCCATATATTAGCCTGCAAGCATTTGATTGACACACAGATTAATGTTACACAATTAAGGACTGTTATCAGGTGAGTGCTTCAAAAATCACAATATTTCACAGGCAGGCAGGTTTCCTGACACCACTGTAAGTAGAAATACTTTATAAAAATTATTTAGAATCACCATCCATCATCATGAGAAACCTTGTGTTGTGCTAAAATAATTGACAGCTTGATAGCTGCAAAATGTTCCCAATCCAATAAAATACATAGCATTTCCAATAACAACCCTGGTGCACGTGGATTTGCGGTGGTTACCAATTTATTATGAAAAATGATGGAGTTCTAATTTGTGAGGCAACTTGAGTGTATTTCAGCTGGGTGGTCAGCGTCCTTCAAACCATCTCTAACCCATTTCTGTAGTGAACAAACGAGCCATGAATATTCATATGAGATGTGGCACAGCATGGGCTGCTCTGCCACCTCACAGCCACAAGGTCACAGGCATAAATCTCCCTGGATGCTGAATATTCCCTCCACCTCAGGTGGGCATGGAGCAGCTCCCCACATTCCCACACCGTTACAGAGAGGAGGCACTGGGTAAAACCCTCATGTGTTCACTCCCCCATTGTCGGAACTCAGCACATCCCTCTGGGTGCCCAGAGTTGCTGAGGACCCCACCGGGGGGCTCGGAGACCCTGGCACACAGCCCAGAACACCTGGGGATTTGATTGTGACCCCTGGAGCAAGTTACCAGCTTTGTATGAGGACCTGAAAGTCACAGGTTTGAATGGAGTAATAACAAAATGATCACAGGGTGAAAATGTAGATTTTAGGATTTTTGGTATGGGGGTTATGGGGACAAGATGGAGGAATCTGGGCGTGTCCAGCCTTTCTCCTTCTTCTTCTTGGTCTCCATTTTCTGCAGTGATGTTGGCACTTTGGGATTGGTTTAGAGTAGAAGTGCACTGTCTAACACAGGCGATGGGTATTGGGAATTAAGTGTAAATATGTTATACATAGTTTGTAGTATAAAAGGACAACACCACCTCCGGGGTGGGCAGAGTGCCTGTGGCTGCCCTGCTGAGCAGATCTCGGCTGGGCAGGAAGAAAATTTTATAGATAAGAATTAATAAATGACCTCAAGACCGAAAAGTGAAGAGTCCAGACTCGTTCTTTGGTTGTGTGGGCTGAAGCAGAGACATCCTGCACATCTCAGGGCAGAGAATAACAGCAACCTGAGACCCCATGGCTCACAGGGATGAAAGAGAGGCTGAAATCAAAAGGATGGAGCTGGAAATGAACCTGCCAGGTGCTGGCACGCAGTTCATCAGATCCTTAATGTGCACTTAATAATGGCTCTGTCTCTTCCAGGAGTGTGGAGACATGGCCACTTCAGCTGCCCTTGCCCCCTGATCCCTTTCAGCTGGTCTGGGAATGGATCATCAACTCCACATCCCATGCAGGAATCACTTTTGGGGATCAGCAAAAGCCTAAATTGCTGCATCATTCAGGCCCCTGTGGGTTGGAGGTCATGGACCACCCAAGCTCCAGCCAGCCTCTGCCCCTTGCTCCTTCCTTCAAACTGCCATATTCCTGCTCTCCCCATCCATCCTGAGAAGTCTGAAGGGAGAATGAGCAGAATGGGCTTCTCCTCTACTCAGGAGAATCAAAACAATAATTGGAAGACGCCTCCTTGGGTCATGCACTTCCCTGGCATCCTTGGAGTTATTTGTAGTGATTCTGACCTTGCTAAACAGGGGTTTAAGCTACAGAGAAACTCTGACATTGATGGGGGCAAAGAAATAAAGCTTCTGATAATGCTAAAAAAAGGACCACCAAAAAAACCCCCCTGAAACCAAAACCAAAGATATGACTGATTTTGACCTATTCTCTCAGCTACAAGCATACCAAAAGCACTAGGTAAAATTTTTTGATTTATAATATAAAATTTTATATTTTAAAGGAAGGAAAAGTACCTTTGGACTGGTTTTTTTGTTTGTTTGGGGTTTTGGTATTTTGTTTTGTGGTTTTTGTATGTGTTTGGCTTTTGTTTGTTTGTTTTTCTTTCAGTTTTGTTCCTTGTTTTCTTTTGAGACAAACATTTGTTTTAAGCAGCCATCGAGATATTTGCAGCAAAGTTCAAGTATGAGGGATTTTTTTCCCCCACCTTGTCCCCAGAATTAACAAGAGAGAAGGAACATAATATCCTAGAGTAACAATTAACCTTCAGCCACTTACCTGTCATATGCAGATGCAGGAGGAAGAAAAGTCAGTCCAATGCACACTGGAGCACTGTCCTTTCAAACTCTTGCCAGAGGACACAGGCTTATAAAAGAGTCCATGGAAAACCTGGACCAAATTCTGCAAGAGGCTCCTGAGACTCAGAGGTAAATGTGGTCATCCTTCTTCAAGGTCTCACTGCAATATGAGAACTTTCAACAGGAATTTTCCTAACACCTGGCTGATTGAAAAAATAGCTGTAATTATATATATAACTCACTATGTAATTACATATTTTACTATATATGTATATAGCTATATAAATAGTTGTACATATAATAGTAATGAAAATCATTATCACTCACCTTGCAGCTATCTGACTTTTTTCTTTAGATAAGCTCAGCAAACTTCAAGAAGTTCTGCTTGGCCCCCAGAAAACACAGCTCAACTTTTCCAGCAGCAACCTAGGAATTGCTCTGGATAGCTCTTTGACATTAAATCTCTGTACAGCTCAGCAGAGAAATCAGGATCTGAAGCTGAAGGAGCAGTGTGGATTCCTGTCTCCTGCTCCATGTGGTGTTCTTGCTCTGTTCTCCAGCAGTGGAAAAACTCCCACTGTCCAAATTATTGCAGCAATTCTTGTCAGGAGGACATTTTTGTTTTCAGACATGCTTTGTTTTTCCCAGTGTTATACACAATTGCTCCAAGAAAAGAGATATTACAGTAGGTTGTTGCATTATTTAGACGGTGTGCAGAATTGTATTACAATTTCCAGGCAGAATAAGTCCAACGCCCATCAGGACTTATTCAAGAAGACTAAACATATCCACTGGTCTTAAATCCAGACAGTGGGCTGATGCATGAAATAAATCTGGGCAGGTCAGATTGGCTTCTTAAACCCCCTTTTCTTTACCCAACCTGGCTTAGACAACTTCACTCAAATATTTTCTTTCACACGTTGCTGGCAAAAGCATCAAAACCCTCGCTGGGTTTATATTACTGCTGACAAATCACAGTAATTCATGATCAGAGCTACTGTAGTTATTTCAGAGCAACTCTTGCAGCCACGGGGGCTGAGAGTGACTGACAGCACTGCAGAAATTACCTGCTAGGATTTCTTAGGGCTGCCAAGTAATTTGGGTTAACAGCTCTTTCCCTTGAAGAAGAACATTGCTGAGGGGGTTGGCCCCATGGTAGCTCAGCTCTAGATCAGCCCCAGCAATCAGAGGAGAAGAATGACCAGGATTAAATTGGCCACAGACATCTGTGATGTTGAAAAAGTGATTGTCAATGGGAAAAAAAAAAAAAAGAGCAAACCAAAACCAAAGACAATTTAACAGCTATCCAAGCGTCCCTGGTTAATGGAGGAGTTTATTCCTGGCAGTGATAACAAACAGCACAAAATCCCCACCTTTCCCCACAGCCACCTGCAATATTCCATGGATGGGGATGAGCCATGGCAGGCCCCTGTGAGGGGAGAATCCTCACAGACCTTGCTGCCACAAACATTTCACAGCTTGCAAAATGAGGCTGCTCTTCAAAATAGTGGTTTAAGTTCCGTGACACAGCAGTGCTGAGAAAATGTTAATAATCTGCTTGTAATGAAAAGTCAAACATCCAGCATCATTATTTCAAGTTATAAACACCAGTTCTGTCCAGGAGAAATTTTGAGGCCTCCCAAAGTTCAACCAGGTTTCAGAATTACTGGAGGACAAGCAGTCACAGCCTGGATTCTTTGTTCAGCTTTGCCTTCCTTTTTCAAGGGTTTAATGTTGCTGTATTTTGATCCTTCACATTTTAAACCCTCGGTTTTCAACTGGCAGCTTCTGGCTTTTCCAACAAGTGTTTCCAATACCTTTACAAACTGGAGTATTGTCTGATGGACTGCACCTTCAGAGCCTACCTCATTTTAGGGGAACAGAGCCGAGACTTTTATTCCAGGGTTTGCTTCATGACACAAGGATCTATTGTGGGCACTTTTCTCTTTTTCTTTCTAGGATTCCTTACACTAAAATAGAAGTAACTTTAGAGAGAAAAAAAGAGAAAAGGTACAAGACTGCTCTTTGTGTATTCAGCTTGCTAACTGTCATGATTTTATGAGGAGTCTCCTGACACCTGGCATTTTTCTTAAAACCCCAGACCCTGGAGTCATATGGATATACCAGAGCCCCAGTGTTAATTAAGAGAAGAAAGTTTCCAACCAGCATGGATGAAAAAAACTGAAAATGGTGAATCCTGAGAGTAGAAGAGCCCTTAAACTGCTTGTAAAAAAGCTCATGTCTTAGGAGGCAAAATTCTAATTTCTGGAGGGAAGGAAGGCATGGAGGATAGAAAAGCCTTGCCCAACATTGAGTTATGATGCCCCTGCAAGACATCCTCTGGAACTCAGCCCTCTGTTTTTATTGTGTAAGGCTAATTGGAGTTAGAAGCCATCCAAACCTGCAATAGGAAATGAGATTTGGGATTAAATGAGACAGGATTAAAAGCAGTTTCCTTGAACCCCAGCCCATCTCTTACAGACAGATTGTCAAAGTTTCAGGTGTGCTGATTCCATGCTGAAATTTCAAAATATGAAGTGGAAACAAGCAGAAACACAATGCTGTCCCTTACTCAGCTGATAAGTTAAGAAAGGAATTAGAGGATGCCAACAGCCTGTAGGCTGGCACTCAGGCCTGCCCTATCTGAGTCTTTTAGCTGAAGGACTAATAATGCTTTCATGCTGCTCCAGGTGACTGAGAATCTCTTTGTAAAGGCAGTCGCTGCCAGTCTCTTATCCCACAGATAGTTTTTCAGGATTTTTCGGGGATTTTTTTTGTTTAGTACAGAAAACCCTTTCCATAAAGCTCCCATGGGGAAGCAGAGTGGATAATCCAGATCACAGAACAGGCCTGGCTCAGCTCAGTACTTTTTCCTGTGTCATAACAAACATTTGATAACAGTGCAAACCTGCATAAGCAAGTCAGCCCATGGCGAAAAGAGCAATCCACTGCAGCTGGGTGGTTTCTGTGGTGCAATCCTGTGTAACCCTGCTTCCCCTCTGGCAGTCCTTGCTCCAATCTAAGACACCTTATAAGTAAAACAAGTTTGCAAGGCCCAGACAAGAGACCACTTTGTGAAGTAACTTGTGTGTGCATGACTTGAAAGAGCAAGAAAGTGCTCTTAGGACACGTTATTACAGGAGCTGGCAGCAGGTAAAGGCTCCTTTCCTGTTTTAGCTGGTCTGTTAGCAATGTGATTGCAGCACCTCAGATGTCAGCTGTGAATTAGGACACCCCAATACCTAGAGGTGTTCCTGCTCCTAAAAAGACCATGTGTGTGGGGAGTCTTCTGGGCTGTGCAGATAAAGCAGCTTGGCTCTCCAGATGCCTGGCGCCCAGTCAGAGCTCTCTGGGGAGCCCAGTGTCTGTTCCTGCACAGTCAGGGAGGTGTCTGTGTGAGCAGCCACACTGCTGAGCAGGGCTGGCAGGCACCTGCAAGTGGTTACAGCTGAATTCAGCAGGAGCACAGCCTCTAAAACCTTGCAAAGTCCAAGTCTGCTCTCTGAAAACTTCTCTGTTATGCACCAATCCTTGAAGAAAAATCCTTTTTTTTGTTCTCCTGGCAGTTTTGGATTTTGAAAACAAGTCCAGGGTAGGTACCAGACCTGAGGCATCTGCTGTAGGAACCTCTCAGCCCTTTGCAGCTCCCAGCCTGGGCTAGCAGAGCTCTCACTGTGGAGCTGCTATGGCTATGGGATGAGCCATAAGGAGCTGCTCTGCCCCATGCCCCAGCATCTCAGGCAGCTCCTCACCCTGCACAGGCACCTGCCACCATGGGAGAGACCTGGTACCACTGCTTTTCCAGGAGCTTGACCTACTTTGGAGCAGGGATGCCAGAGTTTGCATTCTTCCTCCCCACTTTCACCAGCCACGGGTTATGCAGGGCCTCCAACACCACTCATTAGAGGGGTGGCAGCAGCTTGGCTGGAATTTGCTTCCCTGAGATCAAAGCAGCATGCAAAAATCCCATATTCAGGGTATTTAGGAGAGATCAAATAGCATCTATAAAGCACATGATTTTTTTTTAAACTCTACTGCTCCTACATTGAGCAGCTGCTTATCTCTTATATTACGAAGACCTGCCTTGCAACTACAGGGAGCTGGGGAAGAAAGAAAAGGCACATTCCACAGTTTTTCCTTTTCCTGGCTTTCTCTCCCATCCTTCTTTTAGTCCCAGCAAGCAGGAAACTAAAGCAGCACGAAGACTCTGCACCTGCTACTACTTCTATCCCTTCACAGCCAACTTGTGCTTATGGAAAACCTGCACATGAAATATAATAGTCACCTGCTCAGGAAGAAAAAAAAACTACCCCAAAACTAGAGCACTGCATCTGCAAAATAAGAGTTTTCTAAATTTTCTAAGAATTTAGTAAAGGAGATCTTTACTAAAGAAACCCACTCAAATTTCCCAAGCATCCCACTGTGAGAAGACCCTCACGGGCTGTTTGTATCCACAGCACCCACAATTTTTAGCCCTTTACTCCAGCCCTGCTCCATGGACATTGGCTGTTGTTCTCCCTCATCAGAATGACTAAGATAAGACAATTTATTTCCTCCCACTTTCCTGAATGTTTGCTGTAGTGTCTGCAGGCAGTAATTTGGGGTCCAGACAGGCTGGGAGGGCTCTCTGAAGGGCTTTGCAAGGCTCTGCTCAGCATATTAAGCAGTCACTGGTGGAGGTTAATGGCAGGATTTTCCAGGTAGGAAAGGATAATATCATATGCTATGGGAAATTAAAGAAGGGGAAGGATAATTTGGTAAATATTTTATACAGGCACCCACTGGGGAGAAAGAATAGTTATACAGTTAAAATACTGGTTTTGTACACAGCTCTTGGCCTTTGGCTGTTCCAGAGGCTTCCTCTGTAACCTCTAACAAAAATCACTTGGAGAAAATTATTTTTGAAGCTCTTTAGGCAAGACAAAATGGAGAAATTGCTTTGGAGATCTGTCTTGCATTAGTACCCGGTTTCCCATATGCAAAAATGAAAGCAATAATGTCACTTCTCCTCCATCCTTGTTGGTGTCTCCCACATCCAAGGGGCAGGATGGGAAGTGCTGCTGAGGACAGGCTGCACTCAGGAGGGGCCATGCCAGCCTTGGAAAGCGCCAAATAGTTGATATCTGGGAAAGGACCAACCTGGTGACATTTCCAACCACTGGATATCCTGGAAAGGACCAACCTGGTGGCATTTCCAACAAGTGGATATCTAGGAAAGGGCCAACCTGGTGGCATTTCCAACCTGTGGATGCCTGAAAAAGGACCAACCTGGTGGCATTTCCAACCAGTGGATATCCTGGAAAGGACCAACCTGGTGGCATTTCCAGTCAGTGGATATCCTAGAAAGGACCAACCTGGTGGCATTTCCAGTCAGTGGATGCCTCAAAAAGGACCAAGCTGGTGGCATTTGGCCTCTGCCAGGCACAGGTCTGAGGTGGAAGAGCACAACCTGCAGCTCTGCAAGGGCTCTGCACTGCCCAGGCCCCTGCAGCTCCTCATGCAGGGAAAGGAGCAACTCAACAGGTTTGGGAGGAGTTTGTGCATTTGTTTTTTCTTGATTCCACCTGGTCTGAAATCACTCAACAGAATTCTTTGATGGCTGGGAGGGAATAGCTGAAGCCTTGTGAAAAAATCTTTACTAAAATACTCCAGGTTGCTCATTTTAGCATATCAATTAATTGAGACATTTGGCATAAATTCTGTAGCAATTCTCCCCAAAGACTTCAGCCATTCGATCTCTTTTCTTTTTTTTTCTAAAGCACTGTATACTTTAATTAATAGTTTTTATATTTTAGAATAGCCAAAGGCAAGCTTCTTTAACCAGAAAAATGTATATATTGACACACCTTTGAGGCAGTAAACTTTTCTGCATATTAATATTGAAAAGAAACTCATTAATTAGGCAGTCTCTCTCACACACACACACAAATCTTCTGATAGAATAAGTGCATTGAAAGTTTTAGATCACTTGGGACAAGTTCTGCCTGGAGCAAAGCTGCAAAGTTAATGCTCTGTATTAACTGCAGCAATCAACCCCCAAAATGGCTGCATCCCTCAAGGCCAGTCATTCCATTTGATCAGGTTGCAAAACAAATTAGCATTCTCTTTGCCCTGGCTATGATGTTTCCTATTCTTTTCATGAATGATTTATTGCTGCCCCCTGTCCAGGATGTGCTTGTTCTACCATCCACCTTTCCAGGGATGTTTGTCCCAGCAAAAGGTGTCCCCTGGGCTTGTGGTGCTGCCTGGAACCTGCACTGGGTGCTCCTCCCTGTCTTGCCCTGAAAAGCAGCATTTGCTCTATGATGACAGGAGTTTGCTTCTTGACTTCTTTCTCCTTCATTTTCCTTCAAATTCTGAATCTTCAATTCTTCATCTTCAAATTTTTCTTCAAATACTGGCTCCTTTATCTGGCTAAACCCCCAGATTTCACAGAATTCAGGGGAAGCTGTGCCTGTGCAAGGAGGTGACAGCCCAGGGCTGCAGAGGTGACTCAGTAGCTGCTCATCTTGGATGGTGTCTTGCAAAAACCCTCGTGAGGGAAGCAAGAAGCCCCAGCTGGGGGTGTTTGTCACGTCCTCTGAGCTGTCACACAGGAGCTGCAGGGCAGAGTGGCTCCAGGAGTGCCCTGTGGGGCTCATCTGCTCATTGGCAGAGCTGAATGGGATGGAGGAGAGCTCCCTCAACCCCTCTTGGCTGTGGAAATTACAGCCAGGGGTGTCTGTGGGGGGAAGTGTCCAGCCCTGGAGTCTCTGGGAATTGCCCTCTGTTCTGCACTTTAGGTAGAGCCAAAGAGCATCCAGCCAGGAGCTGGAACAGTCCCTGTCTTGGGGGCTCTTCCATTTTTTAAATTTGTTTTGAAGATAGCTGTAAAAAAAACAGTGTTGGAAGGATGCTTTCATCCTCTTCTCTCCCAAACCTCTGCACTTGTGGGGGGATAGAGTGTAAGAAAATAAAGATAGTGCAGAAGATAATCTCACACCTGAGGAGTTGCAGCTGTACTGATCCCCAAAGATTAGGAACAGGCCTGACATTAATAGGCCACAGCTGTGCCCAAAAAAAAGAAGAGTGTTACAAGAGCGGGTTAGCTGGGTAAGGAGAGAGTTGGAGTTTGTTGGCTGTGCTGTGAGGAACTACCCATGAGAAATCACCAAGAAGGTATGGGAGCTTTGTAAAAAGATCATAACATGCACTGGCTTGAAAATGTTCTAGAAAGACAAAGTCCTCCCCACTTATCTTTCCTCGCTTTCTGCTTCATGAAAATCAGTTATCAGTAAAACCCTGCCTGATTTCCAGGAAAACTCTCCTACAAGGTGTGGAGGAGGCAGTCACTGGCTAAAATCTCAGTCATCTTTCCCACACATCGCTGAGCTGAATCACTCTAGTAATCTCAGCAGAGTTTATTTATTTTTCTTGTTTTTTTTTTTTTCTCCTGAAATTATTGACGAATACATGGAGGATCAATTCTAATGAGCTCTACTCACCTACTGCACAGTCCAAATGCATCATGTGTTTTAAGAGAACTGAACTTCAGGAGGGTTCTCAGCACGAACATGAGCTTCATCTGCTGTATTTTGACTGCCATGTAAACCTACACTGATTTTCATGAGTTATTGCTTATTTTCATCTGTGCAATCAAGCCTAAAATCAAATCTGTGTCTTCTGATGTCCAGAGATGGGTGACATGAGAACTGGTCTCATTAGCACTCATGGGAGATGCTGGTACAGCCTGGGAAGAGAACATGCAGCTTCTGACTTCTTAAAATTTAATGACACAGTTTATAGGGCTTTGATCCTCTAAGTTATCTTTACTTACAAGCAGACTCATGAAAGTCAATGGCACCTATTTAGAATAGAGAAAGTTAAACAGAGGAGTCAGCCTGTGAAAGATCTATAGCAGCCAAACCAATATTGCCTTGTACAAATGCCATAACATTTTCCAAAAATTAATGAACAGATTGTTTCTTTATCAACAAATATTGAAGGCAATTAGATTCTCTGTGGCCATTATGAGTGTCCCTCATGGGCAAGGGGGAGCGTTCAGCAATGGAGTTGAATACATTTATTTCATATTTTGAGCTGCTCTGTACATCTCTCCTGGTAGCTTAGCTTCTGTTTAAATTCTTGAGGATGGGTCAATAATCCTATAGAATTGCTATAGCTGTCGATGAAGTGCCTTTGGCCATTTTCATGGGTTTTAGGCATAGCTTAACAACAGTTTATTTGAGTGAAAATGGTGCAGGAATGAAAAGAAAAATATTCCTTGCCAGATGGAGTTATGCCATGGCCTCTCCTCTCCTCTCCTCTCCTCTCCTCTCCTCTCCTCTCCTCTCCTCTCCTCTCCTCTCCTCTCCTCTCCTCTCCTCTCCTCTCCTCTCCTCTCCTCTCCTCTCCTCTCCTCTCCTCTCCTCTCCTCTCCTCTCCTCTCCTCTCCTCTCCTCTCCTCTCCAGTATTTGTGACTCTTCTTTCAGACAAGCAGTTAATTTATTGAATTTTCTATCCTGGATAAGCCCTGGAACCACATCCTCTGAAACCAAAGGGTGGTGCAGCTCCTGTGTCCCAAAGCCCAGGGATTTCACTCCTCCAGTTGAAGACCAAACCCTGCCCCTTTTCACAAATGCCAACATCAAATCCAGCATTTAAAAGGGGCTGCTTGGAAAGGTGGCACTACAGAGCTTCTCGTGGCAGTTTTATTTTGTTCATTACTGAGGAGAAACACTTTCCTGGTGTCTGACAAGATAAAAAAACCAAATCATTGTCTGACAGCTCTGTGGTTCTTCAGATTTTGTACTCAGCCACTACAAACCCCAAGTCAATGATAAATACACCATAAATACACCACAAAAGCTCTGCTTTCTTGGGTATCTGCCTGTGTGTGCCCCTGCTTGTTCCAAGCTTGTCTGCTGAGCAGACACAGGGCCAGCCCTTCCAGACACATGAGGGTGAAAAGGCACTCTGCCTTTCCCCAGTGCACCTGCAGAAAAATAAAAGAGGCTTTTCTTGATCTAGGCAAGGCAGGTGGCTGACCACACTTAGATGAAAAGGAAAAAAAAATTAAAATTATTCCATTCCTTTGCTCGAAACTTGGCGTGGAATTGCAGAGTTAGTTTAAGCCCAGGACAGTGCACTGAGTTGTTCTGGAGTTTCCAGGGTTGCTAATGAGCAGTGGAGACCTGGACACAGCCACAAAGGAGCTCCCAGGCTCTGAGAATTTAATTCCAAAGTATGGTAAGCAGTGAATCACAGGGATTTCCTCACAAAATATTTTGCAAGCAAACAAACAAGCAAAAAAAGAGTAATTTTTACATTTTCTATTCTTTTGGAAGGCACTTTCCAGTTACTTAAAAACAAACAAACCCAAAGCAGAAAATATCCAGCTTCTGGCTGTTTCCAGTGTTTTCAAATTTTTCTTTCAGCTTGGGGAATAATTTTTGATGTTGCTGAAAACCAAACTGTTTAGCTATTTGCTTTTTTTATTTAATAGTTTCAGCAAAACACACTGAAAAGATTTGGCTTCCTCTGGCATGCAGGTTGGTAACATTTAAAAATTTTCAAACGTTTTGAGGGAAGAAAAATCCCTTTCTACCCAGCACAGCCATCTGCCTGCTATAGTAATGCTCATTTTCTTGCTTATTTTATCCCTGTCTTCCATCTGATATGTGCACTGATTCTAAGTATCTCTGGACAGGGACTTTACTGTCCTTTACAACCATTCAGCACTCTCTGTTTAGGGTATTACTTTCATGTAGATGAGAAGTAATTATAATGGATCTGAAAATGTATATTTAAGTCTAACGGCTATTTAAGTTTCCCCATTCAATTTCATAGAATAATTAGCAAATCTATAGAGAGCTCTAATTTTCAGCCTTTTCGGAGGTTAATTTCTTCAGGGTTCAATCACAGTGCTAAGTGTGTTTTCTAGAAGCTTCTAGAAACATTTTTCTTGGTCATCCCTCAGGACATAAGATTTTACTGGCCTTGATTATTTGACTTTTTGAAGCTGAATGTAAAAACCCTTGAAAGAAATTGCCCTAAATGTTCAGCAATTCTTTTTAGACACACAGGTTTTGCTTAAAGTACTGAAGCCTGGAAATATGAATTTTTTCCCAAGGGAAAATGGAATTTTTAACTGCTGCTGGTGGGGATGTTGCAGGGACAGTCTCCACTGTGGAGGTTCTTTGATGCCTGTCATGGCCTTTGCTGAAAAGTAGGAAGTAGTAAAATGCCTCAAAACATCATTAGTATCAGTAAACTTTTGATCATTACTTTAAAACATTTGCAATTTTTAAACTATTCCAGGTAATAAGTTTTTCCAGACTCTTTTAATTGCCTTTGTCATAGAGTTGGAGGTGGTTGTACCATCACCAATTCCAGCAGGATGAATATTCACGTGGTGAGGATAACCCAGCTCTCCAAGACCAGGAGGTTGTGGAACTGGGAGGAAGATCCATCAGCTTCAACTTGCTCATAGCAATTTACTAGATAAATGCAATTAAAAAAATCTATGGTTTAAAAAAAATAAAGTTATAGAATGTTATCTATTTTCCCCTAATATCCCTTGGACTTGTTACCCAATTTCAACCCATTTATCAGTGCATTGAAAGATATTAAGTGCTTATAAGTCTTAGGAAAAGAGGTGCCTGTGTTCAGGAAAATGATTAAGGAAAATGATTTTGTCAGTGCTCCCACTGAAGCTGCTGCATGAGCTCATCCCCTGTGAGACATCAATAAGTGGAGTCAGTCAGTCCTGAGCTTTGTGTCCAAGGGCTACGTTGGTGCTGCTGCTCACGGGACTTCTGAAAATGATTCATGCCATTCCTGCACTCCTACACACACAGCACTTTCCCTGCTCTCACCACAAACACTGCTCTGCAGGATGATTTTCTGCAGCTGCCTGGATACCCTCATGATCTCTTCTTTTTCATGATCTCTTCTTTTCTGTGTCCCCTTTATCTCTGGGTAACAGGCATCACCTCTTTGTCCCATCCTCCCCTGCTCTGATTTTATGCCATCCAGATCTTCCTAATTCCCAATCCCCTTCATTAAGCAGTGGTATTAAGGTGATTGACTGTGCATATGTTTCCTTTTATTTGTGGTCAGATTTAGGTTTTGCCAATAAATGTCCCCAAAATACTGTCACTGTTTCTTTGATGTTTTTCAACATTATATACTATTGCTTGGTCCATTTTAAATTCCATTTAGGGCCCAATTCTGCAACTTTGCCTCTGTGCATGTAAATTTTTTCTAAAGGTCTTTAGAGTATCTCTCTTTAGGGTCTATTGATTTGAAAATCACCTTCTTATCAACAAAAGATACAAGTGAAAAATTAAATCAGACCTCTGCTTTTGCTTGGATGACTTACAGAACATCCCTTCTACCAGTTAATATTTTTTTCCACACTTTTTATCCTTCAGAAGAAATGGGGCAGAGGGCAAAGATGCAAGCTGGCTCATAGTTGAACTTCCCCAAAGTGCAGAGGTGTGGGTATGCCTGTTAGGGACACAGGGATTAAATCTCTTATGGGGATCTCTGGTTGATTTTTCCCCAGAGTTTCTGTAATGTTTCCTCTCACGTTTTCATCCTGCAGTTTGAGGTAAAATCATCCTGAAGTCTCCCACACCCTCCTTGTCATCTTTGCTTGCTGTCATCTCAGCTCTTCTGAACCTTTCATTACTTGGAAACCCACTTCCATCTTTTTTACTGTCTCTCACCTCTTTTGCTCAAGCCTGTGACCTTCTGCCCCCCTGGCTTTCATTACTCACCCGGCTTTGGCTGTGGCAGATGTTGAAATCTCCTCCGTGTGCAGAAGCTGTGAGTTCCCCTTTCCAGGTTGTCATGGTTCTTGTAAGAAAACAACTGATCCTGTTCCTGCTGCAAGTTGCTGTGGGACCATTTGGGGCAAGCCAGCCTCCTCATCTGAGATCAGACAGAAGTAAATAAACTGGGCCTCAGACTGTGGGGATCCTGAATCCAAATTTGTGTATTATGGGAAGATGAGAAACCATCAGGCAGATGCAGTTTTATTCCCCCACTATCTCCAGTCTCAGTCATACCCAGCAACTTCTCAATTCCCTGTACTGAGATCTTCAGTAAGAGCCATCAATACGCCACAGGAATGGACCAGGAAAAATGGAGAGTTCTCACTGGCATCTCTTGAATGGCCAACAATTTTAGGTTAGATTTCTAAAACTGGCCTTCTAGGGAGGCGGGAGCTGCCCATGCAGCAGAAGAAGGCAAAGGACTGCACATGGTACCCACAGAGACCTCGAAGAATACCTCATCTCAACTCCAAGAAAGGAAACAGATTAACCTTAAAAATAAAAAAGTCTGTGTGTCTGAAGTGCAACACACAAAGAGAGGGAAGCTGGCTTTTTTTTTTTCAGTAATACTCTTTATTGGATAGGAAGTGCTCTCTAGGATTTTCAGAAAGGGACTCTCAAGAGCAGCTGGGGTTGTAAGATCCTGAGCAACTGAGTGCAAATTCATGTTTCTCCTTGTAGCCTTCTCCAAGGACAGCTTTTGCTTTTCCATGGAGCTGACTTTTTTTTCCTGCTGCCTCTGCTCTGGGCGCCTCAGGGCTGCCTCCCTTGCCATGCAGCCAGTTCTGCTGTCCACATTCCCAGCACACAGCTCCCCATCACCTCCTGCCAAACCAGGGATTTGCTTGCAGTGTGTTCCCATTGCAACACCACATTGCAATCCCCTGGAGTGGTGTCTCCAATGAGCTGTACAATTTTAATACAAATGTTTTAAGAGTGGCTGTGCCTCTGAAGGAGCAGTGCTGGGCTGGGTTTGGCAGATTTGCAGGTAGCAAGCTTGGGTGGGTGCAGATTTCTGCCTGAATAATTAATCCATCCCAGAAGCACTATTTGAGGCTTGGGTGTCAGAGCAGATTTTGTTGAATTTTAATATTTCCTGTAGCTTACACATCTCATTCTTGCCCAGTTCTGGTTTCCTCAGCTCTCTGGAACGATACCACCTTCCTCTCACTGGCAAGTCGTGGCTCTGTGAACATGTTAAATCTCTCATCCCATTCCAGAGTATTTTCAGCCCTGCAGCAAAGTGTTTGCAATCTTGTCACCCCATGTGGTTTGATCTTCCAGCACCTGGCAAGGGTGAATAAACTTGCCTTGTAACAGCTCCTCGTTAAGGGAAATGGCACATGACACACCCAGTGAAACAAAGCACTGAGTTACAGGCACATTTGAAGTGTAGGTCTCAAACCCCACTGATTGTGGGTTCTGCAAAACCATTTCCATCCCAAAACCCATACCAGAGCTACAAGTCATTGAAGCAAGGTGGGAATCGAGAGGGAAGGGTAGGCATCCTGGATAAATGAGGCACCCCAGAGGCTGCCCTACACTTTCAGCATTGTGTGATGAATTAAGAAATAAAGAAAGAAAGAAAATAAAGCAAGCAAAGTGTGTGGGAAGCACATTTCTTGTGGCTCGTGCACGTGTGGCTTCA
The DNA here is from genome assembly GCF_028018845.1 of Melospiza georgiana. Taxonomy (NCBI): domain Eukaryota; kingdom Metazoa; phylum Chordata; class Aves; order Passeriformes; family Passerellidae; genus Melospiza; species Melospiza georgiana. The sequence continues at coordinate 9,752,613 of NC_080446.1, forward strand.
TGTGCAATTCTGAGGCAACGTGGTCCTTGACTGCAACTGCGAATGCACTCGCAATTAGGAGGGTGAAAGTGTGGGCCTGAAGTTTCCAAGTACAAAAATGCCATTTATACCTCTGTTTAGGGAAAGAAAAAAGGACATTAAACTGCAGTGGTTCCCATTTCTTGGCAGGAATGGTAGAATTTTGTCACAGCACAAATTTGTGAATCCCCTTAAGGCGTTATTGCTCATGCACCAACAGCCGTGAGGTGATTCCGGCTCCTTTGGCAAAGTGACCACTTTCTGTAGACTCTGCTCTGTAAAAATAAACTGAATGGAGTAGTTCTTTCCCTTCAGATTTTTCTCACTCAGGAAACACCTATGCCCAAATCCTCAGCTGGTGTAAATCTGCAAAGCTCCTCCAATTTCAGTAATGCAATGCCAAGTTCTTCCATCAGAGAATGTGACCTGTTATTTTGGCTGAGCCTGTAAATCGCCAATTCTTGTTTTTGGACCAATTGTTAGGTAGCTAATCCTCCAGTTTGCACATGTGGACAGTCTGAAGGCTCCCATGTGAGTTTTTGCCTGAGCAAAACTGCAGCCAACACAAAGTGAGTGGGCAAGACCTAGGTGTGTAATCCAGAGCGTGCAAGCGTGGAGGCTGAGTTCAGCTTTTCCCCAAACACTGCCCTTCAAATCCCTGCAATCTCCTCACACACAAAACCCACAGGCAGAGTCCCTCCAAACCACACTCACAGAAACAGCTGGAAGAGAAGAGAGGACAATGAGGAGCATTGTGGAGGCACAGGCAGGCACATCTCCCCCTCTGCTCCCCACCCTGGGCTGGCACACGCTGGGAGTGAGATCCTAGGGGAGCACAGGGAAAACATCATACACCCACAGGAATGACTCAAATAATCCCACTCCCTTAAATCCCAGAGGATTCTGGTGGCTTCAGTGTGGGACTTCCTTTCCATTCTGGCTTCTCCACTCCAAAGCAATATTTCAGACTGGAGTTCTAAGGGAAAAAAGGAAATTAATTTTTCTGGGTACTTTTTTTAACCTCGTTGCAGTCTCCCAGAGAGAGGAAAGTCATTTTTACAGCAAGAGACACATATTAGGCCTAAGATCTGTCAAAAGTGGTGCCTAAATTGAAGGTGATGTGCAAACACCTTCAGCTGAGGTCAGTGGAGGCTCTGCTGTACCCAGCCATGAGAGGAATAAAGAAGTTTTCTACCCAAGGGCTTAAACCCTAACCAGTAAGTTTTTCATTAGGAAAAAAAAGTGCAAGGTTTTTACTTTGATTGTTTGACTCATTCCTGAGAATAACTGTCCAAACTACTCAGAATAATCAGAATTATCAGCTGTCTTGCCAGAGCCCAGTGTATCCAGAAAGGGCATCCCTGGCTGACTCCACCTGTTTAGTTGGGTGTAGAGTTCTATTTAATGATGAAATGCTGTAAAGAGTCAGGAGCCATGGAACAAATACCTGTGGGATCAGGTGTGTCCACCGAGCACTTCTGAACTGCTCAGGGGGGCAGAACCCCATCCTGATTGATGCTGATCCCTGGTACCAGTTACCACATCAGGAGTCAACAGCAGGTCCTCTTCTGTTATTTCCATTTTTCTTCTTCCAAGCAGCCTGGGATCATGACATGTCCAGGACTCAAAGCCTCTTCATGAACACAATGCTGGGATTATGAGATTATTGTCTTATACGACTGGAAAAGCCAAAGGAGAGAAAGGGCAGCTTTTCCCACACCCAGCATCCAGAGGCACATCCCTCATGGTGCCAGTTCTGCCACAGGAAGGGCACAGGAGCAGTGAGTGAGCTCTGGGCCCTCTGTATCTCCCTGGAGCATTTGTGGATGGGCAGGGGAATTGCTGAGACCAGGGAGGACAGGGTGTGACAGAGCCCTGGCTTGGGGCTGATCCCAGCTGCACTGAGAAGGGCACAAGGTGATGGCATCATGGCATGGTGCCTCCTCGAGCTGCCTGTGCCAGGCTCCCCAGAGCCTCTCATGTGCCAGAGAGCCATTCCTTGGCCCCTGCAGCAAGCACAGCTCATTTGGGGTGCCTGGAAAACACAGACCTGCAAACCATTGCTCTGCACACAAGTACATCACACAGGCATTTAATTAGTTTTGTAGTTCCTGAGGATTTATGAGCCTCCATCTTCACTAATTTGCCTCAATGCAACATCAGGCAGTGTTTGAGCATGTCCAGGAAGTATTAACATGGGCATAAGTGCTTCTAAAAATATGATGCCTGTCAGAGAGGGTTAAATTTAAAGTAAAGTTTGGTTTGGATTTTTTTTTCTCTTTGGTTTATTTTGTTTTTGCCAGAAGCAGCACTCTTGAAGAGCGCAGTAACCTGTCTGTGTCTTTAGAAAATCACAGGCGTTGAAGTGGGCTGTGCTAGAGGCACACTGGGAGATAATGGGCATTTTCTACTCCTCCAGGTCCTGCTGCTGTCACTGGGACTGCTCCTTTATCCATCCCTGGGGTGTGCTGGGGGCTGCTCTGCAGGTCCAGGCTGGGATGGTTTGCTGGGGATGCTGGGCTGGGATGGTGTGCTGGGGCTGCCTGGGCAGCTGCAGCTCAGGACCCTTCCTGAGCACTCACCATCACCACAAACCCCATTCTGACCTGGCCTAGAGGGCTGTGGGTTCTTATCTGCCTTGCCTTGGTGCCTTCTGATTTACTCTGCTTTAACTCCCAGCTGGTCTGCCACTTCTGAGCAAACCCACTGCAAATGCAAGCAAGAAAACAGAAATGCTGCCTGCAATCTGTAGCCTGGTCTGCCAAAATAAAAAGGGTGAAAAGATCATACCTTTCTTAGAAAGGTTACCTTCAAATATTCTACTCTCCTTTCTGCCTGCCAGCCAGAAAATATTTTTTTGCCAGTGTTTCCCCCCTTTTTAAAAGTTCTAAAGCACAATACATCGCTTGGAAGAAATTATCTGGTTTAATCTTCTTCCCTATTTTCTCCCCTTCTAAATTTTTTTAATGTACCCTTAAATATTCAATTCCATCTTTAAAACTGTGTCTTAATGTCGAGGATGCCAATCAGAGCCTGTCAGGTCACCAAAGACTCAAAGTGACCTCAGCAAGCCCTGCTCAGCCAAGCACCTCTGTGTCCTGCACTGCTGCAGTGAGGATTAAATGGAGGGACACTGGGGAAGGCTACAGGGAAAGAAAAATTCTGTAGGGAGTCTTGGAGGGAAGTTTCCTCCTGGGACACCTCAAACAGCTGCTTAGCACAAGTATTACTAACCTGCAAAAAGAATAAAAGGGATGGGCGAAGAAAAACAAGAGGAGCTGCCTGAATTCCCAGTCGGGTTTTGCACACCCCAGTGATGATGATTCACTGTCTGGTTTTCACTTTGTTCCCTTCCTTCAGCACGGGGCAGTTTCCTAACTCTGGTAAAGCTCTGCCTGGCCTTTCACTCAGTGTGAACTTAAAGGTTTTTTAATCTGGCTACATTATTAGCAATGACCCGAACTCCAGAGAACTTGACCCACACTTTCTCTCTGTGTATCTAATTTAATTTCATTGACTTATAATAGAAATTGTTTGATTGCTTTAAGAGAATAAATGAGAAAAGTATTATTACAGTTTTGTCGGGTCTTGCTTCACCACTAATAGGGCATTAACATTGGTAAGCTGATCAAAAATATCCTCCTGGAAAGAGAGATGTAGCAAAATGAAATCAACCTCCTTCATTCTTTTTTTGTTTTTGCAGACATCTTCCAAATTAAAACTGTCACCAAATATGTCTGTTAAACTATGGAACTCTTACAGGGATGCTGCTCCCTGAGCAAACCATTCCTGCTGCATCCCTGTTGTCCCTCTGTGTCCTGCAGGAGTGTGGCACCAGTGTGACATGGGCACCCCTCAGCCTTGCTGGGGTCAGAGTCTGTTTCTGTTCTTTTTTACTGGTGGTGACAAAAGTGTGGGCCTGACAACCCTGACAGGGAAAAGGAGAGGCAGGATAAGACCTGCACATATTTTTTTGTTATTTTTTTACCCTTTGTGACTCTAGACCAAGCAGACAGGGCAGAGGGCAGGGTGGCAGCCTGTATCTGCTGCCACCAGCACAGGAGCAGGGAGCAGCTCATCATCCCTGGAGAAATCACTGCTGATTTCTGGCAAAACCTGCAGCTAACTTCCTGATCAGCCACATTTTTCCTGCAATGGTTTAGTTTTAGTCAGAAACAAAACATTACCTTGTGTCTGGCTACAAGGAGGGAGGGGAGTTGCTCCTCTTGTCTCACTCGCTGGGAATTTATTTTTTTTTAAATTTAAATTTAGAACAGCAACATCTTCTTTACAAAAATCTGCATACTTTTCACAGCAGATCACTACTTTTATCCCCAAACTTTCAAGCTGGATATTTTAATCACCTCTGGATGTTCTGACCTGCAGCTGGAGGGTTCTCATGCACATCTGAACAGTTTCCACCATGGGAAAAGTGCCCATTTTAGGCCCTGTGCTCGGGCCCAGGTAATCTCTTTGGGCTGTCCCTCCTGCACATTTCAGAGGTGATGCTGTCACCTCAGGAGGTGTTTGCTGTCCTCTCCCCTCAACCCCCAGAAAACAGCCCTGACTCACAATGCTCAGCCTCAAAAGGATGATTTTAATAAGACTTTCAGTTTAAAGGGGGAATAAAATTGCATTTTCTTCTCATCTCAGCCTCTGTTTCCTTCAGCTCTCAGCAGGTAATGGCTTGGGATACTTATTGCTCTCAGTAATTTCTTTCAGGACCCCCTTATTTTTATTTTATGGATCGCCTAACACAAGTGTCTCCCAGTTTCAAAGGAGGAAAATTAATTTGTTTCCTCTCGATAGCAAAGTGCCATCAAACTGAGCTCTAGACAGTACACACCTGGGCAGTGGCCTGGGCCTGCAGTCCTGCAGGGCTTCTTCAGGAATAAGCCTCGGTGAATAATTTATTTTTCAGTTTGGCTGCTGGGAGTCAAGGGGAAATTCAGTTTAATTCAAACCCAATCTCCATCCTTCCCTGCTCACATGTATGTGTTTTTGCTGCACTTAACCAGGCTGCACAATGGGTAGTTTTGCTGCTCTAAGCCATACTGAATGCCATTTTTCTTGTAAGTTTTTTATATTTCTGTCCTCAGTGCTGAGCTTTAAGGCATCAGCTATGCAAGAAGCCATTCTCTGCCTCCTGCCAAGGTGCCACATAAATGTGGGAACCTGGGGACAAAAATTTGCTTGGGCTGCTGTTCCTGCCCTGCTTGGGCAGTCACAGAGGGTGGCCAGGGCAGTGGCCAGGAGGTGGCAGGTCACTCTGTGGTGAGGGAAGTTCTCATAGAGGGGACAGGAAAGTTCTTGTGTGGCAGACATCTTTTATAGAAAATCTTTTCTTTAAGATTTTTCCTCCTGAGAAGCTGAGAGGCCTCAGGAACAAATGTAAGCATTGATTATCTGATGCTGTAGAATGCAACAGGTAGATCTTTGATTAGCTTATGTTAGATGTTTGTAATTAATGGCCAATCACAGCCAGCTGGCTCGGACAGAGAGTCCGAGCCACAAACTTTTGTGGCTGAAATCTTTTCTTCTGATGAAAATCTTTTCTTCTGATGAAATCTTTTCTTCTATTCTTTTAGTGTAGTTTTAATATAATATATATCATAACATAATAAATCAAGCCTTCTGAAACATGGAGTCAGATCCTCATCTCTTCCCTCAACCTGAGACCCCTGTGAACACTGTCACATTCTTGGAGTTGTGTGCAAAGGGGAATCAGGAGTCCCAGAGCCCCCAGAGCCTTTCACTTCCCCCGAAATGGGAACTGGGAGCCTCTTACTGGCCTGTGCAGCCACTGGGAGCTAAACTTGGTGCTTGACCCTGTTTTGGAAGGTGAGGAGGAATCTGCTTGACCCTGTTCATGCTCTTCTGTGTTAGAGTTCATTGAGTAAATATATTGCAAAAGGGAGTTCCTTGCCTTTGCTAACGTGGCCTGATGGGGCTCCTGGAGCACCCCACAGGCACCAACTTGCTGCTCTTCTTTATGGAAAAACTGCTGAAATTTTTAGGCCAACTTCCTCCATGACCACTTCATTCTTCTGCAGCGCTGTGTAGTGGTTATTTGTCAGCCCACATGTACTACACTGTACCATTAATGGGTTTTTGTGCCTCCTTGAAGCCTGAGTTTGGCTGGGCAAGGCAGGCACCAAGCCCTCTAGGTCTGTCCACGTGGAGGAGGCTCCCAGATGATCCCAGGCTCTGTGCCATGGCAGAAGCACAGTCTGTGCTGTAGTGCCTCACCCATGCTCTGTGCAATGCCATTTATATTCCCTCAGCAACAAGCAGTGGCTCAGGACTGATATTTTGGAGGGATAGTGACTATTTGCTGATAACAGAGGAATTCCTGATACAGGAAGTGCTCCTTGCACCCCAGTTCATGTCACTCTTCTCTGGGCCATGTCTCAGGGTAACCCAAGGTAAGAGGATGGAAAACCACTTGCATCCTGTTTCAGGGTGCTCCTCAGTGCCCCGTATTTCAGCAGAGCCTGGGAAAGTTCAGCACCCTCCTGTCCTCCAGTGCTGCAGAAATTTTCAGGGGCCTTCCCAGTTCAGCTTCTCCAGAAGGAACAGGGTTTTACCAGGGGAAAATAAAAAGCAGGTTTAGTCATGTACTTTGGAGGTAAAAGATACTCAAAATGAGCTGTTCAGTTGTCCCTTAATGAAATTAAACTGAACTAAAGCTTCCCCAGCTGGGCTGGCCGAGCACTGAACTTCTCTCTGGTGAAACAGGGTCACTGAACCAGTAGGACTCTGTTTTGAAATGCAACCTACCAAAGCAGGCTTTGTAAGAGTTTTCAAAAACAGAGGGGCTGATTTCTTGTTACTTTGTGAAGTTATTTACAGCTAAAGTGCCTGTTTTGGGTTACCCAGGGTCACTGGGTGTCTGAATACCAGACAGGTGAGATATGCATGTATTATCTCCATTTTTTTTAAACCGTGCCGCCTGTAAAAGGAATATTTTGTATATAACCTCTCCTTGCATCACACTGGGGGAATTCACCACTCTGTGAATCAAAGCCCAGGTGAGCAGCAGAAGAGATCACCAAGGCAGGGTGTGGTTTTTTATCACCAAATGGTTTTGAGAACAGGTTAGACAAAAAAAGGATCCCCATAAGGAGACCTGATCCTGCCTTTGGAAACTGAGGTGAACTACATGCCTCTCCAGGTCCCTTCCAAACCATTTTCCACAGCTCCAAGCTGGAATTTCAGCAGGAAGGAGAATTTGGCTCTGTGAGTGTTGCGTTACTCTGTGAGTTCTGAATTTAACACATCAGGAAAGCACCTGAGCACATGAAGCAGCTTTTCCCTGGAATACAGAAATGCCACTTTGCAGCTCCTGTGGAGGACAGGGCAGCATCCCCAAAGCTCAGAACAGCCTGAAAAGAGCTTGGGCAGCCCCCACACCAGCTACCAACACCCTGGAGGGGCCCTGCTGTAACTATGGGGTTACAGACCCAGAAAGGAGCTTTTCCTTTTTATTTCCCCAAACCCAGGTTCATTCCCCTCCTGCCAGCGCCTGGATGTCAGGCACACCCTGAGGCTAACATGAAGCTCATTGACTCATCGGGAGCGATCAGGAGGGACCGGCTCACCTTGCCTGCCCCTCGGAGAGCAGCAGAGCCTCACCCAGGCACGTCTGCATTGCCATTAACCCCTGGGTGATCAAAGCCCTCACCTGACCCGCAGAGAGGAGAGGTGACAGAGCACGACCGAGGGCATGGCTGGGCCCGTCTCCTGCGGCCAGGGGTGTGCAGGCTGCACAAGGAGGCTCAGGGGCACTCACACACCGTTTCCATCCCCAGGGAATTGCACCTGACTGCCCCTTAACTCCTACAGAGTGACAAAGTCACTGAGCCACCACCTGCCCCGACTACAGTACTCAAAGGCCTTCTTCCTGCCCTGACTCCAGTACTCAAAGGCCTTTTTTGTACATTCATATCCGCTTTGTAGTTTTACTTTTTCCAGTTTTAGCCAAATAAAAACCAACCCTATTTGAGCAGAAAGCTGCCTTCATTTATATCCCTGGTAATGCTGCTTTGGTTTTATCCAACACTTTATTGTCAGAGGTGGAAGTGATTTACCAAGAGGGTCAGGATTTCCTCCCCTTTCCCGGGAAAACTGGGACAAAAAAAAAATTCAGCATAAGTTGTATTATTATGGGTTCACATTTCTAAAAATTAAAGGACCACAAAAGTGCTTTTCTCTTGATTGCTCACACACTGGCAATAATGGCATATGCAAATTTATCTGCCTAAAAAATTATGATTTCTTGTCATCAATAACACTGTAAAAGTGACTCTTTGGAGATAGTGCTCAATGAATCTGAACCATTCACTCCTGCATCTGAATTTTTTCTTTGAAAAGCTTTGTGGTAGTGGAGAAATAAACTTACAAACTCAAATTAAAGTGGTCTTCAGCTAGCCCTCAATAAATGTGGCTGGATCAATAGGAAGGATACAATCAAAAAGCAGAAAGAGGCAATGAAACCTCACGCTGGAGGCATGAGAGAGGCAACTGCAGACCCTCTGGAGCTGTAGAGCTGGGTGGTGAATGAGCCAGAAGGAGGCACAAACTGCTAAACAGAGCAGCCCCCACTTCCCTTCAGTGTACTAATTAATCAGGCATAAAAAACTCATCAAGGAGCAGTCCAGCAATGAGAACCAGGCTGAAACAAGGTTATCCTGAAGGTTAAAGACACAGGATCTTCTTTAATTCCTTAAAAAAAACAACAAAAAAAAAAAAAAAAAAAAAAAATCCCTCATGCCTTCCTTTCCTGACACACCACTTAAGCCAACCCCTCTCACCTCAGGGGAGGTGAGATTGACATCTGTGACCGAGGCCTTGAATCTTCTCTGGAGGTGAAAGTGAACCACAAGTGCTAATGCTGAGGATGGCTCATCAGCTTTGCTTTTCATTTCCCTGTCCTTTGTTTATCAGCCTGGAGCTGTGCTTGTGTTTACATCAGTGGCCCTTGGAAGATCCCTGGCTGTTGCCTTTTCATTTGCTTCCCAAAAGCTCAGCTCTCCAGGCAGAGTCCAAAATGACTCCCTGCATCCAGGAGTGCTCATGTGAGCATAGTGGGAACATTTAATTACAGAGGTTTTACCCACCCTTGTGATTGCTGATGTACACCCAAAAGCTCAGTCACCACTGGGGAACAGGGCCTTGCCTTCAGTTTTGTGCAATGTTGATGTATTTGTGGATAAAATAATTTCATCAAATGTCAGAGTGGTGTTGGGGCCTCTGGAGGATGATTATGGTTGATCTTCTACCTTGACTGATCTTGTTCCTTGGGAGGTGGCCATTGTCAAGCAGGACCACCTTGGTTCCATGAGCATTAGGGGTGATGTGCACTGCTGCCATCTGCTGCCATGGTCACCCAGGATGAACCTGGGTCATTCCTTGGATTCCTGCCTGAGTCTTTAGCTCACATGGAACCTGCTCTTAGAGCAGGGCTGTCAGTGGTAGGTCCTGTAGCTCCCAGTGGCCACAGCAGAGAAGCAGCCATGAGATGTCAGCTGACAAGATACAACAGCTTCTGGCAAACAATCTGAGTGCATCCCAAACCAGTCATTCAAATCCATTTTTTATCTGCAGAGCAGTCAGCAGTCTTCTACAATTCCATTAAAAAAGTTTTCTATTGAATCTTTAGAACTTCATCTTGAAGTTCTAAACCTGAAGTAAAGTCTCTCTGGGACTGTATTAGCCAGATCTCTGAGTTATGAATTTCCTTACTCACCTAGTAGGCAACTCTACCAGCTAGGTAGAGTTATGCCTTCTAATTAGTTAGTTATTTAGTTAGAATAATGATGCCTGTTGGTTAGTAATGATTTAGTCAGTGTTGTCACCTAAATGCTTCAAGGAAGAGCTGCTGGTTGCAAGTTTTTGGCATTACCCCAGCTCATTACAACTCCTGCATTGGGCAGGCCCAGAGGTGTAGCTATGAGCAGTCCCCTCACTGCCTGGGGTTCTTTGGAAACACAGAGATCAGGCTGGGCTCTGCTGGGTGGGCTGAGCCAGGCACTTCCAGCCAGAGCTGCAAAGGAGCAGTGTCAGGAGGGTCACCCACAATCAGCCCCAAGGGTGCTGCCACAGGTAAGGGAAGTGTGAGGGGAGCAAACACTGCCCCAGGTGCCACACTGAGCTTGTGCTCACACAGCAGAGCAGCTGCAGGCAGCTGATCCTTGCTGGAGTTGGAAAATCTTGAGTTTCAACAAGTGCATCTGAGAAAGAGCAGCACCTCTGGTGCCAAAGAGAAAATTTACTTCTTGGGTATAACTTCAGCATTGACTGGTGTTTTCAAATTGTGAAGACCCACCAACATGTTAGGCAGAAATGTGATCACTTGCAAAGGAGTAAAAGATCCTGTACATTGAACAGAAAGATTTTATCACCAACAACTGGCTGTACAAACAAGATTCAAAAGGGTGTTGCACTTGGAGCATGCCTTAACCAAACATACATCCACATCCTAAGGCATCTCTGGCAAGGAGGAAGAAGAGTGTCTGAGGAAAAGAACCATGAAGGGACAAAAACTGTTCCAGCATCACAGCTTCAACAAATTAAGAAGTGTCAAGGTATGGTTTTCATCCTGTACCCTTGTCTTGATATTAAAATGATGGTGAGTGAAAGGAGTAAAAGAATGGATGCACACCTGATAAACAACTTCATGCTGATTGACATGTAGGCTCAGCCCAAAAGTTGTATGACCCAATTTACAAAAATGTGATCAGCTAAGGTTGATCATCAATTATGTTTGGAATTTGTAAAGGTGTTACTGTTATTTTTCGTTATTAATAATAATGACAGATAATATAGTTTGCTGTCTCTGGTCTTCAAAGACCAAAGTTTCTTTCCTTTTAAAGCTGTTAAATATTATCTTGCTTTGAAGACATCACAGGTCACTGGTTTTTCTGGCTCTTGTGATACTCAGCTACACAAGTAGTTTTATTTCCACTGAACACAGCAGACCCTTCCCTCTGGACCCAAAGCAAAGCCTTGGAAAGAAGGGAAATGTGTATTCCTTCCTTGCCAATGACCGGGTGAATTGATTTTTTTCCCTTCTTGTATCCATTGTTTCTCTGTCATTAGCTCTCTGTAAATAAGCTTGGCAAGGTCTTGTTTTGAAGCTGCCTTTGCTTGTTGGACTGCAGACCTCATGGAGAAGGGGGTGAACTGAAGGTGCACTTTCCTAATGGAGATGCTGGGAATGGTGGGTGGTCTTTGGGGACACAGCCTGCCAAAACACAGGATGTGCTGCAGGAGTGGCTGGCAGTGTGAGTGACATGGTCAGAGGGAGGAAGAACAGGACCAGGACAGTCACAGTATTACAAAATGGCAAAGTATCCCAAATTGCCACTTTTGCACAACATCCTGTACTAAAGCGTTTCCAAAGACAGGTAAATTCAGATTCTGCAACACAAATATATTTATTTTAAGGAATGGAGTCAGCAAACAGGGAAGAAAAATCCAGTTTTAAGAACATTTTAAATGCCACAGGTACAAACTGCAGTTTGCTTGATTTAAATCCATATCACAACCATATTTAAGTGGGCTGTAGTGCTGCAATACAAGTGTCTGAGACACATTCCTCCATATGGCAGGAAGCAGCAGGTCCCTTGCAGCTGCTGCTTGGTGGGGATGCAAATTTAAGTGGCTGTTCTTGTGCCCTTGCTTCCACATCCATCCATCCATCCATCCATCCATCCATCCATCCATCCATCCATCCATCCGTCCATCCATCCATCCATCCACCCGCATCTTTGCTCTGAGTTTTTGGATGATCACAACATACAGAATTGTGGTGTTAAATCCTGTACAGGAGAAGAACTCCTCAGTCCAGCATCTACCCTTCACTAACTGTGAAATTAATAAGTAGTAGGGCCAGTCAACATTGCTTTAGGGGAAATGACAGATATGGGAATGAACCATTTATGATGAACAGTTGCTGTGCAAGGGGTTTGCTTCACTTTCTCAGTCAGGGTGACTTAAGTGCTGTGAAGCTTTGGAGTTTTTATCACGAGAACAGAAACTTCATTTTGAATCAGGTCTGAAACTCTGATCTGAGTTACTAGTAAAATAGCTTTTGCTATTGTTGACAGGGACACAACAGGTTAATTTTATTTTTGTTTTATTGTGAAAATACAGAAAAGTGGTGAGGCTTGTAAGAGACTTGGAAGACAATGTCAAAAGTGGACAGATCAAGAAGCACTGCAGGTTTGCAGGTAAAACACATTCATTTGGAATGCTGAAATGATGATAATTGCTGGTCAATGTCCTTGTAAAGGTGGAGTCACAAGTTAGGTCTGAGATGAACCAAATACCTTCTGGTGTCCTCTGGCTGCAGAGGAGGCCTTGAGAAAGTGAGGTTTTATTTTAGATACATAAAGCTGGGTGGGGTGAATCCATGCCAGAGGGGCTGTTCTCTCTACTTGAGGCAAATCCATTCTGAGCTTTGATTTTTAGTTTAATCCTGGAGGTGAAAAGCTTTTTTTTCCTGAAGTGAAATTATACTGCTTGTTATGAATTCCTGCTCTTCTGAATGAGTTCTTTAAAGGACTGCAAGAGATGCAAACATCAACTTCTTGCTGATCATCGGAGAGACCAGGGATGTGCTAGTTCACATCAAGAAAGAAGAGTGGGAACAAAGAAGCCCCTTTACCATGTTCCTCTCTGCTGTAACCCAATGGAACTGATTGAAAAGGCTGTGTTTAGGAAAGCTGTGTGTAGGAAAGCTGTGGCTTATAAAGTCACCCAGCAGATAAAGTCCTGAGCTGTCCTTTCATACAGCTCTGATGTGATCTGCTCGGCGTAGAGCACACTTACGACGTACCCAGATTAAATACAGAGCAGATGTAGGCTAAGACATTCACAGAGAAAACAGCTCTGATTAGAAAATTGGGTGTTGTTAGGTCTGTTCTCTGGCAGTGAGGCCCACTGACCTGGAATGAGCCATGTCCATAACATCCAGCTCCTCTTGTCACCACACACGACGACTGAAGTCACGGCATCTCTTGGGAATGGTCTCTGGCTGTGCTAGCTCCTAAATTCCTGGGACATGTGTGGGAGAACGCTAATTGATTCAGGTCAAAAATGTGCCAGGGCAGGTTCTAGGAATTTAACAATGTAGACTATCAAATTCCAATGCCTGGGAATATTACCTGCCACTGTTTAATTTACTAGCAGCATAGGTATAGCCCTGAGGGCCTGTGCACACACACAGACACCTAGGGTGCATTAGAGGTGTTTCGAAAGGTGCCTGGCAGATAATGTAATGATCAGGAGACTGACTTAAGAACAACATCGACTGAATTAAGAACAACATCACTGCTGCCTCTTTGAGCCCACAGCAGAGCTGTTTGCACTGTGCTTCCTATGGCTAGACAGCATGGACAGCACCAAAAGTACTACCGAGAATTCTGGAGATATATATATATATATACACACATATATACACATATATACATACATACTTATATATACATACATACATATATATATATATATCTATATATATATATATATATATATATGCTCTGTCTTGTGTTCTACTTCAGAAGTCAGAGTTTAGAGGTGCATTTCATGTGATCTGTGTTGAAAATAAAACCCCAGTAACTGCATTTTCCTTCTGACTGTGTGTGCCAGAGAGACCGTGAGCCACTGGGGAAAGGAAAACATAGAAGGCTTATTTGTCCAGATTTCAAGGAAATTCACTTCTCCCTGAGGATTAATTCTGATTGTACGGCAGCAGGTTTTAAATGTTTGATTCTTGTTTGTGTCTGTTTTTTAACCCGTATCTCAAGAGGATTTAATTAGATTTGATGTTCATGATATGCTATTTACCGGATTATGATGAGATCAGCTGATAAGGCTTGACACAAACTTGGCAACCCGTTTGGTGCTTTCTCAGTCTCTAGAATTTAATTATGGCAATTTCAAAACAGGAAGCTTGGAAACAACACGGGGATTAAGGACTTGCTGTTGCCCCACTGGGATCAGCAAGACTTATGGCATTGGTTGTCACTGTTGTCACCAGCTCTCAGCGTGCTCAGCCGTCTGGGATGCGAGTGCACATGTTCCCGTTCTGCCGAAAATGGACCAAATGCCAATGCCATTTCTCCTTGGAAATGATTCTCCTGAGGAATCCCACCAACTGCAGTGGTGTTTCATGGCTGAGGTGAGAACGGAGCTAAGTGACATGCCAAGGGTTTGTATAGACACACAAAAGCCTGGGACTTCTGTATTTAAGCAATTTCCCAGGGAATCTGCATGCTCCAGTACAACATAAAATAAGTTCAAATGCGCAGGGCCAGAGCAGATGGAGTTTTTCACTGTAAAGATTATTTGCATGAAAGTGCTATTTTCCCACACTTGCACTCATTTTAAGCTTTCTTTCCTTTCTACCACAAGCAGCTACTGCTGCTCTGCTCCTTCTGTAGCCGACCTGGTGCCAAGAGCTAACACTGCAGTGTACACAAGCAAGCTTCTTCCCAAACCTACCTCTGGTTAAGGATCAAAAGATAGTGGTTGAAGGGCAGAATTGTTTCCTTTTATAGCTTTCCACAAGCATAGAGATCACATCTCTCTGCTTTATCTGTATTTTAAGCACCTCCTAAATAGCCTTGCCATCAAACATCTGAGTACTCCCAGCTCTCACTGAAAGGGGCTGTAGGTTACTCTGAGGAGAAAATCACAGCTCTCTTTTTTGAGTACTTTGTTACTGATGAATGGTGCCAGGGAGGTGGACACTCTTTCTCTATTTTCCAGTGTAAGGGTGTGAAGGAGGCATTTCTGATATTTGATCCCCCAGGTGTTTAAAAACTGATTTTTGCACTATTTTAATAATGGCAAAAAATGTAGATGCCTATGTGGGGACAATCAAGCAGACTCAGGAGCAAAAAAGTGTTTAAAAAAGCAGATGTGACACTTGGGGCCGTGTTTTACTGGTGGGCTTGGCAGCGCTGGGTTAACAGTTGGACTCAGTAATCTTAGAGATCTTTTCCAAGCGAAATGATTCTAGGGTTCTATAACTGTATTTGGATCTGAGGGCTTCAGACTCTTAAACGTTTTTGACAATCGTGTTTCTCACCTTCTTTGGAGGAAGAATCTGCTACAGCTGCTGGATTCACTGCTGCAGAGAAACATCCCAAACCCAAGTATGAATCTAGTCTGTCTAAGTTCTGACAAAAAAAATTTCCAAAACACTTTTTGGAATAATTTTCCTTCCATGAAGCAGCGTGTTGTCCTTCCATTTTTAGAAGTGGTGGGAAACAAAAAAAAGTCTGCTCCAAAAGTGACTATAGTTGATTAGGAAGTGTTGTGAGGTTCTATTCTGTTTCTGCAGGCTTGCAGATAAAATGTACACCTGCTTTTCTGGACAATTGCCACTGTGGCCACCATCACCTGGCATAGTTGGTGCTCTGGGGGGGCAGCTGCTCTGCTCTGGGGGGCTCTACCCACAGTCTGCGTCCTTTCCCTGATGCTGATAATTGCTTGTCAAACTGATTGACATTTGTAGAACTGTCTTTTCCATGAGACATTACTCCCTCCACACACACCCACCAAAAAAAAGGAATAGACAATTTGATTTTGCACTGTTTTTCCCCTTTTAAGCACAGTAACTTTTTTCTGCCTAAAAGTAGTAATTATTTAATGAATAGTCCTTCATGTTTCCCTGTCAGTCACTCACTGTAATGAACAACTCGTTTTGTCTGCTTTGTTAACATTTAAAAAAGTATTAAACTAATAATAATAAAGATTTTCCAGGACTTTAACACACAGGGTGCCCTTCAGAATGTAGGACTGGGATAACAAAGGGGGGAGGGTGAATTTTCACTCTAGACATCAAGCAGCACTTTATAGTTTTTTGTGAGCTATTGGACTATTTTCCCCTTGGTACTTCTGTATCTTATCTTCAACCACCCTGAATAATTGGAGCATATTTAGGGGACCAAGTCCAGCTATTATTTGTTCCCCCTCTGTGAAAGTTCTTTTTTTTTCTTTTTTTTAAAGCCAGATCTGTGAACCTCTGTTGAGCTCTCGGTATTGAGGTCAAGGCTTTTTACAAGCTAGAATTTTTATCATGAACTGGAGCCCAGAGTTAATTGTACACAAAGACACATTGTTGTTTCCATTAGGATTTACAGTACCACTGAATTTTAATTATTGGGTAACATTTCTTCCATTATAGCTCTCACTCCTCCTCCCCTTTTCGTGCCAACCCATGTTTCTTTCAGTTGCAGCAGCTTGCAATGCAAAGTGCAAAATACCCCCAATAAATAAACAATTTGTGGCCTCAGCTTTGATGCAACATTTTATTTGTCCCTGCCTAAAACATAAAAACAACAACAAAAAAAGCCAAGAGGACAATTTAATGTGAGCTAAACTGTAATCTGGTGTTTCCTGTTTACCAGCACTGGTTAATTTTAAAGTTCAAAGCGCAGTCCTAGACAAGAGCTATACAGGAGGTCTTTATCATTGCTGGAACAAAACACTCACTTCTTATGGACAAAGGCTCTAGTGGGCAGTAAAATGTTCTTGGATCCTTTCTATGTGATGATAAAATAGACATGCTGAAATACTTCATCAATTGCCATGAAACGAATGTTTTACAGAGTTTTCATGCAAGAAAAACCAATAATTCACTCCTAGACTGTGAGGTTTTCACAGACTTTCAGTGACTGAGCTTCAAGTCTTTTTTTTAAAGGCAACAAGCAGTCATTTCAAAAGGCTTCTAATCAACACAAGATTGGATTTATTAATTGGTTTGGCTCTTAATTTTCCTTCTGGTATCTATGCTCGAGTTTTGTGCAATATGTGGAGCCTCAGTCTACGCAGCAGAGTTGACATAAGTAGCCCCAACAGGATAAAGGGAAAAAATGATGTATTCAGTCAATAAAAATCCCTTTTCAGAACCAATTGTAGAAACGCTTGGCCTCAGTTTATCACTCAGTCTCCAGCCACTTCAGTCCTGTGTGGTGTTTTACGAACCATAGATATACCTCCTACATATAAAAATAACGTTTCTTGTGCTGGCCCAGTCAACTTGAAATGAATTCAAGCCCCACTGAGGGATGACATCAGAGGTGTGGTGGGTTTCCAAGCTGAAATAAACCCAGAGAGGGCCCTGGAGAGGTGTGGTGGGTGGGAGGACTGCAGGGTGTGCAGTGCATGGGGTAGGTCCCTGTTCTGTGTGTCCCAGGGACTGAGCCTTGCCAAGCCCCTGTGTCCAGTCTGCAGTGCCAGCAGCCAGCAAGGAGGGAGTAAGAAGGATCTTTTAAAATTATTTTATGAACCTTTCACCTTCTCTTTTTCTTCCTGCTGTGTTCTTCTCCCACTCCCCTCTGACTTTTCTTCTAGCTCCCACCCACAGCGTGGCTGTGATTCTGCCTCAGGATAAGGTGGTCTCCGTGCAGCTCTCCCAAATGTCCATAAATTGTCTTTTACTCACCAGGTCAGAGTGTGGTCTCTGAGTGTGTAGGAGGAATTATTCCCTTTCTTATTTCCAGCACACCATGGCTGCTGCCTCTCTGGACAAGCCAAGCCTTAATCAGCTGCAGGGGTGGGCAAAACCTCTTGATAATGAGAAGAATCTATAAACTGGACCCTGGGGAAACGCATCAGGTCCTGAAGAATCTCAGAATGGCTAGGCTTTTCTTCTCTGCTCCCTTATCTCTGAACTGAGAGAAAAGCTTTAAAGAGTTGGGCAAAAAATATCAAGATCTCAAAATCAAGGGGAAGTGTAAAAGGGTCTGTAGATCTGTGAAGGCTTGGACGGCTTAATGAAAACACATCCACCCACAGCCTCACTGCAGAGATGGAGATCAGTCTCCTGGGCTGTTCTCTTGAGTTTGACTGTTGTGAGACATGCTTAAATAAATTGAGGTTCAGCTCTTCTTGTGGATGATGTTTCTTGTGCATGTTTAGGGTGAATATGTAGAAATTACACATCTTTAAGGACCTAATTTAGTGACATGCTTATAAACCAGGAGTGGTTGTGAGGAAGGCACTGAGGCAACCTGGGGGCATTTTTCTTCCTGTTGGCTTACTGACAGCAGTCTGGGTGTGCTGAGGACAAGCAATACCATAATCATTACAAGCAATATTGTCCAGCCTCTGCAAGATCTGGATCCTCATTCCTGTAGGGTGTAGGACCAGTCTTGGTATCCCCATTGCTTTAACTCTTCTGCTGTGAGAATAGAGGAGTTCTAGGGGCTACAGAGAGGGTATAATACCAAAAATACTCCAGAGGAAAATCTTCAGCAAGATACCAGCAGTCCCCTGTTCCCCAGGAATGTCACAGTTCACCGGTGCATTGAATCTTTTCAGTCAAATCCCCACTGCTTTCACCCCAGATACAGACACCAACCTTTTGATGGTTGGTGCTTTAATAACCTCTACCAACCATCCTTGGAAAGCTCAGATTGACTCTGGAGACAAATCAATGCCTGTCAATATCTTTGGGCATATAAACACACCAGTTGCTCTTAAAAACACACGGAACAACTCGGGCATTTGGCTGAGATTTCAGAAACTCTGAAAGGGGAGAAGCCAACTCAGAGATGGGTGCTGTGCTGGAGGCAGCCTGCCTGTGCTCTAATGGACAATCCATGAGGCAATTCTCTGTCAAGGAGGCCACGGGACTTGCCAGGGGCCCAAGTGGGGCTTAGCTACTGCAACCACAGAGACAAACAACAAAAAAAATGGGGAAGAGGTAGCTGCTGGTCACTGTGTACCCGTGGCTGGGAGAAGTGAGATTTCCTGTGCCCCGCTATGGGTCAACTGAGAGAGAGCACAACAGATGGCTGCTGGACTGAGGCTTAGCAAAGAAATCCCAAATGGGCCTGTGCCTCTGAAAGAGCCCCCTGTGCCTCAGAACAGCAAAGAGGAGAGGATGGGTCAGAGCTGTGTCCTGCTGTGGCACGTTGGGAAGCGATGAGAGAAGGGTTCCTGCTGTAAAAACGGCGATGGATCAAGTCTTTCATCGATGACGCCAGGGCAGGACTCTAAGGGAGAGGTGACTAAGAATTCCAGCTCCTCTCATGCTTGCAACAGCCCAGGAAGGGATTTGGCTCTCCGAGGGGCAGAGCACGCAGCAGCGCCCGCTGGGAGCTGGTGAGCAGGGGGTGACTCAGATATTTGGAGAGTGACTTTCCTCAACTGCTTTGAAGCCCTCATTGGAGCTCCCAGCCTGGCAAACATCACTGTTGTTGTGGTGTGTGACTTGGACAGAGAGGAAACAGAAGTGCAGTGAGGGCTGTCCCAGCACCCGGTGAGTGCTCAGAGAGGCTTTGCCACCAAGATGCCTTTTATATCTGCTTGGCAGAATTGTACCTTTTGTCACACAACACGACCCCTGTCTGTCTGTCCCTGGGAAGCCTCGTGGCCAGGCAGCACTCCTATGTCAAAGGAGAACCTGTTTTAGCACTTCCAGAAGAAACTTGGCTGAAAAGTTAGATCCTAACAGCGTTTTGGGAGCTGCTGTTAGCGCAACTGATAGTGGCAAAGCAAGCAATTCCCTGTGTAATAAAGATATTTTCCCCATCAGTAGATTTCTTGCCAGAGCTCAATGAAATGGGATACATTTGGGAGCTGACAGTAATTCCCAAATTTACGGAGTGGAACCGAGAGGTATTTTCTAACATTCATTTTTTCCACCACAATCTGAAAATTTTTTGATAAAAAAAGGAAAAAAAGAAAGAGGGAATTTCCTCTTTGCTCTCCTTCCTCCTAATTTTAACTAGTTTTCCTGAAATCTTTGTAACTTTGGGGATTAAACTGAGCTCTGCATGTGCATTTTCTGTACATACAATTAACAAATGCTTGTCTTTCAAGCTCTTTTAGTAAGCAAAAGAAAACAGAACAGGATTAGCTTTGCTATCCTCCATTGAAAATGAGTTCCCCTACTGAGCAGTAAGCACAACCATGGAATATATGGTACTTACTTAATACACTGGAAAAATATTCTTTGCTGGACTTAGGCTCTCTTTCCTAAATTATTTTGCTTGTTGTTTTTTGGGTTTGGTTGGGGTTATTTTTTGTTAGAGCCAGAAGGGACAATCAGCATAATTTCCATATACAAGCTGGACACATATATTTTTTCCAATAACTTTAAATGAGAGTCAGGTTTGTGTGAGGAATTTAAGGGTGAGTTTTTTTGCTGCTCCCTCTCACATCAAAAGGAAAGTTTTCATTGACTTCATTACTGCTGGGTCAGGATGGAGCAAGATATTGAGAAATAACACTCCAAGCAGAAAAGTGGCATCAGCAAGATGCTATGGTATCACTCTCTTATCACAGGTCACTATCAAATTTATATAAATGTAGATCACTAATTGCACTAATGCTTTGCAGAGTGCCTAATGCAGCAGCTATTTAATAAAGCAGAGGAGTAGCAACAATGAATCCTCCCAGTGTTTTTATGCAAGTTTTATCAAGTCTGGAGAACCCACCGAGTTGGAAAGACTACTGCCCTTCATTAATGCAGCCATGAATAAAGAATAAATCAGCGTGTCCTTCAAACTCCCGGGAGTCCTCCAGCGTGATTGTAAGAAAAGGGGAGGGAAGGCAGGGAAGTCCTAAAGATTAATCAGATAATAAGGGAAATTCCTTAGTCTCGAGCACAAGGTCTTTCCCCTCACCCTGGCGTCCCCAACACAAGTCATGTTGCCCCTGATTTGCAGCAGAGATAAGGGTGCCCTGGCCAGCGTGAGATGTACAACAAACACGACTTTATCTCCCCCGCCACACGCCGCCTCGGGATCAATGGGCAAACACCACTTCAACGCCTTGCAGGAAGGATCTGTGGGATGAAACACCCCCTCGTGCCCCCTCTTCCCCAGCCTTAGAAGTCACATAAGCGTGGCCTTGGAAGGAACAGGAAAAACTCTTACCCCAGGTACCAGCCTGGGCCTCAGCAGCGGCCGAAGAAACGACAAAGGAGGAAAACGCTCGGTTTTGACTGTGTTTGTTTTTTCTTGTTTGTAGAGTTTGCACCTCAAAGCTACCATTAGAGAGTGGCTTCATTCTGTGTGCGCTTTCCTGTGGGCCTGGGCAGGAAAACAGAGACCAAAAGAAAGGAAAATAAAAAAACCCCTAACCCCGACGCTGGAAACATCTGGATTTTTGTATGTGCTTAACATCTCAGGAGAGTTTGTTTTTGTTTGTCCTTCTTCCCAATTAAGTCAATGCTTTTCCCTGAAATATATGGGAACCGGAAATATATATTAAAGAGAAGTATTCCTGGTTAAACTCAAGCTTGGGTAATTAATGACAGTGTGGTTGTGATGAGAAGCAGCGAGATGATAACCTCCATGAGCAATATTGTGCTATCTCTCAGCCTCTGCAGAGTTAGCTGTAATCATTGTGCAACCAGACCATCAAAGGAATGATAAGATAAGATAAGCAAAATACTGCTGTCATTTTGCATCAATGCTGTTTAAGTTGTAATTATTACTTTTCCTATCTTTGGTTAAAATTAGGGTGAAACCCAATTTTTTTAAATTTACAGATACTTACCTATACATATGCATATCTTTGCCCAGTTAGACCCCTAAAAAGATGCATGTCCATGTTTTATACTGCCTCAGGGAAATCCTGGTTACGTTCTGGTGGCTCAGTCAGAGAGTTTAGCACACAAGCAGCCAAGATCCTCCTTCACTCTACAGGGGAAGCCACCTGCAGACAAAATATGAGGCAAAGTCTCCTAGAAATAGTCAAGAGACACAAACATGAGCAACATGAGCAACTCTCCTCAGGAATAAACACTGACATGGAGTTTATGGTCATGTTGGCTTGGCTGTCCTCATTCCCCAGGAGAATTATGATTTCTGAGACCCAGAATAATCATGGCTTGACAAAGTGAATGGGACACATGGCTGGGATTGCCTCCTCTGCTGTATCTTGAATGCCCATCCCAACCTCCATCTCCAAATAGGCAGATGGGGTCCCAAAAATTACTCACCATGACATGCACTTCTACAGGTTTCAATTCTGTAAAAAAAATTTGGGTGCCTACCTAATCTTTTCTGAGCTAGCTAGGAACTGTTGACTTGCCAAAGGGGTGGTCCCTTTCCCAGAGAGGTAACTGAATGCTTTATCACTGATTTTGGCTGAAGGAAACTCTCACCCTCGCCCCGTAACTTCCTTTAGGTCAAGTTGCTTCCTAAATTTCCAGCACTTCTGCTTCTGGTCCTGAGTGGAACAGACTTTCTTGTGGGTATGTTTGTACTTCCCAGTGATTTGCATGTAATTTTATGCAAACATTTTTATCACAGATCAGTTCACACAACCACAAGCTGTGTTTTTATTTTCTCTGTCAGCTGAAAGCTTCATCTACATTGGGTTTTTTTTCTCTCCTTGCTCCAGCATGACTACATCAAAGTAATTGCACAGGTGTAAACCTGTAATGCCCTAGATATTCTGCATTTGTGCAGCAAAATGTTCTGTTTTCCATGTACCTTATGTTGGTCTGAGCCCAGGTATCTCACGTTTTGCCAGGCAGCATTTTTGGAGGCTCAGTGAAAGATATGCATTAAGGTCATTGCAGCAACCCAAAACTTGGGCAGGCAAGGAGATGTTTCAGACAATTTTTTTGCCATGAGACAGAAGTAATTTCCTTACAAAACATGCAGCACTTACAATAAAATAATTTAATTAGTGAATTGGGCAAAAGATATTAAAGTGGATCATGTTGGTGGATTGTTTCTTTAAAAGACTTGCATCAAAAGATCAAATAATGCCATGAAATCTTCCATTTGTCAGTCAATGCTGCACATCTCTATAAATTCGATGGTACACCTCTGTTAATTCTGCGAACATCTGGGAGGATGAGAGGCAGCGCTGGTGGGAGCAGAGGCTGAAGGAGCAGGAGCAAAAAGCCAAACCACCCAGGGAGCCAGCGTGGGGAGGAGAGGCCAGGCTGGTGCAGAGTGGGACTGAAACCCTCTCTTTGCCTCTGCAGAGAGCAGGAGCCCCATGATTACACAGGTACCAGGCAATGGTGAGCCAGAGCACAAAGCTCAGAGCTCAGAGCAGCTCAGGGTGATGAAAACCATCAGCAAAGCTTCAATTTAAAATTGCTGGGTTGGAGCTGGCACCCCCACAAGAATAACGCTTATTATGTAGTGTGCATTTCATCTCGTTCTCCTGACTGATTAAATGATAACTCTTATCTTACAGAACATTGGAAGTTGTTGCTACATCACATTGTGGATTTATCAATAACTAATTCCCAGTTGGGGAAATATGTAGTTCATGACTGTATACGCAAGGTGCTCATTGCTCAATTTAAAACATGCCTGATCTGATGTTAATACTCAGATTTTTTCACTCTTTCCTTTGGTGTCTCTTACCAGTCTCAGTTGCAAGGAAATAGAAATTCACCCTGTAAAGATGACAAAATCTGGACTAATATGAGAAAATGACTCCTTGGATGGGTCTTCAAATGAGAGAATTCAGCCCACTGATTTTTTTTTTTTTTCCTCAGTAAAATTTTAAATCCTGGAAAACAGATATTTCGGGTGGATCTGCTGAGGCAGCTTTCAGTGAACTGTAAAAGCACAGGCTGCTCCATGATGCCATGAAGGGCCAGGAACTGCTCATGGAAAAGCTCCATGTTTTCACACACAAAACGAAGTGTAAGGTCTTTGTTAGTACAACCCTGAGCATTTCACATTATGGCTCCAGGAAGAGCAGCACATTTAACACAGTGCTGTGATCATGGACAATGCAGCTACACTCGCCCAGTGGTGGATGGCCGTAGGAAAAGGGATCACAATTAACTCCATCAGTGCTGAATGATACACCTACCCTGTGCCCCAGCTAATGCTTCTTTCTTCATAAGACCAAAAAAAAAAAAAAAAAAAAAAACAAACTGAAACCTCACAGCATGTCAGGAGCTTGGTTTTTTATAGTTACTAATGTAATTTTTGTTTTGCTGAAGAAGGATCAGAGCCAAGGCATGAGCAGGTGCTGCAGGATCTCAGCTGCCCTGTCAGCCTCTTTAATGTGACCTTGAACTCCCAGCCACAAGTCCAGACCAGAATACACTGGAGTGTGCTCCACAAAGGAATATTCATAGAAGACTCAGATCAGCCCTAAGATTGTATTCACCATCATTCCTTTAACTCACATTTCTGCAAGTAAAACCACACCAGAGAAAGAAAACTGCTCCACCTTAGTAAAACTAATTTCTTTTTAGTCCTTTTATTTTTTTCCTACCATGATTTCAGTAGGGGAAAATTTCCTGAGTAGTTGGAACAAAACTGGGAAGCTCTTTGATCCAGGAGCAAACGGGTTAAAAGAGCTTCAGAGTTTAAAGCTCTGTTTTGCTCATCCTTAATGGAAACTCAGGGACTGAATTTAGAATTGTGTTTGTGGAGAACAAGGAAAAAAGCTCAGAGAGGAGGCTGGCAAGAAGGGATGGTATGCATGGGAATTAAATGCGGTTGGTGTCACTGCGCAGGGCAAGTCTCAACTATGTATGTGCGTGTAAGAATTTGTAGTAGTCTGTGTGCTGGCAAAAGAACTGGCGACCTGCCCTAAAACATTTAATAGGCTCCTCCTGAGTTTTTGAATCTCTCCTCAATGCTCTGTGACAGAGGAGAACTTGATCCCCATTTTAAAGCATCCCTAAGTGAGGGGTATGTGGGCTATATATGAGATGGTATTCAGACAAAAAAAAATATAAAAATCAGTTTGGACTTTAATAGAACTGGGGACTATGTGCAGCATTCGGAACCAGCTCTTCCCACATCAGAATTTGGGGATGCCTGGACATTGGTCACATGCCTACTCCAGAGCCAGGATCCAATTTCAGATTCCTTCTCAGTCCCCAGAACCCGTCACTGTTTGCAGCCTGCGTGTCATGATTTGAACTCACAGTGATTGTGCTGCATAGAGGAGTCAAATGAGCTGGGCAGGTTCCTCTGAAATCTGCTCCCTCAATCTCTGATATGCAAGAGAGCTTGAAGCTCCTTCAAAGAAGTGAGCCTGGATGGTTTTCCTGCAATAACTAGCTGACTAGTCCAGCTCTTGCCTTGGCTAATTCAGTTATCAGTTTCAGGGATTAAGAGTCAACAGAAGAGCAAGTGCAGCAGCCTGATCCATTTGCTCTCTCTTGACCTTGGCACTGCGGAGGTGATGACCGATGCTTGCCCAAGCTGCAAAGCTGAAAGTAAGGCAAGATCTGAGGAAGACTTTAACAGAGAACACCTGTGGGCAGACCAATCTACCCATACTTGTCCACGTGGATGCCCTGGGGTCTCCTCCATGCTGCAGGGCTGCAGAGCAGTCTTCATCTTCCTGTGGGTTTGCACGAGTGAACGTTGTGTCTGGCTGGGGAAAAGGGCTCTGACCTGCTCTGAACAGAGAGCACTCAAAACCTAAAGACAGCTTGGGTAAGAGGAAGAGGGGGTATCTCAAAATAGCATTTCTCGTGTCACACGGACTGGTGGAAAGTCCCTGATTGCCTGCACCAGGGGTTTGTGATATCAGGACAGCTTTGCACAAGTCTCTAGTGAAATCCATTGGACTTCTGCAGAATCTCTGTAAGGGGAACCAACCCAGTCCCCAAATACAAAAACAGCTGTGCTGAGAGCTCTCCATCTGCCTCTGATGGCCTCATATGGCGCTCACAGAAAAGCATTCATCCTCCTATTTACTGCAACTGACTAAAAGAATCTTTATATGAAAGCCTGGAATAGCTTCAAAAGCCTCTATCTTAGGAAAACAGCATGCATTTAATAGCCTTCCAGGAAAGTATCACATATAAACTGAACAAAACCATTTAGCCAAGGAGCACTTAATTACAGCCAGCAGAGCAGCACCCAAACTCTGTGGAGCTCCTGCAGGAAGGGGACCTTCCTTGGACAGAGACTATAAAACCCAGAGGGACTGTGTAAATTCATCAGGCTCCCTCCAAAATGTAGATGCAGTTGAAGGCTCCTGTATTTTTCAGCTCTTCATCACTCCTACTCAGTTTTCCCTGCACCCAGGAGAGATGAGAGCTGCTCTGATGACTGTGCAGAAGCAGTGTGGGCCCCAGATGTGGTATTAAACTGCCTGAGACAGTCGCAGAATGCAGCTATCAAGGTGTTTCCCTCTACTAATTAAGGTCCTGAGAGGCGTCACCTGTGCTTTAATCCTTCCCTTACCCACAGGATCTTCCCAGAAGGCCACAGTAGAAAAACAGCTGCCTTCCAGCAAGCTTCAAACTTTCTATCCACCTTCACTGGAGCACATCAAAGCAGCTGCCACCTCCTTAAAGTTGTATATTTGAGCGGTTAAACTGAGGGCCAGAGAGGGTAAATTAGTGTTATTTTTAGACAAAGTTTGCTGCAACTCAGCAGAAAACCGCAGCGGCATATGGCATCATATAGAAATATTGGTGCTCTGTGGAGCAAAAGGGCAGAAGACCAGTAAGGAGAGTTGTACCTTCCCTGCATGTCCAGGAGGCAATGCATGGGTGGGACATGGCAGAGATCTGCAGGGAACTCCCTCCCAGACAGATGGCAGGGCCTGTCCTCAGTGACCAGTGCAGGGAAGTGGCCCAGCAATCCCCCTGGAGCTGGGGACAAAGAGATCCTCTCTACAGCAGCTGAGGCACCTTGGCACTGCTTGAGGGACCGACCCAGAGCAGCGCCCCAGGAAAGGGCTCAGGGATGGGAAGGGCCAGAGCCTCTGTCACCGGCACCTGCGTTAGGGCTGAGTCACCTGGGCTGGCACCAACTCTCACTCCTCAGAGCTGGGCAACTCCTGCCTCACCTGCCTCCCTCCTCCCTGCTCCATGCTGTGCTGGCACCAGCCAAACTCCCCTGCTGATGGTCCCCATCACTGTCCCCTTGGGGCACAGGGCACTGGGCTCCTCAGGGGAGCAGCTGAGATTTCTCTGCTGTCTGCAGCTCTGGCTGGTGCGAGGTGAGGATGAGAAAGCCCAGATTTAGATTTTTGTAGACATTTCTCGTGTTGATTAGTTTCGGTGATACTCAATGTTAACATTTGTGTCCCCTGAGCTCTTTGCCTTTCAGAACAGGACGCCTACTCGTTAATTAGTTCAGGCTTTTACCCAAAGGGTTATTTTGAGGATAGGCAGAACATTACAAAGTGCTCAGTCTGTGCTCCGACCAAGTACTTTGCTGTGAATATGGAGTTGACATCACGTCATTTAGTTCATTTATTTAAGTGTTGATTTGTGGCTGATGCACCCACGGGTAATGCTGACAGCAGCTCCAGTTTCTTCATTAAAATACAGTGAAATAAACACAGCCCTCACACCTCGTCTTTCCTTAGCTGTAACCTGCTCGCACAAGGAACTGTCATCTCATGGCTGATGACAGCTGAGGCCACTCAGCAGCAGGATCACTCTTGTCCCTGATGGTTCTAGATGGCACCTGGGACAGGAGAATACCTGGGACCCCACCCAGCCAAACCATGCTGTTGGTATCTCTGCAGACATAGGAAACCTCCTGTTTAATTTAGGTCATGAATGAGGTCGTTGGTGTGGACACAAAAGAGAGATCTGTGCTGAAAGGAAGGCTTGGCCCTGGCAAGGCTGAGGTTCTGGTTCCTGGCCCTGCTGCTCTCCTCTTTTGTGGCCCCAGCCAGCTGGATCACCAGCCCATGGGCTCAGCTTTCCCTTCACTCCTTTGCCCAGTTATTTTATTTCTTGCAGATATCATTTTGCCATGTGTGAGCCCCTCTGGCCATGGTAAGTAGAAGATCTCATGAAATCACCTACCTGCACTCCAGTAAGGAACACAGAAACCATATTGTTCCCAATGGCAGTGAGAAAACTGCTAATTCCTGAATATCTCAAAGATGTCATTTCAGAGAGGGGAAACTGAGGCCATGACAAGTATTTGCGAAATACCTGTGGTAGGACAGAGAACTACCCAGAGTATCACTTGGGGTCAGACACTGACACTGGGAAAGCTAAAAGCTGGTGAAAGCAGTTCCCTTCCACCAGCTTCTGGGACAGTGGGGCAGTGGGTGAAGGTTTTGGGGAGAGCTTGGGTGTTTCCCTGGGTTGTGGAACCTCCTCTAACTTGTGCAGAAGGATAACACAGCTGCAGATATCTGTGCAGGACCTTCACATGGTGAGTTTGGAGGGCATAAATGAAGTTGGCACAGGTTTGTGAGATGCCAGCAGGGGACTGGACTGGCTGGCTGCAGGAGTCTGAGGCGCAGTCTTTTCTGCAGCTTGTCTCACGGCACTATTTTCACTTTCCCTCCTCATGGGCACTGTGCTGTGCTGCCACACGGCTGCTCCTGGCTTATGAGAGAATCAACTCCCTGTAGTACCAGTGGAGTAAAGGACAGCTTGTGATATGCACTGGGTTCCTTCCAACATGCTACAGAGCAGATCCTCACTCTGGTAACAGCAGTAACTGTGTTTAACACCATGACTTTGTGAACATCACCCTGCTTCATGCTGTTCTCTCTCACTGATTGTTACTACAATTCGCACTGGAACCCTGAATCGAGGAATTGCCCCTAAATGCTTGTGGGATGGCTGCTTCCATCTACATCACAGTTATCTGCTTTGGGTTGCTCTCACTATCAAGATCATAGATAAAATGCATGAGAAGTCTAATCATACCTACCAGTTCCTATCCTCCCTTGGAATTTCAGCTGGTATCTCTTCATAGATCCTAAACTGGCCCATCTCCAGCTGGAACAGATTCCTCTATCAAAAGGAACATTGGGTCCCCTTAAACCTGGAACAATTTAAAAATTCTTTCCCATCACAACAACTTTGACCTGGACTGCCTTCCTTAAACTGCCTCCAGAGTATTGTGTTTCATAACCAAATTGCTCATTATTGTTGCTCTTTCCAAACTACCTTTGATGGGGCTCCTCTTTGACTTGTGCCTTGTTTAGAAGCAGTTTTGATGTCTCTTTTTTGGCCTTTCCATGCCTGAATGACCTCTGTATGGGAAAGCTGGTGACAGCAGAGCTGCACCTCTTGTGATAAAACTCTCCACATTCATTCTGAGTTTATAAGTGCAAAGTAACATCACGCTACTTTAATTATATGTTTTCCTGCGCCTTCTCTTTCATCTTTCTGTAACTTTGTCAAAGTTTTAAACACACCTAGGCCTTAAGGCTCCTTCAGCAAGGATTGCTTTCAAATCCATCTACGCATTTTCCTTCTATGGATCTCCATGTTCTGTACTTCCCCAAATTGCAGGGCTGCAGTAAATGCCTGGGAATAATGCATGTGTACAAAGCATAGGCTGTAAAAGCAGAATGGTGTGATGGTGTTAGCAAGCACCTCTGATGAAAGATGAACACAGAGGCTGCAAGAGCCTTTCTCACATGTAGTTCTTGAGTGCTGGCAGACTTTCCATTTTTGTGATGCTGTGGATTGTTAAAACCTCACTGAAATACCAGCTTATTTCACAATGGGCTCCCATTTTCACAGACCCATTTTTTGTGTGTTTGCCTGGCAACTCCTATGAAGGTTTTCTATCCCATACTGGGTTTCTTTTGAAATTGTTGTTTTAATTTGCCTTTTTATTTTTTTTTTTTTGGTTAAATGAATGTAGAATTGATTAGCTGGGAAGACATGGGATTTTTCTGCAATATGACTATTATCCTTTAAGAAATCCAGGCTTCTCAAAGATGCTGCCCCTTTAAACAAGACAAAAAGAAATCAACCATTGCCTGGATAATGCCGTTCTCATCAACATGCAAGGAGCTTGCTTGTCTGTCACGTCGCCCACATCTTCTCAATCACTCCCTTTCATTTATCCTATTTTGCCCCTATTTTAACTCATGCTGTGACTGATACTCAATGACAGACAGAAGAAATCCAGCTGAGCATCATCCCTCCTTTTCTTCCCCACAGGAGATGCAGTAGGACCTTACCTGGCAGAGATCAGTACTCAGGCACCTGATGGAACCTGAGTGGGGAGAGACTTTTTACAGCTAGAGGAAAACACTGCCAGCCCAGAAGGATCTGGGTGATGAGATCTGTTGCAGACAACTGTTCTTCTGTCTTGTTCCCCCTTTTCCATGTGTGAAGAGACTGTAGGTGTTTTGCAAGCAGTTGCAGTTTGGAAGACACGATCACAAACCCTGACTAATGTTTGTGGCTGGTGGGTCCGTGGCAACAAGTCAAAGCAAGTGCTAATTACTATGGCTATTGCTGCTAATTTATTATTTAATTTCACTGTATTAGTGTGGCATTGCAGGGCCCTAACCTGGAGCCATGGGCCCATGGGCAGGACACCATCCAAACACAGAACAAAGCAACGGTCCCTGCTGCCATGAACTTGCAGCCTAAATATCCTGGTGTGCTGACTCCTGACCTGCAACCTAGAGGTGTTTGAGCCTCCTGAGTGCAGGGATCCCAGAGCTCATACTGGTCTATGCCGGAGTGCAGTGGAGCTCTGTGGTTGAGCAATGGTGTTACTGACCCAATTGCCCAACCAGGAGGAGGTACCAGCCTGGGCACTTGCACATGCAGGTGGGGAGATCTGTGGGAAAACAGTGGGGCTCAGAGATAACTGTGAAGAATACATATTTCTGCTCTTCTGAACCAGGGTCCTAAATCAGAGCCTGGAGCAGTTTGCTCCTGTTTGGAAAACACAAGCCCTTTCACATGGCTGATTCATGGCAGTCTCCTCCTCAAGCTGTCTAGCACATGTCTACAAGCTGATGCACTGATACACAGCAGCTCAGGATGGAGCTCTCCCTCCCTGGCATGTGTGCTTCTGAACAGCAGCCAAATGGAGCAGCCAGCTCCCAGGCTGCCCTCTGATTGATCCAGTTCATGAAGGCCTGCCCAGCAATTTCCATGCATATCCTGGGAAGGTTAACACACCATCCTGTGTGTCCCACAGCACTGCAGGAGAAAGCCTTCAGTTAACCCTGTGTGCTGCCAGCAGCTGCAACTCACTGCTCTAATGAATCTGCTGGGGTTTCTGTTATAAATGATCCAACTGCATTCTGCTAATTGTGTTTCCTGGGTATTTCTTCAAGACACAAAATAATGCTGAGATCCCGTGGGTTTTTCTTTTATTTATTTCAACTTAAGGTACTCTGAGCTTCCCATTCCAGTGAGAACCTTGCAACTGTCGGTGATAATAACAATAAAAATACTTAGTGTTACAATTTCTGTCTCTCCCTTAATTCAACAGCAGTATGATTACCTAGAATAATTTCTAATATATGAAATAATACATGCCAAGATTCTGGAGGGCCTGGATGGGAACTTGGCTGCTGTATTCCAAAGGAAAAGAGATTCCACTCCTTCTGTACAAGAAGACTCATGCCTATTACCAACAGTTTGGAGTTTGCTGTTGAAACAAACTTAATCTCTCTTTAATTCTATGTTTTATCTTGGATTAGGCTGCCCTTGCTGGGAATTCAGAGTCTCAGGGTGGGAGGAGGCAGTGACCGATAGGAGGCACGGATCAGGTTCTGTTCAGACTTGCAGGAGCTGGGGTAGTCCAGCCTCACAGCTGGCTCTGGGACTCCATCCACGGGATCTCCCAAAGTCAGTGGGAACTGAGCCCATGGGGATGACAAGGAGAGAAAGAGGGCAGGGGAAATCAGTGTAAGTGTGCTCCAAAGCAGCCCCTGCCTCTGAACAGCATCACAGCCTGGAAAATCTCTGCTTGGCATCTTCCAGAATTAGTGTGGGTGATGTGGCACCGGGCACTCGGCTGGGTTATCTGAGGTCAGCAGAGTCCAACCTCTGGAAGGGAGGAAGAGGGAAAGCAAGCACAAGACCGTGCCAGGCAATGCACTGTCACAGCTTGTTCCTCAAGCCCCAGAAAACTCCACACCCATTTTATTCTTTGCTCTTTCCTCATCAGCCTTGCGTGAGATGCTCCTGGGCAATGGATTTAGGAAAACCCTGTCATTTACACCTTATGGGGAAGCAGCAGCAATCCCCATGGCAATGGGGCTCCCCCAGCCCGGCTCCACCCAGCAGGTGAGGATGGATGCCCTGCCAGCTCATGGCCCAGGAGCACAGGGATGGAGGAGGATGGACAGACGGGTGCAGGGCACACCTGGGGGGAGGCTGCTGCTGCTGGCTCCCGTGTGCTCGCCGTGGAGAGGGTTTCTCTCTGGCTGACTTGCAAGACAGCATCTGGCACATGCATAAAGAGAACATGATGGCTGATCACTCCAAGGGCATTTATCTTCATGAATGAGGAGGAGAGGGTTGCAGTGGTGGAGCCCCAAGGAGCTGGCCTCTCTCTCCTCACCGGTGAAGATTAATGTGTTGTGGGATGTTGGCTAACATGAACTGTGCACACACAGTGTACCTTTCCCTCCACCCTCCTCTCCTTCCCCTAGCTCTCCTCTCATGGACTAATGGACTAATACAGCTTTGAATGATGACAGGTTACATGGAATACACTCCCTCTCCCCGCAAAGTGCATGGGAAATCCGTAGAAAACAAAATGCTTAAAATGGTTCAGAACCGAAGGGTTCTGTGGAATTTCACATCTTTATTTCTCTGCTATAAACTGGACCTGTGGAATTTCACATCTTTATTTCTCTACTATAAACTGGACTTAGAGTATCTCCTGTTTTCAAATATATGGCCCATAAATTAAATTCTTGCCTTTTTTTTTTGTCATCCAATTAAAAGGCAGCACTATGGCTCACATTTGTATTTAAAAGAGCAGACTGCTTTCTTTTAGTAGTTCAAGAGTAGAGGAGGCTTTTAACCCCAAACCAAAGATTTTTGAAGATGGGTGGGTACATATAGGCCAAAAAGAAACTGCACTAAATATTGGTCTTGCACATATTTTTGCATTGTTGCAGTAACCATTCTAGCGCAGGTTTACTGCAAAATCACTGCATGAGAAGGACAGAAATTGGCAAGGAGGAAAAATTTATGAGAAAGACAATGAAATGGCAAATCTAAGCAGAGAGCTACCTAATTTGTACCTGTTGTGTATTTTGCCTCAAAACCACAGGTTCCAGTTGTGTAGGGGCTGATCTGTGCAAAGCCTCTCCACTTGGAAGCATTTGTCTTACAGAGTAAATGAATGCTCTGTGTAGTCAGTGCAGCTCCAAGCTTTTGGACAGCTGTGGTTTTTGGGCTCAGAAGCAGCCAAAGTGAGAGTGTGTCTCTCCCTCTGATCCTGGCCACTGTGGGCAATGGCAGAACTCCCTCCTGCACTGGTGGTGAAACATCTGGCTGGTCCACATAGGTCTAGAAAGGAGAAATTAAAATATCTATGGAGATATGGGAACAAGGGAAAAAGCCTTTATGGGGGCATGAATACCATGAACATGACAGCAGGCATGAGATGGGAAATTAGAGGGATTGGAATGACAGGAGTTTGTGGCTGAACTGGGAAGAGAAGTACTCACATTTTAAAGTGTCTTGAGGCAGAGGGAGCTAACAAGGACAGGCAGAAGCATTTGTAAGCATTAAGGTGAAAGATGACCAGCCTTCCTCCAGAGGGAAAGACATCCTTACAGGGGCACACCCTGTCCTGCTGCAATCTGCTGCCACAAAAGTACCAGATTTGCAAACCCTCCCGAGCATTTACAGGAGACAATTATTCTGCAAAAGGGCTACTCCTCATCAAATCCATTTTCTCAGCTAGTCTATCACTTACAAAGTCTCATGTAGGAAACTGGTAATCTACATAAAAGTGAAAGGAATGTCATGCAGAATAGCTTAAAATATGGATCCTCCATCACAGAGCCTGTCATGTCTTCCTACTGTATTTCCATCACTGCAGACAACATAATGCCACTGCACCAGTCATGTTTCAGCTAACACCTCAAGTCAGGTAGACACATAACAGGTTAATTAGGGGCTTTGGCAAATTGAGTCCACGGGCTGTAATTACCAGCACTCAAGACCTACAATTTCTGCTTTAATTAAAATAAACAGTGTGGAGAAGCTGACATCACACCAGAGTAACCAGCGTGTAAGTCACAGTTAATTATATTAAGCCGTGGCCTCCATCATAAAAAATACTCAGTTTGGAACTGGATTTATAGAGACTGACTTTACCATTCCAGCACAGTTTAATTGCTGTACAGAGGCCACTGACTGGTCTGGACAAGTCAGTGTTGGGGTGACGGGATGTGCCGTGTGTGGAAGAGCTCCTTCTCCTCTTGGGGTGGAAGCAGGCAGTGCCAACCCTTGAATCCTTCCTTCACTGCCTCCTGCCAACCTCTCACAGCCTGGCAGGTCCCAGCTCTGCCCCATCCACACTCGGGCTGCCTCTGTCACATCAGAAAGGATGGAGAGCTGCTGCCTTTCCCAAAGAGCATGGCCAGGGAAATCGAGCCCGGGGAAAAAACAGCTGGAAAATTAGTTTTGGGGAGAGTCTGGGAGATGAGAGGTGTAGGGCTCTGATGTGCTTTGGGCACCTCTAAGCTCAGGGAGTCCCCCAGTGATGGAGAGTCAAGTTCTGGGTGCCTGAGCACACCCAGTGCACGGGAGGCACATTCACGCTCTGTCACTGACATATTTTACAAAAAATCCTTTTGCCAGGATTTTTTTATCCTGAGAAGCTGGGAAGCTTCAGCTTTTCCATGTTTTGCTACTTTGGAATGTGATTTGGAGAATTGTTTACCCAGCATGTGAATTGTTTTTAATTAATGACCAGTCTGTGTCGAGGCTCTGAGCAGTCACAAGATTTTGTTATTCATTCCTTTCTAGCTTTTGGATGTCTCCTTCTATTTTCTTTAGTATAGTTTTAGTAGATAATTTTATTATAATATATATAATAAAATAATAAATCAGCCTTCTGAAACATGGAGCCAAGGTTCTCATCTCTTCCCTCATCCTGGGGACCCTCTAACACCACCACAATGCTCTGCACTCTGGACGTTCCTGCTCTGGCACAGCTCCTGCCCTTCTCTCCTCCCAGGTAATTCCCTGGGCGCTGTTACGGCGTAACCACGGCCCACACTGCAGCCTCTCATCCGCCACCTCTCCCGCTTCTCCTCCTCCGCCCAAGCTTCCCTCCCAGCCCTGCCTTTTGTCTCCTTCACCCACTTTCAACCCCGGGCCTCCTTTGATGCCACCCGACGTGCGAGGCGCAGCCGGACCCACCCTGCCCAGCCAAAAACACACCTGTTTTGCAAACCAGCCCAGGTGTACGGGGCACACGCTGCTCTGGGATGGCTTCTAGGGTGTTACACAACCCCACTGCCTGTGAACCTGCAGCCCCAGCAGCCGTGGAGGAGCAGACGTCTCCTGGCAGGCTTGCCAGGGCTCCCAGCACGGCCCTGCAATACCTGGGCAGATTATTAGGCACTCAGCAGGCTAGAGGTGACAGATGTCAGGTTTGTACTTTGCCAGACTGGTTATGAGGGGTTGCCAGGTGTCCCCGTACCGGTTGTGGGTTTCTCTGGGTCTGGATTGAAGGCACTTGAGGCAGTCGTTCATGTTGGGACTCAGGTGTTTGTTATTGCTTATCAGTAAAACAGTCTCACTGCTGTGAGTCCTGCAGCTTTTCATTAGAAGGCACAAAATGGCCAACAATCTCTTGTTACAAGGGCTTTTAAGACTAAACTATCAAATTAAGAACTGACATCTGGATTATTTTCCCTTTTAACCCAATAACTGATCCCAAAGAGACCACAATGGGGAATTTTCTGCCCAATTAAAAAATGCCACCCAAACCCATGGAGAAGGAGGAAGAAGCAGCATGAAGAAGAAACCCAAAACAGCACCCTGTGCCCTCCATCTTGCTGCCATCCACAACATGCTAAAAATCCCAAAACCTAAATTTCTCACCAAGTGATGCACCTACACTACTCTTTAAAATCTTTTTCATGCTTTTGTGTATTTTAGTGTATCTTGAAACTTTCTCCATGAATGAGGGCCAAAGTCAGTGCTGCCCTGGGGATCAGGGCACCCCAGAGCAGACACAGAAATATTCCCTGTGCCCGGGGTTTCCACACCCACAAGCCTTCACTGAACCCACAGATGATGAAGCTCCTTGCAGGACCTGTGGGGACTCACCTGAGCTCCTCATTGCTGCTTGGAACTGCCAAGGATCAGCAATAAAATACTGGAAAATTGTCTGAGCATTTCCTGGGGGATGTGATGGTGACTCCAGCAGAAGCCACAGGGCAATGCCAAGAGTCCAGCAGTGCCATTGGGGTACAGTGAGACCCCCTGCAAGTGACAGTGGAACACTGAATTTCCATATGTCCCTATCACTGTGCTTTACCTCCAGGACCAGCTTGCCTGTGGAATCCCTGGAAAACAACATTTCAGTGGAGCTTTGATGACAGAATCTTCCTGGGGAGGGAGAAAGGCAGCGTAGGGCAGGGAATGCTGCTGTTTTCTGTTGTGAAAGGTGTGGACCTGGTTAATCATCCCGGGATGTTGGATGGACAGCTCAGACACAGAACAGACAGCATTTTCTTTTGCTTTCTCTGAACAAGAAAGCATTTGAAAAACCATTATTTATTTCAGTCTATTTTCAAGCATGTAAGAGCTATGTAAATTTTTTTTTTTTTTTAGGTTTTGCATTAACCTAACCCCTTTTTTCCCTGAAAACAAATAACATGCTCAGGCAGTATAAGTGGAAACAGTTGCTCTTTATTCATTCAGTCGCTCCAGGATTTGTTTCTGACTTCCACTAACAGTGGTTGATCCTTATTTAGTTAAGTATGGTTTCCCTGTTACCTCTCCATATGAAATTTTGACTCTCTGTGATGTTTTGATTAGCATATGATTAACCAGTAATTTTTTCAATGCCATAGGCCTCACACAGAAATTCTTCTTTTCAACATATCTTTCACTGTCCTGCCACTATTTCCCAACAGCTGCTGCAACCTGCAGCCCAGTTATTTTCATTCCCACGATATTTTGAGTCCAACCTAACAGAAGCAGCTTGGTGAGCTTTAAATCCTAAAGTTAATATTTGAAGCAAAACTTTTTAACAGTGCTGTCCAGCTGGTCATGGGTATTGCTGTTGGCTTGTAGCTCACCTACAAAGCCCCACAGAAAGGTGGTGTTTGTTTGGGGTGTTTAAATGCAGGACTGCTCTCTGCTTTTGGTAACCAGGTGAGACACCCTGTGCAAGCTCAGACATTGGTGTTTGGTGTAGACCTGTGTGTTGCCCAAGCAAGAAGATTGCCCTGTGCTCCCTGCCGTGGGTTACTAATGCTTTTGGCTTCTGCAGGTGAAAGCCAAGTGACAGAGTGGAGTCACCGTGCCCAGCCCTGAGCAGGGTGAGCTGTGGCACTGCAGGGCCCGGCAGAGCTGCTGGGAGTGGGCCCTGCCTGATCAGAGTGGCCTGGAAAGCCGAGGGTGCTCCTTCCCCTCACCTGAGGAGGAGGAGGAGGAGGCAGGGTGGTGACTCAGAGGAGCAGCAGAGCCTTCGGGGCTCTCCTGCACACCCTGGCTGTGCCCACGGGCTCTGCCAGCCCCTCCTGCCTTCAGAGCACCCAGAGCAGAGGCAGTGACCTCCCTGCAGCAGCGGAATTCTCCCCCAAAGCCCTGATCCTCCAGAGCCCTGCACACCTGTGACCGTGTTCACAGGGGTTCTTGGATTGGGGAAGAGATGAGGATCTGGGTCCATGTTTCAGAAGGCTTGATTTATTATTTTATAATATATATTACATTAAAAATATACTAAAAGAATAGAAGAAAAGGTTTCATCAGAAGGCTAGCTAAGAATAGAAAGGAAAGAATGATAACAAAGGTTTGTGGCTCAGGGCTCTGTGTCTGAGCCAGCTCACTGTGATTGGCCATTAATTTCAAACAACCACATGAGACCAATCACAGATGCACCTGTTGCATTCCACAGCAGCAGATAATCATTGTTTACATTTTGTTCCTGAGGCCTCTCAGATTCTCAGGAGGAAAAATCCCAAGGAAAGGATTTTCATGAAAAGATGTCTGCGACACACACCAATTCTGGGACATATCTAAACCCTTCTGTGTCCCTGGACACATCCCTCTGGCTGCCCTGGAGGACTCAAGACCCTGGCAAGGGGGCTCAGAAACCTTGGCACGGAGTCACAAACACCTGTGCCTTCAATTTTAGAGCCCATGGAAACAATTACTAACTTTATGTGAAGGTTTACAAGCCACAAGAGTTTGAGTACAA
This sequence comes from Melospiza georgiana, assembly GCF_028018845.1. Taxonomy (NCBI): domain Eukaryota; kingdom Metazoa; phylum Chordata; class Aves; order Passeriformes; family Passerellidae; genus Melospiza; species Melospiza georgiana. Next base: position 9,790,700 of record NC_080446.1, read on the forward strand.
TGATAGTTAATTTGTCACAAGATGAAAAAGTAGAAATTTGAAGTTTTAGAACGGGGGTTCAAGAGACAAAATAGAAGAATCTGGGTGTGTCCTGTCCTTCTTTTTCTTCTTGTCCTCCATCTTCTACTGTGATGGTGACACTTCTGGATTAGTTTAGAGTAGAGACAGACTGTCTGCCATAGGTGATAGGTATTAGAAAATTATTTTAAATAAAATACACATAGATTTTAGTATAAGAAGCTAACACCACCCCAAGGTCAGTCAGTGTACCCTGAACCAACCTACCAAACAAACCTCAGCAAATCAAAGAAAAAATGGAATAGATAAGAGAAAATAAACAACCTTGAAAACCAAAGCCAAAGAATCTCAACTTCTTCGGTTGTGAAGTTAGAAAAAAAGACTTTTTAATACCTTGAAAGCCATTTCAACCACAAAACCCCAAAATTCCTTCTCCCACCCCATGGCTCCTTAGCACCACTCCATCTCTGCTGAGTGGCACTGTCAGGGGCACAGGGTGGCTGCCCAGGCACTGCACTGACCCAGGCAGGGTCACTTTCTCTCCAGCAGCCAGGACACCCAAATTACAATTGTTTGTGCTGCCAGGATACCACAGTGTTATTCAGGGTTTTATCCCACTGGAGGGATGGGCCATTCCACAGCACTTGGGCTTTCACTGGCTCTGAGGATGTGTGGTTTTAAATTCTTTTACCTAATTGTAATGAGCCATTTGGGTTCTTTCCTCCTCTTTTTAGAGCTGTTGCCAGGCAGTTTGTCCTGAAAATGCTACTTATGGTGTTGTGTGTTTTTTTTTTTTTTTAATTTTCCACCTCTTTTCAAAGCAGGATGCCAAGAGACAAATTTATTGTCCTGTGTAACATCCTCTTTCATATCCTCCCTTGCACACTCCAGGAAAAGCAAAGTGCCTGCACACCAAGGCCTTGACAGGTCAGATCAGGGAGCAGGCTGTGCTCATGAGAGGCTTTTGCAAACCCCATTGGAGGGGTGGGATGTGTTTTCCCTCACTTCATCCAGCTTGGGAGAGGGGCCAACACCCTTCTTGAACCCTCTGTCCCTACAAAAACTATATACCTTCCTTTTGGTGTCCATAGCTGGTGATGTGTCTGGGGGACTCTGAGTGATGTGTCTGAGATTTAATAGGGAGATCCATCATGTGGAGGGAGACTGGGGAGGCTGGAGGGAAGAGAAGCACAGAAATAACACAATCCAACCATGTCCTGCTGCTGGGACATGGACAGAAAATCCTTTTCATGTGACTGGAGTTTTGTTGTCCCTGAACCATAATCCATTTTAATTCAGGTTATTATATAGTGACACCTAAATACACCTCAGTGAGTGAGGACACACCATGTGTGTTTTCTTGTGTCTTCTCACAGGTCAAGCTATGTGATGGGACCACAGGTGCTGGTAATGACCAAGAAACTACAGATTGTTTTCTGGTCTCAAGGGGCTTTATTAAGCCTGATCAGAACTGCACACTTTTGAGGAAAAATGAAGTACATTTAGATCTACTAAAACTTTTCAAAATACTCCTTCTCCAGTTTGTTTTTTTTTTTCCTTCTGATCATTCTGCTCTGGATGCACCTTCAGGCCTTGAGCTTGTAGGACCAAAACTAGCTCCCAGGAATTGGAGGGCTGAAGCCTCAAATTCATTCATTCAAATGAAAAACATTTCCAACAGAGCAGGATCACAAGGACGCACCTGCATTTCTAGAGCCCAGCGCTGCAGAGAAATATCCCCTCTGCCCTGCAATGCTGCCTTTGAAGTGACCTGGCTGTGGGTGTGATAATGGGTGACTGCTCCAGCCTCATTAAACCCAGTGCAGCACCTCCCATGGCTCTTGGGGACACAGGCTCCAGGCTGCCTGTGTGCTGAGGCTGGAGCAGACCGTTGGAAATGTCTAAACAAAAGGAAAAGAAATGAAAACCAAATAGAATTGATAAAAAATGGGGATGGCATCTCTGTGGGCAGAGCAGGCTGCAGGCAGTGGGTGCTCACACACAGCCAGGATGTGCCCTGTGCAGCTGCCCTGGGGTGTCCCCATGCTGGCAGGGCTTTGGGCACTGTCCTGGCTCTTTCTCAGCTGTCTCAGCAGGTGCCCTGTGTGGTATTGCTCCCACAATCATGATGCCATCATCTGGATTGCCTTTGGAATTAAAAATAGCTTCAAACTGGAGTGGCTGGGCCATGATGGGTCAGCTGGTGGGGAAGGAAAAGCCCCTGCTCTCCACCCACTGGATATTTTGGAGACCTTGTGCAGGCAAACAGCCAAGGTGTGTGAGTGAGGAGCTTTATTTTGGCAGCACTGGGGTGAAGCCAGCTGGGAAAAACAACTACTTTTTCATAAAACTTGCTTCTATCCCTGTACCAACATGTTTCAGCACTCTCTGGGGAGCTGCAATGAGTGACGTAGATGCTGCTGAGAGACCTCCTAATAAAACTGCATTTTCCACATTTACCCCAATTAAGAGAACAGGAGTCAAACCAGGTTGTAGATTTCAGTTCAGTGAGGTGTTTTGGGGTGGGGGCAAAGGAGGGTTTGAGAGAAATCTGTCTTTTCTCTGAAATAAAGTGGATGTGAACTGAATGAGATGAATATCCACATTGTTTTTTGTTGTTATTGATTTCTGCAGATGTTGAAAGTTTTGATTTCAAGTGAAACTTTTCTTTTTACCATTTTTATTCTTCTAGTGCTGTTCAGCCACAATTCCAGCCCATGCCAGCAGCAGTGACAGGTTGGGTGCCACATCATACTGAAGATTTTATCTTCCTTTATAGTTAACCCTTTCACTTTTGCTCTGCTGGGGAGGGGCAGGACGTGACCTACTAAAGCCACCCTGAAGTGAAAAATTAATTCCGAAATGATCAAAATACTGGATATTTACACAATTGCACCATCAGGACCCATGGAAAGCCTCAGGAAAGGGCAGGGGAGGACTCCAGAGCTGTGTGTGCCCCAGACAGGGATGCTGCTTCCCCTCCAAGCCCTCTGGGGTGCCAGTGAAAGGTCAGTGCTGCCTCTCCCCTGTGCAAGCAGCTTCTCCTGGAGTGACCGTGGTGCTCCCAGCTCAACTTTTGTGGCTGGTCCTTCCAGCTCTTCCCCCCACGTTCAGAAAAGAGGAGCTAAAGGAAACACCTTTGGCTGCAGTGAGTATGAAGTGGCTTTTGCCCTTCCCAGCCTGGTGACGTGGGGATTTCTGATATTTCCTGAGCAGCTGCTGGATGTTACACCTTTAGGAGCTCCAGCTCTGAAACCTCCACACCCTTTCCCCTTCAGCAGAATTCACACAAAAGCAGGTGATTAAAAATCCAAAAACAGCTATAAAAGCCAGCTTGGTGCTCACTTGGATGGAGTGGCTCTGCTCTCGGTTGCCTTTGAAAAGCTGGTGCAACCCCAATGTCCTGGAGGCACTTTTGGGGTGAAATGGGGAATTGGAGTATTCAGACAATATATCCCAGCCCCCCCAAGTTTACTGGAATGGTTTCTTAAATGCATTGTGGATGATTTGATTAATTTGGGGCCTCTTCTAAAAACAACTTTTTTCTTTTTTTAAAGAATCTATCTGCTGTATTCCTTTTTTTTTTTTATATATTTTTTTTTTCATAGCATTTTTCTAAACAACTGTTAGGATCCAGGTGCTTTCTGCCATCTGTGTATGCAGCCAGGCTGAATCAGCCCTGGCTTGTTCTGTTCTTGGTAGCTGCTGCTCCTCTGACACCTCTCAGATCACACTGACAAGGAAAACTTTTATTCCTCAGCCTGTAATTCCTGTCTCTGTGTGTGGGACAAGCTCACACACCTTGTAACTATTTCGCTTCGGCTCAGAACTCATCTCCTCATTACTCAGATATAATTACATCTGACAAAAGTATTGAATGCACCAAAGCACAGAGAAAAAAGACAGAGGGATTAAACTAATTCAGGTCTCTCACCCCTGAATGTTATGCCCCCAAAAAGAGCTCAGGGAGGAAGAGGATGAATAATTGTTGAAGGATGAGGGCTATGATTACAGGGTATGGTATTTCATATGGCACCTGAAGACTCAGAAAATTATGTAAAGAAAAATCAATCACAGTGCTAAGATGGGAGCACAGGGATATTAGTTAGTTAGTTAGTTAGTTAGTTAGTTAGTTAGTTAGTTAGTTAGTTAGTTAGTTAGTTTGTTTGTTTGTTTGTTTGTTTGTTTTTCTTTCTAACAGGAAAGCAGAGAGCCTGATCTGTGACTTAACGTTTAACTGCATTACAGGTGGGTTTTCACAGGCACTGAGGGACAGCCTGGCAGCTGCCATGAAGCCTATTGCTAAAAAAAGAGAAACAAGCAGGAAATCATTTGAGAAGCATTGATAACAACAACAACAACAGCACTTCTGGAAGCGGGGTCAGGTGAGAGGGGAGTGATGAGCTGCTGCGGTCAGGGGTGCGGGTGGGGCTGCAGCCACAGTGGCTGTGGGGTCACCCAGGTGCTGCTGGTCACTGGGGATGCTGCTTGTCCCCTCTGGAGCCCCTGCATGCCCTGCCTGCCCCTGCTCCTGGGCAGCAGCCTGCCTGCAGCAGGCCTTCCATAAACTTAGCAGCAGGTTTATGTGCTGCTGAAAACTCGCGAAAAGGTCGTGGCGAGAGGACGGCACAATTTTCTCGTAAAAGCGTCGCTGACGCCTGCCAGGGAAAACGTCAGGAGTGGAGGAGAGGCTGTGGATCACCGGCTGAAAGTTGCTTTCCTTGTAGCCTCTCCTGTTTTATTTTAATTACAAAAAGGGGAGGAAAAAACAGCTGAGGTGTCTTCTTGCAACAAAGAGAGGAAAATAGAAAGCAAACATGTAAAGGAGTGCCAAAAAAAATTACCTGGGAAATTCCAAAATGAAAGTATTTTGTTTAAAAATTTCAATTAAGGTTGCTAAGTAACAGCAGTGTATCTACTTATCAGCTCATTTACAAAATCCAAGCACTGAAAAGCCAAGACATTAATAGTGGTGGAGATCATAAATCTAATGCTGCCGACATAATAAGCGTACATGCATTATTCTTATCAAGTACAAAGAAAGTAAATACATATTTCATCACAACAAGCTTAATGCTGACCTCTAAATAAATAGCTGTCTTTCATTAGCAATCTCAAAATAAAACATAAAGCAAACCCTATTAAAAAGAGCCATAAAAATTATGTATGTAGACACTAATGACACATATTGATCAGCTTCACGTGCAAAGCCATACGCATGCATAATTCTGCCACAAATCAACGTGGTTATGTGTTTTTTTTTCCCTCAAACCAGACATTCCATAATATTCTCAAGGAAACATAATTATCAAGGATTAACTAAAAGTCAGCTGTCACTTTGATAGATATATGTTTTATATATAAAACACTCCTGTAAGCCTCAGTACTCACTGTGCCTCTTTAAGAGCACTTTACCACTGTAACTGAGCTTACCAGAGGAATATGGTTTTAAAGGTCAGAGTTCTAAAGGCTGCTGAGTTCTGCTGGGACGTTCTGCTGTGCTGTGTTTTGTGCTTCAGACAGCTCTGTCTCTCTGCTTGGCGCTAATTAGGAGAGTCCCTTGTAATCAGTGGCGCCATTCCAATTTCCATTAGCTAAGTTTTGGACACCAAGGGCTGTTCCTTCCACGGTTGCCCCATTTCAGTCGAGCACTTCTCCATATGCCAGCCCTTCTGCAGGTGCTTAAGCTCAGAGGAGTTCTTGTGTTTGGGTGTTGGGATGGATCACTGGGTGATGTGGGAACAGGGAGGAATGGGCTGGTCACACCTCAAAACCCCAACCCCAAGGTGCTTTGTCAAGCAGTGTTCGTATTTTTCAGGCATTTTGGCTGTTTCCAGGGGGCAGACACTGAGCCTCCAGCCAGGGCGACGTCAGCAGGTGTTGGATGCTCTGTGGAGATGTGGCACAACAGAGCTGAAGCAGCACAGATGGAATGGTGAGGGCAAGGGCTGAAAGGGAACAGCACTGCAGCCTTGATGGACCAGGGTGGTTCCCAGGGCAGTTTGTTGTTTGAACATGACATAAATTTGTCACAGGTTTTAATCAGCATTGTCAAGGCTCCAGGTCCCAGCCTGCCATGAGCCAACATCCCTGGCTGTGCTGAGGTCTCCCAGCCAAGCCTTCCCACATGGCATCCATGGACTGAGACTTTCTGCTGGATGAACAACTGATTTTTGACTCCTTGTAGGCAGCATTTACTCTGCAGTTATTGCCACAATATACCAAATCCTTTAAAAAAATCACACTAAGTGCACTGAAGTTCATATTGTCACTGAAAGAAACTTCTGAAAACTCGTGGATAATAGTTAAATCCATTCAGCTTTGAACACTTTAAAAACTGATCAGACCTCTTTCTTAAAGCCCTGAAGTGCTTTTAACTCCCAGTGAAGCCAATCAGGGCTCTTTGAAAGCAGTGAATGGCAGAACTAGCCCCTGAAACATGTGAGCCCAGCTACTGAGAGTGGAAGCAGAAAATAGGTTACCCCTCCCAGCAGAAAAATGCAGATGTGAATTAACGCCACATATGTAATGACATTTAAAAGCTACACTCAGTAAATCTTATTCAGAGTGAGGAAGAAATATGAAAGAAAACCATCAACATTAATTTAACTCAGACAAATAACTATTACTCAATGTAAGCCAAATTGCAAACTGCAAGGACTCATGTATCAGTATATTTTAATGATCACTCCACCCCCAAAAATGTTTAGACAAAAAATGGATAAAATAGTCCTTTCATTCAATAGCTCATTTACAAAAAAGAAAAAAACACAAAAAGAAAAAGAGCAAAACTGTGCTGAAATTTGAATTAAAGTGTTCATTTTGAAGTAATGAAGAACTATAAAAAAAAATCTCTCAGGTTCTTAACTCTCCTCCTCCTGGGAGAAAGAGAAGTGAAGAGAAAGAAGTTTGTGTCGCTATTCGTGTTGCGCAGAAAGCAAGACTTTTTCAAAGCCTTTCAGCTCTGCTGATGAGGAAAAAAAGTTTTTCTTTGAAACTAGTTACATTGCTGCCCTTCCCTGTTTTCCCCTGCTGTATTTCTTGGATGGAGCAAGAGGTGGTGAGAGGAACAACAACTCTGTGTGGGCAGAGAACCACCAGGAAGGGACTTCCCTTTAAAATTCCTCTTCTTTTACACTATAAGCTCAGAAATGATAGAAATTTGGGAGAAAGTGGGGAAACCCCCCAGGTTTCTTGCCCAGAAGCACTGATTCACATTTTGGCTGCCTCCTCTTCCCAATAATCCACTTTGTTTTCCCCAGTGCAAAAAATGGAAAGCTTAGGCTCAGACCTGGAACGATGATGATGATGATGATGATGAGAGCAACATTGGTTTCCGATTAATGTTGAGCAAGGAATTAGCAATTAGAATGCTGATTGCCACCATGGCCAGTCCTTTTCCTTCACCAGCACTGAGAGCACATGGCTGTTGTACAGGGATGCTCAGTGAAGGGAGAAAAAGTATTTTGATGCAGAGATAGGGGAAAAAGTGTGTGGTTTCGATTTCTGCATTAAAAGTGGAGGGAATAGCCTGTGTAGGCAAAGAATAACATACACTGGATGCTATGCATATGTCAAAGATATTTTTTTAATAAAAAAAATTAAGCAAAATAAAGGTATTTCAGACAATAATTTTATAGACTGTAATCAGTTTGTGTTAATCTGTCTAAACATGTCAGTGATGACAGCACTTCCCTGTAGCCAGATAATAAATCAGGGTCTAAGAAGCAAAGAAATTCAGAGGCTTATTTGGTATGCTTTGTATGCTGGAAGAAGTAATTTATATCCATTTAGATTCACTAGGATATATTTAGTCCTGAGTCTGAATTTATCTTTAAAATCTATATGTATGGGATACTGAGAAAGAAAATGCTTTACACCTGCTGGTACCTGCCTGTGTGGCTGTGCCACTTGCACTGTTTATTTTAGGAAAACAAGTGGGGGTTTTCTGGTTGGGTTTTTTTTTTTTTTTTTTTTTGTTTGATCCCTTCAAGAGGGTGCAGAACTAATTTTTAGCTCATTATGGAGGTAATCTTGCCTTGCTTATTTGACTTGGGCTGTTTCCATAACATCTGCTTTGGTGCAGAGGCGCGGGGCGCTCCGCGGATGGAAGCAGCTCTGTATGTGGTTACATTCACATGTTGTTCACTTAATGAAACCCTGGCACTTGGCCCGTGTTTGAAACACATCTGAGCCACAGAGAGCTGCTCCACGCTGCTGCTATCCAGGAACCTCAAAAGGAGGGACAGGGCATTGTCTGGGCTTTCTTGAGGGAGCTTGGCTAAAAATATTAAGGAAAAAAGAGGGTATATCCTTTCCTAAAGCAACCAGGAATGCACAAGGAAATTCTGAATCAGGTGCTAAGGGGTGTTCTTAAATGGAGATGGAGGAAATGTTCTTGCCAATGCTTTTAAATTGCTTTATACTGAGTGTTCTCACCTATTGGCTGTCAGAAATGTTACACAGAAATCCAACTTTTGCCAGGTTCATGGGCAGAAGTGGATGGACTTGTTTAAGTCCTTTGAGTCTAAACCTGAATCTCCAGCTCACCTGTGTGGTTCCCTCCTTCCCTCACCGACCAGCACTGGCACCCACTGGGCAGCACAGGAGCTTCACTTTCCACAGAACAGGTCACTTGGAAATGCTCTGCTGCTTTTCTCTCTCTCTATAGATTTTCAAATGTATATGATTTCAGCTGGCAGATAAAAAATAAACTTGCAAACAGATTTTTTTTCCTGTGAAAACCACAGAAAAATTCACATTTTAAATATTGTTGCCCAAAAGCAAAGATGTCATTTTGTTCACTGTATTTTTCAAAATTATTTCCATAATTTCAATTAATCCATTTAGTCAGTGAAGTGGGGAAGGAGGCAAGAAGGTTCTGATGTGGAACAAGAGCTATCAAAGGTGAAGTTAACTAGTAAACTGTTGCAATAATTTTCTGGTGAGTGTGACCATGCAGGACTGTTCTTCCTCCCATGGGCAGTCCCAAGGTAGGAGCTGGGACTAAAATCCACACACATTCCTTGCTGGGATACAAACCCCACTGTGTGCTCTTTGCTAATGTAAAGAAAGATATTTGTCCTCCCCAGATCACAGCAGAAATAAACTGATCTATTCTGAAGCCAACCCAGACCCAAAGGCTTCTTTATGTATTTATTCACAAGCTGCTGTTTTATCGCAGGGCATGTGTCAGCCAGCAATTCATTCCTTTCTGTTCCAGGGATTTCATGCTATGGGAAGTGCTGGGGGTTTTTGAATAAGGCAGCAGGGAAAGCCAAATGCTTGGGGCTCTCAGGAGAGGCAGAGGGACATGGCAGGGAGAGGAGCATGCCAGGGGCGATGGAGAGGGAAAAAGAATCTCAGGCTCATGTTGTTTGCATCACTGCTTGGAGTGCCACCTCATCAGCAGGTAATGCAATCCTGGGGATTGCTTCACAGAGCTGCATCACCACCAGGAACTGCTGAGGTCAGTGGGCGTTCAGGTGGAGATGCCCTGAGTCACAGAAGACATCAGCTGATGGAGCAGATCAAGGGGCTAGTTGTGATTTTATTTCTTTTTTTCCCAAGATAATAGACATTAATCTCCTGAACTCCAGCTTGGTGAGATAAAAGTGCTCTTGTACCACACTGCACCCAGCCTGTGAATAGAAACCAGACACACACAAAGTGCTGTCATTTATGACCTTACAATATTTTTTTGGTCACTTTGAGCCCAGCTCTATTAGCAGCTACATATTTCCAGAAGGATTTGAATGCACAGAGTTGCATGAGCAGGTTTTGGTCTCCAGTTTGTGGCAGCTGGAGCTCTTTCCTTGGGAGCCCCCATCAGGGCTGTGTGAGGGCTCTGGCCATCAGTGTCAGCTCTCACATAACCAACCTTGAGATCCTCCAGCATCTAAACCAGGAGAGACTGTGGCTGCACAAGGCTGTGTGTAGGTAGGTGTGTTTGAGAGAGATAATTATTGGGTAAGGCAAGAAAACATTTACCTACTGCTGTAAAGTGTTCTCTGAAGACAAGAAGAATCCCTATCCTTTAGCCTTTTAATTGATTTTAATTATTCAAAGCTCTTTCTCTCCGTGCTCAAATAGCAGTGTGATACAATATTGTTGCAAGTGTCTCGGTGCCTTTTGAGATACTTAAATATGAATAGCTGGGAAGCTGGTGCCTGCTCTCCCTCTCAAGCACACAGCCAAATCTTGCTGTGAAAGGCAGAGCCCACCACACAAGAGCCAGATTATTCTAACAGCACTCTTCATTTCATGGGGATTCATTTAAGTGGATTCCACACAATACTCTAAAAATGTTATGAGAGATGATTCTAATAAGGCAGAAGCTGCTACGGCATTTAAGGGGAATTTAATCTCATTCTCCTACCACATAAAAAGGAGAGAAGTGCTGACATTTCAGCCCACTACTGGCCTGCTTCACAAATATTTCAAACTGTGCTTTTCCATTTTACAGCTGTGTATTCCACTTACACACACATGTAGATTGCATCAAACCCCCTTTTCTCCCCTGTGATACCCTGCTCACCTTCCTGCACTTTGGAAAAGACAGAGAAGGGTCTGGTTACAGACTTCAGAAGCTGAAATGGCTCTGGTGTGAGGAGCTGGGGTGTGCTGAGGCCTGGCAGTGGTGTCACAGGGTGGAGGGACAGCAGTGCCCTCATGCAATCCCAACAGCCAGGAATGTTTGAAGTGTGTGCTGGCACATGGGAGCAGTGCTGCAGCGTGCAGTGGGTCATTGCTGGGATTCACTGCTGCACAGGCAAGGCTGTCCAGTCCATTGTTCTGATTCACTGCTGCACGGGCAAGGCTGTCCAGTCCATTGCTGGGATTCACTGCTGCATGGGCATGGCTGCCCATCCATTGCTGGGATTCACTGCTGCACAGGCAAGGCTGCCCATCCATTGCTGGGATTCACTGCTGCATGGGCATGGCTGTCCAGTCCATTGTTCTGATTCACTGCTGCATGGGCATGGCTGTCCTGTCCATTGCTGGGATTCACTGCTGCATGGGCATGGCTGTCCATCCATTGCTGGGACTCACTGCTGCACAGGCAAGGCTGCCCATCCATTGCTGGGACTCACTGCTGCATGGGCATGGCTGCCCATCCATTGCTGGGATTCACTGCTGCATGGGCAAGGCTGCCCAGTCCATTGTTCTGATTCATTGCTGCATGGGCATGGCTGTCCATCCATTGCTGGGATTCACTGCTGCATGGGCATGGCTGCCCAGTCCACCTCCTCCACAATGGGGGGAACACACTGAGTCCTTGCTGTTGCTCCTCTCAGAGGTTCTGGGTTAGGTTATCCTGTCACAGCCCTCTGTCGGGACCTGCCCCAGTGCTGCAGGGCTCTGGTGTGTCTCATGGGTTTGTGATCCCATGAGCACAGAGGTGGATGGAGGAGAATGAGCAAGCCTTTGGCAGCTAAGGGATGCTGCTGAAATGTTTAGGTGTGCTTACACAGGTTCACTGGAAGAGTTTGCAAAAGAGGGAGGCCCTATTCACCCCAAGCAGCAGTGGAATTAGGCTGGCTGGAAGTGCAGGGCTGCCCAGGTGTGGCTGGGCTGAGCCTTCTCCCTCCCCTAAGGCTGGACAATCCCTCCATGCAGGCTGGCTTTCTATTCCCAGCCCAGCCTTCCACACCATGCTTGGACCTCCTGCCTCACACCCGTGCTCTGAGCCACACAGCCCCAGGGCAAGGCTTGGGGTGCCTGAAGGATCAGAGGGCTCCGCTGGCTTTGCTCTTCCCACTGCCTCTCCCACTCCCTGTTGCACAAGCCAGCCCTCCTCCTTCCTGAGGCATTCTCCTGCCATTCTGCTTCCCGGGAGTTGGCTTCCTGGGGTAGCCTTCATCCCTGTGATTGAGCTGATTTACCCAACCCTGTTCCTGCTCCTCCCTCTGATAATGTTAGCCTATCTATTGCATATGCCAGGTACAAAGTCACAGAGGTAATTATCCTTCCAGCCATCCTCTGGAGTGGCTGTTTTTCCAATGCTGTCTCTGGTTTAGTGGTGGGTTAACGCCTGGATTCGATGACCTTAGAGGGCTTTTCAATCCTAAATGATTCTGTGGTTCTACAGTGGATCTCTAGCTGGTGGTGGGCTCCCTACTCAGACAGAGAGGTTTGTGGGCTGTTGAATACAGGGACCATTTTTCATAGAGCTTTGCACAGTATCCACCAGAAAATACCTTTTTTTTTTTTCATTTGCATCTTTATGGTGCCAGAGAGATCAACCATACAAGCAAAAGCTTTTGTTCTTTGTGTGGTGATGATGCTGTGGGGCGGTATGGGAACACTCTGTGTTTGGCTTGGGGATGCCCCAAATGCCTGTACTGAGTGACAAGGAGCTCAGGGAAGGGGGCAGGACCCCTTAGTTTGCCATTCCTGCTTAATCTGATCCAACAACCAGCTGTAAAATAGTCCCAGTACAAAAGGAAAGGGAAAAGTCCCAGCTAGGAGCCCTAGATTTGAGTCTTGGCTCAGACAACTTTCTTTTCATCCTTATGCAAATCAGACAACTCCTTCTTACTTCATCATGAGGTGGGAGGCAGGGTAAGGCTGACGTAGTCTGCAGAACCTCCCAGGAGTATTAGGAAGGTTAATTAGTTAATGTTTCCAAAGTGTGATTATAGAAGTGCCAAACAAAACTAACAACAAGAGGAAAAAATGACATGACAAAGAAAATAAACAAACATAAAGCCAAATTAAACATAGTTGAGGGAGGTAACTCTATGATATTAAATATGAAATTGTAGAATAAAAATAGAGATGGATGTAACTTACATGAACTACAGAATATTGAGTGCAAAACTTCTTGCTGGCTGCACTGTGTGACCAGACAGACTGATTCTTAAAAGAGAGATCTTAGTTAAGTTTTAGGCTGCTGTGACAGTGATTTATTTTAATGATACGCAATACTTCACTTCACATTTGTGATTTCAAGACCTCTCTAAGTTTATGTAAATTCTAGCTGCTAGGGCACAAGATAAAATCATGGCTCTTACTTACTTTTATAGTGTCACATAAATGTGAAAAATTGAAGAGTTGCTTCAGGCCAGCATGCTACATTTTGACACAGAGAGAATCTCTGTATCCCGCATACCCTGCTCTGATCAGGGAATATCTGTGTGAGCGTGTAGAGAGGAAGAAACAGAAAGTAAAGGACAAAGCAGCTCACATTGTAGGGGATCCAGAAGCAGTGCTCCCTCATTCCCAGGCTATTTCACTATGTGGAACAGCAGGTAAACTGGAGAAAAAAAAACCATAGCAGGCCTTTAAACATATGGAATATTCTCAGTGGGATCCAAACAAGACCAGAATATTTCTCATGAGTCTGTCAGTTGGCAAACTCAGAATCGATCCTCTCTCCATGCAATCCTCAGGCTGGGATGGGGCTAGCTTGGAGTGAAATTGCATGGTGGAAACATGCCTTGCTCTGCGATTTTGCCTGGTTCTGTAATCAAATTTCACAATAATGAAAACTGTAAGTCAAGAAATTGAGGAAATGTCACGAAAAAAGACACCCACAAAATAAATATGCGCTGAATAAATCCATCCCCATTAACTTGGGAGAAACAGGAATAGTGGCTAGCACAGCACGTCTGCCCTCACAGCTGATCACTGAATCATGCTCTGACTTGGAGCACATGGCTGAAATCTTGCTTAGCTTTGGTTTTCTCCTGCAGGAAACGGAGAGAACAAAGGATGTGTGTGCCAGGCTTGCCCTGAGCACTCAGTGCTTGGCTGCCCACAGCTCCTGCAGCCCCCAGGCTCAGTGTGAGGGAGGTGCATTCCCCAGGAGGCTCCTTCAGCACTTCCAAGGCAGCACCACATTCCAGCTGACTGATCCTCAGCCTGGTGACAAGGAATGGCAGCGAGGACACCCCCTGTGTGCACCCTGGGGTGCCTCTGGGCACTGGGAACCTGCTGGCCCCTGGGTGCTGCCACGCTGTGCTGTTCCTGCTGGGGAGCCCCAGGCCAGCCGTGCCCTGCACAGGAGCTGGGGAGGCTCTGCATGGCAGCAGTTTGGTGTTTCTGCTCTCACAGCCATTGCAAGGCATGGCTGGTGGCTTTAAACACACGCTGGCTGTGTGGCACTGTGTGTGTCAGGGTGCACCCTGTGGTCTGCACTGGGATCGGTGCCACTGCAGAGCTGAAACCACTCAGGCTCCTCTGGGTCTTGTCCAAAATCCTTGCAGCTGTGGCTGCAAACTCCAAGGAATGTGTCAGTCACATCAAACTTCACCCGTGCAAACTGGTTGAGGATGCTGGTGCACTTTTCATGCCTGCAAGAGTGGGGATGTGGCAGCCCCTGGGTGAGTCTCTCTGCCTTTCCTCGGGGTCAGGGGACAGGTATCACTGCTCATCTGTGAGAAATGCGTGCTACACAAACTAAAAATTAGTATGACATAAAATGAAAACTCTGGACCCTGATGAGGCCAATCTTTCTGCTACCACAGGGAATCCTTCAGAGAGTCCTGCTCAGATTTATTCCACATGCACTGAAACCTAGTGCCCCACCTCTGTGATGTCCATTGTCCCCCAAAGGGAAATTTTCTCCAGTTGTTTTTTGTTGCCTGGAAGTGACATTTATTCCAACACACATTTAACTCCTTTCATACTGTACTTAAATTAACATGCTTTTCCTCCTCCAATCCATGAACTTCCAGTGCATCAAGCTGAAGGCATTTAGTTCATTCTACATCCCATAAAAGCTGTTCTTAATGTTTGTTTTTCTAACCTGAGCAGTTCCATAGATGCTATTCCAAGGGTCTCTATGTGACAGAAGCCAAAGAAATTGCAGGGCAGGCCTGGTTAAAGTAGATTCTACTGATTTAATTTTGATAAAGAACACATCTGAATTTGGCCCATCTCTTTTCTCTAACACACGTATCTTCTATACCTGGTAGCAACACTCAAAGCACCCTGCAAAGGAGGAGAGAGGAAGGGGAAAGAAAATGTGATTATGAAACATCAGAGTAGATCTGATCATGTCAAATTCCTCAGGAGAAAAAGACAGAGAAAAAAATTACCAGCACGCAGTGCTTGAAGTCAATAAATGGAATTTACCCAATTCAGCAGAGGCATCAGGGAAATCACTCTTGATTTGTCTTTGATAGGTTGACAAAATCTCTGTTAAAGTTGTTTTAATGCGTTTGTAACTAGGCTTCCAAGTACATTGAACCCAGGCCAGATCTCAGCTTAATAGGACCAGCCCTCCACGTCAATCAAATTTGTAGCTGGTGAGAAAAATGAACCTTTTTTTGTGCCCCTTGTTCTCGAGTTGGGCAAAGAGCCCAAAAGTGTCTGAGGTTTTACTTTGCCAAGCTTCTGAAGGAAAATTTACTTACAGGAATGAAAATGCCTGATGGCTGTCTGCAGCACAATGAAACAAGTCAGGCCAAAAATTGCCCCCAGACGTTTCCTTGTGGCATCTGTTGGAGTCAGCAGTGCCATCATGTAGGTGAGCTGAGGGCAGAATTTAGCTTGTTGATAATGGAATTAGGCATTATGAAATGAAGGTGTGCTCTGCTCTCCGTGTCGGCAACATTAATGAATTAATTCGCTGCTTAATTAATATACAAAGCCACAGAGTGCTGTTGGCAAATTAACTGTCAGCAAGGCACGTTGCTCCAAGGGTGGCTGGGTATTTCTTGGTATTTCTTTTTTTTTTCACCCTGCTTGTGTCAGGGGCAGAGATTACGTTAGGCGCTGAGTCATGGAGTTATAATGGGAACTACTGGGACCTGAGCTCCTTGGAAAAAGCTGCTCGTGTCCTCTCCATCTCTGGATGCAGGAGACAGAGGTCAGAACTCCACCCCGAGGTCACAACTCCATCCACCTTCTGACAAAGGTCAGAACTCCATCCAATGTGAGGCACTGCAGAAGAATTTCTGCCTCTTTTTAATCCTGCAGTGACAGGCACCACCCCCTCACCCTCACTTGCTTTGTAGTTGAGAAACAAGATTATTTATATTAAAAAAGGGCTAAATATATTAGAACTCAGTGCCATAGGTGTAAAGAAGAGCTGAAAATCTAGCTGCAATGGTATTATGTGAACCTGCTTCTGACTTTTCTCCAAATCTGAATTTTTAAAAGGGGTCTAGATTCACAGCAAAGCAGAATCCTGACTGCTTGCTGTTTTAACATAGCTGATGTTTCTCATCTCAGTAAAAGTGAAATGCATGCTTGGGCTTTCTTGAAGTGCTTGAACTTCTGAATAGACTGACAATGAGCAGAAAACACCAGAAAATGAGGGAGCTGTGCCATTCCAGTTCACCTCAGGAGTGAGCTAAGGACTCAGCTTCCCCTCTGACCACACTTCTTGTGAGCTCAGTGTACACCACAGCTTCAAGTAAGACCCCAGCTTTTCAGTATATTTCTACAGAAATCACATGCAAAAAGTGAAAACATTGGCCAAAAATGAGCTCTGGTGCACTTGAAAGGCTTTGTGAATCATCTCTGCAAAGAGTTGCACATTCATTAATCAAAGCTGAAACCTGGCAGGGTGCAGTGGGTTGGTTACTCACTGCACCCAGGGGTCTGCACCCAATCCAAGCCTCACTGGGAGCTCTTCTGTGCACTGCTCTAGGCTTTGGGCAGATGATGGATGGACAGCTGGTCCAGGATCTATTTTCCATGCATGATAGAGGTACTATGCATCCTTAGAGCTACTAAGGAGAGGAGATATTTGTTTGCAAGGAATGCTGCATCTCAGAGCAAGGGGAAGACATGAAGAAAAAGTGCACCAAATGTTTTGCAAATCTGATTCTCTATCAGAAAAGTGATTTAACAACTATGTAAATACACAGTTATTCTGTGCAAAAAAATTTAAAATTAAAAGCTCTGTCTTGCTACTTGCACAAGAGGCTCCTTTGCAGTGATGAAGAACATCTGCCAGCATTCAGGGCAGACTGCAGTGTGCATTTGCACTGTGCTCTCTCTCCCAAAAGCATGGAATGGAGGAACTTGCTTTGTTGATTGGGAGAGAGATTTTTACAGGGAAAATTGGGTGGTGGGAGCTCAGGGAGAGCCCTGATCCATTGCCCTCTCTGCCTAAGGTATCTATTAGAGCCATGAGTGATCAATGACAGAGCCTCCCCACCTTTCCAAAGTTATCTCCATGGACTTTCTCCATTCCACATGCAAAAGAAAGATTATTCTCTTTCACAGTAAATCTTCAGATAAAGCAGAGTCTACTGTCCATTAAGAAGGATCCTGTATTTCACAGAGCAGTAAAGCTGAATTTGATTAGAAGCTTAGCAGGAAAAGCAGAGTCACAAACAAGTGGACCTCAAACCAACTGGTATCTTTGTATTGACTTCAGAGAGCTCTGGGGCAGCACCTAAGGTATAAATAAATGAATTTTGATACCTCTTTGGCATTAAAACATGGGATGAGTTACTGACTACAAGCGAAATGAAAGAACTGAAATTAAACTCTACAAACCAAAAATAATTGACAGCTAATGAAGTATTTCCAGCAAATGAAAATACAAATTATAGGAGAGCTATCTAAGCTCTATAACTGCTATAACTGAAATGCCTTTCTGCTCTCATTTCTTGTGTCCCCACTTTGACAGCAGTTATCACTAAAAAGGATGTGCTTCAGGTCACAGCTGCTATCAGCAGGACACTTTTTAGCCATACCTGCTTGACAGACCTCCAAAACAAATCCCAAAAAACAAAAGGGATTTGCTATAGGGTTGGTGATCTGAGTTTTTAAAATGTAATCATAATTGTTTTTCTGTATCAGTGTCTTAGTTATGCAGAACTGTAGCTTTTGCATTTCAAATCACAGCGAAAGTTTATTCCTAGCATGCAAAAATGAAAATAATCTTGGTAATCAGAAGCTTATCAAAAGGCAGATACCGACTGTGCATTTGATTCGTGTGCCCAGACAACAGGCATTGTGTTTTAGAGCTGCACTGCTCTCAGTGTAACATCTGGCTGAACTGAGCTCCTGCACCACATCCCTGCTGCTCCCCTCCTGCCCTGGGCTGGCACCTGTGCACTCCTCTAAGCCTGGAAAAAGGAGGATGGAACCATGTAATTCCAGAGCCAGGGTTAAGAGCCCACCTCAGACAGGATCCAACCTTTTGCGTGAAGTGGTTGGAGCTGTTTCAGCTCAAAGCTTCTCACCAGGGGGAAAGAAGCAGAGAAGAGAGAGATGGTATGGAGTATTTGGGTGGTTGAGAAGTGTAGAAGATGATTCTCCACAAGTGAGGTCTGTTTTGAAAAAGCTCAGTGTAGGCATCTCTAGGATCCCCGTGAAGAAGAGAGAGGAGATGCAGGTGGAAGAAACGGGTAGCAACAAACTAGTTTTAAAATCTTAACAAAGGGTTCCCTATGAAAAGCCAGAAACTTTTATTATTTCATAGTTTCTTAAAAAACAGACAGTTAGGAATCAGGCAAAAAAAAAAAAAATCTGTTCTGGATCACTCAGCCACAAGGCACCATCGATTCCTACCTTCAATGCACACTGGTGTCAAAGCCAGTTTGTCAATCCACCACTATTGACTCACTCACTTTGAGAGACAAATGAAAAATGCCCAGTGAAACCTCCCAATCTTCTGCTTGTCTGGGCTATTAGCAGCCCCAGAGCTAATGATGGGTGAACCTCCTAAGGTCTGAGATGTCAATGGGAGTTAAATGTTTGGATCAAAGACATGGTATGACCCAGATAAACTTAAGGCAGAAAGGTAGATCAAAATATGGGTCAGGGAGTCGTTAGTGTTTCTTTAAAGATGATAGAGGAATGATTTTTAACACTTCCGAGGAGTTTTGTTGATGTTCTTATGTGTGCTCTTTGTTTAAAAAAATAAATACATTTTTCATGCCTTCAAAATTCCAAGCTGCAGAAAATTTCCTCTTGTGATGAGAAGCATTCAAAACAAAAACATGTGGCCTGATTTGTCTTTTATAGAAATCAAAGGCTGTATTCTAAAGAGACTTCCTTTACCACACAAACGTAGCAGATGTTCTTTAAGATTATAGCTGCACAAGCAATCTACAGTTTGAATCTCAGAAGCATTTAAAGTTTTTTTTTAGAGAAAGAGTTTTTGTGTTACACTGTGATAAACTGCAAGTGGGTGTGAAAGAGATTGTTTAAGACAGGTAATTAAGGTGACAGTGTACAGTAAATTTGGCCAGCATTGTTTTCATTCAGGAAAATAAAGTTAAAAATGATCAGACCATCCCAGCCTAGTGTTTCACTGGTGGCTTAATTAAAACACATTTTCAATGCCAAAGGTGAAGAGATTAGATCTACGGCAAAAGCAGCCCAACAAAACAATACAGCCAAAGTGTGCATTTGCATTGTTAATATTGTTGATTACTGTTAGTGGATGTGATGCTGTTTCCATTGTCTGTCCCAGTGAAGCCCTGGTGTGTGCACTGGAGCCCAGGGCTGGGCTGGACACCTGGCTGAAACTGTGGAGATGCACCAAGAGCATTTGTCAGTGTGCTCCAAGTTCCTTGGTCAAGCTTCAAGCAGAAACGTCAGGGCTTAATCCTGCTTTCTTATCCATAATGTTCTTTTCCCTGACTGTGAAATCTCCTGAACAACTGAGTAACCACCTCAGGGGGCTTTGAACCCTGAGAGTTCAAGGGGTCACCAGGAGGGGGACACTGCGCTGACAGTGTTAAAAAATTGGCTCCTGAAGTAGTCTGAAATGGGAAATGAAGACATAAAGCATTTTGTCTGCAGCCTTTTTATTAGATCCAAAGGGTACTGGTCAGGGTATATTCTAGTGAGATTACTGAAAATAGATAGATAGATAGATAGATAGATAGATAGATAGATAGATAGATAGATAGATAGATAAGCAAGTAAATAAAAAAATAAATATGCAAATAAATAAATAACCAGGTAGGAAAGGATGAGGCCTGGAAAGACAGACCATGCAAAGGGGAAGCCCTAAGAGGCTGTGAGTGTTTCAACACCCCAAACACTGTGCAGCAACCAGCTGCATGGGCTGCTGCTGGGTGGTAACACAGCAAATTCAGGCAGGGAGTATGAACCCTGCTGGGCTCACTGTTTCATGTGTCTGGGGCACAGGGACAGTCCTAGCTGTTTGTTTTAACATCACCATCAGCTCCAGCCTGGACAAACAAAAACCTGCTTGGTCACTAGCAGGGGAGGTGGAGAACACCAGGCTTTGAGAGACTTAAAGCCAGAATTAGATATCACAGCTTTGGCTCTCTCAGTAAATGTGAGAGTATTGCTGGCAGGAAAAAACCCACTCTGTCATTCCAGGATGGCTCTCCCATCACAGCAGTCTTTTATTGATTTTTGCGAACCATTAACCCACTCTTTTCAGGAATTCAGTAACAGATGTTGGTGTGGGTTGGTCCTGATGAGGAAGGTGCTGGGCAATGCCTTGCTCAGGGCTCAGTGCAGTGTGAGCCAGCGCTTCCAGCAGTGATCCATCCCACCTCCTGTGGTGGGCTGTGAGCTGGGATCACCTCTGTGTGCCTTGGGAAGCTCTTCCTCATCCCTCTGCAAAGCCACCCTCATTTTTCATCTGACATATCTTTACTTTTGTGAAGAAACTTATAGATGTAGTGTTGCTTTCCTATTTAGGAAGAGTTAATCACAACCTATTTACTGGTCAAGAGGAATGCAATAAGGAGAAGAGGGAGGAGTGCACAAGGGAAGGCAAATGTGGCCTTTAAACCTGTTTTTTTGGTGACAAGCCACTCATGTTGTCTGGCGGAAGTGCAACTTTTGTGTTTTGCTTCCCTCAGTGTTGGGCAATCCATCCTGAACACACTGCAAACATGTTCTTGGCTGGGTTTGCACTCTCACTGCTTTTCTGATCCTTGTGGTTATGTATTAATGGTATCTTTGCGCAGATGAGTCATTGTTTGTTTGTTTGTTTGTTTGTTTGTTTGTTTTTGGGCAGGATAACAGCAGATTAATCTGCAAATCAGGGGCAGGTTTCCCTGTGCAGGGAGGAAGGGAGAAGTGGAGGGCAGGGGCAGGGAAGCAAAGGACATTGTCACTTCCCCATTAGTGCCAGCACTTCTGACATTTGCTCTGGGAGCAGCTGTGTGACTGCCCTCTGTCCTCTCCTCAGCAGCAGAGTTTTAACCCAGCTCTAAAAATATAGGGAACACATTTTGTCAAAATGAGGAAACTTCTCGTGTTGGAAGCATATGTGAAAACACAAGATGGTTTTCTGCACCAAAAAAAGCACTGGTAGCACAACTTTTCTGTGTGTGTTGATGCTCTGGGAGGGTGTGCTTCAAAAAAGAAAGATTTGGGTTCATTAAACTTTTTAAAAAATTTTTCCCCCAGCAAGGATGGAAGTTTTGTCACTTCTGAAATGATCACGTTTATGAAACTTCCAAGTGGTGGGAGATACCACTCAGGAGAAATTGTTCATTTTCCTAATGATTACTCCAGAATACAAGATGCACCACTTTGGGAGTGTCAAGAGCAGGGCTAATATTTATGAGCTCCAGAATTCTAATTGCAATGCATCACCACCAGTACATGATCTACTATTAGATTTTTTGTCTCTGAAGATTGGAGAGGACCACCATTATGATTTATTTCCAGCTACTGGATAACATTGTCCCAAATTCTGCCTTCGTTTACACCAATTAGAATAATTTCACCTCCCAGACTTGTTGGGTTGTCTTCTATAGCTGTCGTGTGGACACATCCATATTTTCCACGGGTTGCAGGACAGGTTACACCACAGACCACCACATTACCAATTCTTGATAATGAATTTATCAAGACTGGGCCAAGATGATGAGGTTTCTTGTCTGCCTTTGAGCCAATGACAGCTGCTCCTGGTTCCAGGACTTGGTTTTCTCTCTGTTTTCATTCACTTATACGAGGCTATAAGCTGTGACCCTGAATTACAAGAAAATACCTAAAAATGAGCCATGGCCCCATCCAAATGCTCTCAGACACCTTCCCAGTGGCTCATTGTTCACACGCTGTTGGATGTGGGAGGAAGGTTTGTCACGACGCTGGCGGAGCTGAACTGTCTGGAGCTGACACTCACTAAAAGACATCTCCATTAACTCAGGCCAGCAAGAGTCCCTGCCCTATTTAATTCAGGCTTCCTCACTCTTTAAATGAGATATTTACTGGAAGACTGTACAGCACTGCTTGCAGGATGCTGAGTGCAGAGAAACAGGGGAAGAGAGAAAATGGAAATGTGAAAGGAGACAGAAAGACTCTTGGTGGTGGTGATAGGGGGTGGTTAAGAGTAAAAAAGCAAAATCCTTTGTATCATCTGTGCTTTCCTTGCAAATCTCTGCAGACACGATATCAGAGTGTGTCCAAAATAAATAGAAATTATCTAGTCGAGTAAATCCTGAGAAAAAGTAGGATTTAGAAAGTTAATATTGTGCATGTTAAAGATCTGACCTATTGCTTTTCCCCTGGTGAGCAAAAAAAGCCTCAGGATGCTGATGATGAGGCTGAGAAATAGAGTTATAATTTCAGTGAGAGTGGAAACAATTTTGACCCTGGTGGATTCTTTAAAATAAATCTCAGTGGTACCAGAACAGACCAGTAAGGATTGCTGGAGATGGATAATAGATTTCCTTGGTTTTTTTCAGATTTGTGCCCCATTCTTTCACTCCAAGAACCAGCCCTAAGCATGAGCAAGCAGAGCCAGGGCATTTCCCTCCTAAATTTAAATATCTTATTGAGGTACTTAAGGTTCTGCTGGTTTTTCCAGCCCCCTATTTTAGTCAGGAGAGAGAGCAGCCTTGGGAAATGCAACCCACTTGGGAAAGTTTCTTTTTCTTCACTGACCAGAGAAAGGATCCAGACTGCTGACATCACTAAACCAGGTATAATGAGTCTGGATAAAAAAATGAGCAACAACAGCCCAAAACCTGGAACTTTTTGCTAGGAAAATATTTTAAAAGTGTGTGAAAATTCATTACAAATTCTGCTTGTATTCTCAACTACTTCTATTAGTTTCCCAGGAATACTGTAGCAAATTATTTTAATGAGGGGGAAGTCATGGGAACATCTGGGGTTTTTATTGAAAGCAGGAGAATTCTATATGGCTTGAAAGAAAGACTGAATAATTTTCTAGGAGATAAAGCTTTGTCAAATGTACTCATACATCAAAGTATGGAGGGAAAGAACTGCCTGAAACCTCTGGTTTGTGCTGCTCAAGGACATGCAATGAGTGAACTATTATCTCTTCTGGATTGAAAGTCTATTAACTGAAATCAAATTCTGAATTCTCACCTTCAAATATAACAATTCGGAAATCTAAAACTCTTCTAATCAATGGACCAAAAAAATTAATCATGATATCATCAACATGGTCTTGTCAAAATAACATAGATTACAAATAATTGTTATGAAGTGGTGAAGAAATTTCTTTTTTCACAAAGCATCTGCATGCAGCAAGAGATTTGAATGGCATCATAATCTGAGGACAATTTATGAAACAGATAAAGCAGTAAAATTCATTGATCACTTTCTGCACTTTGCATTGTCAGAGGCTGGCAAGAAACTCCTAAAGCTCCTGCTCACAGCTCTGAACAGGGGGCAGCAATGGTTTTTCACCACTCCTGACTGGAGAGGGTTAACAGGAACCTTGCAGCCGATGGCAGCCTGACCTTTCCTGAGGGACCGATTGCTTTGGAAAGAGGAGGATGGCAAAACCTTGCACCATGGCTCTCCTGGGGCCGTGCTTGGGTCAGCCTTGAGCAAGGGAAGGGCAGCAGCTCTGTCCTGGCCGTGCAGTCATCCCTGCTGAGCACCAGTGACCCTGGGACAGCAAACCCCAAAGAGGAATCACTGCCCAGAAAACTCCTGTGCACCCCCTGTGCCAGCAGCCCAGCACTGTGTTCCACGTGGGGAAGGGCTTTTGAGGGGCAGCAAGTCAGTGGCAGGTTTCTGTTTGAGCATTCTTGCTGAGGACACTGTATTGCACAAGCCTACACGTTGCTCCTCAATTAATTTTCCATTTACATCCCCCTGTACCTGACACATTCTGTTTGCACTGGGAATTAATATTTGCAAGGCTAATGGAACCATCTTGGGCATCAAGGAAGAGGAAAAAAGGGGAAAAAAGGGGGGAGAGAGACCCCAGGGGAGGTAGGAAAGAGATTGAGAGTCTGTAGTCCTTGAAGGAGTTCTTGCATTCTCAGTGAAAGCAAGTGTTGTGTTCAGCAGCCATTTCAATTAATTTATGTTGGGCTGGTGACTATACATGGCTTATCTATAGAATTAGATGATCCCTTCAGAGTTACTTAAAAAGAATAAAACACTCAGGCAAATTAAAAAAAATATATCATATTTTACTAAAATCCCATTAAACCGTCACACCCTCTTCTTGCTGCAATTCCTCTGGCACTGTTTCTTTGGCAGAGAATTTGAGTCTGATACTGCAACAAGAGACATTAGTTTTCTGCTGAGGACCCTGGCTCTATTATGCTCAGCTTTTGCACCATTCACATCCAACTGATACTTATCCAGATTGTGACTGGGAGCCTAATTTTGCACATGCATCAACTTTTACTGTGCGTGATAGTGGCTAAATTTGGTCCCTGCCATGTGCAGCATTTGCCTCAAATCAGTGTGATTTTCCAAAGGAAATTGTTTGCCCAGGTGCTAAGTTAAAGGTGTTTTGGTTCTACCTCACCAGGTAAATAAAATGCACCCAGGAGTAAGCAGCAAGGCCAGCAGATGGACAGCATACATACAAATAAACTCATTTATCCTCTCCAAAAGTGAGAGTTTCATATGCACTGCTCCTTGGCCCAGGCTGTGATCACAATCCATTCAAGGAAAAAAGGAGCTGGAATGGGCCAAATTCACGCCAGAGAACAGCTTAGCAGTTGACTGTATAAACAGTTTTGTTCTAGTCCTGGGAATGTTTCCAGGCACATTTGAATTTACTAATTTAAATGTAGCCTTGAAGTCCCAATGCTTGCAATACCACTCCAGCATTTCCCTTGTGAGCACAGGGAGGGGTCACGTGGACGAGATCATAACCACATCGCTTTAATAAAACAGACAGTAGAAAGCAGGCAATTATAGAAAGCAAAACTTACTTAACAGGATGGGAACTGGAACCCTTTTACAGAATTGGTCTGAATTTTCTGCATAGCAATGCAGTGTCTTCTTACTGGAGGGGTTACAGTCTCTTCCAGCTAGGAGTGGTAGTGAAAAGCACACATTCACCTCTGAAGTGTTTCCTGAAATCATGTTGTTAGACTTTATTTTAATAAGCAACATTCCTAGATGCATGACGAGTAATAAAAAAACATTATTAATATCAGGAAGTAATTCAGAATAAAATGAGCCCTCTGGAGCAATATATATTTGTAGGGTGGAGGCAAATGTTTAATCAACTCCAAGAGAGAAGGGTGAAAAGGAAGAAGAATCTTAATGTGAGAGAAATCAAGCAAGCCTGGAATTTGACTTAGGACCTGATTTTCATGTTTCCCTCAGTTTCAGCTTCTAATTTCCTAATTTTTCATACATTTCTGATGCAGCAAATATTTGCATTTTCTGTGTCAGTCTGAAGAGTCCAGCTGAAAATGCCAGCATTGGACATTTTGCTGTAGCTTTTCACAGGCATCTTCCATTTTTGCAGACAAGTCTAGATGCAAATATTTGTAGTCTGTAGAAGTAGTTTGGCAACCTAATTTATAAGCATTAATGGATAATTGTTAGTAATTAAATGTTTGATTATCCAACTGGGCCCACAGATCAGGTTGCTCGATTTCCATCTGCTAATAGCTGTGTGCATGGGGGATCCCAGGACTGGAAATGGGAGTGAAGGCTGGGGATTGAAAGATGCAAAACTGAAAGTGCAAACATGAAGATCAGTCTGTTGATGAACTAGAAAATAGGAAGCTTTATCTCTCTATTCTCATTGTACTTCTCTGCATTCAGGACTGAAGTGTAAATGTTTGTAAGTTTAAATCTAATCCAGTGTATTAGAGATCTATGAGTTAGATTGGTGTGTAATTGGAATTCCCTCTCTGCTTTTGTAGGCTGCAGACAGGCTCAGGTCAGTTCTGCTCATTTGTTCTACATAACCTTCCCACATCTAAATTTGCAGATCATGAAAAGTAGACCCCTGTCTGTATCTCTCTCTGTTCCTCTGGTAGATGAATCTCTGCATCCATGGAGATTGGTAGAGATGGTCTGGAAATCACGGAGGGTGCAAACCCTTTCCTGATGGTCAAGAAGGAGTGCCCGGCTTTCTGTCCAATGACTGAATCTGAAATAATCCTTAACTGATGATGGAACATCATTTCTTTCTTCCACAAAGGCCAAAATTAGAATGACATGTACAAAGACCTGATGGAGCTGGCAGGGATAAAAGATTTCTTGTTGCTGATTCTCTTGTTGCCCTCAGCCCATAGATTACCCTTGCCCAAGCTGGGAGACCTGTACAGCAGATAAAGAACCAAGAATTAAGTCAGGTTTGAATGGATTTAAAGCAGCTTTCTGTTTGTCTACAGACATGGACATTATACAATTATTGCCTGACCAAGAATTTGGCCTTTCTCAAGGGTTTAAGCAACAGTCCTGCATAGCCATGGATTCAGAATATACAAATTTTAAAAAGTTGTCTCACTTTGTGTGTATTTGCTGTGTGCCTCAGCTGAGTTCCCCTCCCTGACAGCTGTCCAGCTGAAATATAGAACCAGGGATATGAATAGCACACTCTACTAGTGGGCAGCACCAATTAATATTTGCATGTAAGTGCCCTGATTGCAGTGAGATCCCACACAAAACAGATGAGTCCCTGCAGAGGCAGCAGCTCTCTAATATCACCATCCTGAGAGGGGGTTCTTTTCAGATGCTGGGAAGATTCTCAGAGTCTGAAGGGAAAGCAAGATTCCCATCCCTGGCAGCATGGGAGCAGCACAACCACTCTACATCAATAAGTAATCTGATCATGAGAAGCAAAGGTTAATGACTAATCTGTTTACCTGAGCTTCATTAATCAAAGATTTACTAGAAGTCAGAATCTTACTGCTGCTCAGGCACAGACAGCTTTGCTTCCAGGTTGAAAAAGGCAACTATGCAAACGGCACGGAGCATGTAATTCAACAGAGAGCAATTTTCCCAGTGTGTGGATGACAAAGGAAAGCATCAAAGAGAAAAGGCTCTAATCAGAAGGGATTATATCTGGGCTGTGTGGAGCAGAGGGAAAGCCTCGGTCTGCAGTGATGTGAAGAAGAGTTCGACTATGCCTAGCAGCAATATCATCAACCTTCTGAAACGATTACGGAGTATTTTGATGTCATGAAATATTATCCTGTTCTCCATGACAACTGACACTGCAATAATAGCACCTGTAAAGATTTCAAAGTTGCCAGAAGACTTCCTAAAACATTGGGCTAAACATCCAGCATGGGGATCTGGGAAAAACGGTTTAGATCACAGGGACAGAACCACGGGAGAATTGCCCTTTCTAAGGAGCTGGTGTGAGGCCTGCTGTAAAATCCATCTAATCTGAGATCTTTATGTCTGTTGTGATAGTTAATGTCCACATTATGGTTCTAATTGCCCTCAGGTTAAAGGCACTAAAGGAAAAATGAACAGCAGCTTAGGCTCTTGCTGCTGACCATTCTTTGTGCAACTTTAATCCAATAGTTTTTTTTCTCCTCAGAACTACCAGAGGGACAGTCCAGTTTTCCTAGGGAAAAACCTGGAGGCGGAGAACTTTCTGATGGGCCCAATTCTCCAACTCAATGAGTTGTGATGACAGTCACCAGTACCATGTATTGACATCACCTGTTTCAGCTTCAGGGGCTGAAAATGTGGACCTGAACAGAGCAAACCAGAATAATTAAAAAAAATTCCTATGCAAAATTAATTCTTTGAATTCAAGTGGCAGTAAAGCCTTTTTACATTGGACTGTCACTCTGCCCTGATGTGAAATCAATTATATGTACACCTAGACATGGGTAAAAAAAAAAAGGGAAAAATAAATTCTGAACTAGAGAGCCCAAGGCCCTGTGGAGGCCTGAGGTCCCTTATCTCGATCTTTTGTCAGATCTCATGATTCCACTGTTGTTTGCAGCAGGTAGAGAACTGCATCAGGCAGGGGGAGAGTTAATTCAGTGATTTGTCAGCCTCAGGCTGTGGAGTTACTGTTCCAGTCATGGCAGAGGCCACATTCCAGTGCCACACTGGGACCTCGTGTGTGACACGGGACTGTCGTGATGCAAAAACACAGAGGGGCTGTGGGGAGTGAAAATGGAGAGAGGAACCAAAGACCAAACCTTCCCAAGGTGTAACTCAAAGCCATCTACTCACTGGAATAGATTTTTTAATGCCATGTGTCGAGAACTAATTAATTCAGGACTGGATTATGGCTTCCTTTTCATTACCTTGCTTCCTCCATGGAAATACAAAGCTGAGAAAGTCCTTTGGTCTGTGCCTGCCTCACCCAGATGTGTGGAAGCTCAGGCACAGACGTGCTGGGAGATGTCCCAACCTCAGCTGGACCTGCAGTGGCAGATCAGTGTGGAAAGAGGAAGTGTATATATGCTACATTTAACAATTTTAAAAGTATCTAAAACATTTCCTAAGGTTCTGAACTTCCTCTTCTGCACCACACAGCAGCCCACAGAGCCGTGAAGGGTTGCTCTTATCAAGTGCAGCACCTCATTCTCTGAAGTGATTTTCAACCACCAGCTCAGATGCCTGTTATCACACAAACCCAAGGGAAAATGTTGGTTTGCACAGGAGGACGTGGCTGGGTGCTCTGGCTGCTTTATCTGTGCACCAGGCATGGATGGCATTATCAGCGTGTGGCAAACCTGGCACTGCTGTTTGGCATCCCTCAGCTTCAGCAGGAGTGATGTGACCTGACAAGGAAGATTCTGATGTTAATAAAACATATTTTGGCTATAGGCAATGCTGCTCGTTCCCTGGAGAGGGTTATCAGTTTCATGAGAAGCTGCTTTTTTGCCCGCACGGAAGAGAAGCTACAGAACTGCACAGGCTGGGAAACCCCTGTAAAGTGGGAAAAGATCTCTGTGTAACCACAGATACACCTTTACTACAGAACTGATTTTTAAAGACATAACTTCTCACTTTAACACTGGAACCTTTTGCATAATTTTAATGCTCTTCCTCTCTCTCCTTATATATTTAATTTATAGTCCAGAAAACGCAGGCAACTACTTCTCTCACAAGTAGACCAATAAAAGTAGGGGAATATAATTAGATGAGCAATTGGAATTCATTTTGGAATGATTGAATTGAAATGAGTATGACCAACGCTTAGGTTATTTTACTGGGGAATGTGTCCTTTAGGCTGCTAATGGAGTACAACCAAATAAAGAAATCACATATTTCTTAGTAGGAAAAAAAAAAGGATGGTAGGGTCTCCTGTGCAAGAATCAGGGCTCTTTTTCATGAAGATAGAATTGGAACAGCAGAGGGCATAGACTTAGAGAAATCTTCGGAGGTGGCTGGCTGAGATTCTGTTGTATTGATCATTTAACACAACTCTGCCTTAATTGCATGGTTAATGACATGCTATAGAATGGCATTCTTCACAGAATTTTCTTATTTCTTTGTGATTCAAATGCATATATATAAATATATATGTATATCTACCTTCTTCCTCAGAGACAGCTACACTCTCTCTGGCAATGGGAATTAATGAAAGATGCACAATCCTTGAAATCAATGTACTTACATTGATTTATACTGGTGTAGGAACTGACCTTTGAGTTCAAAACAAATCTAATGATGTTAGAGGAAAAAACCACCCTAATAAATATACATAAGACAAAATTATCAGAAGTGCCTAAGCGAATTATCGTAAGATCAGGTTTCACATTACTTTTCTATACTATAAAATTTTGAAAAGAAATCTCTGTTCTCCATCAGGGGAGAAACACCAGAGGGGACAAAAACCCCAACAGCTGGGGCAACTGTGTGAGGAAGAAATAAGAAAATCCTGCAGCCTGTGACCAGAGCAGCCTGTCTGTATTCCCATGTGTCCTAGGTTGACTATATGATGCTTTTATCCCAAATCATCTTGTTCTGTTTATGCTGAATAATAAGTTTTGCCCCTTTAAGCCTTGTTCCAGAGAGTGAAGGGGGGAGAGAAGAAGCTGCAGTTTGTTTTCAGACACTGCACTCATTCCTCCACATCCCTGCTCCTGGACTGTGCTCTCTGCGGACAGACAGACAGCGGGACAGAGCTCTCCTTTGCTTTAGTTAGTTTAGCTAGCTGAGGCAAAGAAGTTCCCTGGACTGTGTTTTTTTTTAAATCTTTTTTCTTTGGACCTGTTTAAACCTGCTTTGGACTGAACACCCAGAAGAACACCAGCAGCTCCACCTGAGGCCCACCGGGCCGAGCCTGGCCTGCGACAATTCCAGCATTGAGGGACTGACCAGAGACTGAGCGAGCTGAGCTGCAACCGGGGAGGGACTTTTTCAGTTTGTCATCTCTTTAGGAGCAGCAACGCGTTTTATTGTTTAATATTGTATAGGGTTTATTGTTCAATAAACAGTTTTTTCCCCACTTTTCTCCAAGGAGGTATTTTCTCCCGGACAGGTTGCGGGGAGGCGCCGATTGAATCTGCTTTCTTAGAGGAGCCCTTTGGGGGTGTGGGAGTGTTGGGGGGTAGCACGGTGGGGACAGACAGAGACGAGAGATCTCTGCAGCCAGGGCTGGAACTTGGGGTTTATTGCAAAGGGCCTGGGTGCAGGGCCCTGCTGGGAGCTGCCAGACACAGCTCAGAGCAGGCTGAGAGAGGAGAGGGGGAGAGAGGATGAGAGGGTAAAAGAGTAAGAGAGTAAGAGAGCAAGAGCGTAAGAGGAGTAAAAAGGGTAAGAGGGTGAAGTTCTCGTTACAATACAATAAATCTTCTTCTGTGTTGAATATTCTAATTCTCACTAACCAATCTAGTGCCATATACAAATCCTATAGCATTTACATACAGCCTATAAGAATCATTACATTACCATACTGTGTTACATTTTAAACCCTAAAAACTCCTCTTTGGGCCCCTTCTGCCAAGCTGCAGGGTCTGCTCTGACCCTTGGGCCTGTCTGCAGGCAGAGGGTGTTGTTCCATCAAAAGGGGATCACCTTCAGCTGGCCACGCCATTGTTTTCCAGCTGTTCAGTAACTCAGGTATCTCAAAGCTTGCTTGCATTTCAATCTCACTTATAGTTTCTATATTCTCAAAATCTTTTGCCAGACAATCATACTTATAAGGCTTTTCTGTTTCATCTTCCCCAACAGGGGGTTCTCTCCCAAATTTGCCCTGAGCCAGGACACCGTGCCACTGCCTGGAGTTATTGCACGGAATGCCAGCTCTGCTCTGGCAGGGGCAGGAGCAGCAGCCCGCTGGGGAAGGTGCTCAGGTTGGGATGGAGGAGCAGCAGGTGCCCTGGAGCTGATTGTCCGCTGCATTCAGGGCACTCCTGGCGGCTCTCCAGCCTCATAGGGAATTCGGAGCAGCAGAGCAGCGTCTCGTTCCGTGTTGTTCCTTGCCTGGATGCAATCAGTGGTATTATACCTGAAAAGTGACTGGTGAGCATCTGCTAAAGAAACGGGGAAATGATACTCCCGTGGTGTTTTCTTAAAGTCTCTGCTGAGGATTTTTTTTTTTAAAGTGCTTTTTTCCATTGTTGCTTACAATGAACTTCCTTTCTTTAAAAGTGCCCAGGAATAGGACTTGCTACCAGTTTTTGTAGCTATTGAGGGCCTGGCTGTGGATGTTCACTCTCCCACCATTACCCATGTATTTACATCACTCTAGTGTGTGTAATTCTCATCCCAAAAATGAGAATTACATACAATCAAATCTACTTCACTGTTATGAAGTTTTCACTTTTTTAAACATATATATACACACACATACATATATATACATATACATACATACATATATATATTTTTAAAGGACTTCCTATATATATACATATATACACATATACATAAATACATATATATTAAAAGGACTTCCTATATATAAATATATATATTAAAAATATAAATATATATAAGAAGTCCTTTATATCTATCTATATAAATCTATCTATCTATCTATCTATCTATCTATCTATCTATCTATATCTATATCTATATCTATATCTATCATCTATATCTCTATCTCTATCTATATCATCTATATCTATATCTATATCTATATCTATATCTATATCTATATCTATATCTATATCTATATCTATATATAAAAAGGACTTCCAATAGCTCCTCCATTCCATGATATTAAGGGAATCAGCCAAGGAATCAGCCGAGGATGCACTGATAAATGCAATTACTGCTAGATTGATGTTTTTAAATGTTCTGTTGTTGACAAAAAGCCCTCAGAAACCTGAAATGTTAATCTGTTTTTCTTTTGCAAATTGAGTACTGCCTGCTGTGTACATCCTTTTATTACTGTAGGGCTGCTCATAAGCTCCAGGCTGTTGGCATTTATTTATTAAAAATGAAAAAGTATCAAGAAACAGCACTGAAATATTTTTTTTCACTTGGTTTCCACAACAAAAAAATATCAGCAGACACAAGGAAAAAAAAAAAGAAATTTTGGCCAAAAGAGTGTTGACAGATAAGAACAGAAGGAGCAGTGTGGTACCCCCAGGGATGCAGAGCCAAGGAAACAAAGCTGACTTTCACAAGTAGTTGTCTAGACAATCAAGAGGCTTTTTACAAATTGATGCTTAACTTTAATAAAGAGGCCAAACTGCTTGAGTCTGCATGAAGCAGCAAGAAATCAAAAGCAAAATTCCACGGAGTGGTGCAAGAGCAGTATAATATAATTGCAGGGGTTTCAGAACAAAATTTTTATGAAAATGGGCAGCCTTCTGAGCCAAAAGACACCTTCTGGTGTCATTTATCAACAGCTGCTTCAGAAACCTGAGGTATGCTACAGTGATCACTCATAGGCAGCTCTGCTGTCATTAATGACCACATTTTTTCCACTTGTTCATTTTGCTCCCTTGAAAACAAGAAGCTGCTCCAGAATTTGTTTTCTAATACTAAAGAACAGGAAACTGTATGGGTGCTTTAAAATTAATATCTATGATTCTTTTTGTAAATATATCTGAGCAGCATCTAGAGTAGGAGTTTCCCCCAGACAGCTCCACCACAGACTTGGAGTGAGGAAATATCTCTGAGGGAAAAGCGAACTGAAATTAAAGATGCAACCACCACTACACCCCAAGAACTTCAGTTCTTTAAAAACAAAAGGAGGAGTAGATCAGCACCAGGCATTTACTCATGCTGAGATTTAGGAGTGTTTCTCCTAAATTCTCCTTCTGAATTCAGCTTCTTTTCCTCTTCTTCTTTCTCTGAATTCTGCTTTTTTTCCTCTTTTTTGGGAAAGCAGTCATTTTCTTGAGAGACTGTGTTTGACTAGTGTGCTTCTTGAATTTCCTTTATTATAGTAGTCCTTTATATAGAAAAAAATCTTTTTATTTGTTTGCCAAAGGAAGCAGAAAATATTGTCTGCATCATCTGGGTAACTGAGCTCCAGTTTTCCAATTCCACCTGCATTTCACAGAAAGAAACGACCCAAATATGACACAGGATTTGAATGCTGTCTAATGGAATATGCAGCATATAACAAGAGGAAAGATTGCACTTGGTTAGTATTTCTATGGTTTTTAACACTCTTGGAAAGGACATGCAATTACTGTGCTTTTTCTTCGAGTCCACAGAGCAGGTTTTTTTTTTTTTTTAGTAATAAAGTCAATGCTGAAATCCTAACACAGCCAAGGTTTCAATATAACTTACAAGAAGTGCCCTGGGAGATCCATATTTTTACAGTTCCTTCAAACAAATCACAGACAAGACAAATATGAAGAAGAGCTCCAAAGCACATCCCCATATCCACAAAATTCCACCTGGGCAGGAGCAGACATGGGCATGGTTTCAGGGGAGTGTACTTCATGCCTTGTGCACTTTGGGGGCATGTGTTCCATTTTATTTATTTACTTCAGCAACTCCTCTGAGCCCCTGAGGTTTTGAAATCTAAGGCCAAGGTCAGCAGCTACAATGGGAGCTGTTGTGGTCTTTGTAGGCAGGAGGTGGAAGGAGTGAATTGAACTCCCTGCTGACACTTTTGTAGCATCTGGGAACAGCCAAGCCAACCAGGCTGCCAACCTTGGGATGTAGGTTGGGAACCAACCAGGAGAACTCTCCCAAAAATGGAGGCGCAGAAGGCTCCTAAAAGCAGATGATTTTACTCTATTTTATTTTTCTTTCTCTCACTGTAAACTTTGGGTGCAAAGTTTGCTGCCAGCAATAAACCTCTCCCAGCTCTGCTGGACTGACAGCCTGTGACTATGAACTCTGAGGCTTTGATTCTGCTGCAAAGAGAACAACACTGAAATGGGCACACAACATGTTCAAGTACCAGAGGAACTGTGATTTCTGGCTTGAATAAGTCTCCTAATAATTAGAATATTTGTCCTAGTCTGATTGTTGCTGTTCCAAATTACTCTTTTCCCTCATTCTCCCCATGGTTTCATAACTTGGCAAGTACTATTTGCTGATCAGCCTTTGTCTCTTTCTAAAAAGGAAGGCCAGGGACTTTCTGTCATCTTTTAGGTCAGCTGGCTTCCTCACTATAAGCGCAGCCTCAAAGAATGGGATAAAATTTGCACATTCAGCCCCATGAGTGCACTTCCACAGAGCTGGCTGTCTTCAGGAACAAAGACAAAACCTGTGTCCAACTTTATGCACAACCAGGCCTCTGGTTCCCAAATGTTGCCCAGTAGCTGACAACCTCTGGCAAGCAAAATATACCATTTTTACACTGTGCTGAACACTTAAAAAATGGTAATAAATAGATGGTAGCTTAGAGGTGTGATTTATTTGTTTTATGAATCACAGAAGAGTCCATAGCTCATGAAAGATTAAGGCTGAAGGAAGTTGTATGGCTCTTGCATTACAAGTAGAGATTAATGTCTTATTTCATGAAGCCTCATTATTAACTGGTCTGCATTACAGTAGTTTAATGCGAGTGACAGAAAGAATTGACTTTTAACATTTTTTAAAATATTCTGCCATTTGATTGGTCTTTGCCAGGGAGATTTCTTCCAGACCTGAGAGATTTTGAAGGGAATAAATCCCATCTCAGCATGGGCTTCCTTACACACACCTGCACCCCATGTGATTATTATGAAGACCCACAAGATCAGCAGGATAATGCAGATGGTTTTTACCCTGCATAAAGAGTGTTTCAAGGCTTTTGGGACTTTTAGTCGTGCTGAGTCACCCTGAGAGGACTCTCTCTCTAGAATATCTCAATTTACAGCTCATCTGCCATGACAAAAGTGGCTTCTGTTTCAAATGCACTGCAAAAGGCTGGAATAGCTCTCCCCATCCACTGTGACTGCTCCTGCTTCTATCAGACCAGAGAAGTGATGTTTTATGGTTTTCAGGGCTGTTCCCTTTACAAGGACATATTTAGTTAAATATCATCTTACATGGGAATCATATTTATTTTTGAGCCACGGATAATATCTGCAAGTGACTTTATCTTTCATTGTAGTGTGTCATATCACAACACTACAGTATTGAATACAAGTAATTTACTCAAATCTATTAAAACACTCCCATTTTAGAAATCCATTACAACTTTCCTTGTTGTTATTACCATATCCAAGAATGCCAGTGTGGCAGGAGAATTAACTTGATGAACAGTCCTGCGAAATGTGCCGCTACAAGCTGTTTCTAAAACATCTTCCAAGGCATCATCTCCATCAGCTCATGATTCTCTTTGGTTTTCTCTCTTTTCTAGAACTATTTGCTGGCCCTTAGTTGTGGTAAGCGATTATTTGTGCTTTCAAGCAAACTCCATGAAAAACATTTTTCAAGTGGAGATCAAAGAGCGAAGGCAACCATAAAAGCAGTCTTATAAAAACGATGTATTAAAAAATCTAAGCACCATCCATATGCCAATTACATCCAAACTTCATGGTCCTTTCTCTATGAGGCTTCTTAAAGGTGATAGAAATGTCAGATGAAACAAAAAAAGGCGCGTTATGGAGAGGGAAATTATGGAGATGAGAGGTGGCTCTCAGGAGCCATCCAGTGAGGAGGTCTGGCTGGGAAGGGCAGCTCCAGAGAGCAATGCTTGCAGCACAAATTGTGGTCCCCAATTACTGCAGTCTGAGGCTGTAATAATTTCTAACAGTTGCAGGTGTCATTAGAAAAGAATTTTCACAAGCCAAGGGGTTAAAATGATGCCCTAAACCTACAAAAACATGCAAACTCCCCAGTCCCTAGGAAGGATTTACTCTTAAGAGCTAAGGGCTGATTGGACACTCTGAGATCACACAGCTGTAAAATTCAAATCTAAAATGAACTTATGTCCTGTTCTGCTGTGATTTCCCTTCACACCCCTGCACCAGGATGTTCCTTGTTTTCACCTCTGCCAGGGGTGGGATGGCAAGGCACAAAGATTTCCTCATAGGGCATCGTGTTACTGAGCACTGGAGACCCCAAACACTCTGGTATTCGGAGCCCATGACATCAGTGCTCAGTGGACATAAGCAAACAGCATAAAGGCTCCAAGAAGTGCAATTATTTGAGATAATTAAACTTCCTGCACTTGCTGACTAAAGTCGGCCCAGATTGTGCTGCCGTCTCCATGCAACCATAGCAACTTCTTCCTTCCATTGTGCCCCAGATTAATGGGAACACCTGGAATCAAAAACCTGAGGCTGGCAGGAAGGTGCATAAAACTTTATTGATCCTTGGTGGGTGGCAGGGATCCAGTCACACAGCAGTGATTCACTTTCCAAAGCCCTGCCTCAGCAAGGAGCCCTGGTGGGCTCTCCAGAGACCCCTCTCTTCTCTGACTGCTTCAAAGTCCCAATCAGGAATATTTTAAGGAGATGATTACAGGAATCACACATTCTTTCAAGGGATATAAGCCTTTTTCACTCAGATTTTAGTATATTAATATTTTTAAGGATGGTTCACAACTAAATATGGTATTGCCTTTCTTATTGTTTCTGCTGGGTTCATTTCAACACTTTAAAACCCCTACATGCCAACAGGTTCAATGGCAGCAGCCTGTGGGCAATTAAGGTTAAATTTTAGTCTTGGTCATATGTGACTGCTCCTGTAAATGTGGTGAAACACAGTTGGAGCACATATTCCCCAGACAGCAAGTAGGCAATGCTTTAAGGCAGCCATGGAAAGATAAATGGATGCAGAGAGGCTCTGGAATTTTGCTTGAAATAATTTTTGCTTTGCTTTTAATGATCAAAACCATTCCTCCCACTGAACCACATAAAAAAATCGCATTTGTGTCTGTGCCAAAGGTGGAGCATAGTGTTGACCCACTGAAATGAAAGACAAGTGAAAAATTAATGAGAAACTGGAAACCAGCAGCTCCCACCCTGTGAGCAGTAGTCTTTTATATCCTCCTTCCATAGTGAGCATCTCAATGGGGCAAAAAATCACAGTAACTCCTTTGACTTCAAAGGAGATGCACCGGTTGGGAAGGAGGGGAAACAATCCAGAGAGAAATGTACCAAGTCTACAAAGCTCAAAAAGAGAAGAGAGGTCCTAGCAGAGCCAATCACCACTCAGGAGAGGGGGGAATATTTTTTTTGTTATAAAGAGATCTATGTAAAGAGGAAAAGCACCTAAAGGTGATCCAGCTTTGACTGAGGCTCTTCTCAGGACTAAGCAGAGGTAGCTGGAACTTCAGCTCTAAATTCTAGAGTTAGGGGGGCACAAATAAATACAACAAATAAGCCTGAGGGTCACAAACAGACTTTTCTGACAAATCTTTCAGTCTCCAATATCTGCTCTAGAAAAAAATTAGCAGTCTGACATTGCCCTGAACTAATTTCAAGAGGTACCACAATTTTAAGATTATGTCCTGGGAGGGTCCTTTTCCTCCTGCACTAACTCCCAAAAACTCATTAATTAATTACACCTTTTTTATCTAACACTGCAATGTTTAAAATAACAGTTTCTCAAGCTTTTTCTGGAAACTTAAATGAAATTAAAGGAAACATTGTCTTTCCTCATCTGTTTATCCACCATGCAACCCAGTTTGCCCAAAAAATGAGAATTTATGAGAAGAAGATCCCTAAAATCCCCTACAAATAATTAAAAGTATTCATGTGTGTTCCTCCATTGTTATTTATGAGCCAAAAGAATCTGTCATGCATGTAATATGCTAGCAGAAAAACCCAAGGAGTTTTCCTGATCTATTGTCTTTCCCTGTATATTGATATAATAACATTTGTCTTGCATAGCATGTTTAATAAATTCACACTTTCATTTTGAAATGATGCCTCTGTGATCTGGGGAGTTCATTATCACCTGCTCACTGGAAGCGGTCCCTCTCCAAACCCACCACTTCTTAGGAATTAGATACAGAGTGCTTTAATTGCCTATCATTAAGTGCTGTACCTGTGCTGAGCATTCTCTGTGAAGTCTGTGGGGCTGTGATTTCCACCCCTGTAATTAACTGAGTTCACGTGGCAGCACTGGCAAGGAATCTTTGGGAGGTTAAAAGGAGCTGCTGTAGGTCTGAGTGAGACCCTGACTCGAGCTGATTCCTGATTCCTGGCCTGGGTGAGTGTTACAGAGACAAACCTCAGCAGCATTACATCCCCTGTAGCCTGGCAGAGGGAACTTTTGCTCAGGTTGGATGTTCCTGAACCTAGAGAAACTCCTCATCCCCCCCTAACCTTGCTTTAACCACTTCAGGTTGCAGCAGGGATGCTCCCCTGCCATCCCTTGGTGTGTTTTAAAAGGCTTTTAGTTAACAGAACCTCTCAAATTCACCTTGTTTTACAGAAAAAAATAACAAAGTAGGAGATGACGTTTGAGAGGCCCACCAGGGAGTGTGTCAGTGTCAAAAAGGAGCAGCAGAATGTTCTGGATCCACCAGCAGCACCGTGGCTGTGCCACTGCCTCAGCCCTGCACTGCTCCCCTGGCTGAGCCACACCAGCTTTGCTGCACTGAGCACCTGTAGCCTCACTCTCCTCTACTGATTTTAAAATGCCTGCAGCACCAGAAGCGCCCCTGGAACCTCTACCCCCCTGCAGAAATTGAGCAATGAGTCCAAAAGTTATTGGGGAGGGGAGGAGGATGTAGACACAGACACACAGACAGCACGATTGCATAAGCCTCGTTCCCATGAGAAACCAGGCTGAAAAACAAACTGTCCTAACAGGGCTTCTCATAACTCTGCCTGCAACTGGGTCATGCCAGGTCCCAAACTCATGGAACTTTGCCTTATCTCCAATGGGCTCTCCTCTAGGAGGCAATCCTGGCTTTGGCAGGTTTGACCTTTCATTTTTTGTCTCACTGAGACGTCATTGAGGAAAAAAACCAAACCAGGTTAATAAAATGCGATGTCAAAAGCCACCATGGTCTTGTACCACAGCAAGATTTATGCTGTGGGACAGAATTATGAGGAACAAACCAGCAGGGAACAGCTCTGACACTCACCCTACTTATGCACCAGCTCCCACTGCTGCAGGGGATTGGGGGTCTAAAATAATATCCCAGATCTCTAATGGGTCTGCTCTTTCCTGGAAGCAGGAGAAGCTTCCCCATGAACATAAATGGGAGATATGTGTGTGCCCTGAAAATAGAATGGACCTTAGGCCTGGTCCTTCTATTTCTAAAGAAATATCAACTTTGCTTGCCTGCTGCAGGGAGACCCATTTAAAAATAGTCTGTCAAAAATATATTAATAAAGGTAGTCCTTTAGTTTACTTCTGAGGCTCACACTCTTCTCTAGGCCTTTATCTCCAAGCTTGTGGTCAGTTCTAAATAAAAAGCTGTACTTATATGAGACTCCCAGCAGACAAACCCAGTCTGTTTTTCCAAACTCTACAAAGCCCTGGCAATGGTCACCCTTCAGCAGATACCAGGTTCAGCAGGGCAGGTCTCCAGAAAGAGCTGCTGAGCCCTGACCCCTCAGAGCTGTGGCCCCTTTGCTTGTGAAGGGAAACTTCAGTTTCCATCTCTCTTGTGCCGCGTGAGCTCAGTGTGTGAGAGGGGCTGCCCAGCTGGAAGGGAACTGCAGGCACCTCTGTAAGGAATTTTGCACACTAGGACGTAAAAGAGAAAGATTTCTGCAGTGGATCCAGATGCTTTTGAAACCCTTCCCCACAGGCAGGTGGGATTGCCGTGCTAAAGGCACAGAGCAAATGTGAGAATGGGAAGAGAGTTGTGTTGTATTGTTACACACAGACCCTCAAAGTGTTTTGTAACACATAGAGGAATAGCCTTTCCCTTTCTCTTTCTTTTCTTTGAAACAAACAAAAACAAAACCAGAAACTTCTCCAACTTCTGTAGTTTACAAATTTGTTTTCTTTTTTATCCTGTGGGAACTCTTAACTAAATATATCTCCTATAAAACTCCACATATACAAAAGGAAACCCCAAGTTCCTTTGCATCAAACACCCCCAAGCAGAGGTTGGAACTGGATGATCTTTAAGGTCCCTTCCGACACAAACTATGCCATGATTCTATGATTCTTTGGTCAAGTGTATGCTAAGGCTCACTGAGCTGTCCTATAACCCTGCTTTTTGTGTATTTATCACTATAAATTTCAAAGAAGTTGACCATCAAAGTCATCAGGGTTTGGTCAACGGGCTGTTTATTATTATGAATATGCCTGGTGATTATGAAAAGTTGTCCTATAAATGTCTGCTGCTCACACAGTCTGCTGTGGTCACTTCCTACAGATGCTTTCCAAAATGTTCCAGTCACAGGCCAAGCTTCATCCAGCACAGGTGTCTGAAAATGAAATCAGAAGGATTCTGTTTATAAATTGGCCCTGCATCTCAAATTAAAGGGCAAATGGCTTTACAGCTCTGCCCCTTACATACCAGTCTGTGAGCACAAACATTACAGGAGCCAAACACCCCTGCAAAAAGGGACAAACATAACCACAATAAAAAAAAAGCACAGTCCTTTTAGAAACTATTAAATAAAGCAAAATGCATGCCCTGTTGTGCTCACTTTTGATTTCCATACAAGGTTGCTTCAGTCACACATGGGAGTTTTGCAGGTGGTATTACCTGTCCTGGATGCAGCATTGCAAATGGATTCAAAGCCCTTTGCTGGGAAAAAAACCCAAAAAACCCCCAAAAACAAAACAAAAAAAAGGGGAAGGAACTCAGCAGGGCAGAAAAACAAATATCACTCTGAAAAAAAATCCATCTACAATTGGAATAAAATTGCAAAGAAATTGTGTGTGTATATATATATATATATATATATATATATATATATATATATATATGCACACCAAGGAACATTTAGAAAAAAATAGATTTTTAAAGTTTTACCTGACCATGGAAATAACCAGTGTTCCTTCAGCTGATTCATTCTCCACAAAACTGTTCTATTTTCTGTCACCTAAAAATATCTGGCTCCTTTTTGAAGAACTGATGAAGAACCTGGCACCTTTTTCTTCTCCAACATGCTCCAGCTTGAAAACATCAGAGCTGTGATGCTGAGTTTCCCTTCTCAGCCAGAGTGTGAACAGCAAGGATAGGGTTTCTCCCATGTAGTTTTAACCATGAAAAAGTGGGTATCAAGTGCAAACCACCTCTCCAGGCACTTTTTACCACCAGAATAGAGAGGAAAGTCTTTTGGAGGTGCCCCTGATTATTGACGCATAATGCAGACTAAACACCTGTAAGTAGCTGAGATG
Organism: Melospiza georgiana; assembly: GCF_028018845.1. NCBI lineage: Eukaryota > Metazoa > Chordata > Aves > Passeriformes > Passerellidae > Melospiza > Melospiza georgiana. The sequence goes on from NC_080446.1 coordinate 9,832,394, forward strand.
GATCCCACCCACAGAGCTTTCTTCTTCCTCCAGGCCAATTAGATATAAATGCTGCTTCATGATCTAATTTCTAGACTTTGAAACGAGGCTTTCAGTCAAAAATGCAAATTCAGTGAAAACCAGACCTTTTTGTGGGAAAGGGCTGGTTTCTCATTCCTGTCTTTAAAAGATATTTAGAAGAAAACAATAGGTGTGGTTTCTTTATTTTCAAAAAGCAAAATTTCCATTTTTCTGTTTGTAACAAGTCTCGTGTTTGAAATTCACATAATGTATAGTCATTTAAAAAAAAAAGGGTCAACATAAAAAAAATGAATCATTCTACTGGCCCAGCCTTTCCCCTTATATTTAAATCACAGATCTGGAAAGAAATTTCAATTTTTTTTTCCTTTCATCCTGATTTAGATGAGGGGAAAAAAAAAAATCCAATCAAAACTTTAAACATCCATTCAGGAAACAAAAGCTATTTCCAATACAGCTTTAACGCTTCATCTGCAGCTGAATCACTCTGTGTAAAAGGGCTGAGGTGACTCCAGTTGGGCTGAGGGAATCTTGCTGCTGCTCTTTTCCACTCCTCTTGAGCTGCTTGGTGCCCAGCCCCAGCACTGGGTTGTGCACCCTGCTGAGCTGTGGGACACATAAATCATCCAAAACCTATGGGAGGTGCTGGGTGCAAACCTGAGCGTGCTTTGCTCGCGCTCTGAGCCAAAAGGACTCACCCCAGGTCCCTTTGGGAGCCAAGCAAGCAGGTCAGCAAAGCTCCAGCTCAGGGCCAATGAACCCTGTAACAGATACACAAAACCCAGAGCAAGATTTGCTCTTGCTGTGGGTGACTTTGTGCTGAGATGGGCAAAGCAGCCCCTGGTTCCACCTGTGCTGTCCCTCACGGACACATTTTCCACGCACAATGTCCTGTAGTGCCCTGGGAGCTGTTGCCACCCCTAAGAGTTGGCATCTCAGCATGGAACTGAGCTGTCTGGCGGATGCTTTTAACATCAGAAAGAGGAAACAGTTCAGGAAAAAAGATGCAAACCTGGCAAGTTCTTCTTTGTGGGGGAGAAAAGAAGAAGAAGGAGAAATGGTGAAGAGTTTTGTCTTTTCTTCAGATGGAGAGGGGACAGAGGAGGGAGCGCTGGCTGGTGCCTGAGGGCTGAGCTGCTGATGGTGCAGGCTGTAACTGGCAGGGTGGATGCCCCATTCCTGGCCATGAGTGCAGGGCTGTGCTCCCAGGGCTCTCCCTTTCCTTGTCCCTGGGCTGCAGGACAGGTTCTGCAGTGCTGAGCAGGGCAGCGGGGGGAATTACCCGGCTCCCTGTGATAGCCAGGGGCACAGAGAAGGGATGCTGACAGCAGCTGTGGGGTTCAGGGCCCTGTCAGAGAGTCCCCAGCTCCTCCATCTACCCAGAAATCTCAGCCTTCATTTATTTCAGCTACTGAGATTGTAGGGCATTTTTGTTACAGAGAGGGACTTCAAAATAGCCATTGTGTAGATTCCAAAACCAGTAAGCAAATACAGGGAAACCCATTTATTTATTTATTTATTTTAACTGGGGAAAAATATAATTTTTGTAAACCAATCTCAGTATCTTTTGATATTTGAAATACTGGGGGTAATAGTGTTTTTAGTGGAGTAAATAAAGGATGCACAGATCAGCTCTACAACACCAGACCTTGTTCTCATTTCTCCAGTGGGCCAAGCATGGGTGTAGCCATGAGTACAAGCAAACCCCCCTCTGAAAGAGGAATGGGATATTGAAAACAGCAGGAAAATACTTTTATTTTTGTCCGGTACCCAACAAAGCCACCCCAGCTGCCATGTTGGATTTTCCTTCTGGTTTTTAAGCAGTGTCTCCAAATGAAAGCCAGACCAGAAGCCCTGGGGAAGGCTGTCTCACAGCTGACAGTGCAGCAGAGCAGGAGGCTGCCCCAGCCAGGCCAAGCCCTTGGATGTCCAAACCTTTTTCTTCTAAAGGCAAATAGTTCACTGTGAACCACTATGAGCTTCCAGGTTTGTGGGATCCACATGTGGGCTGAGGTCTTGTTGCTTCTAAGGGGGATAAACCCATCATGTGCTGCTCTGGGAGTTACACACACAGTCTCTCTTTTGTCTGTCACAAGGGTACAGCTCACACCTTGGATCCACTTTGCCTCCATCCCTCTTTTCCTCCCTGCCTCCTGTGCATTTGCTTGATGTGTGAGAAACTTGTATGTGATGCACAGAAGCCCAAGGCGTGTGGATGAAAAACTCACTGGACTGAATGTTTGAATGCTATTTTCAAAGAGAAAGAGCCCCTCTCTCTTGGCTGAAATCATAGAAACCAGAACTCTGGAATAAGGCTGCAGAGCCCTGGTAGAATACCAGGAGTCCTTCAGCCTCTCCAAGATCTCTGAGTTCAGATCAGTGTCTGCCTGGGTTGGCTTCCAGATGTGGAGCCTTTGAGCTCTAATTTATCTTCCTACCTCCTGATTCCATTTTACTTCTTGTTTCCATCCATGGTGTGAGCTTTACCTTTCCACTCCATGAAGTGAACGCTCCCCTCTCCATCTGTGACAGGCAGGAAGGGGACATATTTGATGATAATTTGGTGAGCTTCTTCATGGCTTTAAGGAAACTTTGCCTTCAGACGTCTAAACCACATATTTCCCCTCCTCTGGAAGAACCATTTGAAGGCAGGTGGTTAAGAATTTTGTGTACATATATATTGTAGGCAATCTGGGTTAAAAACACTTGACCCAGCCTAGGCTAATATACTTCAGTGTGGCTGAAGTCAGAACAAAGGCCATTTTTTTGATTCATGGGCTCTGTGTGCAGGGGAATGGCACAAGACAGACTGTCCCTTTCCTCCTCTTGGCTCACGTCAAACGACACAAGATTTGCACACAAGTAAAAAGGTCGCCTTGGAATTATATGAATCATTCTGAGGGCTTTGCCCTACCTTGCCTTTTCCAAGCCATCTCTAATTCCTCTTCAAGGTATCACGTGAAAGAAAACCACAACAGACTGTGCCATCTCTTGCTCAAGTAGCTTATTTTTATCCAGCAGTGAATATCTTCACTTCCTTCTTTTCCATAGATCGATGGCTCTCCCAAAAATCTCTTTCTGCAACAGAACTCACTCCAAATTTAACTGTATCTGCACTGATGGCTTCTTCAGGAATCAAATAAATTATTTGATCTCATTTTTCTCAAACGAGGACATTTTTATCAAGAGATCATGGAAAAAGTTCAGTGGAAAAAAAGAAGTACTTTTACCTCAGAAAGTCTCTCTTGGCATCTCAACTGCTCTCATGCCTCTGTTTCCAAAATTAAGCTGTCCTGTACTGAGCAAAATCAGCCAGTTTACACTCAGCTTTTTTTTTTCCATTCCACTTTCATACAAATTTAATTGCTTAGAATTTTAGCTGGCAAGGGCTACATGAAAATTGGTCAATGTATCAGTAACTGACCTCTTTTCTTCTTAGAAATATTAAGATATTTATGTTTCCTGCTCTTCTTTAATGTCATCAAGAAGCGAAAATAGTTGATTATATTGTAAAGGTGTAGCATGTTAAATACAAAATCAGACATAGAAAGAAATGCCAGTGAAAATTGTGTGTGCTACCCCAGCAGGTAACATGCAATCAGGGATGGACCAGGGAATAAAGTAGTAGTCTATGAATAAGGGTTTTACAGCCTTAACTGAGAAAGAAACAAAACCAGCCACAAAATGAAGAAATATGCTAGAAAGAGGAATATTTCCAGCCATGCAGAGCAGTGATGTTCTCCCAACAGGACAAGGAGCAGCAGAACTCTTCACTTCTTTTCAAGCAGGTCCTGATCCTCATTTAAGCACGCACAGCACAGCTGACAGCAACTGCCTGAGAGCTTCCCCCAGCCCTGCATGTCTGTGCCCTTAATACACTCACTGCAAGAAGGAAACATTGATTTTCTTTTTTTAAAGTGTGCCTGCTCTGAGCTAACTGAGAAATGAGGAGTGCTGGAATTCAGGCGAGCACTCATTTTGCTGTGCAGTTTATTGCATTTAAGCAATTTACTACCAAGACTTAACAAATGTCCTGACCTCCTCCACTCCAAATATGACACTTTTATCTGCATCCTGGCTTGAGGAGGAGACAAATCTTTCAGAATCTTCTGCCTCTGGTAGAAATCTGGACCTCTGAGCAGCCTGAAGCTCCACAAATGTGTGTTGTTCCTCTACAAGAGGGACAAAGCATGGCCCCCTGCTACAAGTGACTGCTCAAGATTTCATGTCAGGCACCCTCCTTTAGTGCAACACCACGCTCTTCCTCTTTTATCTGAGCCCAGAGCAGGTCCAAACTGGAACTTCAAACATACAACCAACAGATGTTGAGAGCATCAAGGGCCGCAGAGGGAGATTCAAATCCCATGATCCCAAAAGAGGAACTTGCTTTGTGAAATGCTTTCTTGCATATACCCACAGATACTAGAAATCTCACGAGGACAGCCAAGCTGATAACATTTCCCCTCTTCTGAAGGAGTACTTGCCCAGTCAGAACGAATAAGGAGATTTTAGGAGCTGCAAACATAAACCAGAGCCCTGCTTCAACCACGCGGCTGAAATGCTGCATCTCTGCCTGAGCACAAACCCCAGCTGGATCCTGCAGGCACCCTTCTCACTCACATTCAATTCCAGCAGCCATAAAATCGCTTCTCTGACCCAAATTTTGTCTCCCTGTACCTGGTAGTTTCACTATGCCCACCCAGCTCTTAGAGACATCTGCAACACATCAACAAAGTTTTTATTAAAGTTTTTATTACTCACAAGGGGCTATCTCTTCTAAGGGAGAGGTGGGGTGGATTTCTTTTTCCCCCAGGCTGCCGAAATACACAAATACTGTCACATTTGCTGGGGCTATTTCAAAATAAATAAATGAAGCCCTGTGGGCTGGGCAGGGACGGAGGTTTACAGCTGCAGGGTGTAAAATTGGAATCCCCACGCACGGCCCCGCCGCAGGGCTGCTCCCCTTGCACAACATGCAAAGGAAGGAAGTTGAAAGGAAGCAATTTATGAGTTAGCTCTGAGTAATACAGTGATATGGTTAGCAATGCAGAGGTAGGAAAGCCTGCATGCCAGAGTGAATGTACGTGGGCTTGTAAATCAGTGCTGAATGGGAAACTGAAGTGAGAAGAAGAAATGCTGCCCGGTTTTACCAGGGAGTGTGTGGCAAGGCCATGGGCAACAGTAGGTGCATAAAATAAAGGAACTAGGGGAAGAAAAGTGGTTTTTTGTATTTTATACCTCCACCTCAAAAGTCACATAAATGGACAAGCAGTGTTTTCCTTTCCTTCATAATTTCCTCTGAAGGAGGCAACTGCTGCAGAAGAAAATGATTTTCTCCTAGGAGGCAGTCAGAGAAGGATGGGACATATTTACTTATTCAATAGGCAGAGTCCTGATTCAGAGATAATAGAAGGGTTTTATCCTGTAATTTTGCTTATTACTCTCCTTTACTTTTTCACAGTTCTTAATAATGAACAGCTTCAGATAGAACAAAACACACTCAGAGTAACTCAGTTCCTGTGCTGAGCTTGAATAACACAGCAACTTTTTCTAGAGACCAAAAATATTTAGTGAGTTTTCCCCATGTCATTTGGCACTTCTGTCTAATTAAATTCTGGGACCTGTCAATAATCAAATATATCATAAAGCCTAAGGGTAGAGGCTACTCCAAATTATTTTTTATTTTTTAACTGAAAAAGAACAAGACCTCTGATACATACTTGAGTTTTGATAATCTGTAAAGGTTCAGAAAAGATTTGGGAAATTTATCAAAACATAAATTTGAGGCTTTTCAGATTTGGTAATCCTTATTTAATTTATTCCTTTAGACAGCTCCAGCTACCAATTCCTACACATTTGTTTAAAGGGAGAGGTCTAATAGCAATGCTTCTGTCTCCAAAGATAAAGTCCAGCACTTAGAGAGGTACAAGAAATGTAAATTAAACAGAGAATTTGAAACCATCTGCTGAATTTTTATTTAATTAAGGCCTCATCTGCATTTGAAACACGAATTAAAGAGTGAATTTAAATGAAAAAGAGATTGATGAATAACTTCACGGGCATCTGAGTTCTGGAACAAGAGTGCATTGTCCTTATTTACCTTAATACAGTTGGAAATTATGTTATTCAAATTAGAAACACAGACTTCTCTCTTCAAGAACAAGAGCATTGATACTTGGAGTTAATCAGAAACACTCAAGAGCAATAGATGTGAGACAGTTTATTAGAAAAGTTAGGAAGGAATTGTGAAATGAGCTTTGTGCTCCACATGTAGCATATCTCATAGAACTTTGAGGAAGTTCCAAGCTCTCCCAAACCTCACAGAGATTGCAGAGATTGTTCTGAGTAAAAGCTTCCTTGGGTGTAAATATGGTGCAATAAAAAGAAATAAGGGTTTGTTGTCGAAGGACACAAAGAATAGCAAGCACAAGTGTAATCACAGGCAGTTTGGGGTTGCATGGGTCCTTTTGATTTTGCCAGAGAGATTCAAACTGAGCACAGAGAAGTTGCAGAAATTGAGCACCCCAGGGAGAGGGTAAGGTTGAAATCCCAGGCCAGCTGAGCAGAGCAGATCCAAAAGTCCATCCTGAAACTCGAGATTTCCTGGGATCTCCCCAGCCACAGAACAAAGGATCCATCTCATTCCCTGCAGCACCAAAAAAGGAGTCCTTTGTGTTTTTCAGAGCAGGACTTGCACCCATGAATTGGGAAATCTCTCCTTTAACCTGGCATGGGCTGCAGCAAGCCCGAAACTGCCACGGAGCTGCCCCATGAAACTGATGAGACACTGGTTTTCTCTCACAAGCCCCAGTGGTGAAATGCATTGATTTCAAGTCACACTTTTGCTATACTCAGTTTTTGCTGTCATCAACATTTCCCTGACCCCACTGCCCTGCACAACACAACTTCATTATGGTTAAGAGGATCCAAAATGTTTCTCTCTGAATCTTCTTCCACAAACCAGGCTTAAATGGTTCATATAAAACAGGCTCTGGAGACAAACAGGCATAAAATTTCAAAATATGAAGCACTCTTTTTTCATTGGTTGTCAAAATGGATAAACCCCAGGGTGTTCAATGTGACCTGTGCTCGACCACACAGGATTTGGAACTAACACAGCCTTGCTCAGCTCTAGGGAGATTAGCCAGTGATTTCAAGGGAAACATGAAAATGGAGGCTGAATCTGACCTAAACCAGCTTACCAGCCTTGTCCTAAAAAATAAAAACCAAATTCTTCCTTTTTTTTGGAAAGCCAAAATGTCAGAGCAGCCGTGGGCCTACATCAGGTGTTTCATTACAGAAGGTCATGGTGAGCATGTTCCCCTTCCTTTGGTGACTGGGTGGACCACCATATATGCTGGAACAGTACTAATATAAAAAAATTAAAATGAAAATCCCGACCACACTAATAGTCCCATCAGGGAACAGCGATGAACTCACAGTGTAGATGATAAAAAGAGCAGCTGTAGCAATCTTATATTCATTACTTGTGTTTACAGCCTTCTGCAGAAAGTAGGAAGCACTGTGCTTCAACACCCAAATACATGTAATTTCCCCCCCCAAATAAACAAACATATATTTTTAAAATTATTTCTCCCAAAATTATTTCTTCTCAGAGTCAAAACTTACTTCAAAATGTGCAGAGCACAGACACAGCAGGTTGCACAGAAGCCTAAAATCCTCCTGTAAGTAAATAAAACCAAATAACTGTAATAAAAAAAAAGTTAATTCTAGTCTTTTGTTTGTTTCCATTGTAAAATTGCCATGGGACTGAGGAAATATAGTAGCGCTTAATTTTAATAGTTCCATCATTGTAGATTGGCTGGGTATTAATTGTGTTAATGGTGATCATACTGAATTCATTTGGTATTTATTGAGAGACCACCTGTGCACCCATATGGTTTCCATCATTATTTAGGAGTAGTTAATGGACCCATTAGGAGTTAGCAGAGAGATGTGGGCTGGCAGTACTTCCCGAGAGTGGTGGAAACATTCTGTTGATATCCATTGCATTTTGAGGATTTTCCAAAGAGCTATTTGCTTCCCACCAATTTGCTCTCTCTTTAAATTATATATACATATTCTCATCTTAGCTTTCAAGCACTCCTGGAAAAATTAACTCATGTTTCTCTTGCCTGTGACAAATCAGAGGGGACAACCTTTCGCCTTTTGATTTTGCAGAATATCTCCTTGCGCGTTTCCTGAGGAGCTCCCTGGGGCAAGGGGAAATCTTCCAGCACCTCTGGTGGGTGTGCTTGGGGGGGAGAGGATGGGGAAAAGGGGAAATGTTTGCTGGCACTCTTGCCCTGCAGTGTGACAAATTTGCCCACGCAATCCGTGGCGCCAGTTGTGCAAGAGCAGAAACCTGTGGTGGGGAGGGGGAGTCACATGCGGGGAGTCAGCCTTGGCTGTCAGCGGAGGAGAAGGAAGAATGCTTGGGCTGGGTGTGGCGGTAACCAGGGCTGCTGCTGACCGCAGTGACCTCCTGCTTTGATGCACAGATCTGAAAGGATCTGCTCAGGCCCCGCTGCTGCTGCTGCTGCTGCTGCTGCTGCACGGGCTGAGCAAACACGCCAGGGGCTGGGGCAGAGCGTTTCCGTCGCTGGTGCCATGACAATGGGCAGATGGAGGAGCATCTGTGCAGCTCCAGTGCAAAAGGACAGTTGCTTTGTTCAAACTGGGATCTATGAAGCAGTCAAAAAGTGCTCATTTCCCCAGAAACAGGGAATGTAGCACCCCCCCCACCACATACTTGAAAAGTCCAGGCTTATTTGCTGGGCACATCCCAAACAATACAAGGCTTATGCAAACTTTGCTGTGTGCCAGTGTCTAGCTGTCAGCCACCTTCAATAACATCTGAACTTGTTGGCTAATTGCAACCAAATTCAATAAAACAGCAGAGGTGCCAAAGGTTTTAGGTTTTGTAAAAATGAGGGAGGAGGATAGAGGAAGGGGAGAGAACACAGCTAGTGCCCTTACAGGGTACAAGGGGCTCAATTTTCTAGTCCTAGACAGCAGATACTCCACTCCTCAGTAAAGTTTTTTCTCTCTTACAGATATTTGAAAGATTTCCTCCTATGTTTAAAGATTTTCAAAACTCTTTCCCTCTCACAGACTTGCTTTTTGAGGGAAGAAGCATTCATGCAGCTCTCCTAGATTTCAAGTAAGCTAGAAAGCCACATTTCACAAAGAAACCTAAACTCATTACTTGTGTTGCTCATGGAAATGCTTCTTTCAGTAAACAAGGAAGAGACTGAGCTGTCTTCTGTTTTTGCTAGGTAAACAATTAAGTTAACAGTTATTCATCATGAGTATATTCACAATGTGAATGAGGCCTGAAACAATAATTTCTGCATGTAGGGAATATAATCAAGGTGTTTGTGGCGTGAGTCTGGTGATTATTCATCCTTACATTCACAACCTGATGCTGATAAATGGGGCTGTGTTCTCACCATCACACCTTTGGTATTTAAGAGGTCGCTCTTCTGTAGCTTAGGAAGCCAGGTCAGATTTCAGTGCACCTCTTGACAGGGACACCTTCCTTCTCTAAACTGAGCTTTTTGTGTGGTTTTTTTAAAGCAGCTACTAATAAAATAGATACCTCTGCATTAACATTTTCATGATCCCATTTTGAGGGAACTCTCCCAAATCTCTTAATTTACTGTGCTTGGATTTGAATGCACAACAGCTTTGAAATGTACAAATTACATTATTTTGGGGGAAATTTCAACAAAAATTGGTGCATTCAAAGGACTTCAACTGCTAATGAGCTCTCAGTCCAGTGCACTGGATTGATCCACTGCAGGATATCCCCCAGATATGTGGGATAGAAGGTCAGATTCCCATCAGCAGCAGTTTAACCCACAGACTCATCCCCACCACCTTGCTCCTCCAGCATGGCCTGTGCCAGCTCTCTGTGGAGATCAGAGCATGAGCACTGAGTGGGTTACTGCCCTCCACAAGTTTCTTAAGAACTCAAGGTATCACAAGCTCATTTCCCACATTTTAAGAAAACTCAGTTCAATTTTTTTCTCTCTGGTGTTTAAAAATAGAGCAGTGCATTTTTGCTTTTTGTTTTGTGTATCGGTGATGTAAAATCTCTTAAAATTGGCTTGAAATTTCACAATGCTGAAAAGAAGGAAGAATTTGATGGTTCCACAGAAAGATCTAACAACTTTCCCACCTTCTGACCCCTCAGCATGGCTGTGCCATGTGTCAAAATCCACTCATGGTTGGTGCTTCATTGGGCGGGTGTGAAGCAAATTACGGCTTCAGCTCCTGCCCTGAAAGGTTCTGCCTTAAAGAGAGGAGAGCCTAATTGCCACCCTGCTTGTAAAACCTCGGGGCAAAACTCAATGACAGCTCCATAAGAGCTGAAGCACCTTTGTGCCTGGGAGAGTTCAAGGTAAGATCTTAAAAAATTGGGGCAATTCTGAGCTAACACATTCAGTGAAGATAGGACTGCAAAAACATGCAAATGTTTCTGGTGGTTTAGGTAAAATCTCAATATGCTGAGTCTAAAGGCTGGGGCTTGGCTGGTTGTTACAGAATTTAGTGGCATCTTTCTGAAATGGGACAATTTGAAAGCAAAGTGTTTTCTTCCATAAATTGGCTTTGATTCTTCAGATTTTCTTTAGTCTGATACACCCCTACATTCCTTTCATTTTCCTCTCAGCCTGTCTCACCAGCCTCTTAGGAATGCTTCCTCCTTTATGCTTTCATACTTTTTCTAGTCACTTTATATAAAAGGACCTAAATCACAAACATTTTTAATTCCAATCTCTTCATGCTCGTATTTCTTCAATATCACAATAACTCTACATTTTTCAATTTTTCCCTATTTGCATCTTCTCCCATCTAATTCAAGCACTCCTGCTATTGTTTAGTCTACTGTCTTTACATTTCCTATCTACTTTGCAAAAATACAATATTAAAAATGTTGGAGTTGTTTTACATTGGAAAGTTTTAGCTTTTTTTCTGTGGCTCCATATATGTGAAACTGCTCTGTGCTGGTCAAGCTGTTTCAGAGCAGGAGGGGTTTTAGGGGATTACTGCTCAATGTACAGTTCTGTAAATGGTCTCTTCAGGTCCTAATTTTCTTCCTCTCTGGTGTGATGAATCTGTGCATAAGGGCTTTAAAACTTACTGTCACAGAGGAACCATTTCACTGCCTGTTCCTTAAAATCCCTCCCTCATCCTACAGCTGAGGCTGCAGTTGAAATCCAGAGCACCTCCATGCCTTATCTCCTGTTTTATTCTGTAACAAAGCCCTGGAAAGGACTGGAAACAAAGCAAGTTGAAACTCTTTGCTTTTGAAAGGGGTTAAAATAATCTTGCAACATGCCTTGTAAGCTAAGATAAGCAAACACTGGATCCTCCAAAAATCCACACTGAAGTAGCTCTCAAGCAGTTCCACAAGGTCCAGATCCATCACATCTTCCCTACAAATGTGGAATCCATTCCATAGCCAGCATTTTCAGTGTGTTTTTGGGTTGTAAATACAATGATGAACACAGGATGCTGTACAAAGCTTGGGGAAGAGCAGGTAAGATGTATGGAACCAGGAAAGGAATCCTCATCAGCCTCTGATCCTTAACCTGTGTATAAAGACTCTACAGAAACTCCCCCCTAAACCTAAATATCTCATTGTTTATGATTATATATTTAATGGACTTCTACCCTTCCCTCCCCTGGGTACAATTTGTGTGGCAAAAAATACTGTGAGATCTGTTCTGTCCCCCATGTTTTGGCTCCCATGGAACTGAAGAACCGTGAGAAGGTCTGATCTGGTGTTATTTCAGCCCCACAAACAGCTCCCTGAGTGATTCAAAGTGCCTGCAAAAAGAAAAAAAAAAAAAAAAAAAAAAAAGTAAACACAAATACCTGGAATGAAAATATAATCCCCCAGAGCCACATACAGAGAGCAGTTGGTCAGAGCAGGAAGGACTGACAGCCCAAGCCCTCTTGGTGGTGTCCAGTGTCTCTGAAAGGTTCTCTGGGTGATTTGAACACCATGCTCAAGGGGAAGTGGAAGGAGTTCTGTTGTTCCTTTTCACCAGCTGTACTCAGCTGCCTATGGCTCCTCTCTGAGACCTCAGCAGAGCTGAACCAGACCTCAGCCTTCTATACCAATGAGGCTCTACAGCTTCAGAGCTGGATGCAGCATTTTCCCTCTCAGTCCTCTGTGCCTGCAGGCTGAAGGGTGACAGGAATTTCAGTGTGCTGCCCTGAGTGAACAGTGCTTTCCCTTCCAAACACTGGGACCACCTACACCTCAGCTTAACCCAGCTGCTCCCCACAGAACTGCCTGCCACTGCTGATTGCATCCCATCCCATTCCAGAAAATGTCTCCTCTGCACCCACCACGGGTATGGCTGTGCAGGAAAATGATTTTGTGCAAAACTTGTGCTCCAACCTCAGGGAAGACACAACCACTGTGTCTCCTTCCCCTTGCAATGGAGTGGGGCTTCCAGCAGGCACTGTGGGAGTCCATCACAGCTGGTTATGGTGAGACCAACACCACTTTTGTTGCTCTGTGTGGGAGGCCACAGGTGTTATCTTCTGTGGCTGTGTAAACCACCACATATTAACTACAAACTCTTAGTCATCTGCAAGGGATGTTATGCCCCCTTCATTCATGACATTATTTTTAGGCTTTGTTCTCTTAAATGAATGAATCTTTGCTTATTTTCCCTTTGTTTTTTAGACACGAGCATGTGAAACACACATCCAGAATCTACTGACACAGGAACTCTTGGTTCTAAGGCAAGGGGTATCTAAATGTTATAGAATTGAGAGCGTACACTCTGTGGCACAGCAGATTTCA